>NC_134584.1:84900731-85580731 GCF_037038515.1 Microtus pennsylvanicus
AGATCAAGGAGCAAGAAAAAAAGTGGCCAATCACCCAGCTACCGAGCAAGCCATGGAGTAAGAAGTAAAGAAAGGAATTTAGGATAAAGAAAAAAGTCCAGAGGCAAAAGGTATATAGAATCATTTAAGAAAAGATTGCCGGGAGGTGGTGGTGCACACTTTTTTTTGTAATATTTATTTATTATGTATACAATATTCTGTCTACAGGCCAGAAGAGGGCACCAGACCTCATTACAGATGGTTGTGAGCCACCATGTGGTTGCTGGGAATTGAACTCCGACCTTTGGAAGAGCAGGCAATGCTCTTAACTGCTGAGCCATCTCTCCAGCCCGGTGGTGCACACTTTTAATCCCAGCACTAGGGAGGCAGAGGCAGGCAGATCTCTATGAGTTGGAGACCAGCCTGGTCTACAAGAGCTAGTTCCAGGACAGGCTTCAGAGCAACACAGAGAAACCCTATCTCAAAAAACAAAAACGAAAGAAAGGAAGAAAGGAAGGAAGGAAGGAAGGAAGGAAGGAAGGAAGGAAGGAAGGAAGGAAAGAAAGAAAGAAAGAAAGAAAGAAAGAAAGAAAGAAAAGCTGACTAGAAATAAGCCAAGCTAAACTAAAGCCGGACATTCCTAAGTAAGAACAAGTCTTCATGTGTATCTATTTGGGAACTGGGTGATTGACCCCCAAAGAACAAAGAACCAAAAGAGTAAAGACAACCAACAACATATCATAAGAATATAATTTAAAAATCTGTACTCCACCAAACAGGAAGACAAAAAGAAACGGATGAATTTCTTGATATATACGACCTACCAAAGTCAAATTATGATTAGATAAACAATTTAAATAGACCTAGATAGCTAACACAGTCCTGAATAGTAAAAATGCTGGAGGTATCACTCACTATCCTATGATCTCAA
The DNA here is from genome assembly GCF_037038515.1 of Microtus pennsylvanicus. NCBI lineage: Eukaryota > Metazoa > Chordata > Mammalia > Rodentia > Cricetidae > Microtus > Microtus pennsylvanicus. Next base: position 84,901,642 of record NC_134584.1, read on the forward strand.
ATTGTTCTACATGGCTGTAGGAACAAACACAAAATGATATTGGCATACAGATATGTTTATCAATGAAGTCAAACTGGAGGCCCAGACATAATATGTTCATACACCTATGGACACTTTGTTTTATTTTGCTTTTATTGAGCTGTACATTTTTCTCTGCTCCCCTTCCAGCCTCTCTCCTTCCCCCTCAACTCTCTCCCAAGATCCCCATGCTCCCAATTTATTCAGGAGATCTTGTCTTTTTCTACATCCTATGTAGATTAGATCTATGTCTCTCTTGGGGTCCTCATTGTTATCTAGGTTCTCTGGGATTGTGAACTGTAGGCTGGTTTTCTTTGCTTTTATGTTTAAAACCCACCTATGAGTGAGTGCTTGTGATAATTGTCTTTCTGGTTCAGGGTTACCTCAATGTTTTCTAGCTCCATCCATTTTCCTGCAAAATTCTTTTGGAAAGAGAGAACCCATACTGTCACATGGGGTGGCGTGAATAAGAATGGCCCCCATAGGCTCATATATTTGAATGCTTAGTTACTATTTGAATGAATTAAAGGATTGGGAGATGTGGCTTTGTTGGAGGAAATACGTCACTGGGGGTGGGCTTTGAGCTTTCAAAAACCTTTGTCAGGCCTACTCTCTCGGCCTGCAGATCAGGATGCAACGCTCCATCATCATGGTATCTCTAGCACCATGCCTGCCTGCTGTGCCTGCTGCCATGCTCTCTGCCAAGATGATAAAACTGTAAAGATCTCCAAAACTGTAAACCAGCCCCAAGTAAATACTTTTTTTTTGTGGTGTTTCTACATTTTATTATTTCAAATCATGTGAACAATTCCATAAAACATGTGAAAAAAGCAAGGAAGCGTTCAACGCTGAAGGACCCGGGCCTGAGGTGAGGGCATGAGGGGCCTGGCCCCTCAGCAGGCAGCGGAGGTTCCTAGATTAGCCCTAAGGAGCTACATTTAGGTTAATGGAGCCTGGGCCCAGGACTTCAGGGCAGGGCCCTCAGGGACATTGGCAGTTGTCTGGAACAGCCCTTGGAATCCAATTCCGTAGAGGGCAGGGCAGGGGGCCGCCCGAAGAGGGATGGGTGTAAACTCTCAGACACACTCAAGGCACGGAATCACTGGAAAGGGAGTTGGGAGGAGAGGTGCTGGTCAGGACCTGACAGTTTTAAATTGGTTTCTCTAAAAAGTCTTCTAGGTTTGCAGTTTTCCTTTTTTTTTTCCTTTCCTTTTTCTTTTTTCTTTTTTTTAAAGCTACAAGAATGAGCAGGTGGACTGTGTCTCCAGGAATGGTGGTCTCTCTTGCTTCTTGTGTTTTTTTCTTTGGGGCCTCCGAGCGGCAAAAAGTAGGATAGGCAGGAGGCTCCCTGTAAACATTTGGACTTGGGTCAGGGCTGGTGTTGGACAAAGCCAGGGGTCTAGGCTGGAGAAGTGGGTACCCCTCCAGACACAGGCCTTGGGAAATTCCGCATGCGCTCCCCTCACCCTAGAACAAGACAACGGTCGGAAAACCAGAACAGATGCCCAAGAAGGGTGTACCATGGCCACTCCCGGCCCCTCAGACAAGGGTGGGCTTCAAACAGAGAGGCCTGTGGCAACCCCTCCTCCAAGTCTAGAGCTAAGGGAGGGGACGGGAGCTGAGAACAGAGAGAAAAGATGGGAGAAGCAGCTGGGGGTGGGGCGGGGGAACAGGCAGGGAGCATGGTCTTCTTGCCCCCATCTTCCTCAGGGGTAGCAGGGAGCAGAGTCGGCGGTGGCCCATCCTGCCAGGCCTGCTGCCCCTCAGAAGAGGCCACAGTCCTTCAGGTTATTCTTGATGATGACATCGGTGACGGCATCAAACACAAACTGCACGTTCCTGGTGTTGGTGGCGCACGTGAAGTGCGTGTATATCTCCTTGGTGTCTTTGCGCTTATCCAGGTCCTCAAACTTGCTCTGGATGTAGCTGGCAGCCTTGTTATACTATTTGGCCCCTGTGTACTCGGGGAAACAGATGGTCAGAGGGCTCTGTGTGATCTTCTCTTCAAACAGGTCCTTCTTGTTGAGGAAGAGGATGATGGAGGTGTCTGTGAACCCCTTGTTATTGCAGATGCTGTCAAACAGCTTCATACTCTCATGCATGCGATTCATCTCCTCATCCTCAGCCAGCACCAAGTCATAGGCGCTCAAGGCGACACAGAAGATGATGGCCGTGACACCCTCAAAGCAGTGGATCCTCTTCTTCCGCTCAGATCGCTGACCACCCACATCGAACATCCTGAAGTGTAAGTCCTTGAAGGTGAAGTGTGTTTCCACAATGCCCGTGGTTTTCACACGGGTCCGCAGTACATCCTGCTGCGTAGGGATGTAGTCACTCTGTGCAATGCGCTCCAGGTCGTTCAGGTAATAAGCGGCTGAATCATTGAGCTGGTATTCCCGTGAGCGACCAAAGCAGGCTTGCACACCATGGTCAGCCCAGAGCCTCCGGATGATGCCGGACAGATCTTCAGGAAGCATACCTTGCTCCTCAGCAGCACAGGACAGTGCAAACAGCTGCCTGGCATCGTCCGCACGCTGGGGGTCGGCAAAGTCAATCTACAGGTTGCCCATGGCCTTGACAATGGCCATGATGGACTGGATGGTGTTGCTGTAGACAACCGCATGATACTGCCGACATTCTTCCTCTGAATAGCCATCTTCATGGATGATCTTCATCTGCTTGACGATGGTGCTCTTCCCTGACTCCCCAGCACCTAACAGAAGCAACTTCACCTTCCGCGGGCGCTGCCTTCTCACCGCCGTCCTCCCGCAGGTTCTTGTTGATCATCTTAGAGCACTCGGCTGCCGCCTTGTCCTTGGCGCTCCGGGTGCAGCCCATCCTGCTGTCCGCCGGCCCGGCCTGGCTCCCACACGGCCCACGGCCCGGCTCGGCCCCGCCTGACCCACTCCACTCCCTCAGACGGCCCTCTGCGGGAAGCTCTCAGGTCCGCAGTTCGGAGCGACTGCGGGAGGCACCTTCCCGGCCGCCGCACACCAACAGCGGGCAAATACTTTCTTTTGTAAGCATGGTGTCTCTTCAGTGATAGAACAGTAACTAAGACATATGGGTTTCCTGTCCCCAGATGACCACACAGGGAAGTGCTCCTTCAGAGTCAGCCTGGAAGGTGAATAGAGGTCACAGCTACTGAGGTCATCATGGTCCACCCACAGGCTAGGGACAGGCTACTGTAAAGCTGACACTAGAACCTGTAAGCATTATCTACGCGCTGCAGAGGATTGGCCAAGGTTACAGAAAGCTACTGAGTCCAGGAAATGCGTGGCAGAATCTGCTTCCCTGCAAGGAAGGTTTGAGAAACCACTGAGTAAAGCTGGGAAGGTGAAGCTTAAGATACCACGAACAGTCCAGAATATTGGGGATGGCAGGGCTATGGGAAGTCTGCCGAGGAACGCTTTAGGTGTGGAGCAGTGCCAGCCCGTGGAAGAAGGTGTGTGATCGAGCTCGCAGAGCTGGAGAGGCAAGGCTACCCAAGCAAGCCCTAGGAGCCCAAATGCTACAGGCCTTGGCCTCTCTCCTGCTTGGGTTTGATTTACTCTGAGCCTGGTTTTCCTCCCACCATCTCTGCGCGCTGGCAGTCTTGTAGCAGAGAGTGCTGGATGTGGAACTAGGCTACCGGATCTCAGAGCCTGCTCTCCGTGCCATGCTTCCTCCCACCAGGTTCTGCCTCAACCTTCCCAGACAGCAACTCCAGCCTGGACTCATGTGCCTATGGGGGACTTTTCACCTTCAAACCACAGCAAGCTCACCGTTAGAGACCCCCTCCAGGCTCACAGAGACGGCCTTCAGGCCTAGAACTGCCTTGGGACTTTTCAGGAGAGTTGGGGCTTCAAAGGCTTAAGGATTTTTTAGAGACCTACTAAAGTCTTGCAGTATGAGATGAAGGAGAGGGGACTGGAGAGATGGCTCAGAGGTAAAGAGCACTGGCTGCTCTTCCAGAGGTCCTGAGTTCAATTCCCAGCAACCACATGGTGGCTCACAACCATCTGTACTGAGATCTGGCGCCCTCCTCTGGCATGGGGGCATACATTGAGGCAGAATGTTGTATACATAATAAATAAATAAATGTTAAAAAAATGAGATGAAGGAGACTTGGGGGCCAAGGGTGAACTGTTGCTACTTTATGTGCTGTGATTCGGTGTCATTTTGACAAAAGATGGCGTTGTGCCGCCCATCATCATGGTCAGCTTGACTGGATTTAGGATTACTATTGTAGGCAGCAAGCTGGAAGGATGGATCTACATAAACTGTTTGACATCAGACACATAACTACGGGGTTTATTTATTTATTTATTATTTGGTTTTTTGAGACAGGGTTTCTCTGTAGCTTTGAAGCCTGTTCTGGAACTAGCTCTTATAGTCCAGGCTGGCCTTGAACTCACAGAGATCCGCCTGTCTCTGTCTCCCGAATGCTGGGATTAAAAGCATGCGCCACCACAGCTCTGCTGCAACTACAAGATTTTGAGTTTGCCCTTCTGGGTTTTGGTCTTGCTTTGGTCCACTGTGTCTCTTTACTCCCCTTTGGAATGGTGATGTATATTCTGGGCCGTTGTATGTTGGAAGGGTGTGACTCGCTGTTTGAATTTACAGAGGGTGACAGTTAAGAGATTGCCTTCAGTCTCAGAAGAGACTAGGTTTGGACTTTCACACTGTTGACATTGTGAAAGACTATAGATAGATAGGGACTTTTGAACTGGACGGAATGCATTTTGTTTATGAGAGGGCCACAAGCCTATGGGGATCCGGGATGGGATGTAGTAGTCTGAATGAAGATGATTCCCCCATAGTTTCATAGTTTAAATATTTGGTCCCCTCACTTCCAGGCACACTGTCACATGCCTTTAATCACAGCATTCAGAAGGCAGAGGCCTTCTGAGTTTGCTCTCTGAGTTTGCTCTCTGAGTTTGATACCTGGTCTATAACGCAAGTTCCAAGACACAAGCAAGGGCTGTTACAGAGAGAAACTCTACCTCAAAAAACAAAACAACAATGGTAAAAAAAAAATATGGTCTCCAGTTGGTGGCACTATTTGGGAAGGGGTAGGGTGTGTCCTTTTTGGAGGTGTGCCTTTAGGGGACTTTGAGGTTTCAGAGACTCAAATCATTCCCACACACACACACACATACACTCTTTCCTTCTGCCCCCTCCCCCACTGCCTTGTACGTGTAGATGAAGATGTGAACCCCTATCTGTCCCTGCCACTATGTCCTCATTTTGATAGTTTGGACTCAAACCTTCTAAAACTCTAAGATGAAATCAAAAGTTTTATGCATTGCCTTGGTCATGGTGTCTTGTTTGTTTGATTTCTTTTCTTTATTTATTCATTTATTTTTTTAATTTTTTGAGGCAGGGCTTCTCTGTAGTTTTGGAGACTGCTCTGGAACTTGTTCTATAGACTAGGCTGGTCTCAAACTCACAGAGATCCACCTGCCTCTGCCTCCTGAATGCTGGGATTAGAGGTGTGCACCACCACCACCACCCGGCGGTTTATCTTTAGAGACAAGGTTTCTCTGAGTTACATCTCCAACTGTCCTAGTACTAGCTCTATAGACCAGGCTGGCCTCAAACTCACCACTCACCGAAATCCACCTACCTTTGCCTCCCAAGTGCTGGGATTAAAGTGGTGTGCCATCACCACTGAGCTGGCCATGGTATCGTTCATTGCAGCTGCAGAACAGTAACTGATACCATTGCTATGGAGACACACACCTTGGCAGGTCTGTGGGAACATTCCTAGAAAGGTTGAACTGGTACAGGAAGGCCCACCCTGTCTAGAGCAGCACCACCCTGAGGGCTTGGGTCCTGGAATGAATAAAGAGCCTCTCTCTCTCTCTCTCTCTCTCTCTCTCTCTCTCTCTCTCTCTCTCTCTCTCTTTCTGTCTCTCTCTCTCTCTTTCCTTCCTGACTGAAGCTGCAGGGTGACGAGCTCCTGCCACTGTAACTTCCCACCATGATGGACTCTTTCTCCAAACCGTGAATCAAACTCTTAAGTTGCTTTTGTCAAAGAAATGCTAAAAGTAGCTAATATACTATCATAACAGGAAAAATTGTAGTCCAACTAGCATGGCAGCACCTGGCTGTTGTCCTGGCTGTTTGAGCACTTGGAAGACTGTGCTCAAAGCCGGGCAGTGTGGTGCACACCTTTAATCCCAGCACTCAGGAGGCAGAGGCAGACAGGTCTCTGTGAGTTTGAGGCCAGCCTGGTCTACAAGAGAGCATCCAGAACAGCTGGGGGGCTTCACAGAGAAACTCTGTCTTGAAAAGCCAATAAAAGAAAGAAAGAAAGAAAGAAAGAAAGAAAGAAAGAAAGAAAGAAAGAAAGAAAGGAAGGAAGGAAGGAAGAAAAAAGACTGTGCTCAAATCCAGCCTGGGCTACTTGGTAACTGGGAGGCCAGCCAACTCAAAAATAAAAACAAAACCAACACAATCGAAGTTGAGCCATGGTAAGTCATATCACGGATGTGACTTCTTCCCCTTGCTCTAACTGATAAGCAGTCTGGGTACCAATCCTTTAAGATCATGTGAAAAAAATATTCCTTTAGTGGCAGCAAAATGATGATTTATTCATTTGTTTATTTATGTGTGTGCGCGCACACATGCATGTGCTGATGTGTGTGCGTGTGTGTGTAGGTACATGTGAATATATGCTCCTGGATATGAAGACCAAAGCACAACCTCATTCCTGAGGGACTGTCCACCTTGGTTTTAGGGACCTTGGGTTTTTTTGTTATTTCTTTGTTTTTGAGACAGGCCTTCTCAGTAACCCTGGCTGTCCTAGAACTCACTCCGTAGACCAGGCTGACCTTGAACTCACAGAGATTCACGGGCCTCCGTCTCTGGAATGCTGGGATTAAAGGGTTTAACCACCACAAGTCCCATCTTGCTTTTGAGACAGGGTCTCCCACCAGGATCAGCAGACGGCAGGAAAAAAGTGACACTGGGCCTGGCTTGAGCGTCTGAAACCTCAGAGCCCACCCCTGCAACACACTTCTTCCAACAAGGCCACCCCTCCAATTATGTCACTCCCTGCAAGTCGATGGGGGCCGTTTCTCATCCAAACCACCACACCTGTTTGTTTGTTTTTAACATCGGTTCTGAAATGGAACTTGGGGCCTTGTGTTTGAGTCTCATAATTTAAAAATTATTTTACCTGGGTATTTTGCCTACATGTATGTCTGTGTACCACGTGTGTTCCTGGTGCCCGTGGAGACCAGAAGAGGGCACTGGATACCCTGAAACTGGAGTTATAGACTGTTGTGAGCCTCCATGCAGTTGCTGGAAATCCAACAAGTAATCAGTACTCTTAACTCCTGAGCCATCTCTCCAGTCCCTTGGCCCTACTTTAAAAAAAGTTTTTTAAAGATTTATTTCTTTATTATGTAATACAGTATTCTGTATGTTTGTGTGCCTGCAGGCCAAAAGAGGGTACCAGATCCCACTGCATATGATTGTGAGTCACCGTGTGGTTGTTGGGAATTGAACTCAAGACTTCTAGGAGAACAACCAGTGCTCTTAACTGCCAAGCCATCTCTCCAATCCTACTTTAAAATTTTTGAAGTGGGGGCAGAGGGTGGGCCTAGAGAGATGGCTTAGTGGCTGCCTCCCAAGTGCTGGGATTAAAGCGTGTGCTACCCTGCCCGGCTCACAAAAGTGTGTGTCGCCATGCCCGGCTCACATTTTTATTTTTAAAAGTGTGTTTGTGTGTGTGTGTGGGGGGGGGGGAGATCGGATGACAGCTCGCAGGAATCAGTTCCCTCTTCCACCGTGTGGGTCCCAGGGATGGATCTTTGGCAGTAGTGCTTGGCAGCAGCCACCTTTACCCATTGAGCAATCTTGCTTGCCCCTATCTTTTTAATTTTACAAAGAGGACAGACTTGAAGTTCAGTTCCATGTCACTCCCCAGCCTGGTCTCCCTGTCTGTTTTGGGCATTTAAAATTGGGAAGGTACTCAGCTCTGCCCTGTGCCCTTGGGCAATCCCACGACCCTCTTTTTTGAGCACTTTCTTATCAGTCCAGGAGACAGGGGATTGGGGCGCAGCACTCTGCAACTTGGGCCCCACATTTGACCTCTGTATTCCATGCCAAACTCACCCAAGGCTATGCCCAACTGACTGTCACTGGCCCGACCAAGGCAACGGCCTGCTCAGTGGGGATGGCCTACGGTAACAAGACAAGATGGGAGAAACAGCATCCATCCTCACTGTCCTGGCCATGGCAGAGTGTGTTTGCTAGCTGGGCGAAGCCCCCAGATTGAAAGCCCAAGCTTTCCTTCCTTTCTGCCCTTCTGCACGTCCCGCTGAGGCTGGGAGCCATTCCAGCTCTCTCTGGGAGCTGCAAAGACCTAGTAATTCAATAAAGCTCCGTTGGGGTCCCCTAGCAATCCTCAAAACTCACAGAACCCTGGGGCCAGTCCCAGCACTAGCAGAGTGACCAGAGTGAAATCTCACCTCTCCTCTCTCCAGGTACATCTGTGTCTTTTGTTCTTGAACTTGAGTCTACCGGCCTGTCTGCTGTTCATACAGGCTTGCCAACTCCTCTGTGTGTGTGTGTGTGTGTGTGTGTGTGTGTGTGTGTGTGTGTGTGTGTGTATGCTGGAGACATGGCTTGCAGGTAGATTGTCAGCCTAGAATCCACCAGTGACTGGTTTATTTGCAAAATATTTGATTACACTGTGTGAAAATCTATCACTGTGATTTGTTTAATAAAGAGCTGAATGCCCAATAACTAGGCAGGAAAGGATAGGCGGGACTTCTGGAGAGAGAGAGAAACACGGGAGGAATTGAGTGTGCAAAGAGACACCAGCCAGACACTGAAGTCGGACATATGGTACAGAGGAGCGGTAACCGAACCACGTGACAGAATATAGATTAACAGAAACGGTTAAGTTATAAGAGCTGGTTGGGGAAAAGCCTAAGCTAAGGCCAAGCTTTCATAATCAATAACAAGTTCCTGTGTCGTTTTTTTGTGTGCCGGCACCTGGCCCACGGGAAAGTTCAACTACAGCGTCTCATCTTGGGCACTTGGCCAGCATGCACAAGAACATGGTTTAACTCCTAGTGCAAGAGGAAGAGGAACTCTGATGAGGCTTAACCTTGGAGAAACCAAGAAACCTAAAAGAAAGAAAACCTCAATTTCCTAGCTGGGCAGTAATGGCAAAAAGCCTTTAACCCCAGCACTCAGGAGGCAGAGGCAGGCAGAGCTCTGTGAGTTCGGGGCCATCCTGGTCAACAGAGCAAGTTCCAGGATAGCTAATGCTGTCCTGTCTGGGATGGGGGGAGGGAGTAGAAGAGTAGAGGCCTGCACTGGTTGGTCATCATCTAGAGATTCTGCAAAGTAGGTACTCAACTGACAAGTCGACTGTTTAAAATATGCTCTACAGTGTCTTCTTACACAGTTTTGCTTGCAAATTGCTCTTTGGTTCTCTCCATCCACGTGTCTGTAGAGTCAAGGCGGAGCCTGGTACCAGGCAGGAGCACTTAAAGATTGAAAGACTGAATGAATGCACGATTGCCTTTGTCTATTGTGTAGAGTGGAAGAAGCAGAGACACGCGGGACCCTTCCCATTCACTATGGCCCCAGTCTGTAGAATCAGTCTCTCTGGGAGGGAAGCTGGGCTGGGGGCTGCTCTCAGCCCCTCGCCGATCTCCCAAATAGCCCGCTTCCTTGGATGCCCGCGCACAATCCTCCAAACCCTGTCATCTGACTCTTACCGCCAGCTCCCGCCCTGTCTCCCGTTCGAACCCCCCCGCGCAGCCCCGCAATGGTTCAGCCCGCCGCCATTTAGACCAAGTAAGATCAGACCACTGCGCGCACGTGCGGGGGAGGCCGAGGTTCGGCGGAGGGATCCCTTCGGAGCGTTCCGACAAGAGGCGCCCATTGGCCGCGAGTGCGGGCGGCCGCTACCGATTGGTCCGCTCGGGACGCCGGCCCCGCCCAGGTACCGGAGGCCCAGGGAGAAGCCCGGCCGAGTTTCCAGAGGACCGAACTGGGCGCGCGGGGTGGCGGCGGCGCAGGTGAGTGTCCCCGGCCGGGGGCGGCCTCCCGGGCATGGAGCCGTGGCGGCGGGGTGGGGCTGGCCGCGACGGGACCCCAAGGACGGACCCTTCCCGCTGGCCGGGGCCTCCGGTCCACCCCTGCCCTCTGCACCCGGGACGCTCCCTGTTGGTGGTGGGTCCAGACCCCTCCCGTGCCCCTACCCAGAAGCTGCTGGCCGGCGGGGACACCGAGACCACCGGGCCCGGATAACAATAACAACCGCAGTAATAGTTTGGATCCCTCCCCCACTTGCTAGCCCGGACCCAGCGCTTTCTCGTCAGACGCTTTCGGTGCATTGCACTGAATCAAAACAGCCTCCTTGGGAGGGGCTCCTAACTTCTTTTAGAAGTGAGGCACCTGGGCCAGAGAGGTGGAGTGACTCACTCAAGGTCACACAGGTAGTGAGTGGCCGGTGGGGATGAGGGACCCAAGCCTTAAGAGTCCAGAAACTAATCCCAGAGATCGGCCCCCTGGACTCACTACACACCGCCACCCCCATATTCACTTCGGAGCCGTACCTGCTGGGTTTTGCATCCCTCCCCGCGCCCATAGGTCACTAGACAGCTTCCATAGTCCCTTCTCTTGAGCTGGAGAGGCAAGGCCCAAACACCATGGGTCCTTGAATCCCATACCCTCTCCACCCACCCTGTCCACTCTACTGCGAAGGAAATGCCTGGAAATTTAGAGGCCGGGTGTCTGGGGTGCTGGGCTTCGGCGGCCGCCAAGACCGGGCGAGCGGCGCGTTCACGCCCCTCAGCCCCCGCCCCGGAAACACTGGAGAGATGAGACCTTCAGGATCCGGTTTTTCAAGAATGAATCAGAGGCCTCCTGCCCTCCCCAAAGCAGTACTGTGCAGGGGGTAAGGAGGGAGGGACGACAGGGGAGCAGGTGTGGTGTCCCCTAAGCCAGGTGTTATCTGAGCCCCAGGAACCCCCTTCCCTGCTTCCTGCTCCTCCCACTTAGCTTTTCTGTGACTGCGGGTGGGGGTTGCTAAGTTTCAGGCCCTTTTTGGGATGAGAGCGCTGGATTCCGGAAATCCATCCAACCCACTTCCCTTCAGCTCCTGCAGACAGTGGGAGGTGCTCATAGCTCTCTAACGGTCGTGATGGGGCTTGGGCCACAGTCAGTCGGGTATAGGACATTCTACAGTTAAGCTCTTGGGGAACCCTAGGCATCACATGCCAGGCAGGTGCTCTGCCTCGAGCTACACCCCCATCACCTACAAGGACTAAGCAGCCACTGGGCCAGGCTCCGTATTTTGCTGGGAGGAAACTGCCCTCCAAAAACAGGACAGAATTCTCTGCACTCTAGTGGGGAACAGGCCACAAGTTTCCATGGGCAGCCATTGCAGATCTGTCTGAGCACTGAGTGGCCTCTCAGAGAGCATCACTGGGCAGGGGCAGCTCGCACACCCCAAGCAGAGCAAAGCATAGAATAGCTGGCACAGACTGAAGCTGGAGATGTGAGTCTGCAGGAGTTTGGGGCGCCTGGTACACTCTCAAGTTTTCCCCTATATGGTGGGATCCCTTTGTGAGGTCGGAGACAGATGACGGATGCTACCTGGTTTGCATTTTAAAATAGAGACACGGGCTGGGGAGACAGAGTGCTTGCTGGGAGTGCGATTCCCAGCACCTACATGGTTTACAACCAACAGTAGTGCCTTCTGACCTCTGCAGGCACCCGGCACCCAGTGGTGCACAGATGGACATGCAGCAAAGCCCTCATACGCATAAAAAATAACCCTTCAAAAATAGAGACACAAAGATAAATAACAGCTGGAATGTTGGGAGAGGAACAGCTAAGTTCATAGGCCCGAGTCCTGTGGAGCAGCTCCCGTGGGCTGGGGCAAGCCTACTGCCTGGAGATGTCTGGAATAGCCTTGCCAAGTTAGGAACTTGGGTGCCCCTGGGCCAGGGAAGGAAGGATCTAATAGTAATAGAGACTGGAGCATTCTGGAGGTGTGGGTCAACAGTACAGCCCCTGTGAGGATCCAGCAGTGAGGGCTGGGGGAGGGGAGGGGTCAGCAATAGAGCTTCTTCCTAGTGAACGAAAGGTTGGAGCTTTGTCTCTCACTGCAAATAGTGACACTTCCAACACTTCCTGACGTGTGTGCTGAAGTACTGAGCAGGTGCCATGCAGCGCACCCCGAGAGACACGAACTCTGCCACATTTTCAGATGGGAAAACTGGGGGCCTCATGAAGTTAAGCAACTTGACTTTGTCTCTGCCACTGGTGAGTGGCAAAGGAGCTTGAATCCAGGTCACCGTACTACAGCTCGGGGTCCATGGCATGTTCCCCAATGCCTTGTGTCACTCACCAGAGGGCACACAAAAGCTAGACTAAACCAGAGCCTTGAACATGTTCAGAGACAGAAAGGAGGCGGGGGTGTGGGGCTCCAAGACAGTGAGGAAAGACAGAGCATCAACACAACACACACCCTAATAGTTCTCCAGGGACCACCCCAGGAACACACATGGTTTCCTCTGAGCGCAGAGGGGTTAAGATACTTGCCTTAAACCAGGCAGTGATGTGTACACCTTTAATCTCAGCGTTCAGGAGTCACAGGCAGGCAGGTAGGTCTCCAAGTTCAAGGCCAGCCTGGTCTACAGAGCAAGTTCCAGGACAGCCATGCCTACACAGAGAAATCTTGTCTCAAAGACAAAAAAGAACAAGGACTGGTGATTTAGAGACTGTGTACTAGGGGGATGCCGCCGCTGTTCTTTGCTCGTGAATGTGATGACATAATTTTAGAGGACGTTTCTACGTAATTCATTAGAGTTTACCATTGTCTAGTAGCCAGTGAGTGTGCTATACTGGGGTACAGAACTATGGACAGAGAGATAAAGGAACCAGTAAAAAAACTAGTGCCCAGAATATATAAAGAGTTTTCACAAATCAGTAAGAAAAACATCATCCAAGTAAAGCCAAACCAGCCAGGTGTGGAGCAAGCCTATTATTCCAGGGCATGGGAGATAAGGCAGGAGGATCTTCATTTGACGCTATTGTGTAGTACACAGGGAGACCCTCCTCAGAAAAGCAAAAGAAAACCGTGCTGGGGGCTGGAGAGATGGCTCAGTGGTTAAGAGCATTGCCTGCTCTTCCAAAAAGGTCCTGAGTTCAATTCCCAGCAACCACATGGTGGCTCACAACCATTTGTAATGGGGTCTGGTGCCTTCTTCTGGCCTTCAGGCATACACACAGACAGAATATTGTATACATAATAAATAAAAAAAAAAAAGAAAACCGTGCAGGCCAGGTAGTCCGTGGAGACAGCACTTTGGTAATTTGACAGTCAGAACCCACATGGAAATGCTTGCAGTTGTTACCCCAGCACTGGGGACAAAACAGGAAGACCTGTGGGGCTCATTGGCCGGCCAGCCTAATTGGAGAGCTCAGACCCTGCCCCAGAAAGACAAATGGGACTGGGAATATGGGATAACTTAGTGGTCGAGGGCTTGCTTAGCATACTTGAGACTGGGAGTTCAATTCCCGGTACAAAAGGGGTGACCCTAGAGACATGGCTCAGCAGTGCAAAGGCTGCTACCTGAGTGTAGAAGGGAAGAACTGACTCCCACAACCTCTGCACACTGTGACAACATACATGCACACAAATAAATTCTTTGTCTTTGAGATAGGGTCTCATTATGTAGTTCTGGTTGTCCTAGAACTGCTGTGTTGGCCTGCTTAGCCTCAAACTAATTTTAAAAACTTTTATGTGGTTTTTGTCTGCATGCATGTCTGCACACAGGGCAGAAGAGGATATCAAGTCCTCCCTAGTACTTGAGTTGGAGGCGGTTGTTAGTGGCTGTGTGGGTTCTAAGATTCGAACCCAGGTTTGTTTTTTTTTTTTTTGAAGAATAGGCAGTGCTCTAACTGTTGAACCATCTCTTCAACCCCAATACATTTTTTTTTTAAGCCAAGTGATGGCACTTGAAGACCAGTACCCAAGGTTGACCTCTAACCTCCACACGCACCCACACATCCGTGGGAATGAGTGAGTACGTGCCCAAGGAGCACAGTGAGGGCTGGAGGCAGGGCTCAGCAGCTGCGAGTGTTTCCCAGCATCCTGTTGAGCTGCTTACCACTGCTTGTAACTCCATCCCTAGGGGATCTGGTGCCTTCTGTCTCTGCAGGCACCTGCGCTCAGATGCACAGAGCCTCATGCAGGCTCATACCTATACAAATAATGCAAAATACAATCTTAAAGAAGGTGGGTTGGCTCAGTGAGTAAAGGCACTTGCCTCCAAACCTGAAGAGCTGGCTTTGACCTCCAGGACACACCTGGTGGAGGGAAAGAAGTAAGTCGGGCACTTCCTGACAGACGCTGACAATATGACATGCCTACATACACACAGAGTAAGTCAGCAAACAACAGTTAACAGGAAGTCCACTAACAAGCCAATCAGGAGCACTGAACATTATAAAAAGGTGTTTGGCACCATTGATTCTCCCACGTGCAAAAGCAAGCCTCCAGTGAGAAGTCAAGTGGTGCCTCCCTGCCCAGGCACTGCCCAGAACAGGGTGGGGTCCATGGTGTGGGGCTTGTGCTCTCCTGGGAGGTGGCCAGTCTTGCCACACAGGACCCTCACTCATCCAACATGATTTCCTGTGGCTGTTCTGTCCCACATACTGAGGGATGCCAATAGTGACACACAGATCTCTCCCCTCAGCAGACAGTGGACAAAGACATAAAATGCCTTTCCCAGCTGAAGGACGTAAGGGAGGATGCTGGACAGCAGAGGGAGCAGCCGGTAAAAGGTCCTAAGACAGCTCCAGTCTAACTGAGCCACGTGAAGGAGGCCTCAGGCTGAAGGGAAGGCACTATGACATGGGTAGTGGGTCCTAAAGGACTGGGATTCCTGGGAAAGCAGAGCAGAGCACGAGGCGACATGACTATAGGGTTCTGGCTGCTGTCTTGACAGGAAGCTGGACGCTAAGGGACGCCTGAGGACCCAGAGGCAACTGTAGTGTAGGTGAGTGGGGTGGGAGTAGAGCCTGCAGGGTCAGAAGAATGCATGACAGTGAGCAGGGAACCCTCAGGAAGATGTGGTTAAAGCCAGCTGGGTTCCCTTGTACCTGCATTGCCCCTCAGAGCAAATCTGCAGAACACAGGAAGTCCCTAGGGCATGAGTTGAAGGCAAGCCTGTGCCAGTTGGTGTGACCCTGCCCCAAAGTAATGAGATGAACTGAGCCAGTAGGAACTGTGTTCCTACTCAGGAGGGTGAGGCAAGAGGATCACAAGTTCAAGGTCAATCTTGGCTATGAGGGCAGCCTGGGCCAGGTGAGCCCCAGCAAGGAGGGTGGAATATCACTGTGGATAGTTGTCAAGGCCAAGTGTCGCGAGGGTCACAGATCAGACACCTTGAGGGAGCCTGTGGCTCAGGTTGGGTGCGGATCAGTGATTGTTCACCTGTGTGCTGCGACCTGGTTCCATCCGATCTGCCTTCATTGTCTCCTCCCCTCCTGCTCCGGCCACACTGTTCAGAATTGTGCTGCGTGTGAGCTGCTGTACCTCAGGGCCTCTGCACTGTCTATGTCTGCCTAGCACTCTTGTCCCAGATGTTTGTGTGGGGGAGGTCAGAGACCAGGCCGCGCTCCCTGCTTCTGCACCACACGGTTCTGGAGGGGATGGTCAGCTCCAGCCAGCTTTTTGTACCTCTCGTAAGTAACTAGAAAGATAGTCTTCTCCCAGAGACCCAGGCCACAGCAGGGCCACAGCTCAGCAGGCAGCTGTGGGCAGGGGTTCACCCCTTTTGCTCTCTTAATACCTACTGTGTCTGCAGCATAGTGAACAGCTGTACAACTGGATGTAGTGTTCCTAGTCAGGGGTGTGTTTATTAAAGTAAAATGGCTGAGCATGGTGGTACATGCTGATAGTTTAAGCTACTGTAGACTGAGGCAGGAGGACCACGAACTCAAGATTAATCTGGACAATATGGCAAGATCCTGACTCAAGAAAATAAAGCTGGGCAGCGCTGGAGCACACCTTTAATTCCAGCACTGAGAAGGCAGAGGCAGGTGGATCTCTGAGTTTGAGGTGAGCCCGGTCTAAGAAAAAGGGGGCCAGGTTGGAGAGACAGTTACAGGTGCTGCTGCTCAGGTGTGAGGACCCGAGTTCTGACCCCAGGACCAGCATAGCTGGGGCTTGCTGGCTGCCAGACTAGCCAAAGGAAAGCAGAAAGCCCTTCCTCAAAAGGACTAGGTGAGCCGGGCGATGGTGGCGCACGCCTTTAATCCCAGCACTCGGGAGGCAGAGGCAGGTGGATCTCTGTGAGTTCGAGACCAGCCTGGTCTACAAGAGCTAGTTTCAGGACAGGCTCCAAAGCCACAGAGAAACCCTGTCTCGAAAAAGCAAAAAAAAAAAAAAAAAAACCCAACAAAATAAAACAAAAAAAGGACTAGATGGAAAGCAGTAGAGGATGCCACGTAGCTGCTTCCTTTGACCTCTGAACACAGAAACACACACATAAACATGGTAGCCCACACTGTTTTGGCAGAGGTGGGGTGGGGTGGGGTGGGTGTGAGACAATTTCTCTAGGCAGCTGTGGCTGTCTTGGAAATTATAAGCTCAGATTGGCCTTGAAGTCATATAGATCCACTGACCTGCCTTCTAAGTACTCACCTTCACACGTGTGTGTATGTACAGTAATGGTATATATTTTTTAAATATTTATTTATTATGTATACAATATTCTGTCTGTGTATGCCTGCAGGCCAGAAGAGGGCACCAGACCTCATTATAGATGGTTGTGAGCCACCATGTGGTTGCTGGGAATTGAACTCAGGACCTTTGGAAGCACAGGCAATGCTCTTAACCTCTGAGCCATCTCTCCAGCCTAATAGTATATTTTTTAAGGGAAGAAAAACAGATGAAAACAGATACAGGGGTCAGTTTAATGGCTCAGCAGGTAAAGATGCTTGCCACCAAATCTGACCTGAACCACACATACACACACACACACACACACACACACACGGCACATGCGTACCCTGGTGCCTATGTGAAGGTAAGAGGACAAGCCCAGGTCAGTCCTCTTGACTTTGTTTGAGGCGGAATCTCATTGCCCCCACACACCAGACCAGCTGGCCCATAAGCTCCTCAACATTCTGGCTCCAGCTTTCACCGTAAACCTGCTGGGATTACCACATCTAGTGCTACGTGGGTCCTGGGGATTTGAACTTAGATCTTACATACACTGAGCTTTCCCCACTAAGCTCTACAGCCTGAGTCTGAATCCATACTGCGCCGCCATGCTTTTCGCTCTTGCTCCGTTTCCGTTGCACCTTGTCAGAGAGTCTGTCCCTGCTGTTTAGGTCACTGTTGTGCTGCTGTGGGGACACCACGATCAAGGCAACTCACTAAAGCGAGCATTAATTAAGGGATTACTAACTGTCAGAGGATGAGTCCATGAGCATCATGGCAGAGAGCATGGCGGGCATGGTGCTGGCACAGCAGTCTTGCATTTTATGCAGAGGCAGCAAGCAGAGAGGAGACACTGGGCCTGACACGGGTGTTTGACACCTCAAAGCCCACATTTCTCCACAAGGCCACACCTAATCCTTCTCAAAATAGTCTGTCAACTAGGGACCATACATTGAAATATGGATAAGTTTGTGGGGGGCATTCTCTTCCAGGCACCTGCAGTTGCTGCCGCTGGAGACCCATGCAGCGAGGTAACATCACCGTGTCAGCTGTTACTGGTCGCTCTGTCAGGAGCTGTAGTGCTCTGGAGAATTGCTCCAGTAATTAATGTTTCTGTGCGGGTGTGTGACGTGCTACTTCCTGTTAGAACTCACCAGCCTTCCCTGTCCCAAGGGACTTGGCAAGGGCCATGCGCTGTGTGCTTTGAGGGAGAGACTCAAGGGTTTTGTTTCTTCTGTGTGTCACATGTCTGCCGGCGCAAATGTGTGTGTCAGCCTCGGGTGTCATTCCTCAGGCGCTGTCCGCTGGGGTGTTTATGTTATTGCGTGTGTTTATTTTTGTGTGTGTGCATATGTATGCGTGTAGGTACACATGGCACAGTGCACACCTACCATGTGGTTCCGGGGACCAAAACTCAACTCTGCAGGCCCTGATGGCAGCTGCTTTTGTCCACCATGCCAACTTGCCAGTCTCCCACCTTGATATTTGAGACAGGGTCTCTCACTGGCCTGGGACTCAAGCACATGGCAAGCTCATGTTATCACAACTGGTTTTTGTGTAAATTCTAAGGCTCCAACTCCAGTCCTCAGAAGCACTGTGCTGACTGCGCCATCTCCCCAGCTAACGGCTAGGGAGCTTTTGTACACAGCTTTGATGAGTGCAGCTGGTGGAACAGTGAACCCGCATGTGGTGTCCATCTGTCTTCCAGCTCTTGAGAAGCCGAGGGCAGGAGGTTGTAGGTTCTAGGCCAGCCCGTCTCAGAGGGGTGTGCTTGTGCACCTAAGTGGGTGTAGCTAGAGGCATTTGCCTAAAGGAGCTCTTGAAGGAGGGCTGAGTGAGGTCACGGCAGGTGATGTGGGCTGTAATAGGTACCCGCTGCTGGGAAGAGACCTGGGCCTTCTGCATGTGGCTTCCTACTGTGCTGCACCACAGCATCCGGGTAGAGCCAGCCCTTTATCTTCCCTTCTGTTCTGGATGCCCAGATCAAACCCACTAGATGGAACACGCTCAGGGCAGATGTGCTGGCATATGCTACATCCCAGCCACTCGGGAGGCTGAGGCAGGAAGATTGCAGGTTCAAGGATATCCTTGATAAATATCCTTCAGATAAATGTCTGAAAATAAAAAGGAGCAGCCTGGGCATGTAGCTTGGGCACACATGTTCAAGACCGAAATCTAACCCCAGCACAGAGGGAGGAAGGGAGGATTGGTTGGTTCGGGAAGAGCCTTGCACCATGCTGAATGTGGACGGAATTTTTTGTTATTACCCCTTAAATAATAGAGTGGAACAAGAGTTTCCATAGATCTAAGTCTAGAGCTGATTCCTGAGTATGGAAGGGGCCGCAGCTCTGTGACCAAGTACTAACCAAGTCTGCACAGCGCAAATACAACACCATTTTACATGGGCTGGGGGCAATATTCTGGAGGTATTCTGGAACCCTGTGCCTAGGAGCCATGAGTGTCGTCAGGGCTGAGCTAAGGCCCACTTCCTCAGCCCGCACCAGGCCCCTGGTTAAGGATAACTGCTCTGCAAAGCAGAGCAGTGTTGGCTGGTGTTGGTACCATGTGGTGGTGACGGTAGCACCCAAGGCTGTCACGCAGAGCATGAAGCCCAGTTCCCTTTCTGCAGGTCTCCTGGCCGAGCCCCCACTTCTGGCTGCTCATGCCACTGGGACTGGGGCGGCGGAAAAAGGCGCCACCTCTGGTGGAAAATGAAGAGGCGGAGCCAGGCCGCAGCGGACTGGGAGTTGGGGAGCCTGGGCCTCTTGGTGGAAGCGGAGCAGGGGAGTCCCAGATGGGCTTACCCCCACCTCCTGCTGCCCTCCGGCCTCGCCTTGTATTCCACACCCAGCTGGCCCATGGTAGTCCCACAGGCCGCATCGAGGGCTTCACCAATGTCAAGGAGCTGTATGGCAAGATTGCTGAGGCCTTCCGACTACCAGCTGCTGAGGTACAGTGGGCCAGGGTCCTGAGAGCAAGCCACAGGCCTGGGGGGCTACTGTGCATTCCTGTGAACTGGGGGTCAGGTGCTGATGGCATTCGATCACCAGCAACCCCTGAATCTAGGAAGCATGGCTGCAACAGGATACTTAGTTCGTGTCTGGCCTTGAGAGACCCCAGTATGGTTTCCCATCAGGCCTTGAGAGAGCTCATACCCTAGTAGGATGTGGGGGGTGTAGATGCTGATTTCCCTTCAGGTCTGGAGTAGCCTGCAGCCTGGTAGGTTGTGGAGGCTTGGTGACCACAAGTGGTGACTGGGTTTCTACGAGGCATTAGGAGGCCTGTGCCCCAGAGCACAATGGGAACTGGAAGTCAGGAGCAGTTTTTATTTCTCCGTGATTCACTGGGGACATGACCCCAAGACAGAAGCAGAGAAGCCACAGGGAGGGCAGCAGTGGGGCTGAGCATTAAGTGGAGACAGGTGGAAGGCTAGGTGGGGATCTGGACTCCTTCATTCATCCCCAGCATTTACTGAGTGTTCACTGAGTTCTGACCAGGACAGGAGTCCTGCTCTTAGCACTTGATGAGCCAGCAGACCCTGCCCTGATTCTGGGTGTCACCGTTCCCTGGGGTAGGTATCATCTCTGGACTCCCCTCCTATCCCAAGTGTTAGGAAAGGGGACCCAGGGAGGAGGGGACGAGCATCTTGTCCTCCCCCCCCCCCCGCAGGTGATGTTCTGCACCCTCAACACCCATAAAGTGGATATGGACAAGCTCCTGGGAGGCCAGATCGGGCTGGAGGACTTCATCTTTGCCCACGTTAAGGGGCAGCGCAAAGAAGTGGAAGTATTCAAGTCTGAGGAGGCACTGGGGCTCACCATCACTGACAACGGGGCCGGCTATGCCTTCATTAAGGTGCCCGGGTGGGTGGCACACCCTTAGTCAGTGGTCAGAGTCTGTAATGGGACCTCAGTGGAGCTTCCAGAGCTGACACCTGCCCCTTCACAGCGCATCAAGGAAGGCAGTGTGATTGACCACATCCAGCTCATCAGTGTCGGTGACATGATTGAAGCCATCAATGGGCAGAGCCTGCTGGGCTGTCGGCACTATGAAGTTGCCAGGCTCCTCAAGGAACTTCCCCGAGGCCGCACCTTCACCCTCAAACTCACAGAGCCTCGAAAAGCCTTTGGTGAGCAAACCTTGAACCACCCACTGGGATGACCTTGAACACTTCAGAAATATGGCTTGCAGTACTGGGAACCACCAGCAGGTGGCACCCAAGCTGTAATGCAAAGTGGAGCCTGCCCCACCCTACCCTAGAACTGGGTGCTGGCTGGCAGCCCAGCCTGAAGGAAGTTGCCCCCAACCCTGGCCGGCCCCCTCAGCCTGGAGAAGTGAGGCTTGGCTGCCCTGCACAACTCCCATGCCCTGCTGCTTTTTCTACCTGGCTTCACTAACTCTCAGGAATGGGCCTGAGGCGCCCCTGGTATGGGTAGATAGGACTGATCTGGGACCCAGTAGTTATACCCACCCCTCCCCAGTTCTCACCCCTTCAAATAGAAGTAGAAGCTGTCCTGGATTCTCTTCTAGCTTCTTTTATGCTCGACCCCCGCAGCCCCTCTCCATTCTTGCCAAGTCCTATCCCCTGGAATCCAGCCCCTATCCCAAGGATTGTGAGAGGTGTCTGTAAGCTCAGCTGCCTGAGCACTGTACTGACTGTGTGCTGAAATTCCCATAGATATGATCAGCCAGCGTTCAGCGGGTGGCCACCCTGGCTCGGGCCCTCAACTGGGCACTGGCCGAGGGACCCTCAGACTCCGATCCCGGGGTCCTGCCACAGTGGAGGATCTGGTGAGTGAGCCACCTTGGGCCAGTGACAGCATTCTTATTATCTGAGGGACTCTGGACACCTCTGCTTAAATCTGCCTCCTCCCAACCAAGGGCCTTCCTTGGGCAAGTGAGACTTGGTTTTCCTACTGTAAAATAGGAGTCCTAGTAACTTCCTGTCAGAGTGGACCTTAGTGATGCAGACAGAAACCATATCTAGGCATGTCTCAGGCAGGAGGATTTCACATTCAAGGGTAACGCAAACCACAAGAGCTTGTCACCAGAAAGGAGATATGTGAGACCCAGCCCAGTGTGGACAGGGACCTGTAATCCTAGATACCTGGGAAGCTGAGATCTGAGGGTTTAGGGTTCAAAACCAGTTTGGGCAACTTAGAATTTGTCTCAAAATAAGAACAATAATATTTGAATGCTGGGGCTGGAAAGAGGCTCAGCAGTTTAGAGTACATGCTGAACTTGAAGAGGACCCAGGTTCAGTTCAAGCACCCATATTGGGTGGCTCACAACCACCCTTAACTCCAGCTCCAGGACATTTGGCTCAGCGTCCTTGTCTGACCTCCTCAGGCTCACACTCCTACACATAAAATAAATAAATGTAAAAAGTAGCTGGGGGTGCAGTCCATTGGCAGAGCTGTTGCCTCGCGTGTGAGGCCCGGGTCCTGTCCCCAGCACTGTAGACATTCACTGTAACAGCTGTCTGCTCCCCTCCACAGCCGTCAGCCTTCGAGGAGAAAGCCATTGAGAAGGTGGATGACTTGCTGGAGAGCTACATGGGGATCAGAGACACAGAACTGGGTGAGTGGGGGCACCCATGCCTGGAAGGTGGGAGCAGGCTTCCAGGTCTCATCCAGGCTGTCGCTCACGCCATCTGTGTCCGTCTTTCTCCTCCCTGACAGCTGCCACCATGGTGGAGCTGGGAAAGGACAAGAGGAACCCAGACGAACTGGCAGAGGCTCTGGACGAACGGCTTGGTGACTTCGCATTCCCCGACGAATTCGTCTTTGATGTCTGGGGGGCCATCGGGGATGCCAAGGTTGGCCGCTACTAAGACTGGAACTGAACCTGGACCTTGAGATAACCTGGGCTTGACCTCCAGAAGGGGTCCCACAGCCAAGACCTGAGCATCCAGCTTGGGCACATAACCCAGCAGCCTGGGGATGGCATGGGGTAGAAGTGGCCTGTGGTCCTGGCCGCACTCTGATCACCAAGGTGCCCAGCCTGGTTGGGGTCCCCGGCCACCCCCTGGTGGGTTCCCCACCTACCTCAGCAGAGTAAGCACGTGGGGAGGAACGAGCACACTGGGCAACCAACCACCTCTGTCCCCAACACTTTCCACTGTCAGCTGGCAAACTGCCCCCCTTCCTGTCTCCTGGGCCTCAGTTCTGTTTTAGGTTCACCTACTCTACTTTTTTGCTTTGTTTTTCAAGACAGAGTCTGATGATGTGGCTCTGGCTGTCCTGAAACTCACTCTGTAGACCAGGCTGGCCTTGAACGCACAGAGATCCGCCTGCCTCTGCCTCCCAGTGCTGGGATTAAAGGTGTGCGCCACCATGCCTGACTCTCCCTACTTTCTTGACAACAGAATTGCAGAAATGGGGCACAACCCTCCTAGTAAAGGGAATATTACCACCCCCTTCGGCAGCTCCCTGAGAGGAGCCCCTAAGTTGGATTCTGTTACCTGCCCTTTGAGTGCACACTGCTGTGAACCCGGGTTCCTCATTATCTCCTTAGACAGTGCCGGAGGGAGGGGTGAGCAAGGCAGTGGGCTCCTGTACCCCACTTACTCTCTTGGATATAGACTCTCTCTGGGAACTGTTTGGCTTTGGGGTAGAAGGGGTGGCAGGGAAAGAATGCGACAGCTGAAATCTATCTCCTGGATTCCAGATTGAATTAAGAGTTGGCTGGCCCACAGCCCCTCCTCTGGCTGGAGGCCCTCAAGCTCCCAGGCAGCGGTAGGGATTCTGGCTTACTTGAGGTTCAGACCTGGTTCCCCACTCACCAAGGCCTCCCGTGCCCCTTATGAGGAGACTGCAGCTAACACCTCTGTGGAGGCAGCAAGGCCTGCTGCCCTCCTGCAGCACCCTGGGTGAGGCTGGTTGTATTTTGGACACAGGCATCCATGCCCAGTGCTTCACAGGGATATAAACCTGCCAAGCTTGTTTTGACAGTCCATTTCATCCTAGGATTTAGAAAGATCAAGGAAAGGGTGGGGTGGGACCCTGGCCAGACCTGGAGAGCAGGGGGAGAGTGAGGGAAGCCAGGCCAGAGGTCCCTCTCCAGCACCCAGGAGGAATGTTTGGGGGTGAGCCCAATGGAGATGCTGCAAGAAGGCTGAGCAGGATTGCCTGACTCCAGGCAGGAGATGCGGACTCTGGATACCAGACGTTGACATGCACAAGCCCTACGGACAGCCACTGTCAGGGTGACTTGCTATCCCTGACCACTGAAGTCATGGCCTCACACGTGCTAGGCTGTGCTCTGTCGCTCAGCTGTGCCTCAGGTCCTGCACTGGGGTCTTGCATGTCTCTGCTGGGAATGTGGCTTTGCTGAGTGGATAAGGGCTGGGTCCTCTGAGTTTCAGGGAGCTGTGGGGTGTTGAGTGTGGTCATGTAGCTGTGTCCACTGTGTGCATAGGTCTCGGTGTGTCCTTGTTTGGGAATCGGTAAACAGCTAGGCCTTAAGAGTGTCTAGAGATGTGATTATGTGACGTAGGCGGGGCAAGGTCTGGGTGCCCATAGGCATTGGTTTGTGGGGTAATGTCTCCAGGAGGTGTGCCCTAGGACTGTAACAGACTTACAGTGTCAAGTGAGGTTTATACCCTGTGCTAAGGTGTGGGCAAACATCCGTCCCAAGGGGTCTGTATTTGGGGGGTACTAAGGGAGTGGATGTTAAAGTCAACAATGGTGGGAGCTATCCAGTGTTTACTTGCCATCATGACTGATTGGACAGTGACTTCATGTTCCACTTCTTAAGACGTAAAGTGAGGCTGTAACTGTGGGTGCAGGATGTGGTTCAGGTGCCCTACAAATTGCTTACCCCACCCTAAAGCAGGATGCCGGTGCTAGCCTGACTCCTCTGAGCCATTTAGCCACCTCCCTTTCTCCAAGAATGACTCCCTGTTGCCCTGGTCCGGGCTGCTCACCTACATCCACCCTGTGACAACCTCAAAGGCTTAAGAGCAGACAGCATTGCTGGTTCCCATCACACAGCTCGTTCCCAAACCTTAAACCCCATGGGGATAGCACCCCACCCCACCCCCATGAGAGTGTGTAGACCTCCCAGCCTGCCCTAGGCGATGCTCACATTTTCCAGTGTTTAGATTTTATCCACTTTATTAATGAGGCAGGCAAGAGGCCCGGGTGAGGGTGTGGGGGGTTGCTTCTGCCTCACTGGGAGGAGGGGGTCACAGAGACCAGACCAATTCAGAGAACCTCAGTCCTTGGCGGGAAGAAACTGAGCCCAAGTGATCCTGACCATTGCCAACAGCAGAGGTTTCGCCCACTCCCAGCTCCCAGCCCCAGCGGGCAGACATGCATGGGGTGGAGCAGCCCCTGGAGGCCAGTGGGGTGCGGGTGGAGGCGGCACAGAGCCGAGGAGCCGCCCCAGGAAGAGGGAGCGGCCTGCTGGGAGCCAGGGAGCAGCTGGCGCTGGCCGCAGGAGCCTAGTTCCGGGCCATGGGGATCCTGCATCCTGAGCAGCACTGGGTAAGAAGCCGGGACTTGAGGGTCGGTAAGCAGGGAAGAGGAGAGCATTGGCCATCGTGGTCTCACTGTTCATGGCTCTCAGCCCAAGGCTGGCTGTCCATCCGTTAATGTCTGCATGTCTGCTTTAGCCCTCTCAACTAGAGAATGAAGAACAAGCCAGAGGCTGGTTCACAGTAGGAGTATGGGGTGGGCATCTGAATGGGGCAATGCCAGACTGCTGAGAGATTGCCATGGAGACAGAGGTGTGACTCTGGCAACAAAGACGGGACTCTAGAGAAAGGTGGGCCCATGGAGTCCAAGAGCAGCGAAGATGGGTCCATGGAATCAGGGGTCTGTGGGAACAGGAACATGGAGGCCAGAGATGTGGCTACAGGGCATAGTGACCTTGGGGCACAGAAATGAGTCTTTAAGTATAGAGATGGCTTGTTCCGGGAGAGATGAAACTGGAGATCAGGAGTGCGTCTCTGGAGACAAGGACATGGCCACTGGAAGAGATAGGCTATAGTAGTGGAGCTGTTGGGATAGGGACGTCAAGGAAGAAAAGATGACCAATAGCTGGTCATGGTGGTGTGAGTCTTGAATCCCAGGACACAGGTCTCACAGGCAGGTGAATCTCTTTAAGGCCAGCCTAGTCTACACAGCCAGTTCCTGGGACAGCCAAGGAGACTTACTAAAAAGGAGAGGAGAGTGGGCAGACATGGTGAAGGCTGGAGTTGGGTCAGAAGTGGGTCGGGGTCTATTCCATGAGGCCATAAACCAGGAATCTGATGCACTAGAAGGTGGGGAGCCGGGGAGATGAGAAAAGATACTAAGAATGTCTGACAGATCAGTCGAGTTCCCAAAGCAGTAGACAGATGTAGGGGCAGAGTGAGGACAGGCACAAGGCATGGGGCAGTGATAGATAAAGAGGGATCTGAAATAGCGCAACCAGGGTCATGTGGAGGTGCCCTAGGCACAGAGCCCACATTGTTACATGGATCCTGATGGTGGTGGGACCCTAGCCTCACTGTATCCTCCTCTTATCTACCTAGCCCTCTTGGCCACTGATATGAGCCCCTGTGGGCTTAACGTGAGCCTAGCGGATGAGGCAACAGCGTGCGCAACACCCAGGGTCCCCAACACATCTACGGTGCTGCCAGGCGATTCCGGCACATCACCGGCGCTGCCTATCTTCTCCATGACCCTGGGTGCAGTGTCCAACGTGCTGGCCCTGGCGCTGCTGGCACAAGCTGCAGGTCGTCTGCGGCGGCGCCGCTCAGCTGCCACTTTTCTGTTGTTCGTTGCTAGCCTGCTAGTCATTGACCTGGCAGGCCATGTGATCCCGGGGGCGCTGGTGCTTCGCCTGTACGCTGCAGGACGTTCGCCTGCTGGCGGGGCCTGTCATTTCTTGGGCGGCTGCATGGTCTTCTTCGGCCTATGCCCACTCTTGCTTGGCTGCGGCATGGCCGTGGAGCGCTGCGTGGGTGTCACGCAGCCACTGCGCCATGCGGCGCGCATGTCAGTGGCCCACGCACGCCTGGCACTAGTCGTGCTGGCTGCCATGGCTTTGGCAGTGGCGCTGCTGCCGCTAGCACACGTGGGTCACTACGAGCTACAGTACCCTGGCACCTGGTGTTTCATTAGTCTTGGACCTCGTGGAGGTTGGCGCCAGGCATTGCTTGCTGGCCTCTTCGCCGGCCTTGGCCTGGCAGCGCTCCTTGCGGCACTCGTGTGCAATACACTCAGCGGCCTGGCGCTCCTGCGAGCCCGCTGGAGGCGTCGCAGCTCTCGACGTCTCCGTGAGACCACAGGCTCCGATGATCGCCGGCGCTCCGAAGATCGCCGGCGCTGGGGGTCCCGTGGACCACACTTGGCCTCCACCTCGTCTGCCTCATCCATCGCTTCAGCCTCCGCCACCCTCCGTAGCTCCCGGGGCGGCGGCTCGGTGCGCAGGGTTCGCACGCACGACGTGGAGATGGTGGGCCAGCTCGTGGGCATCATGGTGGTGTCGTGCATCTGCTGGAGCCCCCTGCTGGTGAGGGGCAGTTGCTCCTCCAACCATACTCCTTCCTTCCCCCTCCTGGCCTCCGCTCCCTTATCACCCCGCCTGCACAAAAAGCCTTACCCCTCTGTCTTATCCCTCTGCTATCCCCGGCTCTACGCCCTCTTTGGATCTTACTCCGATTCACTCAAGCTTCTTAGTTCATCCCCCAGCTTCATTCATTTCTAGCCTTCTTCCTCCCCAGCTTTTTATTTTAGTTGTTCGAAACAAGGTTTCTCTGTAGCTTTGAAGCCTGTCCTGGAACTATCTCTTGTAGACCTGGCTGGCCTTGAACTCACAGAGATCTGCCTGCCTCTACCTTCTAGTGCTGGGATTAAAGACGTGCGCCACCAGCGCCTGGCCCTCCCCAGCTTTTTTTTTGTTTTTGTTTTTTTCGAGGCAGGGGTTCTATGTGGTTTTGGAGCCTGTCCTGGAACTAGCTCTTGTAGACCAGGCTGGTCTCGAACTCACAGAGATCCGCCTGCCTCTGCCTCCCAAGTGCTGGGATTAAAGGCGTGCGCCACCACCGCCCGGCCCTCCCCAGCTTTTTTACCTTTCTTTTGTCCTATGTGCTAGCAAAGCGGGTCTTCCCTAGCTAGACTCCGCACTCACTGCCGACCTTTGCTCAGTCACTCTCCTTCCCACACAGTATTTGCCCTGCATAGCCCGCCCACCCCTTCTCTCACACGGTTCACGCCTGCTTTTCTCGCAGGTGTTGGTGATGTTGGCCATCGGGGGCTGGAACTCTAGCTCCCTGCAAAGGCCGCTGTTTCTGGCTGTGCGCCTCGCGTCGTGGAACCAGATCCTGGACCCGTGGGTGTACATCCTGCTGCGCCAGGCCGTGCTGCGTCAACTGCTTCGTCTCCTGCCCCTGAGGGCCGGTGCAAAGGATGGCCCAACAGAGCTGGGCCTAACCAAGGGTGCCTGGGAGGCCAGTTCACTGCGTAGCTCCCGGCACAGTGGCTTCAGCCATCTCTGACTATGCCCAGAAGCTAAGCCAAACCACTGGGCAGGGCTCAAGGGTGTAGAGAGCTTCAAACACTAACATGGGCGATGTGTCCTGTGTGGCGGGAACACACACTGTGACCGCTCTTTAGTGAAAGAGGCTCCGCCCAGACGAGTACAATTCTAACATTGGCCACGCGGTGGCGCAGACACATTAGGATGTTCCAAATATCAGAGGTGGGATCCTCAGGTCAGCAGCTCAAAAAGCATGAGCACTACACTAAATCCATAGTTCTGAGATCAGAGATCCCCACAAATGCTGCGAGGTTTTGGGTCCACTTCCTGTCTCAGCCACCGCCTTGCAACCAAGCATTCTCATTTTGTTCTCTGACCTAACCTTGTACCCACTACAGCCTTAAAACCCCAACGTTCTCCACCAACACAGCCCTGAGCACCGTCCTCACCCCCCCCCCACTAATGCATGTTCACAGCTTGACCGTTCAATTGAGCCCTAGCACAGTTCTGTCCCCCCTGAGTCTGTCTGCCTCCATCACCTGCTCCAAGTACACCCCACCCCAGATTGCACACAGAGGCTGAAAATGCATGTATGGGGTAAACCCCAAAGATCTTTTTAAAACCAAGAACTCTTGGGCAAGGCAGGGGCTTGGGGCTAGTAGCCTCCTGCCACAAAGTCGAAATCCCGGAAGGCAGCCTGCTCCGCAGCTGTGAGGGGCCGCGCATCCCGGGGTGGGCTCAGCGTGGGCGCCTCCCCAGTGAACTCCTCATCGAAGTTGCTGACGTCTGTGCGCCCCGAAAGTGTAGGCACGAAGGGTGGGGGCAGGCGACGAGCCAACAGGACATCCCAGCCCAGCGTCTGTGCAGAGGAGGACAGAGAGTCATGATGGAGGATGCGGGGAAGTCTGGAGACCAGCAGGAAGTAGGGTGCAGAGGGACTAGAGCTCAGATCAATCAAGGGAGTCTGGGGTAGCTCAGGTTAGCCCTGTAATGCCATGGGCCTGGGTTAGCAGTGGGAGTAAAGAGGGGAATGAGGGGTGCAGACAAACGGAGCTAACCTTTGAGAGGAATCATGGTGGCGGGGGGGGGGGGGGGGGGGCAATACAACTCTTGAGATGGAGCAACTAGATTTGGGGTGAGAAACACCCAGGTCCTTGGGGTGACTGACAGGGTGGAGAAGGAGTCTGCTCACCCTGAAAAAAGGCTGTTTTTTCACATCTTCTGCGTCCCGCTCAGTGGCTCCCAGCCTCCGCTCTGGGTTCCTCCGCAGCAGCTGTGAGACAAGGTGCATGTTGGTGTATCCGAGTCCTGTGCCTCAGAACCCTTTTCTGCCCACCTTGCTCTTTGTGGTAGGGGGTATGCTTACCCTTCTCATAATGCCAATGGCCTCTGCTGACAGGAAGCGGGGATAACGAACCTCATCGTTGACAATACTGTCAAAAACCTCCTCCTCGTCGTCCCCAGGGAACGGAGACTGGAGGGCAGAGAGAGTCAGGTTGAGCAGACCCCCACTTTTAGCCAGTCCAGCTCACCCAGTACTACCCAATGGCCCTGAGGGTATCCCAGAGCTGGCTTACAGAGGGTAAGTATCTCGTTTTAGTTACAGAAACTGAGATCAGAGAGGCAAAGCTAACACATAGCAGGAGCGGATTCCCATCCCACACCGGGGCGCATGCATGTTCTCTACAGAAAAAAAGGTAGCCTAGGCCTCACCTCCCCAACCAGCATCTCATAGAGCAACACGCCCAGTCCCCACCAGTCCACCGCTCGCGTGTAGGATGTGTCTGTCAGCACTTCGGGCGCCAGGAACTCTGGGGTTCCACAGAATGTGCTGGTCCGGTCTCCATAGCCCATCCCTGGGTGGGTGGAATGCAAGGCCATGTGAGCCACCAGTGGCTGGGGGGGGGGGGGAGTAGAGCATGAGACACTCCAAATAGCCAGCCCTGCCCTTAGTCAGTATAGGGAGACCCGGGGAGGAGGGGCTAAAGCTGGCAAACTACCCTGAAGCTCTTAGGGTGAGCATGTGCCTGCAAGCAAAGCCCATAGAGAAGAGAATGTCACCTGACCACCCCCTAGTCCTCTCATCCCAGGATTGCAGCCCCTCACCCTCCTTGCAGAGGCCAAAGTCTGCGATCTTGACGTAGCCCTCAGTATCCAGGAGCAAATTGTCCAACTTCAGGTCCCTGGGGAATGGGGGTGTCAGGGGATGTAAAGAGGGGTGATTGGGAGTGGGGGCTTTGTACAGAGCTTGAGCATGTCCAGTCTACGGGCAGAACGTGCTCTCGTGTACACACCTGTAGACAATCTTGTGTTCATGGAGGAACTGCAGCCCCAGCACCACACAGGCGGAATAGAAGCTGCAGAGACGCACAAGTTCACACAAGCCTGGCTCCACCGGTGCCAAAGTCCCTAACCCCTGGGGTCCCAAAGCTCTGTGGGTGGCAGGGTGGGAGGCAGGGTGGAGGGTGGGAGGCAGGGAGGAGGGGTGGGGCCTCCAGTGATGGGCAGGAAAGAAGACTCACACGGCCCGCGGCTCGGAGAACACATCACTGTGGATGTGCAGCATCAGGTCTCCACCCGCTGAGTACTCCATCACAAAGCACACGTGCTCTGGGGTCTGGAAACAGCCGAAAAGGTTCACCAGGAAGGGATGTCCTGCCCTGGTCACGGCCGCCAAAATCCGCTTCTCACACATCAAGCTAGGCAGGAGGCAGAAGTCAGAGGGCCCAGCGGCTCCCTGAACTGCGCCCATGCCCTCTGGCGCTCACAACAGGTGTCTGTTGAGGACCTGCTTTACTGTGCAACTTTGGGCGTCGTGGCTGCTACACACCCACAATCTACACATTGTCTTGGGAAGCAGGTGAGGGCACAGGCTCAGGCTGGTCAGAGCAGTCCAAGTGCGTGCTGGGGACTGGATTAGGGACAGCACCCATGTGGACTAAAGCAGGTGGAGGACCCGGGTCCGAACTTGGGGCGGAAAAGCTTCAGTCTGTGAGAGGACCGCAAGCACAGCCCACAAAGGAGCACACAACCAGAAATGTCACCAAGCACCTGTGCACAGCGCCTTAAGGCAGACATGACGGCTTCTCTCCAGAGCAGTAAATAAATCCCTCTTACTCATTTAAACTTTGGATCAGGTTCCTGGTTATTACAGAGGTGCCTGGGAAGTCTTGAGACAACCTGATGCCTCTAGAGGGTCAAGGACTGTGAAGAACACTTTAAATAGACCTTCTTCCTTGATCCACCAGACAACCCTATGCGGAAGGCATTTCCATGTGTATTTGATGGTTAGATCAGGAGGCTGAGCTCTGAAGGGAGGCCAGCTTTTCCTAGCATCCGGGGGCACGGGTGACAGAGGCATCTTACCTGGGACCCTGACCCCAAAACTGAGGCAGTCCCACATCCCTACAGTTTACAGTTTGGTCCTGAACCTCCTGCCTACTGTGTGACCTCTGGCAGACTGTTAACCCATGAGCAGAGTGGGAGATAATAACAGCATTCACTCTGGAAGGGGAGAAGAGTGAGTCGTAGTAACTCTTTCTAAGTCTTAGGTAAGAGGGTTGTAAGTTCTAGTACCATGAGTCTCTCACTGAAATGCTCAATAGTGACTATTCTTGGGCTGTTTCCTAGAAATCCTCAAGGGCCAGGATAGGGCCTCACCTCTCCACCTCGTCTCGGGCTACTATGTCACCTTTCTTCAAGGCTTTGATGGCAAAGAGCTCCCCACTAGAGCGAAATTCAGACAGCAGCACCTGTAACACAGTGGGCACAGGAGCCTTAATGGACACCCTGGGCCCTTGGAGGAAGACCTCTGAGCCCATAAGTCCTTCCCCTGCCTCACCTTCCCAAAATGACCCCGGCCCAGCACTGCCAAGAACTTGAAGTCCTCAAGCATCAGGGGTGACTTCCTCAGGGGGCTGTGGAAGAAGGGAGCTGGTGAACTCAGAGAGTAAGCAGGAATGCGGGGGTGGGGAAGGAGGGGCATCACCTGCACGGGCCAGGGCCTGGGGTCTCCTGGGTCTCTGAAGGCAGCTCTGGAGAGGTGGTGGATTCATGGGTTGAAGAACTCTGTGGTGCAGAGGTCATGGTAGCCACAAGTCAGAATTATCCCTAAGAGCCAACAGGGCCCGAGCTACTCCCTCCCCTCCTCTCCCCGTGCCTGACCCACCCCCCCCCCCCCCAGGACCTTTGCCTTCACACTGACATGATTTCTTTGTAGGACTAGGGAAGAACCTAGTTCTTACACATGGTTACACATGGTACCCCCTGGCACTATTTATTTTCTTTGAGCAGGTTCTCACCAAATTGCCCAAGCTATCTCTTGGACTTGTGATCCTTCTGCCTCAGCCTGCTGGATAATGTGGACCCCAGGCTTGCATCACCAGGCCCCAGGTTCCCTCCTCTATAACCCTTTACTTAGATTACCTGTGCAGGCATCAGATGACTCCTGACTGAAGAACAGGGCCCCTTGTCCATCTCTGCTCCATTTTCCTCCCAGTATACTTCATATTTACTGGTTTCAGCCTGGACAGACTGATGGACTGATGGACTTGGACTGGGCATAGAATGCAGGACTCACACCTGCGAGGTGAATGCTCTGCTACAGAGCTCCACCCCGGCCTAGCCATGCCACGTGAACATCTGACTGAAAACAATCAGGCCTGGGGCAGCCTTCAAAATGGCTCAGATAAGGGAAGGTGCTTCCTGTACCAAGCCTGGTGTCCTGAGGTAGACCCCAAACCCACATAGTAAAAGGACAGAATCAATTCCTACAAGTTGTCCTCTGACCCCCACACTTGTGAGGTGCAACACATATGTACCCCCCCCCCCAAAAAAAACAACATACAAACACATATATTGAAAGAGAAAGAGGCCGGGCGGTGGTGGAGCATGCCTTTAATCCCAGCACTCGGGAGGCAGAGGCAGGCGGATCTCTGTGAGAGACCAGCCTAGTCTACAGAGCTAGTTCCTGGACAGGCTCCAAAACCACAGAGAAACCCTGTCTCGAAAAACCAAAAAAAAAAAAAAAAAAAAGAAAGAAAGAAAGAAAGAGAAAGAGAATCAGGACCTGAGGGTGCCGCTCATGTGAGACCCCAGGTTCCATCCCCTTTTCCAAAAGGAAAGAGGTGACAAGTAGGTACTACAGTCAGGTGCTGGGACACAATCTCAGCACTCAGGAGGTTGAAGCAGCATGATGCAAAAAGAAACGGGAACTGGGCCAACAACGTAACATGGCGGGTAAGGCACCTGCCGACAAGTCTGACTTGATTTTGAGTCCTGGGCCTCACAAGGTGGAGGGAGAGAACTGAGTTCTGTAAGTTGTTCCTCTGACCTCCATATGAGTGCCCACACATTCACACAAAATAAATAGAAAGATTAAAAACTTTAAAAAGAAGCCAGGCATGGTGGCACACACTTTTAATCCCAGTACTCAGGAGAGAGAAGGCAATTTCTGTGAGTCCAAGGCCAGCCTGGTCTCATAGTGAGTTCAAGGACAGCTAGGGCTACACAGAGAAACCTTGTCTTGACAAATCCAAAACAAACAAATAAACAAATAGATGAATCTAAGAGGAAAATAGATAAATGTTGAATGCTGGTGGCCAGCCTATGGATATATAGCCTATCAAAGCCGGAAATGGTTGGAGGCAATGTGGCTGTTTGAAAGAAAACATCCCCCAAAGGAAGTAGCACTATTAGGAGGCATGGCCTTGTTGAAGTGGGTCACTGTGGGGGACGGGCTTTAAGGAATCGTTTGCTCAAGTTTCAATCAGTTTAACACTCACACCACTTCCTGTTGCCTGCAAGATGTAGGACCCTCAGGAACTTCTCTAGTACTATATCTGCCTACACGCCTCCATATCCCACCATGATGACAATGGTCTGAACCTCTGAACTGTAAGCAAGTCACCCCATGAAATGTTTTCCTTTATAGGAGCTGCCATGGTCATGGTGTCTCCTAACTAAGACAAGGGAAAAAGAACAGGAGCATCTGGTGACCCGCAGGAGTCCTGTCTATGACACCGCTACTCTCCCGGGCAGCACTCAACAGCTCGCACAAACACCATGACCACAGAACTGAGCAAGCTCATGACAGCTGCACTCCCATCAAGAGAGCAACAAAATCTGTCTTTGATATAAATTGATTTGTTTTCTTTCATGTTTTAGACCAACAGCTCTGTAACTGGACTTAGACCTGCTCAACAAAATATGCGAGGTACTGGAAACCCAGCTAACTACCCAGAGCTAGAACCTGGAGGAAACCTATAGCCACCATTGTACTGAACCAGCACAGTCCCTGACTATATTCTAAATATTTGTCCTTACACCCACAGATAAGTAGTCCTCACCCCTCATGAAAGAAACCTCTCCTTGCTATGGATGGAGACCACTACAGAAACCATAATCAATCAGAATGCAGAGGTGTGGAGTCCAGTTCCAGTGGACCCACACCCAAGACTCAGGGGACTCTGTGGAAGGGGTGGTGGTAGAATGATTGTAAGAGCCAGAGGATCAGGAAGTTTGCCGTGGGCTATCTCCTGCAGGTGGCAGAAGCTAGCCTGTAAAGTCTCAACAGCTGTGAGCTGAACATGGACAACAATAGGCATGCCAAAGAGGCTGGGGAAAAGGCCACGAAGCCTCAGCTCTACTCAAAGAACTACAGCAACTAAGCTATGCTTAGAGTAAGAGAGATAAGTCTTTCCCTGGGAAAAGCACACTAACTGGTTACCCAATATCAAATGATCAGCCTTGAAAACATACAAATATTTGACATTATCAAGGATGAGCAGATTGTATGTAGGAATATGTAAATATTCACACATACATACATACATGCAACAGCAATTAATGAAAAAAGAGGTCATAAATTTGAAAGAAAACAAGAAGGGGTCTACAGAGGATTTAAAGGGATAAAAGGGAAGAGGGAACTGTTATATTATAATCTCAAAGAGAAAAAAATGCTCCCCCACAAAAGAACTGTTACCAAGCTGAGGATGACCCGCGTTCCCGAACCCCACCCCTGCTTCCCAGAACAGGGCTCACAAATGGGCACCTTTTCTGCCCTCTTCTCACCAGCTCAAAGTTTATGTTTCTTTTTTTTTTCTTTTCTTTTCTTTTTTTCCAGGCTGGAGATGGAACCCAGAGCTACAAGCACGCTACTCAAGAGCTCTTATGGAGAGCAAATCTCTAGCCCCCAAGCTCACATGACCCTTACTTAGCTTTGGTTGTGAGACAGGGTCTGGGTATGTAGCCCAGCTGGCTTAGAACTTACTACACAGTCTAGGCTGGACTCCAGCGATGCCCCTGCCTCAGCCACCCCTTGCTGGGATGGTATGCTGGCACCACTCTGCCCAGCTTCCCAGCTGACAATTTTAAGCTAGGATAGAAAACAGTCAAGGTCCTAGGATGTTGTTCAGTTGGCAGAGCATCTGCCTAACATGCAGAAAGCCCTGGATTTCACCATTGGCAACCTAGAGACCAGGCCTGGGAATCCCACCACTCAGGGGACAGAGGCAGGAGGATCAGGAGTTCAAGAGTTCAAAGTCTAAACTATATTGAACAAAACCAAACAAAAAGCCTGGTTCTGCTGTGCGATCCCTGGTTAGCTCCTGCAGGCTTCTGAAAGAGCAGCGGGTTCCTAGGCCACCCTGCCTAGAGGAGGTGGGCACTCACCAGGCTGCATAAGGTGGGGGGCACCCCTGGGGGGCTCTTCTGGGACGAGCTGTCTGAGTCAGCACCAAGGTTCAACTTCTCCATGGATATATCTCTGAAGGAGGGGGAGGAAGATGAGTTGGGGACCTAGTACCTTGGAAACAAGGGACAGGTGAGACTGGGGCCATCCTCCTTCCTTACCCGGTGTTCCGAACCTCAGAACCTGGAGATGCGTTGGGACTGAAGGTGCCCGTGGTGACAGAATTAGGGATGAGTCTCCGGAGGAGCCTTACCCAAGTTGCCACATCAATGTTCATCTGTCTGGCACGCTGAAATGCCTTCCCTAGGAGAGCAAGGCTAGGATCACTACCTGTGATGTCCTGAGGGTCCCTGGCTCCGACTAGGCTCACTTGGGCCACTTCTTACCTTGCTGCTTGGAGAAAATTTTTTTCTGTCGTTGTAGCCTAGGGATCCGCTCAATGATGGGGTTGCGAAAGGTGACCTGTGGGGACAAACATGCTCAGCTGCAGTGGTCTCAGGAGCAGAGGCACTCATCACCTGAAGTATGGGCACTAGGCCTCTCTGAGGGCAAGTGGCTTGACTCTAGCAGCCAGGTGTAAAGCTGACCTTTGGCAGTGACTATGCACAGCCAATGACCTCCCTCCTGAATTCACTACTGATGGGGTCCAAGCCTGATGAACTGTGGGGAAGAGGGAAGATGACATCACTACAGACCTTACTCGTCCCTCTGTCTCACTGTCGGCATGAGAGCAGCTCCATTCCATGTTGTGCTTTGCCACTAACTTAGTGGCAATGGGGGGAACGGCTATGATCGGAAACCATGAACCCAAAGAAATCTGCTTCCTCTAAGTTTATTTCTCCTGGGTATTTTGTCAAGCAACAGAAGCTGATGACTATGGAGGAGCAACACCACTCCCTGCTGGCCTTTGGAAGTGCTCACTCTGACAGAAGCGACTGGAGGAGAAGTCTATTCTGGCGCACAGTTTAGGGAACATAGTTCATCATGGAAGGAAGACATGGTGGCTAAGGCAGTGGGGTCCACAGTGGCAGAAGATGAAAGCACAGTTACTTCTCAGAGGACCAGGAGGTAGAAAGCTAGCAGGAAGAAGGGCCTGACTATAGTCCTCATAGTCTGTCCACTAGTGACACACACTTCCTGAAGCTTCTAGAACCTCTCAAAACGGCCAGCAGCTGGGGAGCGAGTGTTCAAACTAAGTCCTCTGTGGG
Source organism: Microtus pennsylvanicus (assembly GCF_037038515.1). Classification (NCBI taxonomy): domain Eukaryota; kingdom Metazoa; phylum Chordata; class Mammalia; order Rodentia; family Cricetidae; genus Microtus; species Microtus pennsylvanicus. The sequence continues at coordinate 84,938,720 of NC_134584.1, forward strand.
GTTGTAATAGTTAATATTAGTTATCAGCCCCCTGCTTCCTGACTTCACTCCCTACCACTGTGACAGCCACCTACAGCTCCTGCTGTCCTGACCTCCCCACCGTGATAAACGAGGAGCCAAAAGAAACCCCCTCCTCCCAAAACTGCTTCTGCGAGGGTGTTTTACCACAGCCGCAGGAAAAGTACTTAAGACAGGAACATCCATGTTCAAACCATAACAGGCTTCCAGCTTGGAAATGGAGGAAGCAAGCAATCAGACCCTCCTGTGGACCAACAAGCCAGGTGCAAGTCCGGGGACCTGTGTCACATGGCCTACTGAGTGTGGTCACCGTTGGCCACACGAGCGCCATCTAGCACTGCTGCTAAGGTCAGCCGTGTCCCCAGTAGCCTTGCGTATTGAAGATTTAGTCACAAACCTGTGGCTCTATTCGGGAGGTGGCATAGCCACTCGTGAGGGAACCATGATGATTTAGTTTAGTATTCCCAACTCCAACATGTTATAGTTATTGAGTTCTGGATAGGTGCCATGTATGGAGGTCAAAATTTAAATTCCTCAAAACTTGAGTGAGGTAAAAACTTTGGTTTCCAGTTAGACTAGCCACACTTCTGAGAGTTCTGCCAGGTGCAGCCCTCACTTGCTTTTTGGCCACCAGCAGCATCCGCTTCTACCTGAGTTTGCTGTTGCCGCTGTTTTGCGGTTCTGGGGACGGAAGCCAGAGCTTTAAACACACGAGCCTCGTGCTCCACACTAGGCTCACCACAGAGCTTGGTTCTTTGAGACAGAACTCACTATGTAGCCCAGGCTGGAGTGGCAGAAAATAGGGGTTTGAGGCTTGATTTATGTTTCAGACAGGGTCTCTCTATGTAGCCTGAAACACACTATGCAGATCAAGCTGGCTTCAAACTCAGATCTGCCTCTGTTTCCAGAGTGCTGGGATTGAAGGTGTGCACCACCATATCCAACTGTTTTGTTTTTAAGGTAGGCTCTCTCTCTGTCTCTCTGTCTCTCTGTCTCTCTGTCTCTCTCTCTCTCTCTCTTCTCCTCTTTGGTTTTTCAAGGCAGGATTTGTCTGTGTAGCTTTGGCTGTCCTGGAACTTGCTCAGTGCACCAGACTGCCTCAAACTCAGAGATAAATCTGCTTCTGCTTCCAGAATGCTGGGATTAAAGGTGTGTACCACTACCTGGCTTTGGTTTTGGATTTTGGTAAGTCTTTTATATCCCTGGCCTCCTGCTCACCATGTGACTTGAGATTATATGACACTTAGTTTTATTGTTTGTTTAACGTATGGGTGTTTTGCCTGTATGTGTATCTATGTACTACATGTGTACCTAGTAACCAAGGAGGCCAGAAGAGGGTGTCAGAACCCCTACAACTGGAGTTACAGATAGCTGTGAGTAGCCATGTGGGTGCTGGTAATCAAACTTGGGTCGTCTGGAAGAGCAGCTAGTGCTCTTAACTGCTGAGCCATCTCCCCAGTGCCCACATCTAGTTTTATCTGGAATTAGAAATGGGGCCCAGGGCTTTGTGCATGCTAGGCAAGCATTCCCCAACTGTGCCCGCCTCCAGGTCAACATGTAATCTGCTGAGGCACAGTCTTCTGGGACCACATCTCATACGTGGTCCATTACCACTGAGCCTTCCTTATGTGAGCGGTGCTGTTTCTGGCATCATTCCCCACTCTCAGGAGCCTGACTTCCTGTGAATGCTCAGAACTATCTGAAATTAATCTCCTCATACTGGACAATCAGGGGCAAGGAGGCAAGACACATCTTGGGGTCAGAAGTCAGGGAGCAAGCTGTACCTCAGCCACCAGGCATCCCTGGGGTTCCATGTCCAGCTGCACCTCATGCCTCTCGTTGTCCAAGAAGTCCTCCAACTTCAGAAATTTGAGCGCACACAGGCCCCTCTGGTCCCTCCAGAACACAGCCAACTCCAGCTCCCGTGCCTCAAGGAAGAAGAATGGGGCCATCCATCATTTCGGGTGTCTGAAGCCCAAACTCCTGTTCCTCTAATCCCATTGTCCCCCAACTCAGCTCACCCTCTCCAGTTCCAGGGTAAAGCTCTGGTCCCAGGCATTGGGGCCGCACGGCTTCCAGGCTGTCTGTCCCACCACTGCATTGTCCAGCTTGAGCACGGTGCTGACCTCGGCTGAAAGCAGGAGAGGGCAGCAGGAAAGGGGTGCTTGCTCCACACCCATCAGTGTCTTTCTAAGGGCCTTGCCTCAATGCCCTGAGAGCTTGTCTTGCACAGTAAAGCCTTTAGTTCAGATTGTGGGTTGGGGAGAAGGGGTTGTTCATTTTGGGGTGTTTACCTTTTTGTTCTAAGATAGACTTTTCCTCCAAAGACCAGGCTAGCCTAGAACTTACTCTGAAACCCAGACCACCGTGAATCCTCCCACCTGAGCATCCCAGGTGTTAGGGTTACAGGCATGCACCACCATATCAATCCTCATTTTTGTTTGATGTTTTTTGAGATAGTGTTTCACGTAGCCCAGGCTGGCCCTGAACTTCTGTTCTTCTTGCTTCTATCTCCTAAATTCTGGGAGGCTTGTATGACCACACCAGATACGTGTTTGGTTGGTTTGTTTTGAGACAGTCTTGTGTAGCTCAGGCTAGCCTTGGATACATTTTTAGGACGGTTATGAATTTTTAATTGCCCTATCTCTACTTCTAAGCCTGCCAGGGTTGCAGGTGTGTGCTACCACACTTGGTTTATCTAGTGCTGGGACTCAGACTAAGGGCGCCACACATGCTAGGCAAGCACTCCACATAACCTCTGTCCCTCACCTACTGCTGTGCCCATCAGTTCATCTCCCTCGTTTCGGCTCAGGAGACGCCAGCATCTTTCCCTAACAAACATGCTCTATTCTAGCACCCACCGTCCTACTTCCTGTCTCCGAGGGCCTGAAGCTCCCCACGGCCCTCAGTGTTTATCCATGCTGTGGCATGGCACATGGTTTCCTTGCTTCTGAAATTGAATTCTAGTCCACTATTTCTGTTTTCATAAAACACAATGGACATGACTTCTCCCTTCTTTTCATTTTTAAAAACGCCACAAACCGGGTGTCTAGCACCTCAGACCCTCGTTCAGTTCTTTGATGGACACAAAAACTAAACTGTTAGGTCACTTGGTTGGTGCTATTTTCCCCCTTTATGTTTGTTGGGCTTGGGATGGGACCAAGGCCTCAAGCACGCTAGGCAAGTGCCCTCCTCTGAGCCCGTGACCCCATCCCTCTGGCAGAATCTAAGCAGCTCTAGCACTGGTCCAGGCCCCAGCCTGCAGCTTCCCACAGTGGCTATTTCACTTACACTCCCACACCCCATGTAAACAGGTTCCAACTTCTCTATGTCCTTTCTTACGTTTGTGGGCTTTTGTTTTGTCTTGTTATTGTTTTGGTAAGTTATCCCAATGGATGTCACCATTTTATCTATTTATTTACTTTTATTTCTATGTGTATGAGTGTTTTGCCTGCATGTATGTATATATGTGTACTAGGTGTGTGTCTGGTGCCTGAAGAGGTCAGAAGAAGGTGTCAGATCCCCTAGAACTGGATTTATGGAGGGTTGTGGGCAGTTCTGTGGATAATGGGAACCAAACCCAAGGTCCTCTACAAGAGCAGCATGTGCTCTTAACTGCTGAGCCACCTCTCAGGCCTCTCTTTTTTTTTTTAAATGTGTAGCCCAGGCTGGCCTCGAACTCGTGATCCTCCTGCCTCTGCCTCCTTCAGCAAATCCTACCGGCGTGCGCCACCACAACCGGCAGGCCTCTCATTTTTATTGTTTACTTATATATGCATATGTATGTGTGCACATGACGTAGAGATCAGGGAGGGCAGAAGAGAGCATCGGGGCCTTGGAGCTACCGTTAAAGCAGTCAGGAGACCCCTGATGTGGGCTGAAGTCCTCTGTAAGCTCAGTACATACTTTTACCACTGAGTCCTCTCTCTAGTGCCTGTTCAGTGGTGGAAAAGTCAGGGCACCTGTGCTCCCAGCTTACTCAGCTGGCTGAGGCACGAGTGTCATCACTTGTGGCCAGAATTTGAGGGCAGCCTAGGCCACATAGTGAAATCCTGGCTTTGAATAAACACGCAAACAGACAAATCAATAAATAAAATGCTACAAATGCAGACACCCTACCCAGCCACTCACTCACCCGTGTTTTCAGCTTCTCCCTTGAGGCTGCTCCGTCCACTAAGGCTTCCGCTTCGGCTGTAAAGGCCCCGAGCTGGGCGGTTTAGGAAAGGGGTACGGCTGTCAGGGGTTCCAGATGCCCCAGCCGAGAGGGAAGGGTTCCAGGGGATGGTCTCTGGAAGATTCCTGCAGCCTATCACGCGTACTTCCAGGGTCCCTGCAGGAAGGATAGGCTTATGGGAGGCAGGCTAAGGAGACAGAGCAGCGGGAAAAGGACCTCTGCTCATGCAAGCGGCAGCTGAGAAAGGGCAGCCAGTGGGGGCTTTGACACTGCGTCAGAGGAGAGGACAAGTCGTCTAAGGAAGCTCAGGGTGCTGACATTTTCAAAGAAAAAAACTGTTGAGGACAGCCAGAAGTAAAGACTAAGGAGGAAAGCAGCACTGTGGGGGCTGTTAATGGCCTGCCACAGGCTGGGGACCGGGCAGAGGAAGGCGGGGCCAAGGAGGAGGGGAGGGGCGGCAACAGTCTAGAATCAGAAGAGAGCAAGAAGATGGCTATCAGAGATGAAATGGGGACCAGTATAGGAAGGGGAAGGAGACAATGAGAAGCCTGGAGACCAGGTAAGGAGTCTCAGAGCGAGGCCCCAGGGGGTGCAGCATGGAGCCCACCTGTGAGAGGTGCAGGCTTGCTCAAAGTGCTGTAGTGCGTGGCAGGGAAGGGCCCAGGCAGCATTGCACTGAAGGCTGATGATGAGGCCACAGTAAGCTCCTCCCGAAGTAGCCGTCCCTTGGGGTGATCAGCCGGTAGCTCCCCGAGGCGTCGCTCCAGTGACTCACGCAGCAAGCCCAGCTTTTGGTTAGATTCAGTCAATTTCTCCTGAGCCTGAGGCAGAAGGCAGAGAGCTAAAGACAGGCATAGGCCCCCCAAGAACCCACCCACCTCCAGCAACTTCTTCCTCAGGCCTAAACCTCCAACCTATTTGGTCCCATCAGGTGGAGCCTTAAAGACTAGGCCTTGCCCCTTGCTGGAGGCAGGACCCACTGAGGCTCCATCCTCACCAAAGCCTTTTCTTTTCTGGTGCCCACCACCTCACTTAAAGCAGGTAGGTGTCCCACCTCTCACAGGCCCCAGTTTAGGCCCCACCCCTTCCCAAGACTCTACCCTGCTCCTAGTTTACATCTGTCCTGGTGTCTCTCCTCTTTCTTATTGAGGCACCACACTTAATGGCAGCCCGTCTAGGTTCCGGCTCCATCCCTCATCATGACTGCTCCTGTTGGATCTCCCTATCTCTCCTGTGTCCCAGACCCGTCCTCCCTCATTTTGAATGCCCCTCCCCTAGTAGAAGCCCTCAGTGTCACCTCGCTGACTGCCTTGCGGTCTGGGGCCTTGGAAGCACTGAGCAGGCGCAGGACATTCTTGGCACCTTCTGCCACAGCATGCTCCACTCTGAAATGGTGTCTCAGCTCCTCAATGCGAAGCTCTACAGCTCCCAGCTCTGGGCCTCCTACGGGCATGGGCCACATGACAGTGGGACAACCTGCAGGATAGCCTGATCCCAGACACACCACGTGGACAGACAGGCACACGCACACCACACACTGCCACCAAAGCGCATCACGGTTTTCCCCTGGAAAGGACTGTCATACTTCCACCCAAACTCAAGTCACTCTTACTCAAACACCAGAACCCCTAGGGACATGGTCACCCAAGTTCATTCACAGAAATGACACACAGGCACACTGTCAGTCTAGACTTAGGGACAGACATTGTAACAGCCCTTGTGAGTCCCGGGGAATAACACGGGACAAAGGGAGCACTGTAATCTACAAGGGCAGATATCATCCACAGCCAGTGGCCATCACCCACACATTACACTTTTCAACAAGGGACTGTCATGAAGACATAACTCAGACATTCCTAAAATTCGGGTTCCCTTCACATTCTAGTGAACTGCCACCAATAGGGACGCAGTAAGAAACTGAATGTGTGTGTCCTGCACCAGTTTACTCATGGAGTTCAGCTCTAATGGGATGGTATTTGGCTATTCGGAGATGGGGGTCTCTGTGCTAGATGAGGTCACAAGGGAAGAAGTCAAGAGCTAGCAGAGTAAATTACTGGGAAAATCACCTGCCTGGTGCACAGGAGCCCTTCCATTCCCAGCACACACACACACACACACACACACACACACACACACACACACACACACACACACACAGAGCAGTAAAACAAAACAAGAAACTCAAAAAACAAACAAATAAAAAGCTGAATGTGGGGGAACACAGCTGTAATCCCAATACTTGGGACAGAGAGTAAGAAGTTTAGAAGTTAAAGTTACATATGAGCTCCAGGCCAGCCTGAGTCACATGAAACCCTGCCCCAAGAAAGGAAAGAAGGGGGGCGGGGAGGAGAAGGAAGGAAGAGAGAAAGGAAAGGAGGAAGGGAGGGAGAGAGGAAGGAACAAAGGAAGAAAGGACAGGAAAAGGGAAAAGAAAAAGGAAGCAAAGGGCGGGGAGAATAAAGAGCCTGCTAACCAGTTTGGCAACCTGAACTTGATTGCCAGAGCCCACATGGAAAGAAAGAACTCTCACTTAGTTGTGCCAACACATACACAAAAATAAACAAACAAACAAACAAATAAATAGGAAAAATGAAACAAGCCTATAATCACAGCACCTGGGAGACTGAGGCAAGAGAATTACCAAAAGTTCAAGGCCAGCCTGGGCTACAGAGTGAATCTTTGTCTCAAAACATCAAGAATAGGACTTGGGAGATGACTCAGTGGTTAAGGGGACTTGCTAGTCTTGCAGAGGACCCAAGTTTAGTTCCCAGTATGCATGCTGGACAGTTTACAACTGTCTGTATCTAGAGCTCCCACTGGGACCTGGTGCCCTCTTCTGCCTTCTCTGGGCACCCATACATGTGGCACATTGGGCACACACATAATTTAAAAATTTAAAAAATACCTGGCAGTAGCGGTGCACGCCTTTAATCCCAGCACTCAGGAGGCAGAGGCAGGCAAATCTCGAGGCCAGCCTGGTCTCCAAGAGCTAGTTCCAGGACAGGCTGCAAAGCTACAGAGAAACCCTGCCTTGGAAACCAATAAACAAACAATCAAACAAATTTGTTTTAGAGAAAATAAAGAATAAAGAAATGCAGAAGATGAGAGGCAGCAGAGAGCTTGCTTGTGTGCACCTGTTTCCTTCCCTCCAAAGCTCCCACAGCTCCTTCTTCTTCCACCATCTCAGAGAGCCTGGCTATGCTACACCCCACTCCCACACCTGTGCTTGTGGCTGTGAAGAAGCCGCCTTATGTTTGTATAGCCGCATTTGTAGCTCTAGCCTAGGGCAGCTCAAGTCACCCAAGACAGACACTGTGAGCAGAGACTCGACGGCACTGCCATTTTGATATCAGTTGTAAGTACACTGAACCTACAGGCAAATGAGCAGACAGCCAAACCATAAAGACACCGTCCTACTGCACACAGGACACTGTCACAGGTCAGCCATCAGACAGACATAGCCCATCACCTCCACCAAGGGCACTTTGATAGGTCCTGGTGAGCATGTGAAAAGCTAACAGCCTGAGTCTGGGGAGACGACTCGGTGGGTAAAGAGCATGTCATGCAAGCACGAGGACCTGAGTTCCACTCTCCAGAATCCACGCGAGAAAGCCAGGTAGGGCAGTGTGCCCTGTCATCCCAGAGACCTGCCAGCCAGCCAATCTAGGTAAATCGGTGAATCACTAGTAAATCGCTCAGGGATACTGTCCCAAAAAACAAAGTAGTGCTGGGTGTCCTGGCCCAGTCTTTAATCCCAGCACTTGGGAGGCAGAGGCAGGCGGATCTCAGCCTGCTCCACTTGGTGAGTTCCAGGATGGTCAGAGCTACATAGTGAGACCCTGTCTCAAAAAAGAAAAATGGGCATAGTCATAATGTGGCAAAAGTCCTAGGACTCAGGTAGGTGTAGGGTGTAGTTGCACAAGTCTGTGACACCAGCACTCAGAGAGGCTGAGGCAGAAGGACCACAAGTTCTAGGTCAGGCCGGGCTACTTAGCAAGTATGAGGCTAGCTTGGGCTACAGAGTGAAAGGCTGCCCCAAAAGGAGGTGGTGGTGCTGGAGAGATGGCAAGGGTGCAGAGTACATATTGTTTTCCAGAACACCTGCACGGTGGCTCACAGTCATTTCTGACTCCAGTTCAAGAGGATCTGATACCCTTCTCTGGCTCTATAGAAACCAGACACACAGTGGTGCACAGACATGCAGTTAAAACATGCACACACAAAATAAAAGCAATAAAAGAGGGGCAGAAAGGAGAACAGAAGAAAAAGGAGGGAATGGGGAAGAAGGAAGAGGAAGAGGAGAAGGAAGAGGATGAGGAGGAAGAGTTGTTTAGACTCAAGTCTTGGACAAGGCAGAGGGCCAAGACAGGAAGTGCTACCACGTGACACATACGGAAGCAACACTAGTACTGATAGGTGCACACCCAATGTCAATGGTAGAAAAAGTCATGCCCAGGATGAAGGCACAAGGACAATCACAGCCCACATGGAGCATGGTACCTGGTGCACAGAGATGGCAACTGTCACACAGGCACAGGTAACCAGAGCTCCAGTCACACCCACTCATGGCCATCTGAGGATAGAATCACTGTCCCGTGTGTGGAAGGGCCTTTCTTGTCAACGTTCTTTGGACATTAGCCCCAAATAATGACACAAGACTTATTAGTTATGGAAGTTTGGCCTTCAGCGTAGGCTTGTTCCCAACCAGCTCTTATGACTTAACCTGTTCCTACTAATCTGTGTTGTGTGGCTAGTTACCTATCTTCATAATATATACCCAACCTCCTCAGTGTCTCACTGTGTCTCTGCCTCTCCCCTAGAATCCTATCTTTGCCCAGAAGTCCTGCCTAACGTCTCCTGCTATTGACTCTTTATTAAACAATCCTTAGGCCAGTAAGGCAAAGCACAGACACATCTTCACGCAGTGTAAATAAATAGCTTGAAACAGTCACCCTGTGTCTTTAGTTGTACACAACAATTGATAAGGACACAACTGCAGGGCGCCAGGCATGTCACCTACACACAGTCACACTCTGGCACACATGGCCACTCAGGGTTTGCCTGTCACAGTGACGCAGTATTCACAGTGACCAGGACAGCTCTTGGCATCTGTGATGGTTGTTCCTGTTTTGTTTTGTCTCACTAAGTAGTCTTGGCTGGAACTCACAAAGATCTGCCTGTTTCTGCCTCCTGATATTGTAATTAAAGGCCTGCGCCACCACCTAGGTGCCTAGCACTGATAAAATTGGTTTTAGCAGACAGCTTGCCACAATCTAGAATTAGTTAGGGAGGGAGTCTCCAGGGGATTGTCTAGATAAGGATGGCCTGCAAGGAGGAGGGCGGAAGACCCACCCACTGTGTGTTTTATTCTCTGGGCAGGGGACTGGATCACATAAGGGTGAAGAAGAGAACAGAGAACCAGCACGCATGCGCGCATTCATGCACTGCTCTCGACTCTGGGCTGTCATGTTACAGCTTCTTCAAGGTCCTGCTGACAAAACCTCGCTGAAATGATGGACAGGAGCCTGGAGTGGGAGCCAAATAAGCCCTTGCTTCACTGTGTTGCTTTTGTCAAGATATTTTTTAAAAATCTTTTTTTTTCTACTTTAATGTTGTATGAGTGTTTTGGTTGCATGTATATTTGTGCACCATGTGCATCTGTGCCCACATCAGCCAGGAAAATGTGCTGAATCCCCTGGAACTGAAGTTATAGGTTGTGAGCTACTATGTGGATGCTGGGAATCTGAACCTGCACCTCTAGAAGAGCAGTCAGCATCTAAACACTCAGCCATCCTTCCTGCCTCCCACCCCCCGCCTCCACACACACACACACACACACACACACACACACACACACACACACTTAATTTAAAAACAAATAAAGTGGAGAGAAATCAAGGAAGACACTTGGCATCAGCTTGGGCCTGCACGCATAAGTGCATATGTGAGCCTGCACATAAAAGCAATATGCAACCACTCTGCGGACACCTACAGCTCTGGACAGATGTGTCACAGCTAGTGTGACAAGGGAACCACATGATCGTGACCGCTATGGCCCATTTCCATAAGGAGCTGGACATGAGATGTATTCAGTTTTGTGGCTTTTTGAGACAGGATCTTGCTATGTAGTGGAAGCTGTGCCTGAGCTCAAAAGCCTCCTGCCTCAGTCTCCAGCATGGTAGGATGAGAGGCCTCTGTCACTACGCCTAGTTCACCAAGGCTTGGTCTCCACTCCTTAGCTCTGTGGAGGTGGTAAAAAAGCAAACATGAAAAAAATGGCTATACCTGTGCCAACATCAAGCACCTGGGCCTGGTGGCACAAGCCTGTAATTCCCAACACTTATAGGGTGAGGCAGGAGGACTGAAAGTTCAAGTCTGCTCTAGGTCACATCGTGGGCGGTGGAGGCACAATCATCCCAGCACTTGGGACGCAGAGGCAGGGGGATTTCTGTGAGTCTGAGGCCAGCCTGGTCTACAGAGTGAGCTCCAGGACAGCCAGGGCTGTGTAGAAAAACCTGTCTCAAAACTAAACTAAACTAAACTAAAAGCAACCAAGGATAGGGCTGAGCGGTGACTGTTGAGAGAGCTTGGTGCCCTTCAGAGGAGTCAGGTGTGTTCCCCAGACCCACAGGAGGTGACTCACAGTCACCTTAACTCCAGCTCTAGGCCTTCTTCGGGCCTCTGGGGAACCTGCTCACATACGTGCACACATATACATAAACTAAATCTTTAAAACAACCCTTTAAAAAAAGGAATAGAGCATGGCTGAATGGTACCATGCCTGCACAGACTCTACCAGTGAAGGCCTTGGGGCGTGGTTCACTAACACAACACAAGCCTAGTAGACAGGAGTCCCTGGACTCTATCCCGAACACAACAAAAGAAAGAAAAGGAAGGAAAAAGAAACAAACAAACCAGCAGGTGCATTTGGCCTGAAGGTAGCAATTGACACAACTATCCTAGCCCAAACCTTGAATGGAACAAAAGGTTTAGTCAGAGACTGCAGGAATAGGCTCCCTTCACAGTGAGATTAATTCCCGCCTCCTTGCCGTACACAGCAAAGCATTAAGAAGTGAAGGCTGAGTGCAGGCAGGCAATATGAAGGGAAAGGCCTCACCTTGGGCCTCTTCAGGAGCTGCCTGGCTCTCCAGCTGGCCAGCCTGTAGCGCACGGCGAAGCTGCATGCGGATGATGTCAATCTTGGTCTTACTATCCTGCAGCATCTGCTGGGCCGTCAACAGCAGCTTCCGGTCCTAGAGACAGACATGCAAGGTAGCAGAAGACTGGGAGCTCAAGTCTGACAGCAACCCTGCTGCCATGCCATGAAGGCCTTGGGGCCAGTGCAGAGAGATACAGTCCATGGGCTTCACTCCAGCTCTGCCACCAAGAGCTGAGCCTTGTGGCCTCACCTCCTTCATCTGCAAAGTCTGGACCTACACTGGGCTGAGGACTCAGCCAGTCTGGACCAGTTGGAGCTACATCCTCCTCAGCTCTCAGTACATCTGTGCGGATGTCTGCAGGGTCACAGACAAATGGCTGTATACTGCAGTAACATATAGATAGATAGATAGATAGATAGATAGATAGATAGATAGATAGATAGGTAGGTAGGTAGGTAGGTAGGTAGGTAGGTAGGTAGGTAGGTAGGTAGGTAGATAGATAGATAGATAGATAGATAGATAGATAGATAGATAGATATGCCTAGAGCAGGTCAAACCAGAGACAAGAAGCAGACTAGTAGTGGCTAATTGGGATACAGCCTCCTGTCACAGCGATGGAATGTTCTAGAACACTGTCTCACCTTGGTGCTGCCATTGCTGTAAGTCTGGATCATGTTTTCTGCCCCCTGTTTGACCTTCAGCTCAATGGCCAGTTGTTTCTCCAGGCCAGCCACCCGGCTCAGGTTGGTGGATGAGCACATAGGGCCGCCCTCTCCAAGGGATTGGGGAGCATCTGAGGAAACAAGGAGGGAAAAGAATCACACAGTTGTCACTCAGTAGACCCGGGAGACTTTGCCCAGAAAAGGAGCCTGCGGGCCAGTACACAGGCAGGAGACACATGGCCCTCAGCACTGCAGTGGGCCCAGCATGAAGGAAGGTGGTTAGTGACCAGGTATGCAGGTTTTCAGGGTTAGCTGGAATAAATGCCCTTATCTACCTAAAGGTATGTAAGCCCACTGGTGTGAGTGTGACTATGTCTGTAAGCCACAGGGGTAGCAGGAGTGTGGTACCCTAGATGTGGGTGTAATCGTGGTTAGGAGGTCTGTGTGAGCTTACGATCACTGTTTCAGTTGGTACTGCTCAGTTCTGATCTCTAAGGGCACCTGAGATTCTGGTTTGAGGCTTGGCTGTTGTCACAGTCAGAGGTGAAGTCTGTACCTCAAGAGTAGTAGGGTCAGGGCGGTAGACTCACTGCAGAAGGGGTTTATGGGATTCTCAGCTTGACTCCACCCAAGTGTTGATGGGATAATATTGGACCCCAATAGTGGACACAGCTGTATTTAGAGGGGCTGGTGCTGAGTCTGTTGACTGTATATAAAGTCTGCTGTGGATGAGACAATGTTGGGGCACCTCTGGGTTGGTGTGACCAGGTGGAAGAGCTCTGATGTCACTGCAGGTTAGTGTCTCACGGTGTAGGTGACGGGGTGCAAACCTTGGGTGCTGTCATGACTGTGCTACAATGTCTGGAATCATGAAGCCATGTTTGCTGTGTTGTTCAGGTGCCATTATTCCATCACTGACTGTGCACTTCTAAACTCTCTGGGTATCCTCTCGTGTTCGTGAGACCATGCACATCTTGGCTACAAGATGAAGAACTTGTGACCTTGTATTGTTGCTGTGTGAACACACATAACACTACTGAACTCTGGCGAGGATAAATTACGTGTGGGTTCTCTCTCTCTGTGTGTGTGTGTGTGTGTGTGTGCACGTGTGTGTGCATATGTGTATATATGGAAGCTAAAGGGACAGCAGGTAAATTCTTCAATTGCTCTCTGTCTTCCTTCCTCCCTCCCTTTCTCTTCTGAGATAAGGTCTCTCACTGAGCCAGCCTAGCGCTCTCTGACTCAACTGCTGCGGCTGAGCAGTGAGCCTGGAGTTCCTTCTCCATCTCCCAACACTAGAATTAGCACCACATGCGGCTTTTACTTGGGTCCTTGGACTCCAAACTCAAGTCTATGTTTGCACAGTGAACACTTCACTGGCTAAGTTTCTCAACCTCTTTTATTTTAACTATGCTATGATCAAAATTTTTTTTGAGATAGGGTTTCTCAAAGGCATGCAACACAACCCACAGGCCAAAAATTTAAATTTGTAAAAATATAAAAATGAGCCTTACAGCTAGGGGTAGTGGCATACTCCAGTAATCCCAGCACTGCGAGGCAGAGGCAGGCGGATCTCTGTGAGTTTAAGGCCAGCCTGGTCTACAGAGTGAGTTCCAGGATAGCCAGAGCCACACACAGAGAAACTCAGTCTTGGGGGGCGGGGGAAGCACCCTCCTGGGCTTAGCACTCCAATAAGTAATCTCTGTTACTCGGGAGACTAAAGCAAATCCAAGCCCTGCCTGGGCAACGTAGTGAGATTTTGTCTCAAAAAACATGTTTAGAAAAAAAGAAACCCTGAGGCGAGGGCTGAGGTATAGCCCAATGGTACAAAACATACTCAGAGTGTAGACGGCCGCAGATTCCTCCCCAGGACCCAATTAAATTCAAATCTTTAACCGTTGCAAAAGTCTAGGGCTGGAGATGTGGCTCAGCTGGTAGGATGCTCACCTTGCACGAAGAACTGGGCTCCATTCCCAGCACTGCTAAACTGGGCACACTCTACAGGGAGGGTCGGGGCCAAAGCCATCCTCAGCTGCAGTGACTTTAAGGCCAGGCTAGGCCTCAGGAAACCCTGTCTCAAATGGCACACGCCTTTAATCCTAGCACCAGGGAGGCAGAGGCCAGGTTGGTCTACAGAGTGAGTTCCAGGACACCCAGGGCTACACAGTAAGACCTGCCTCAAAGAAACAAGGGTTCCGAGGAAAGGCTGGAGAGAGCACTCTGCTCTGGGGAGGACCAAGGCTGGGCCAGTGCCCATATCAGGGACTCACAGCCACCTGTAACTTCAGTTTCAGGAACCCCTGACATGTGACACCCATAAAGACATCCGGGCATATACACACACACATAAATGAAAAACTAAAAATACGTTTTGTTTTGTTTTGGTTTTGGTTTTGGTTTTAGAGACAGGGTTTCTCTGTGTAGCCCTGGATGTTCTTGAACTCACTCTGTAGACCAGGCTGGCCTCAAACTCACAGAGATCCACCTGCCTCTGGTCCAGAGTGCTGGGACTAAAGGCGTGCGCCACCACTGCCTAGCTGTTTTTATTTATTCATACGTGAATTTTTATCTGGAGTTGTTTTTCTTCCCTGGGTTGCAAGTAGCTTTGTTTTTGATTTTTTAGACAAAGCTTTTTACTACATAGCCTGACTGGCCTTGACTCACAGATATCTACCTCCCTCTGTCCAATACATATATATATAGACATAGATATATAAACACAAAAAAATAAAACAAAGCAAAGAACAACAGAAAATAGTCTATAACTGCTGTTGTACTGGTATAATTGTGCAAGGCTCTGAGTGACAAGTGTGCAGTATTTGGGTGTGGGAGCCCATGAGTTTCTGGGTGTTCATGGGACAGCATGTCACTCAGATGCAGCCTGGGCACAGCTATAGCTGTTTCCTTAGGTATGTGGTGACAGTGTGTGGACCTTTAGTGTTATCTAGATGTTGGCATGTGTATTTAGGTATTCCTAACGCCAAAGACAGCTTTGGGTGGCATCTGGGTGACATTACATCACAGGTGTAATGTCTGGGTGTTAGTCACCCTGTGAGTCTGGGATTTGCCATGACTCTGGTTGACCCAGGACAGTACCCTGATGGATTTTAACTCCAGAAAGTCAGTGACCCTGCCTGCTCCCAAGCTTTCTGCTCACCACTCCCGGCTGCAGGGTCAGGCAGCACCACATGCGCATGCAGCTCCTGCAGCTGCTGGTGGAGCAAGTCAAGGCGTCGAGCAGAGCCCCTCAGCAGCAGCTCCACAGGGCCCAAGCTGCGGCCCAGGTCAGTGGTGGCTCGCCTCAGGTTCTCGGCGCCCTCCTTCAGCTTCAGCTCCTTGCGGATCTCCCTCTTCAGTCGCTCTCGTTCTAACTCCAGTTGCTGCTGCACCCCGGGGGCTGCCAGGTCTGCCCCAGCCAGACCCAGCTGCTCCAGCAGCGACCAGCTGCGAGGCTCGCTCTGCAGGGGGAGGGACCAGACACAGAGGTCAGGGGCTGAAGGACAGGTGGTCTCACCAGGGCGCAGCTCACTTGACCTACCACTTTATCCTACTGCACCCTAGAATTCCAGGGACAGGGGCCTGTCCCTCCTCCCTGACCCTCATAATCTGGGCCAGACAGATGGTTCAGGGGTAAAGGTTCTTGATGCCAAGCCTAGTGACCTGAGTTCCCCCAGGAATCTACACAGTGGAAGGAGAGAACCAACTCCTAAAAACTGTCCTCTGACCTCTACCACACACCCCCACACAAATAAATAAATAGAGGGCTTGAGAAATGGCTCCATTAAAAACATGCGTTGCTCTTGCAGAGGAACTGAATTCCGTTTCAAGCCTCTAATTCCAGATCTAGGAGGACTTGACACCTCTGGCCTCATCAGGCACTGGTGTGCATGTGTACATAACCCCACAGTCACATATGCATAATAAGAATACAAATAAATAAATAGGAAGTCAAAGAAAAGACCAAGAACAAGATCTCCTTCCTCCCTTGTTTTCAAGAACCAGGCTCGCCACAGGTGGGTTCTATTTCCCTTAATTTGTGACCTATGCAATAGGATTCTAGCAGGAAGGTTCCAGAAGATCCCTCTTTCCTTCCAGTTTCCTGCACTCCTAACCAGGAGGTCCCAAGGGTGGGCTACACATTTCTTTTGTCATACTCCAAAACCAGGAAAACCTTAGAGACATATTCTGACTTCTCTCATCTGCATTCCCAAACTGGAGGTCCCAAGGGCTGGCCCTGCCTCCCTAGCTTCTATATCTGGTACTCCAAAGAGCAGCTCTCATCTCCTCCCACATCTCTCGATCCTGAGAGCTGCCATGGCACCGAGAAGTTTCACCCTCCATCTAGAGAGCTGTCTTTTGTGCCCCATCTCCTTCCTACCCTTAATACCCAATGATAGGCACCCAGATTAGACCCTCCAGCTTTTTCTGCCCATCCCATGAAGACCCTAGCTCCCACCTCCAGCTCCAGATCCAAAGGGGGATCAGCCGCCATCTGGGTCCTGGGTCTGGTCTGAGGACCACGCCCTCTTCCTGAACCTCAGCCCTGCTAGGGCCTCTGGACTGCCACTTCCTCTTTCCTGCTGACTCCCAGCATCCTCTACGCCAGGGCAGCTCTAGGGCATGGGGTTTTTTGTTTTGTTGTTATTTTGTTGGGGCAATGGTTTTGGTTTTTTGTTTGTTTGTTTTTTGAGACAGGGTCTCTCTATGTAACCCCTGCTGTCCCGAGATTTACTATGAAGACAGGGGTGGACTGAAACTCAGAGATCCACCTGCTTCTGCCTCTTGGGTGCTCGGATTAAAGACGTGTGGCACGTAAGAGGTTCTTCCTACATTATCCCCTAAATGGCCATGCTTGCTTCACTGGAGGCAAAGCTAGGGACAGGCATTCCTCAATTCACGACCTGAGAGAACACCCTGGACATTTACACCCACAGTATGTATGCAGCAGGCAGGATCTCACATGGTACACAGGTGTGTAGTCCATAGGCTCACAGGTATGATCCCATGTCCAGCTTTGCAGGTGTGAGATTTGTATAGGCTCACGTATGCTCATACAGTACAGGTTCATATATATGTATACCCTTGTCACAACTAGCTTCAGTTGTCAACCAGACAAACTCGTGAAGAGGAGACTTCAGTTGAGGAACTGCCTATCAGACTGGCCTGTGGGCATGTCTATCAGGCGTTTTCTTGATTGCTGATTGAAGTGGGAGGGCCCAGCCTTCTGTGGGTGATGCCATCCCTGGGCAGGTGGGCCTGGACTGTGTAAGAAAGGTGCTGAGCAAGCCAGAGGAAGTGAGGAGTAAGCAATGTTCCCCTGTGGCTTTGTTTCTTGAGCTCCAGCCCTGACTTCACTCCATGATGGACTATAATTTATAAGACCAAATAAACCCTTTCTTCTCCAAGTTGCAATTGGTCAGTCTGTTATCACAGCTTCAGAAAGCAAACTAGACCAATCCCCACCCGCAGGAGTGTGTGGATAGAGCATGGGTTCATGAGAGTGTGCAGCTACTAGCTCTGCAGGTCTAGGGTGCACAGAGTACCGACCCACACTCATCTGCACCTCCTCCAGGCATCTGCAGGTGTGTGCCTGGAATACGGCTCATGTGCACACATACTGCACTCCCATCCATGTGAGCACGTGGGTGAACACAGGCTCCCACACCTGCCTGCACAGACCCTCATAACAAACAGCCATGAGTGCGAGTCTGAGTCCCTCAGGAAGCTGCTCTCTCAGTGCACCTGCCAATTGGCCAGTGACTACAAGCTCCAGCACATACGTGTGCTCACATGCTTCTTTTGTTTGTTTGTTTTCTTTTTGAGATGCAGGGCTTGTACATGCTCACATTCCTTTTGCTTTTCTTTTCTTTTTTTTTTTTAGTTGCACTGCCCATGCCCCGAAAGCAACTGTGAGCTCCCTCAGGCCCTCAGCCCTGCTACTGTCTGCTCATGTCTTGCCCGTAGTCCCCAACATCCCTCAAGAATCAGAACAACCAGTTCTGCAGTGGTGAGTGTGTGCACGCAACCGCGCGCAGCTTCCTGTAGACAGGCATCATCAACTTCCTGCTTCCTCCTACCCAGATGGCCACCACAGCTGATGGCAGCTTGGAGGCCTCGGGGGCCCACTTGGCCTAGTAGTAGCTCCCTAAAGCTAACACCAGGAGGAGACAGCCCCAAGTGGCCCCAAACAGCAGCCCACGACTGTTTGCCAAATATACGCCAAATCTCAACTATAGCAGTTACAAGGCTGTACATATCAGGGACAAGGTATGTGAGGACATTCTATTTCTCACCAGATTCTGCAGTGAACCTAAAACTGTTCTTAAAACTATTCTATTTTAGAACAGTAGCAGTGTTGCTGGAGAGATGGTTCAGCAGTTAAGGGCTCACACTGCTCTTCCAGAGGATCTGAGCTCAGGTCCTAGCCATGCCAGATGGATCTGATGGCTCTGGCTTCTGTGGGCATATGTACATACCCCCCACATACATAATTAAAAACAATAAAATCAATAAAAGTAGTAGCAACAGCAGCTACAGGCAGTGGGTGGAGTTTGGTAGCATGTACAAGCACTGTACCTCAGAAGAGACAATAACAAGAGCTACCACAATTTCAGCCAGGTCTCACTAATGTCATCCCATGAGACAGGTACTATTTGTTTTGTTTGGCTTTATATCGTTTTGTGCTGGGATCTCAAGTAACCCAAGGTGGCTTTGAATTCAATATACAGCTAAGGTTGGCCTTGAGTTCCTGACCCTCCTGCTTCCACCTTGCCAGTGCTAGCACCCAGCACAGCACGATGCAGATGCTATAGACAGATACATAGACAGACAGATATCAAACTATCTTCAAGATGAAGAAAGAAATTGAGGCCCGCGAAGGCTTGTTGCCACACACGTTTAATCCCAGAACTTAGGAAGCCAGGGCAGGAGGATCTCGAGTCCTGGCCAGCCTCATCTACACAATGAGACCCTGTCTCAAAACAAGCAAACAAACAAAGAAAAAAACCCACCAATAACAAAAACAGGAAGAACAGAAGAAAGGAAGAGACTAGCTGGGGCACCTTGCCCAAGGTCCCACAGTCAGCTAGAGATAATAGGGCCACCGCTAGCTGGGAGGAATTCCATGTCCCTCACACCTTGTTGCTGTGAGCCACCATCACAATGAGCAAAGTTCTCCGGGAGGGCAATGAGACTGCAGGCCAAGAGCACAGATCTTGTTGCTCTGTCATCTCCTCTCTATGTATCTGTGTAGTAGTATCCATGGGGGTAAACTGAGGCTCCAGGAGCCCATAGCAGTGGCTCTCAAGGAAGGTGGGGTTGTTTTCTCACCACCTCTAGATACACATTCTTGGTTGTCCTTATAACCAAGGCATACGGGAGACACCTGTCAAGTGGAGGCCATTGCTGCGGCTCAACATCCCGAGGCACACAGCACAGCTCCCCACCACAAAATGATCCAGGCCCCAACACCAGTGCTGGGGCCTTGGGAAGGGGTTGTGGGCTCCCATCTCGGATTGCCAATCTCCATGTTCACCCTTAGAGCACCGGCTGAGGCTCCACCTCCCTCCTCGTAACCAACCAGTCATAACCCCATTCCCTCCTCCAAAACAGGAACAAGACTCAGGAAGGTTTGACCCAAGAGTTCATCAGGGAAGACAGACAGCACGGGGGATTTAAACCTAGCCTCACTGAACAACACCCTGCTGTGACCAGGCCCCACCCACGGTCCCTTATCAGCACCCCCACCACCAGCAGGCAAAGCAGGTACTCAGCCAGGAGCAGGGCCAGCTCTCAAGGGGAGCATACAGGCAGAGGAAAAGTGAAGGCCTTCGGGCCCACCTCTAGCAGAGGAGGCCTGAGAATATGTAAAGCATGCAGGGAAGGAAGGAGGCAGGGCCTCCTGGGTCCTCCTCCCCTGGGTGATTCACTTGTGCCCAGGAACAAGGAGTCACTTGAGGGCAGCGGGGCAAACGCCTGGCCTGGTCTTGAAGCATTACATCAGCTTCTCCACCTGCCATCACAGACCCGGAGACACCAGAACAAGAACTCTCACCTCGGGGAACCCTTCTTGGCAAAGTAGCTAGGGATCCAGAACCCCACATCCTGAGATTTCAATGCCTGGGGCGTTTCCAGAATCGAGACAGGACATCCGTTTGCCAGACATAGAACAGACAGGCATGGAGGTGGTGGGACAGGGCAGCAAGTCCAAGCGGGAATAAACTTAAGAGAGACAACAGGAAGGGGACCGAGATGTGTGGGTCCAGCCTCATTCTGGGAATAACAGCCTCCGTGTGTGTCCAGTGTGGGGCACACCAAGCACATGCATGCACTGGGAGAGCCCTACACAGCCCTCTGTGGGCTTGAAGGCGAGCCGGCACCCAGTACATCACGCCTGGAGGTCTGACCTTGTGAGATCGGCAGCACCAGATACGCCCAGCTCCTCGGCAAGGCCGGCAGGCCATCAGCAGGACTGGGAAAGAGGGGTACGGGAGAATACAGGGGAGACATGGGGCAGGTGTGGAAGGAGATGAGAACCAGTTACACAGGACAATGGACTTACACGGTGGAGAACCAATGGAGCCACAAGGATACCAAGATCTCAGATTTGGGTCGTTGTATTAGAGAGTGGGAAGTCACCCTGACCCTGCTTCCTCTTGGGAAGGTGGGTTCAGTAATGCCCAACAGGTCACACTGGGAAGGCCATGTGGTTGACAGATGCCAGTCACAGGTGTTTGTTGCGGGGGGGGGGGGGTGACCCAGCCCTGTAGCCTTCCAGACATAAAATCCTTCCTGCCTGTGTGACAGGACACGCCCCACCTGGGATACGGCTCCAACTGTCAGAGAAGGGTGGCTAAGGGGAAGGGGGCGCTGGAGGAGGAATCCGGCCTCTGGCATAATGAAGTGACTTAGACACTTCCTCCAACAGGTGCCCATCTGGGTGGCGTCAAGACCTTCGTAAAGACGTCTGCGGGCGGGGGTGGCCCGGGCTTTGTTGTGCGGGGGAGGGGCACGGTCCACGGCAGGGTGCCAGGCACCTGCTCCAGGTGAAGCGGCACCAGCCAGAAACTGAACGCTGAGGACCTCGGCGAGGAGGGCCTGGGGACGAGAAGCACCGGAACCCGCAGCTGGCCTCGGACACCGCAGTGGGGCCCCCACTGAGCCCGCTGCCTCTCAGGGAGGGCGGGAGGAGGAGGTGCGATAGCAGAATCCCGAACAGCACCCGGTCCTCCGACCAGGTCGGCGCTCCCGCCTGCTACAAGGGCCCGCGCGGGCTCCCGATGGGGACCCCGTCCCGGGCTCTCCCAGTGCCTGGGGTCCTCCGCGCCGTCCGATCGCCCCGCGGGTGTGGACAAGTCGCCTACCTGCACGGCGTCGCCGGCCATGTCCTCCGGCCGCCCGCCAGGGGTCCCAGCGCCGAGGCACGGCTTGCGAGCGCGCGAGCGGGCGCGGCGGGAGGCGCGGCACCCAGACCCTCCCTGGCGCGCGGCGCGCTCCGGCCTGCTCCGCTCGGCCCGGCCTGCCCAGGCCTCCGCCGAGCTGCACCCTCCGGCCCCAGCGGCTGCAGGACGGGTCACGTGAGCGCCGAGGTCCGCGCCTGGGGAGGAGGCGGGGCGGGGGCGGGGCTCCCGGCGGCCCCCGGGGCTCGCAGCCCCGAGTTGGGTCCCGTTTGCAGCGCCGCTCGCCCTGCGCTCCTCCTAGCGTGCTGGAACTCTGAACAGGCCTAAGCCTTCGCGAACTACAGAGGCCTTGACTCTCCTCCCTGCAACCCCCGCCTTGGACCCCTCTGAAAGCAAAAGTCACGATCTATCTCCCCACCGCACAGGCGCATCCTCCCATTTCCCCTGAGGCAAGCACTGGGAGAACAGGACTTCAAATCCCAGGGTCCCAGACCTTTGGAGACCACCGAACCTCTCCGGGCAAGGATGTCCTTAAAACTTAATGAGAAAGAGTAGGTAGGCTAAGTGTCCTCAAGCGCACACACACACACACACACACGCACAAAATGCCAGCGGCTGTCAATTTTATTGTTTTGAAGATTTTATTTTGACTTATGTATGATAGAAATAAGTTCGAGGTGGCCAAGAAAGGGACCACCATTCTAACAAATGTCTGAGCGAGGCAAAATTTACTCTCGATCAAGAGAGTGCTGGCAGGAAGTACATTTGGTTTTTAGTCTAACTCAGGTGACCTCATAATCGTATTCAATTGGTTAGTGGGAAAAAAAAGTAGTGCAGAGGAGCTGGAGGAGGAAGGGGAAAGGGGTCACTGCTCCAAGCCTCAAATTCCTAGAAAGGAGCAGGGGAACCTTTGTGTAAACAAAAGTTTTACTGGGCAGGGAAGATTAAAACATCCCCATAAAGTTTTAAAAGGTAAGGAGATAATGATTGCAGTTGCTGTCCAAAACACAAGTTTTATAGTATTTGCTAGAAAAGATTCATATTTTATTTCTTACATGTGTATATATGTGTGTGTAGGGGTTATGCACATGTGTGCAGGTGCCTCTGGAGATCAGAAGAGGACATGGCATCCCCAGAATGAAGTTATAAACGGTTTGTGAGCCGCGCCCACGTGGGTGCCAGACTTGGGCTTCTTCAAGAGCACGGATCTCGAACCCCAATTTTGATGTTTGTTTGTTCATTTATTTAGTATGTGTGCATGCACATGGGCAAGCCAAGGCAAATGTGTGGCGCTCGGGACAATTTGCAGGGTCAGTCCTCTTCTTCCACCCTACCGTTCTTAGGGGTCCAAACTCAGGTCATCAGGCTTGACCTTAAGTGCCCTTACCTGCTGAGCCATTTCCCGGTCATGCGGTCACTTTTAATATATTTGCCGCTATTGACTAAGGGGTTTGAACCTCAGCATGGCCTCTGATGCGCCGGACCCTGTGGGTCCCTGAGGGCTCTAGTTTTTGCCCTCTGTGAAGTGTTGGCTTCTTTTTCCTGGATGCTGCACTCAGATGGTACACCATCAGTGCACACGAGTGTCCAAATGGAATGC
The DNA here is from genome assembly GCF_037038515.1 of Microtus pennsylvanicus. Taxonomy (NCBI): domain Eukaryota; kingdom Metazoa; phylum Chordata; class Mammalia; order Rodentia; family Cricetidae; genus Microtus; species Microtus pennsylvanicus. The sequence continues at coordinate 84,961,732 of NC_134584.1, forward strand.
AGGGGCTTCTGCAGGATTTCTCTTGGAGGACCAGAGGAATGCAGCTGCAGTTTGTATTGTGGTAGCTCTGCGGCTCTGTCAATCAGAAACCCAGGCGAGGGATCCAAACTTTGGTCCCCAGGGCTCCAGGCAAGCTATGCTCACTGGAGGCCTACAATGGGTGCCCTCCAGGAATCAGCGCTGGCAAAGGGACACAAGAGTATCTTATATGCCTCTGTCTTCCCAGGGACAACGCTATGGGGTTTCTCTCTGTGTTTTGGCCAACTTTGTAGGGTATTTTAACAGAGAGGAGGAAAATGGCAGCACTAGGGAAACCACTCCCTTAGCACCTCACCCAGACCCTCTCCATGGGGCCTGTACGCCATCACCGACCTTTCTGGACCTTCCTCCTTGTCTCCCAGCCTCCTCCTACAGTCTCTTCTTCAAACACAGCCAAAGGGTGCTCATGAGTACCTAAAGCCTGGACACTTTTAGGAGGAACCCCCCAGGCCTGTGTGATGCTGCCCTTGTCCTCTCCACATCTCTCCTCACGCATTCCTGCAGCAAGCTGACATCCTAATTATACCTCAGATGTTTGCTGAGTAAATTAAATAGCTTGCCAAACGAGTCATCTCGCTTCCTTTTTTGCCGATTGATAGAGGAGAAAAACCCCTTGCCTTTATAATCAAGACAGGATGTCCATGGTCCCTGCAAAGTGGGCATTGAACCCACCCATTTTGCAATTGAGAAGGGCATGGGATTGGCAGGAAAAGCCTTGCCTAGGGCCCTGCCTGCCAGGTTCTGAACTGCCTCTGGGGATGGAGCTTGGGAATGCAGCCAGATTCTCCTTCAGCCTTCCAGCGTTCATTTACTCAGTGAGTCTTTATCACGGTCCGCTGGGGATTTGGGTGCCCTGGAAACAGAGCTGTACTCTAGGCTTTAAAAGGGACAAAGAACTAATTGTAAAATCTCCACACAACAATGATAAAAGTTCCAGCAGCGCTCCGAAACTTCCCTGGCCTCCCCTCTGCAGTCTACTCTGGGACCTGGGTACACTAGATCCCAGACAGGTTACATCTCACCATGGTCGGGCGCTCCATGCTGGAAAGTCTCGTCCTATCTTTGAAGCAGCCTTAGAAAGGGCTTCTCACCCTCACTGGCCTTCAAGGTAGTCTGTCCAGCCACTCTGGGTCCTCTTCTTGCTGCCAACCACAGGGCCTTTGCACAGGCTGTTCTCTAGTCTAAAATATCTTTCCATCATATTTTCCCAAGGCTGGTACCCTTCGTTCATTCATTTTTAAAAATTTTTGTTACATTAAAAATTGTATTTAGGGGGCTGGAGAGATGGCTCAGAGGTTAGGAGCATTGCCTGTTCTTCCAAAGGTCCTGAGTTCAATTCCCAGCAACCACATGGTGGCTCACAACCATCTGTAATGAGGTCTGGCGCCCTCTTCTGGCCTGCGGGCATATACACTGACAGAATATTGTATACATAATAAATAAATAAATATTAAAAAAATTGTATTTAGATGTTTTTTTATGTGTTTGTATGTCTGCGTGTAGATATGTGCACATGGGTCCACATGCCCACAGAGGCCAGAAAAGGGTATCAGATTCCCTGAAACTGGAGTTACAGGTAGTTGTGAGCCTTAACTGCTGCTATTTCTCCAGCCTCAATTCTATTACACGTTAAAATGGATTGTGTGTGTGTGTGTGTGTGTGTGTGTGTGTGTGTGTGTGTAAGAGAGAACATATGTGCCATCAATGGCTCACATGAAGTGTTCAGAGGATAATTTTCAGGAGTTGTTCTCATCTTTTCCCACATGGGTCCTGGGTTCAAATTCTAACTGTCTAGCACAATGGTGGGCCCCTTGGCCTTCTGAGCAATCTCAATGCCTGCTCTATATTTTTGGTTGTGAGCCTAGCCTTTAACAGCTGAGCCATCGCTCCAGTCTGTCACCAGCCTGTTTTAAGTATTTTTACTTGTTTGTTCTAGTTAACTGTTTGAATGTCTCTATTCTGAGCCCCTCACAGTCCTCCCCGGTGGCTTGAGTCTGCATCTCCAGGCCTTGGCATGGCTTGACTTCATTTCAAAGGTGTTCTGCTCCTGCTGTGGTGGTTTCACTAAGAGCGGACTCATAGGCTCCGATATTTGCATGGTTGGCCCCTAGTTGATGAGCTGTTTGGGAAGGATTAGGAGGTGTGGTCTTTCTGGAGGTGATGTGCCACTGGGACTGGGCTTTGAGGGTCTAAAATGTCAGGTCCAGACTTGCTGTCTCTGCTCGGTGCCTGGGTATCGGGATGTGAGCTCTCGGCTACTGCTCCAGCACCAAGCCTGCCTGCCACCACTCCCCACAGGCTAATCCTCTGAAACTGTAAACAAGACCGCAGTTTAATGCTTTCTTCTGCCTGTTGCCATGGGGTCATGTCTGTTCACAGCAATAGAATAGTGACTGACAGGCTTTGCTCCCTCCATCTGTAGAACTGAGGAGAGGACACAGTGAGGGGGCAACGGCGCATTATCCCTATGGAGGCCTGAAGACAACCACAGGGGATGAGCTGGGCCAAGGGAACCACACTACTCCTATGGAGGGTGGAAGACAACCATGGTGGGGGATGAACCGGGCCAGGGTTCTCAGAGGAGCTGGCCCTGGAGTTAAGTGTTAAAGAATAAGCAGAAATGTTCCCAGTGGTTAGAAAATGCCAGAATCCAGAAGGTAGAAGTAGAAGTAAACAGATCTTTGTAAATTTGAGAGGTCAGCCAAGCCACATAGTAAGACCTTGTCCAAAAAAAAAAAAAAAACAAAAAACAAAAAACCTAGGTGATGATGGTATCTCACACCTTTAATCCCAGCGCTCGGAGGCAGAGGCAGTCTAGTCTACAGAGAAAGTTCCAAGACGGCCAGAACAGAGAAACCCTTTCTCGGGTGAGAAAAAAAAAAGTAATGGGGAGAGGCTGAGAGATCCTTAGGGAAAACACTGAAGTTCTGGGGTGCTATCAGCTGCTCTGTCCCCCATTTTCCACCTCTCTCCTCCTTCAATCTGCTCTGGCCATAGGGGCCTCCTCACTGCTCCTCAGACAAGCCTGTTCTGACCTCATGACCTCTGAACTGGTTCTTCCCTCTGTCTGTAATGTTGCTCCTTTTCATCTTGGCTTTCTCTCCGGTTTCATTCCCACTTTTGTTCAAATGCCACCTCCTAAGCCAGACCTTTTCTGCCGCCTTCACCTAACACAGCCCACCCATCCCTTCCAACCTCCACCCTGCAATTAAAATATATATCTATTTCACTTTCTGTGTACAAGTGTTTTGCCTGTATGCATGTCAGTGTAGCACATGCATGTCTGGTCCTGCAGAAGTCAAAAGAGGTCATCAAATTCCCCTGGAATTGGAGTTACAGGTACTTGTGAGCTACCAAGCCTGGGTCCTCTGCAAAAGCAAGTACTCACAACCACTGTGCCATCTCTCCAGCACCCACAAACAACTTTGTGTGGTACTTGATATTGAACCCAGGGCCTTGTGCATCTGGACAGGTGTTCCACTGCTCAGCTACATTCTCAGCTCTCCTGAAAAAAAAATATTTTAAAATTAGTTTACATGTATGGATGTTTTGTCTGTATTTGTGTCTGCGTACTTTGTGCATGCCTGGTACCCTCAGAAACCAGAAGAGGGCATCAGATCACCTGGAGTTGAGAGATGGTTGCAATCCACAGTGTTGGTGCTGGGAACTGAACCCAGGTACTTCGGAAAAGCAGCCAGTGTTCTCCACCACTGAGCCAGCTCCCTCCCTGCAAGTTGTGTTCTCTTTCTGTACTGTAGGGCTGAACACCTACATTCTGGGTATGAGCTATATTCCCCGCTCTCTTTTTCAATAATTTCTCTCCTTCTCTCTCTGCTTGTCTTCTGAAATAGACATTTCTCTATTTAGCCTGGGCTATCCTAGAACTCACTATATAGACCAGGCTGGTAATCCTGAGGTCTGTCTACCTCTGCCTCCCAAGTGCTGCCTTCAAAGGTGTGTGCCACTACCGCTTGGTTATAACTTTTCATTTTTAAAAAAATATATTTTTAGATCTGGGAACAAGACAACTTTAGGCAGTGTAGACTTGGACTCCATGGTTTTTTTTCTAATCCTAGAAATTGATGACCCAGACAGTGATGGCGCACATCTTTTATCCCAGCACTTGGGAGGCAAAGGCAGGGGGCTCGCTGAGTTCGAGGCCATCCTGGTCTACAATGTCAATTTTAGGACAGCCAGGGCTACACAGAGAACCCTTGTCTTGGCAGATCTCTGAGTTTGAGGCCAAACTGGTCTACAGAGCAAGTTCCAGGACAGACTCCAAAGTTGCAGAGAAACCTTGCCTCAACAAACCAAAAAAAAAAAAAAAAAAAGAAAGAAAAAAAAAGAAAGAAAAGGGAAAAAAAGGAAGGAAATAAAAAAAAAGAAACCCTGTCTCAAAGGAAAAAAAAAACATAAAAAGGCCAGTGGTGGTGGAAGCACACGCCTTTAGTTCCAGCACTTGGGAGGCAGAGGCAGGTGAATCTCTGTTAGTTCAAGGCCAGCCTGGTCTACAAAGTGAGTTTCAGGACAGGCAGGGCTACACAGAGAAATCCTGTCTCTGAAACAAACAAACAAACAAAAAATTGAGAACCACTCTTTATTATCCCAGTGAGGACTGCGGAAAAAAAGATTTTTACAATGACTTATTTGTATATGCATGCATATGGTATACATGTATGCAGGAGGCCACCAAAGCCAGAGGGAGGTATGAATCTCCTGGAGCTACAGTTACAAGTTGTTGTGACATGTGTGCAGTCCTCTGGAAGAACAGCACTCTTAACTGCTGAGCCATTTCTCCAGCCCTAACTTCTATTTTGAGACAGAGTACCTTGCTACCCAGCCCAGGCTAGCCTTGAACTCACCTTGTGGACCCGGCAGCTTCCTATCTCAGCCTGTGGAGTAGCAGGATTACAGGCCTGTGCCACTAGGTCCCACCTGTCTCTCTGACATTAGATATTCATCTTGCGCATAGCTGAATTCCAAGCTCCTACAACGAAGTCTAGAATGTACTAGAAATTTAGCCAATAACTGCCAGAGAACCCTTGCCTAGAATCCTTCAGTGAGGAGCGAGGAACAGGTCTCAATGGTTCAACCCTTGCCTGGCGTGTGGAAGGCCTTGAGACCATGCCCAGAACCACCAGAAGATAAATAAAAACAACAACAAAAATAGCTGCCAAGCAGCTGGAAAGAGGAATAAACGGGACTTGCTGGAATCTGGTCTGGGGTTTGACAGAGGGGCGTGGCGATGGGTACAGTTGGCCTGCTGCTCAACCCGTAAGAGAGGCTCGGCAGAGGCGAGGCTGCGGTGGCTGCGATGGTAGTTCCGCTCCACGTGTTATGGTATTTTGCTTTCCAGAGCTGGGAGGAGCCCAGAGCCTCATACATGCTAGGTAAGCGTCTAGCAGAGCCTTAGTATTTGAACTGGACTCTGAGTCAATAAAAAACACAGACAGTTCTTATCAGGGTGGAGCTGGATGATGACGTCGTGTCGCTCCAAAGATAAAGTTCTTTGCCAACCAAATACTAAGTCATCCCAGCCATCAGGAAGCTGAAGTTGCCCAGGCAGTGGTGGCGCACGCCTTTAATCCTAGCACTGGGGAGGCAAGACAGGTGGCTCTCTGTGAGTTCGAGCCCAGCCTGGTCTACAGAAGTAGTTCCAGGCCAGGCTCCAAAGCTACACAAAGAAACCCTTGTCTCAAAAAAAAAAAAAAAAAAAAGAAAAAAAAAAAAAAAGGAAGCTGAAGCTGTAGAATTGGTGCAGCCTGAGCTATCCAGAGAAACCTTGTTTCAAAAAACAAACAAAAACAAGCAAAAAAAAAACCCCAAAAAACCAGGGACTAGAAATATTACTCAGTGGTTAGGAGTGCTTACCATTTCTCCAGAAGACAAAAGACCATAGTTTGAGTCCCAGTAACCATATCCCATGTCCAATGGCTGAAACTCCAGCTCCAAGGAGATCTTCATACAGACATAGAAATAAAAATAAATCCAAAAAGAAATTAAACATTTTCTTTTTGAACAAAAAGTTAAATGACCTGTAAGCATGGCCTGACTTTCATGTGCCCAAAGGCTGGGCATGGATGTAGGTGCCTGTAACCTCTGCATCATGAGATGAGGCCAGCATCAGCCTAGCAGAAACGCGAGCTTCCTCTGCCTAGAGACCTTGGAAGCAAGAAGGACGTCCGGTGCCTCGTTTCGGCCTTCACACACATAGGTGAGAACAGAGAGAGGTGGTAGCCCAGGCTTGGATCCCAGGACTCCCAGGTAATGACAGAGGGTCAGGGGGTTCGAGATCATCCACTTTAAACCAGGCATGGTGCATATGCCTTTAATCCCAGATCTGGGGAGGCACAGGCAGGCGGATCTCTGAATTTGAGACCATGTTCTATGACAGAGCAAATTTTAGGACAGCCAGGATTGAAGAGAAACACTGTCTTGAAAAACCAAAAACACCTGGGCAGTGATGGTGCACACTTTTAATCCCAGGCAGAGGCGGAAGGAATTCTGAGTTCAAGGTCAGCCTGGTCTACAGAGTGACAGCCAGGGCTACACAGAGAAATCCCTTTCCAAAAAAAAAAAAATCCACTTGTCCACTTGACCCACTCTCCTTAGCTACTGAGTGGGTTTGAGGCCGGCCTCCTCGAACCACAAAAACAGGACTGGAGAGATAATCCATTGGTTCAAAGTTCTTCCAAAAATTCAGGTTTGAGTCCCAGCATCCACATGGTGGCTAACAACTGTCTGTAACTCCAGCCCATGGGAGCTGGTGCCCTCTTCTGATCTCTGTGGACATGACACACACGTACTGACACCCATGCAGGCAAAACACCCATTCACATAAAATAAATACACCTTAAAAATCAACAACCAGGAGAGAGGGGGAGCATAAATACTATGGGATAGATTTACCTAACATCAGTATTAAATGTATCACTCCAGGGGCTGAGGCAGGAGAGGTCAAGAGCTCCAGGTCAGCCTGGGCTACTTAGCCTAATTAGTTACTTTACCTCAGAAGGACAAATTAGACTCAGAGCACTTGCCTAGCATTTTTGAGGCCCTGGACTCCATCCCCACCACTATAAAACACAATGAAATAATGTGTTAAGGTAAATAAAATATGGTACTCTAGCACCAGGGAGGCCAAAGCAGGAGGACCAGGCTCTCTAAAAAGCTATCTCTGGGCTGAAGAGATGGCTCAGCAGTTAAGAGCACTGGGCGCTTTTCTAGAAGTTCTGAGTTCCATTCTCAGAAACCACATGGTGGCTTGCAACCATCCATAATGAGATATGGTGCCCTCTTCTGGCCCACAGGCATATGTAGGTGTGTATTATGTAAGTATGTATCATTGTATGCACAATAAATAAATAAATAAATAAATATCCCTACCCAGCAGTATGTCAGACCCAACAACCCAATAAACTGATAAAAAAAAAAAAACAGTGGAGCACATTAACCTAGAGAACTCTCTTCTCCACCCTCCACCATCGCAAGGGCTAAGAATGCTGACAGACAGCATCCGGAGCCTGTGAGACCAGGCTGGCCTCAGACTCACAGAGATCCACTTGCCTCTGTCTCCTGAGTGCTGGGATTAAAGATGTGCACCACCACCACCACCTGGTCTCAACGTGCATTTTAAAAATACCTTCAGCCGGGCGATGGTGACGCACGCCTTTAATCCCAGCACTCAGGAGGCAGAGGCAGGCGGATCTCTGTGAGTTCGAGACCAGCCTGGTCTACAGAGCTAGTTCCCGGACAGGCTCCAAAGCCACAGAGAAACCCTGTCTCAAAAAACCAAAAAAAAAAAAAAATACCTTCATTTAGCCAGCTGTCTGGCACAGGCCTTTGATCTCAGCACTGGAGAGCCAGAGGCCTGGGATTTCTGTGTGTTCTAGGCTAGTCTGGTCTACAGTGTGAGTTCCAGGACAGCCAGGAGAGAGACCCAGTCTCAAAATAATAATGATGATGATGATAAAGAAATAAAGATGGCTTGCTTCATCACTTTCTTTGTTCTGTGATGCTGCTTCTGTTTGGCCCACCAGACTTTGGGGTAACCTAAATCTATCTATTCCTGAGCCACAGTCACTCACATCTGGCTCCAGAATAAACTATGACTTATTTCCTTTGAGGTGTTTTGGGGTTGACATCTGCCCCCATCATGCAACAATTCACATCTGACTCCAGCATCCCAGCCTGGGTACATGTGGAGACTGTCACAATCAAAAAGGAAACAAAACAAAATGTATGATGCTGTGGGATAATGTTCTTATACACTGTAAAGATTTGTCACTCAGTTTGGTTTAATAAAATGCTGATTGGTCAGTAGCCAGGCAGGAAGCATAGGTGAAGCAACCAAACTAGAATAATTCTGAAATAAAATGAAAGGTGGAGACGTAGTCACCAGCCAGACTCAGAGGAAGCAAGATGAAAATGCCTTACCAAGAAAAGGTACTAAGTCATGTGGCTAAACATAGGCAAGAATTATGGGTTAGTATAAATTGTAAGAGCTAGTTAATAATAAGCCTGAGCTAACAGGCCAAACAGTTTATAATTAATGTAAACCTCTGCATGTTTCTTTGGGACTGAACTGCTGCGGGGCCAGGCAGGACAGAAACTTCCATCTACAGTATAATAGTTGGGCATGACAGCACACACATTTAATCCCAGATCTTGGGAGACAGAGGCAGGTGGATCCCTGTGAGTTCAAGGCCAGCCTGGTCTACAAAGCAAGCTGCAGGAAAGCCAGAGCTACACAGAGAAACCCAAATCAAACCAAACCAAAGACACAAAAAACTCAAAATTCTGATAGCAGCAGCTCACAGTCATGAGTTCCTGGCAGGCTCCAGTGACTTGATTCTGGCCCCTCGAGGATTAAGGCTATAGTCACGCTTAACAGGGTCGGGGTGTGGAGGGAGGGAGGACAGAGACTTTATCTAGAATGAGCTAGCTCAGTATTTTTTATTGAATTTATTAAATTGTGTATATGTGTAGAGACAAGCATGCCACCACATATGGCTTGAAGTCAGAGGACAATTGTGGGAGTAAACTCACAACTCTTCAGCACTCTCTCTTTCCACAACATGTTTTTGTTGTCTTGCATAGCCCAGGCTGGACTCAAACTTAATATATAACTAAGAATCTTTTTTGTTGTTGATGTTGTTAAGTCAGGGTTTCTCTGCATAGCCCTGGCTGTCCTAGAACTCTCTCTGCAGACCAGACTGGCTTTGAACTCAGATCTGCCTGCCTCTGTCTCCTGAGTGCTGGGATTAAAGGTGTGTGCCATCCAATTTATGCAGTACTCAGAGCTTTGAGAATGTAAACAAGACACTTTAACCCATGAATCACCCCTACTGGTTATGTACTGGGATTATGTAGTATTATGAAAACCTCTCCCTGGGCAATGATGGCCTTCAATCCCAGCACTCTGGAAGCAGAAACAGGCAGATCTCAGATCTCTGAATTTGAGGACAGGGTGGTCTACAGGGAGAGTTCCAGAACAGCCAGGGCTGTAACACAGAGAAACCCTGCCTCAAAAAACAAACAAACAAACAAAAAATCAATCAAACAAACAAAACATCTCTTACATTCTTAGAGACTGGTGCTTTTGGTAGACCTCACTGCCAGAGTTGATTCACCGTAAGGTCACTTGAGACTTAAAACTGCTATCCTACTATGTACTGAGCCTGTCTGTTTAAGAGAAAATATAAGTTCAGTCTCACTTGCCTTATATTTCCCATGTCAATTTTTACAACCTAAACTAATGCATAGCTGAAATCTCAAATTATGTACTGGTCTATGGCCTGACCCACAAATAATGCATGTGTGTTTATACATTGGTTATGATAATCATTTGCTGTAAACAACAAATATTGGAAATATGCACCATGGATGTTGAAATCAATATATGGGTACTGCTTGATAAACAATGGATATTTGTAATACTTTTTGTTACCTGGGTCAGTTGGATTTACTGACTTAATCCCTTGCAAACCTTGGTTAAAGATTTCCGTAAAGTAACCCTCATCCCTTCTCCATGGGATCCTCTCTGAGCTGGTCAAAAAAAAGGTAGGAGTGAAGCTCTTTGTTAAGATCCACATACAGGGACAGATTCACAGGACAGCTTTCAGGTAGGAACAGAGGCAGGCCTAAACAGACAGGAAGAGCAGTGTAGAGAATTCAAATCAGGCCTTGCTTTGATTTCTTTACTCAGTGTGACATGGAGGCATTATAGGTGACTCTGAGTTAATTATTAATTTGTCCAAACCAATTGCACTTTAGGAGACAGGATCTCACTAAATAGCCCAAGCTAATCTGGAATTTAAACTCCTCTTACCTCAGTTTGTCAACAAATGCTGGTATCACATGTAGTAATAAGAGCGGCAGGGCTGTGTTCCCAGCACCCCGGCCGCCTGCTCGGCTAGCTTATGCCCCAAAATAATTACACGGACACTGTATTCTTTTAATCACTGCTTGGCCCATTTCTATCTAGTCCTTACTGGCTAATTCTGATATCCCGATCAACCCATCTCTAATAATCTGTGAGCACCGGTCTTACCGGGAAGATTCTAGCCCAAGTCCATCCTGGGTCGGAGCTGGGGCATGGCATCTCTCTGAGGCATCTGCTCCTGAGAGGAGAGCTGTCGAGTCTGAGCTCACTTCCTCTTCCTCCAGGCATTCTGTTCTGTTTACTCCACCTACCTATGTCCTAACCAATAAAATGGGCCAAGGCAGTTCCTTTATTAGACAATGACCTTCCTCCATCAATCACAGGCATAAACCATGATCGTGAATGTGTTCTTGAGAACAAAACATTTCATTTCTTGTTTGTGTGTGTATGTGTGCACATGTGCTGTGGGACAATGATCTTGTACACCATAAAGATTTATCACTTGTATTGCTTTGATAAAATGCTGATTGGTCAGTAGCCAGGCAGGAAGTATGGACAAGGCAACCAGATAGGAAAAAGAGGTGGGGCGATGAGAACAGGAGATTTCTGGGAAGAGGAAAAGACTCAGTCTGCAGTCATCTCCCAGAGGCAGAGGAAGCAAGATGAGAATGCTGCACTAATAAAAGGTACCAAGCTGTGTGGCTGACACAGACAAGAATTATGGGTTAAGATGTAAGAGTTAATAAGAAGCCTGAGCTAATAGACCAACCAGTTTATGACTAATGTAGACCTCTGTGTGTTTCTTTGGGACTGAATGGCTACAGGACCAGGTGAGACAGAAATCTCTGTCAACAAATGGCGTGAACGTGGACAACTAAATCTACTTAAAACCTGAGAGAGCTTGGGAAGGAATTCTAATCACAAAAGAACAGAGTTAAGTGTGGCTTCTTGGTAGAAGCATTTTCTCAGATGGGCTCTGTTTGCTAGAGGCAAGTGTTTCTCATTTAAGAGAGACTTCCTGACTCAATTTTAGCTGCAAAAACCTTGCAGCCCTTTCAAGAGGTCCTGCCACAAAATACTTAAATGGTATTTATGAAGCTATAGAGTTGTGGCAATAAACATGGCTCCTGCCAGTACCTCTGCCATGAAGCTAGACTCTCAGAAAGCTAAGGAATGATCTGGATCCAGCCAGCAAAGCCACAGCTTTAATTCTAGCCATATTGCTTAGCAAATTAAAGACTCATGTGGTCAGAAAAAGAGAGATATACAGTAAAGATAGATTTAGATGAAAAAAACCTATAAACAGTTTAGAGTGTGTTTAAAAATATATGTAGGCTTGGAAGAGAAAAGAAAAAAGGATAAATTCCTTAAAATAAAAAAGAAAGAAAGCGAGTAGTTGGGTGTGCTGGCACACACCTTTAATCCCAACACTTGGGGAGGCAGAGGCAGGTAGCTCTCTGTGAGTTCAAGAACAACCTGATTTACAGAGTGAGCGTCAGGACAGCCAAAGATACATAGAGAAACCTAATCTCAAAAAACCAAAAATTAAAAATAAAAATGAGTTTAAAATAAAGCCACGTAAAAATGGAAAATACACAGAGAGTCTGGATACTGTACACTATTGTGTTGTCTTTGAATTGTTTGATGGCTGAGGAAAAAGCAAAAGCTGCTAAAAAAACATTTGATTATAAATTTCTGGATTAATCTAACATACATATTTTGAAAATGCCTTGACTTCAAAATTTAAGTCAAAAGCTATGTTACTTTGGAGAAGAGATTTTGCTTTTGTTTCCACAGGAAATGAGAGGGTGTGGATTCATTCTGGGCTAAGAAAAATCATGTTTGATCAAGGAGACCCCCTGAGAAATCTCCAGTAGGAGCAGATGGCCCAGATATTTGAGTTCTACATCCAGAACAGCCACAAGACTGCTGGCTGAGATGATCAAGCCTCACAGAATATTTCAGTCAGGACTTGACCATAATTCTAAATTTTCTTTAGGTCCCTGTAAGATTATCAGTACCCCAATCAGCAGGAATTAGCCTGGAAAACTATACCCACATTTCCCAAAAAAAAATGGATTATGGATGTTTGTCTTTGTTTAGACTGTTGGTTACAAATTGTTATGGATAATGGTCTGGAAAAAAAGCTAAATAAAGGAGATTAGATTCAGAATTCTTGTTTTGAAAAAAAGGTGGGGGAGTGCTGTGGGACAATGATCTTCACAACAGACCTCTGTGTGTTTCTTTGGGACTGAACGGCTGCAGGACTGGGCTGGACAGAAACCTCTGGCAACATGCATGCACACCTGTGCGAATCATACGACTATTAAGGATCCATTCTCTCCTTTTTCAACCTTTATGTAGTTTTCAGAGAATTAAAGACTTTCAGGCCAGCCTGGGCTACATGAAACCCTACCTCAAAAAGTCAAAACCAGAGCCAGGAAGCGGTGGTGCAGGCCTTTAGTCCCAGTTCTGGGAGGCAGAGGCAAGCAAATCTCCAAGTTTGAGGTCAGTCTGGTCTACAGAGCAAGTTCCAGGACAGTCAGGACTACACAAAGGAACCCTGACTCAAAAATCAAATAATAATAGTAATAATAATAACAAAATAAAATAGGAAAAAAATCAAAACCAGGGCTGAAGTGTCGGCTCAGTGGTTAAGAGCCTTTGCTGCTCTTGCAGTGGACAGGGGTTTGGTTCCCAGTATCCATGTGACAGCTCATAATCACCTGTAACTCCAGTTCCAGGGAATCCAGTGCCATCTTCGGACCTCTGGTAGACCAGGCACACATGTGGCACATATAATATATGCAGACAAAAGGCTCATACACATAACATGTTGTGGGAATTCAGTCCAATAGGCAATTGTATTGGGGCAGCTTGGCCCAATGGGTGTGATCTTCTCTTGGGATACTTGATCCAATAAGAACTGGGCGCAATGGGGTCGCACAGACAGTATAGGAACTGGCAGAGCCACAACTTGGAGTTTGAAGTCAGCTTGGTCTACAAAGAGAGTTCCATGACAGTCAGTGCTTCACAGAGAAACCCTGTCTCAAAAAATTAAAATAAAATTAAATAAAATAAAGCCAGGTGTGATGGCCACACACCTTTAATCCCAGCACTGACAGCCAGAGCCAGGATCCATTATGACCTACATGGTATGTTCCAGGTCAGCCAAGGTTGAATAGTGAAACCCTCTCTCAAAAGTAAATAAAATAAGGCCGGGCGGTGGTGGCGCACGCCTTTAATCCCAGCACTCGGGAGGCAGAGGCAGGCGGATCTCTGTGAGTTCGAGACCAGCCTGGTCTACAGAGCTAGTTCCAGGACAGGCTCCAAAGCCACAGAGAAACCCTGTCTCGAAAAACCAAAAAAAGAAAAAAGAAAAAAAAGTAAATAAAATAAAAATGAGGTGTAGTGGCCTACCCATTTAATCCCAGGACTCAAGAGGCAGAGGCAGACAGATCCTGTGAGTCTGAAGCCAGCTTGGTCTACATAGAGAGTTCCAAGCCAGCCAGAGGTACATGGCAAGACCCTGTTTCAATAAACAAACAAATAAATAAATATAAACAAAGGACCAATGAGATGGTGGTACTTGCTGCCAAGCCTGGATGACCTGAATTTGATCTTCAGGACTCCCTGATTTCTATACACACTCCTTCCCCCTCAAAAACCAGAAAAATATAAAAATAAATGACCCCATGTGTGTCCCCATCCTCCCAAATGATAATGGTCTAATCATCTGAAAGTGTAAGGAAACCCCCAATTAAATGCTTTCTTTTATGAGTTGTTGTGGTCATAACTGGGAGTAGTTTTGGTTCTGCAGGGATGGAAATGCTTCAGGCATACTGGGCTAGTGCTGTCTTTGAGTTGCAACCCAGATCTCTTTGGACACTTTTCTTTTCTTTCCTTTTCTCTCTTTCTTTCTTTCTTCCTTTCTTTACTTCTTTCTTTCTTTTTTATTTTTATTTGAGACAGTGTCTCTTCATAGCTCTGGCTATCCTGGAATTTACTGTGTAGACTAGGCTGGCCTCAAACTCAATAATACTGCCTGCCTCTAACTATACTATGTAGATCAGGCTGGTTGAACTCACAATTCTCTGCGTCTGGATTGTTGGGATTAAAGGTGTGTGCCACTATGGCGTGGTTTTGTTTTTGAGATTGAGTCTTACTATGTAACCCTAGCTGTGCTGGAACTCACTACGTCAGCTAGAGTCCACTGCCTCGCCTCAGCCTCCCAAGTGCTAGAATTAAAGGTGCTTTAAATTTTTTTCTTCAATATAAGTGTGGAACACAGGATCTTGTGAATGCTACATAAGTGCTCTGCCACTGAGTTACACTCCAACTCTCGTTAAAGTTTTGTTAACGACCGGGTGATGGTGGCACACACCTTTAATCCCAGCACTTGGGAGGCAGAGGCAGGCAGATCTCTATGATCTCGAGGCCTGCATGGTCTACAGAGAGAGTTCCAGGACAGTCAAGGCTATGCAAAGAAACCCTGTCTGGGGGGTTGGGAGGTGAGTAGGGGGACAATGACTAAGTCAAAGCACCCAGTTTGGAATCTCCAGTTGACAGGGGGGCATTCCAGCCCCTCCACCCCAGTATGCTAAGCAGCAGCTCCCTGAAGATCAGCGGCTCCCCCCTGATGCCCTGGATGAACCCACACCCTCTCCTGGATTTCTCTTCTCTTGGAACCACCTGACAATACTTTGCTTAGATTAAATCTGGATTTATGAATTCTTAATTCCGGCTCAGTTTGATTGGCTGTGTCAGCGGAGAGCCTTAATACTGGGAACAGAAACCATCCACAAGTTTTGTTCATTACTGTCAAGGCAGGCCCGGTGGTGGTCTCCAGTGATCCCAGCTACGAGTGTCTGAAGAAAGAAAGAAAGCAGGGTTTAGACATTAGCAGCTAGAGCAGGCTTTATTTTACCTGGTAAATGTTCTCTGTATCTGACTACACCATGACCGGGATGTAGCACCCAGCAACACAGTGACCAGAGTTCCAGACAATGCAGACCACGTGTGCTTTAAGACTGGGTTTGTTTTTGTAGCTAAAGATGGGGAAGGGAGAAGGGGGTTTCACAGGGACAGAATGGGGAAGTTTTTCTATAAGGTGGATTTGAGGCTGCAGGGTCTGTTGTCTCTTTCTGTAATGTCCAAATAGCTGGCTTCCTGGAGCTATGAGCTCAGTTTAGAACCTCCACTTCTTTTTTTTTTTTTTGGAAGGGATTCTTTTACTAGGGAAGATGAGGCAGGAGATCAACTGAGCCCATTGTGTACAACGTAGGAGTAAACGTTTTGTTTTTGTTTTTGATATTTTTAAAGGTTAAAAAAAAGTTGGGCCACCTCTACCTTTAAAATGATTAACTGACAAGGCTGGGTTGGCCAAAGATCTATGGCATCAGAGAAATTACAGGCCTTAAAATAGCTGGCTCAGAAGAAGCTAAGTGCTCAACATATTTTTTGGCGGGTGGAGACTTTTTATGACTGCTTCTATTTCCTTAGGGGTTATAAGTATATTTATGTTGTTCATTTGGTCTTGATTTAATTTTGGTATGTGGTACCTTTTCAGAAAAAAAATTCATTTCCTTTAAATGTTGCAATTTTGTGAAGTACGTGTTTTTGAAGTATGACCTGATCATTCTCTGGATTTCTGAAGTGTCTGTTATTAAGTTCCCCTTTTTATTTTTGATTTTGTTCATTTGACTATTTTCTTTTTGCCTTTTGGTTAGTTTGAATAAAGTTTGGCTTATCTTATTGATTTTCTCAAAAAAAAAAGTTGGGGCCAGGCGGTGGTGGCGCACACCTTTAACCCAAATATTCAGGAGGCAGAGGCAGGTGAATGAATCTTTGAGTTCAAAGCCAGCCTGGTCTACAGAGCGAGTTCCAGGGCAGCCAAGACTACACAGAAAAATCCTCGGGGGGGGGACCAAACAACCGATGAACCAGTCAGAAATCTCACGACAGCCAGGAAACTACACTTTAAAAGGGTGGGGCACAAGCATAGGCAATTAACAGGCCGTTGCCAGTACTAAATATGGCAGCATCCACTCAGGGCTCAACTCACCTCACGTGACGGGGCGGAGCTTATGATTCGCTCAACACCCCCCCCCCACACACACACCCGGACACGCCCACTTCTGGATTGCCCAATGAACCTGAGCTTTTTTAGGCACGCCCTTTCGTCCCTTCCACCAATAGCCGGCCGACAGCGTCCTTATAATCCAATCGTCATTTCCCTCCTCCGTTGAGTGATAAGACAGCGGCCCAGTGAGCAGGACTCGAGTCGGGCTCCAGACAGGAACCGTTGCAGCTCGCGTCCAGAGGCGCGACGTACAAGCCGACGGGCGGTTCTCTTCGCAGCTCGCGGACGCGAACCGTGCGACAGGTAAGTGGTGGGTTCCGAGCTCGGGCCGCGGTGCGGGGCTGTGGGTTTGCTGAAGCGGACGCCGCGGTGCAGCGGGAGGAGCCGGCTCGAGGCGGCTGGGCAGTTAGGCACCCACCTCGATTTGGCAGCCGTTGGGGTCCCTTGCGCATGCGCCAGGGGCGGGCCAGCCGTTAGTGCGTCGGCTTCCGGGTGCGATGTTAGGGCTGCACCCCGACACCCGCCTGTGTATGGTGGCGGGATCGAAGCAGAGGGCGGTTTCACGCTGGAGTTCGGGACGACCCAGGCTTCGGCTTCGCGAGTTTGCAGTCACCTCCCTCCCATGTGGCTCTGCCGCTCCCCCGGCCGGCGTGGCGACCCACCGGAGCCCGATTCTTCACCCGGGGTCGCTTTCCGCGTGTGAGCCGGTCCAGCCCGGTTGCAGCTCAGCTTCCCTGGACCTGATTGGAACTTGTTTGGGGCAGCCACTTCCTGGGTTCACTTCTTTCATTTTCTGTTCCTGATAAAACCGAGGCCTGTCGCATTTGGGGGTATCCGCTCCAAGTAGCACCCCAACCCGTTCCTGGAACATTTGGTGTTGGTGTATCACAGCTCCTTTTTCGAGACAGGATCTCTCTACAAAGTCCTGGAATTTGAAGACCAGATCAGCCTCGAACTCACTGAGATTCACTTGCATCTGCCTCCAGAGCTCTGGGATTAAAGACGTGTGCCACTTGGTCCCGCTTCACATTTATTCCTTAAATAGCACAAGAAACGTTTTTAGAGCTATACTGCCTAAAAACATGAGGGGCCATAAGATAGGTTCTCGTGGAGTCGAGGCTGTCCTTGAACTTTTAATTTGTGTGTGTGTGAACCGAGTTCCTTGTGTGCAGGTGTTCCTGGAGGCCGGAAGAGGGAGTCGAACTTCCTGTACCTGGAGTTAGAACGTGGTTGTTAGGGTAGGTTGAAAGTTAGGTTGAGAACACTAACTCAGGTTGTCTGAAAGCAGCATTTTAACCGCTCCGCCCCCCTCTCCTGGCTAGTCTTGAACTCTTTAAGATTTTTGTTGTCGTCATTGAGACAGGATCTCACTGTGTAGCCTTTGCTGGCCGGAACTCACAGGGTTCTGCCGGCCCCAGCCTCAGGCATTTTTTAAAGTTCATTTTAAATCCCTGCGGCTGTGACACAAGCCTTTAATCCCAGCACTCGGGAGGCAGAGGCAGGCTGATCTCTGAGTTCGAGGCCAGCCTGGTCTACAAGAGTTAGTTCCAGGACAGGCTCTGAAAACTCTCAGGGGAGTGAGGGAAAGTGTTAATTTTAATATATGCTTGGCATTGCTTAGAAATTTAAGCACACATGTCCTGGGCTGTCTAGCTTCTCTCTCCTAGCTGTCTGCTTTAGTCCTGTCGCCGGGGTCTGGTGCTTTAGTGACTGATAAACTTTTTTTTGAAGATTTTATTAGACAGTGTTCTGTCTGCACACTAGAAGAGGACACCAGATCTCATTACAGATGGTTGTGAGTTGCCATGTGGTTGTTGGTACTTGAACTTAGGACCCCTACAAGAGCGGCCAGTGCTCTTAACCTGGCGGTACTCTCCAGCCCCCACTGATAACTTTTGAAGGCATTTTTATTTTGTGTATGTGTGTAGATCAGGGCCATTTGTCAGTTTTCCGCTATGTCGAGTTTGGGGAATCGTACCTTTACCTACTGGGTAGTAAGTAACCTTTCTTGATGGGCAAATGTCCTGGAACTCAGAGATCCTGCCTCTTCCTCTTGAGAACTGGGATCAAAGGTGTGTGCCACCACACCTAGCTGAGGAGAGCTTTTTTAAATTGATGCTAAAAGGAAGTACACGTCTGAAGAATAAGCACCCTACTAAGTGTGCGTTGGAGAGGGGAGGTCATGACCGTGTGCAGGCAGCAACTGCAATAGTGTAAGGTGTGTGTGGGGTTTGTTGTTAAGATAGGATCTCATTGCAGTCCTGGCTGTGTAGACAAGGCTGGCCTGGAACTCACAGAGATCTGCTTGCTTCTGCCCTGAGTGCTAGGATTAAGGATGTGTGCTACCACCTGGCATTATGAAAATATTTTATTTGATGGTGGTGGTGACCAACAACTTAATCCCAGCACTTGAGAGTGGGAGGAGGATCTCTGAGTGTACAGAACGAGTTCCTGGACAACTAGGGCTATACACAGAGAAACCCTGTCACAAAAAAGAAAGAAAAAAAATGAAGCATTGGTTTTTGTTGCATTGTGGATGTGCACTGAGAACAGTGCAGAATGAAGGATTGAAGAAGTGAAAGGCCACGTGATGCTGTCTGAATCTGTTTATAGAAAATGTCCAGGAAAAGCTAGTCTTCAGAGATGAGAAGCAGATTAGTGGTTCTGGGAGGTAGGTGGAGGCTAAAGGGTAGAGGTAGTTTCACTTTTGTGGTTGGGAATGAAGACCGGGGCCTCTCACAGGCTCTGCATCTACCCCTGAGCCACACCTCCAGACCCAGAGTCTTTTTTTTTTTAAGTTTATTCATTTTATTTTCTGTGACCGTTTTGCCTGAATACATTTATATTACTGAGGGCATGCTTTATGACTGGAGGTCAGAGGACATTGGGTCTCCTGGAACAGGAGTAAACCATGTGGGTGCTGGGAATCGAACCCTAATCTTCTGAAACTTAACCACTGAGCCATCTCTCCAGTCCATCATCAGGTTTTCTCTTATAAAGGTGGTGGCGTATGTTAGAGTTGATTGTGCTGATGCCGACATGTTTGTTGACTCCTAAATTATGTACTTTGGAGAATTGTATAGCATTTGACTGTTTTCAGTAAAGCTGTTCCAATTTTAAATAAAAAAGGCCTTCACCTTGGGGCCAGCATGGTTTCCTATGTGAGAAGTGACTAGGTAGACATGACTGGATTTGGTGAGTGGGCTTGCTGGACAGGATTTGCTGCTCAGTCAAGACTGTCTCTGAGAATAGAATAACTTTCTGAGATGGATGCGGCCTCGAGGAGAAACAGAAATCTTTGCCCTAGGCCTTTTGAGTTCAACTCCTAAGGGTATGAGAAAATAACTGAGAACTAGTCTGGAGTGGAAAGGCATATGACCGGAAACAAAGTTGGGACCTTAGCATAGACGTGGCTGAATTTGGATAAAGTCAGAGGGAAGAAAGAGGGCCAGAAGTGGGTCTAGTATGTTAGCGTCTGACCTCAGCAGACCAGGGACAACAGTAGATGAGCCTGGCTGGTATATGCCTTGTACTTGGCATTTGAGGAATTAATGAAGTGAGCGGGGAGCTTGTCCCCTGTGAATTCCATTTAGCATCTCAGCTGGCTGGCTTTCTTGCTTGCCTGGCCCAATGGGAACCCTTTTCATAAAAGCACTTAATGATTCCCCTGTGTTGACCACAAACAGCCAGGGTGGGGTGGGCAGGGCAGGGCAGATGCTGCCTGCTCCCTTGCCACCATTCCTTTCTCAGCACCCAGGCAGCCACAACTGCAGGTCCTAGGTCTTGCTTCATTCAGGTTCTGGGAGGTCCTTGGAGGGGATGGGTCTGAGGAGCCTTATTAGTGCTGAAATTTGAATGTCAGGGAGGGCACATTATCAGGCAAGGTGGTGTCTGCCTGTAATTCAGAAACTTGTACGGCAAAGACAGGAGGATCACTGCAAGTTCTGGACCAGCCTATATATATATATAGTAAGATCTTTTGTATTTTTTAAAGATTTCTTTATTTATTATATATACAATATTCTGTCTGCATGTTTGCCTGCACACAGTAGAGGGCATCAGATCTCATAGCCGTTGTGAGCCACCATGTGGTTGCTGGAAAAGCAGTCAGTGCTCTTAACCTCTGAGCCATCTCTCTAGCTCTATTAAGATCTTTTAAAAAACAAAACAAAAACCTCACAAAGAAAGGGAGGAATTCCTCAGTTAGTGAATGCTTGTCAAGGAGACACAAGCCCCAGCATGATACTAAAAAAGGAAAAAAGTGAGGTGGCATACACCTGTGATCCCAACACTTGGGAGGCAGAGGCAGGCAGATCCCTATGACTTCGAGGCCAGCCTGGTCTACATAGCAAGTCTCGGACAGCCAGGGTGATGTAGTGAGATCTGTTTCAAAAACAAAAGTTGAGTGTGCAGAGACTTAGGAGCAGGGCATCCTTGGGGTGGAAGGATGGTCTGATGAGATGAAGAAGGGGGAAGGAATCAGAGGCCAGGCCAGGAGGTGTGATCACTATCACGTATTTTATCTGTGGTGTTGGGGACAGAACCTGCTAGGTAAGTGCTCTATCACTGAGCCTCATCCCCAGCTGTAATGTGGGATTGGTATTTCACTGAAGACCTTAGCATGCTTGACGGTGGTGGCATTGGATGGGGGAGTGCGGTATGTAGCAGATGAGAGGTTGCTGGGAGGGTGGTGATAAGGGGCAGTAGGCCAAAGTGGGAGGCACTGTGTAGGCACACCACTGAGCTCTGCCTGCTTAAGGGTTTGCCCTGCCAACCCCTTTCCTGACCTGCCTTCTCTATCTACCAAGTGGGTTTTCCTGCCTGCATCTCAGCTTCATCTCTGCCTCCCTCTGCCTTCTGTTCTCAGTGCCATGGCAGAACAAGATGTGGAAAATGAGCTTTTGGACTATGATGAAGATGAAGAGCCCCAAGCACCCCAGGAGAGCACTCCAGCTCCCCCAAAGAAAGATGTCAAAGGGTCTTACGTGTCCATTCACAGTTCCGGTTTCCGGGACTTTCTGCTGAAGCCGGAGCTCCTGAGAGCCATAGTTGACTGTGGCTTTGAGCATCCTTCAGAGGGTATGTTTCCCTGGTGTCACCCCCCTCCCAGCCACACCCGCCCCACGAGTCAGTTATCAGCAGTCCCTGTGCAAGTAACCTGACCTCTGCCAGAGGAGTGTGCAGGGAGGCAGCATCCAGTCTCTTACTCATTTACCCTTTTCTTCCTCAGTCCAGCATGAGTGTATTCCCCAGGCCATTCTGGGTATGGATGTCCTGTGCCAGGCCAAGTCTGGAATGGGTAAGACAGCTGTGTTTGTGCTGGCCACCCTGCAGCAGATCGAGCCCATCAATGGCCAGGTAAGGGTGTGGGTTTCTTTCTGGGCTGGGATCCCATGTGTGCAGCTTTGGGTGTCATGAAACTTTCATAGTCTCTGTGTACTTTTGATTTTAAGCTGAGGATTGAAGCTATAGTGACAGTAACAGTCCCCAGTGTTACTGCTGATTTGTTATGCAGGTGTTCTAATACCACCATTGTAGGTCAACTACAAGGTCTTAAGAGTTATACTTGAGTCCAGGATAGGAAGCTGAGGCAGGATTGAGAGTTCCAAGCTATGGGAAGACTCTGTTTAACAAAGAATGTCAGGTTGGGGTGTGCTGGAGTTTGTGTGGTAGAGCTCTTGAGTGGCATGTGTGAGGCCTTGGTGTGTATCCTTGGGTGGGTGGGTGTCTTTTTCAGGGCATGGCACAAGTGTGGTGAGGGCTATGCTGTGGGTGGGTGAGAAGACATGCCATCCTGGGGTAACCCTTTCGTTGCTACCTTTCTGTTCCTGGCCTCTTGAGGGAAACAGGCTTTAGTTGCCATGAGAGAGTTTGAGGAGGATAGGTAGGCTTAAGGAGAAGGTGGAGATAGATGTTCGGGCCTTCAAGCAGCTTGTGTGGAAGGAACTATCGTAATAGGCACACCGTGTGTTGGGGTGGATGGGTGTGGATTCTGGGAAAGCATGTGTTTCTTGCCTTCTCTGCAGGTATCAGTACTGGTCATGTGCCATACAAGGGAGCTGGCCTTCCAGATCAGCAAGGAATATGAGCGCTTCTCTAAGTACATGCCCAGCGTTAAGGTAAGCCTCCTTGGGTGCTGTGTTGGGTCATGCTGGCCTCAGCTCCAGCCCGTGGCATTTATCAAGCTTAAGGTTAGTGGTAATTTGTGTTCTTAAGTCTGATGAATTATGCCCAGCCTCCACAGGCTTGTGCTGGTCCCAGGTGTCTCTTTTCATCAGAGCTAGCCTCTCAGGCTTGCCCCTGCTCTTCCGGCTTGCCTGGATTTTGAGAGAGTGGGGCTGGTGTACCAGATGCCCCCAGGATGGGTGAAGCCTATGCTGCAAATATCACTGATCCCAGAAAGGTGAAAACAGCTCCTTTTCTGTCCCCATAGGTATCTGTGTTCTTTGGGGGCCTTTCCATTAAGAAAGATGAAGATGTGTTGAAGAAGAACTGTCCCCATGTTGTGGTGGGGACACCAGGCCGGATCCTGGCACTTGTACGGAGCAGGAGCCTCAACCTAAGGAATGTGAAGCACTTTGTGCTAGATGAGTGTGACAAGATGCTGGAGCAGCTGGGTGAGCATCCCACTGGCCTGCCCAGCCAGTTCCCCACTCAGAGTCACGGCAGTTTTCTAGGGGGCCTGATGGATGGGACAGTGGGTCACATGGGTGGCCAGAACTCAGGGCTCCTGGGAGAAGTCTAAGGGAATGTCCAGTGTTGACAGAGTATGTGCTGCTTCTGAGCCCAAGTTGAGTGGAACCATAGGCCCCATCCCTTTAGAGTTGCCATCCCTTTAGGACATGTAGGCATACCCAGGGGATCTGGAGGAATAGTGTGGCCTCTGCCACCCATCGGGGGCTGGGAGAGATGGGCATGTGTCCTGGGAAGCCACTGCAGCTCTCACGCCAGCGGGTGTCTCTGCCTCAGGCTCCCTTTCCCGAAGCATGGCTCAAGGCGCACTGGCAGAGCCGCTCCATGCTGGCAGCGAGTAAGTGGACCGCGGCTCCTCCCATGCCTGCGCTCCCGCACGCCCGCCCATCCGAGCCCAGCCCCTCAGGCAGCGGGGGACACCCCTGGGCCCACTCCACCATGACCATGGTGCCAATGTTCTCTGGCCCAGGTTGGGGAGGGCTGGTTCCTCTCTGGTGTGGGTCTGCTCAGTCAGACAGGACACTCAGCTTGTTGTATGTTGGCATCCCATCCAGACATGCGCCGGGACGTGCAAGAGATCTTTCGCCTGACACCCCATGAAAAGCAGTGTATGATGTTCAGCGCCACCCTGAGCAAGGAGATCCGGCCAGTCTGCAGGAAGTTCATGCAGGATGTGAGTAGGGGATGGCCCGGCTAGCCACCTGCCTACTGTGGCCAACAACTGAGGGCAGCAGCTTTGGCTCTCCCAGGGCCTGAGCCACTCCACGACACACCAGCCTCACTTCCCCTGGTTTGTCAGACTAGGAGCTGAGAGTGGTCTGCACCCGAGCCAGAGCAGAGCTTACATCTGGCTTTTGGGAGGGAATTGTTTACTGAGGTTGGATGCAACAGGCCCTCTGGAAGTCATCACTACAGAGGAACTGTTCCCTGGAAGGTTCCGGGCACATGAGATGCCCAGAAGTAAGCCCTACTTGCTTCTTCCTGCTTCCTTTCCTATACAGCCCATGGAAGTGTTTGTGGATGACGAGACCAAGCTCACACTGCACGGCCTACAGCAGTACTATGTCAAGCTCAAGGACAGCGAGAAGAACCGGAAACTCTTTGACCTCCTTGACGTCCTAGAGTTTAACCAGGTGATGTTCCTACTTGCCCACACCAGGATCTGGGACCATGGGTGATTCTCCATGGGCCTAACTAGCATTCTCTTTCTTGAGGTGGTGATCTTTGTCAAGTCTGTGCAACGCTGCATGGCCCTGGCCCAGCTCCTAGTGGAACAGAACTTCCCAGCCATTGCCATTCACCGAGGCATGCCCCAGGAGGAGCGGTGAGTGCATGATGTCCACCATGGCCAAGGGTGCCCCTGGGACCCACCTGTGTTTGATGTCTCTGTTTGTCTCCCACTCTAGCCTGTCCCGCTACCAGCAGTTCAAGGACTTCCAGCGGCGCATCCTGGTAGCTACCAATCTGTTTGGTAGAGGTATGGACATTGAGCGAGTGAACATTGTCTTCAACTATGACATGCCAGAGGACTCAGACACCTACCTTCACCGGGTGAGTGAGTGCCCCCTCCCAGTGTGGGTGGATCAGGACCCTATCTTTCTCAGATCTGCTGACCCCATTTCCC
The DNA here is from genome assembly GCF_037038515.1 of Microtus pennsylvanicus. NCBI lineage: Eukaryota > Metazoa > Chordata > Mammalia > Rodentia > Cricetidae > Microtus > Microtus pennsylvanicus. Next base: position 84,986,554 of record NC_134584.1, read on the forward strand.
TGCAGGTGGCTCGTGCTGGTCGCTTTGGTACTAAAGGCCTGGCGGTCACTTTTGTATCTGATGAGAACGATGCCAAAATCCTCAATGATGTTCAGGACCGGTTTGAAGTGAATGTGGCAGAGCTTCCAGAAGAAATAGATATCTCTACATACAGTAAGTTGCTAGGGCCATTCTGGGCACAGGAGAGCTGGACTTCCAGAGCAAGGCCCCTCCTCCCTCACTGCCTCACTCTTCTTGTCTTTACAGTTGAACAGAGCCGATAACCATACGTGTAACCAAGGACCACGGCCACCTTTCCCACCTGCTGCTCCAGATCCTCTTCCTAGATAATAGATGGGTGTATCTTTTTATTGTTCCAAAGCTGTAGTTATGTAAGAATAAAGTTTTATTGTGGACGCCTGGCTCCCGACCATCTTTCTTCTCTTGGTCAGCATTTCATGAACTTGAAGGCCAAGCAAGCACCTCTACCAACAAACATGCTACCTGTTTTGCATCAGGATATTTAATTTTATGTGTCAACATTGAGAGGTTTACAGGTTTAAAAACGTTACAAAACATTTAAACAATGAGACCCTTCTGCCCTGGATGAGGGACAGCTGGGCCTCTGTACCGTGAGCCTCGGCAGCAGGCAGGATCACTGATGGCTGACATGACATCAGTCTTAGCTTAAGGAAATTGAACCCAGCGCCCTGGCCTCTTACGTGCCAAAGACAGTTGCAAAGAGCCCAGGCCAAGGGACCTGCACTCTATCCCCAGGACTGCCTGCTTCATGTACCACGGCAGTGGGCTGCAGGTCTGTACTGGCTGGCTTCTGTTTCTGTGGTAGGCAGTAGCTGTGATGGGGCAAAGAAGCAACCAGAAGCAGGACCCGTGGCCCCATTCCCACTCGCTGCCCGGTGTACATCCCTTCTTTATCAGAAATGGGCCAAAGCTGGGAAGACGGCGGCAACAGAAGGCAGGAGAGCGACAGCTTCGAGCATGTGCTGGTGACCCAACTGGAACTTGCCTTCACATCCCTGATTCTGAGGCCCTGAGAGACCGTGTTTGACTCTGGCTGGTGCCAGTGCCCGCTGTGGAAGAGCTGAACTCCGAGTACTTGTTGCCGGCAAGCATGCAGGCCCACTTTCGGTACTCTTCCCTCACCTGTGAGCCAAAGGGCGCCAGGTTAGGGTCACAAAAGGAATCAGGCCTGGCCCGGCCCTGTCTATCTCCACCCCAAGCTCTTCCCACAGCTGCCTCTGGTCTGCCTACCTTCTTGTTGAGCAGGCAAAGCATCAAGAAGAGGAAGAGGCCTTGTAGGCAATTGAGCAGGGTGAAGATGTAGGACAGCCATCTGCTGTGGGGGTCGAAGAGGAACAGGCCGAAGACCCAGGTACTACCCAGCACGATGAGTTGGGCAATGGCTGTGATGGTCAGCACCCTGGGAGGGGGTGGGCAGTTGCAGCTAACAGTCTCTGCAACTCCCCAACTCCCTGCTCAGGCCCTAGCCCTCCTCACCCTGGCTCCGCCAGCCTTCCCCGCTGCCCCTCTCACCTTGCCTTCCTTAATTTCTTCATGTTTGGGTTGATTTCAGAAAACTTTGCTGTGAGCTTCCAGACAGTGATGAGGAAAATGGCAGAGTTACACTGGGTGGAGGAGAATATGGGTCAGGGTTAGGGGGCTGCAGGTAGTTAGGAGGCTTGCTGTTCGGGTCTCCAGTCCCCAGAGAGCACTTACAAAAATGATGAAGGCCAGGGGTCCCACAAAGCTCCAGAGAAAGCCATCCTTATAGTTTAACCAGCAGCTGGGGAGAAGACAGTACCTTGTCAGTGGCCCCGGCCACCAGGTCCCAGACCTCCACTCCAGCCTCACCTCGACAGAGAGACTCACTATGTTTGCTGTCCATAGCCATCCAATTTGGCAGCCGCTGAGATGGCCACAATGAGGAGGGGCACCCCATAGCCTATCAGGCAGCGCCACTGTATGCTCAGGCCTTGGCCCTGGAACACACGCACCACGAGGAAGTAGAGCTCCACACCTTCCAGGGCCATCCAGCAGAAGGCCGCCAGGAAGAGGTAGTGCAGCAGCATTGCCACCAGGCGGCAGCGTGGGCTCACCTGTGGGCACAAAGGGTTGGGCTGTCAGCAGGATAGGCCCAATGGCTTCCAAAGCCCTGGCAGCTGGGCTCAATCAGCCTGATGGGGCGCCTTCCACACTGAGCCCCAGGACAGACTGGGCTACCCTACTCCTAGGTCTTCACTCCACGCTCTAGTGAGGTCAAGACAGGAACATACCTCACCCCCTTCATTCTCGACGCCAACCAGGAATATGAGAGAGCCCAGGAAAAGGCAGATGCACAGGTGCAGGTGCACCATGGTCCGGGAGCTCTGGATGGGCTTCACCAGCAGGAAGGTCAGGATACACAGCAGCAGGCAGATGAGGGAGAGAGACAGCCCCACCTTGGTGATCAACTCCAGTCTCGGGTCCTAGGGGCGGGCAGCTCAGGATGAGTGGTGTTCCTTTACACGGGGCAGGGGTTGAGGGTGGGCTGGGGGGGTACTCCTCTTTTCCCTACACACTTATTAACTTGTTAGCACCCTCACACGCCTGTCTTGAACCACAGGGCCAACTCTGCCTGGCTAAAATAATTCCAGCTGACCACGAGATTCAGGTTCTGGTCATATTCAGAAAGCTGTACTTTCTGGGATATTCTACACAGGGCCTTTTTATTACATTTATGTATTTGTGTGTATGGCATGAAGCATCTGCCTGCCCCTCACTGTATGTGTTCTCTAGAGATGAAACTCGGGTTATTAGGGCTGAAGTGTGTAGGCATGTTTGTTGGCTTACTAGCTAGCCCATCTCATCTGCACAGACTTGCATTTTTAGCAGTGCCTCATATTTGTTCAGGGACTCGGGTGGGGGCCTGCATCCGTCAGCTACTGGGTCACAGGACTCCAGGGGAGGAACTGAGACACAGGGCATGGGGCTATTCAAGGGGACCTACTTGAATACCCAGTGGGGTACACCCTTGAGTGGGTCCTATGGTCCGCCTTAGGCAAGCCTGGATAAATGGTGTCGGGACTTACCACTTACCTGCACGTGGTACTGGGCCATTAGGATGGCGAAGCTGCTCAGATGGTTGCACTGGCAGAAACCAGTGTCATTCATTGAGCAGCCGTCAGTGGCCCAGCGCCCACTCCCATCGTCACCAGTGTCCCAAAAGGCACATATCAGCTGTTCACGGGGCCGCTTTGACTCCACCTACAGGCAGACAGGCAATGAGGGTGTCCAAAGCACAGTTAAGAGTCTGGGGTAAGCAGAGGACCTTGCTTTTGGTCGCATAATATGTCTACTCTGCGCAGAGAGCATGGGGAGCCAGCAATGGGATGACAGGACACTAGTCCCTGCTGTGAGCTGAAGCAAATCACAACCAGTTAACAGGTAATAAATGCCAAAGAAATTAAAAGAATCTGTGGGGAATGGTTGCTTTAAGATTGTAATTTAAAAACAAAACCAGGTTTATTGGATGTACTGCAAGGGAAGGGTCCCCATGCTACCATGCTCCATCCATCCATCCATTCACCCACAAATTTAAGACAGTCTCAGTATTCCAGATTGCTCTCAAACTCACTATGTGGCTGAGGACGATGATGCTTTTATATTCCTGCTTCTACCTCTTGAGTGTTTGGATTATATTTTATGTAGTCATTTAATCTTTGAATCTAGGGCTTCATGCATCCTAGACAAATACTCTACCAACTGAGCTATATCTCCAGCCTAGACTAATTTGTTTAACTTTAAAATTTTTGTTTTTTCAAGACAGGGTTTCTCTGTGTAGTCCTAGCTGTACTAGAACTTGCTATGTAGATCAGGCTGGCTTCAAACTCAGAGATCTGCCGGCCTGAGTGCTGGGAATGAGCTCACTTCCACCTTTAATCCGCTCACAGCAGACATCAGCAGACACAGGTGGTTGTTCTTTCAGAGGACCCAGGTTCAATTCCCAGGACCCACATGGTAGCTCAAACTGTCTAATTCCAGTTCCAGGGAATCTGATGCCCTCTTGTGGCCTCCGTGGGACCCGGCATACATGTGGCGCACAGATTCATACAGGGAGAACACCCACACACATAAGACCTTTTACAGTTACATTGGTGGGGTTGTCCTTGTGCTCCAGCCTGCAGACGGAAGGCAGAGCATGTCTTGGGGTTGGTTTTCTCCCACGATGTGGGTCTTGGAGATGAGCTCAGAATTAAACTGAGGCCTGGTGAAAAGCACCTTTCTGCTGAGCCATCTTGTTGGGCTTAGACTGTAGTGTTGTTTTGTTTTTTAACCTTTTTATGGTACTGAGGATCAAGCCCAGACCTTACTATGACAGGAAAACATTCTTCCTGAGTCAACTACTAGCCTTGCCTGCCAGCTGTTTATTTGCTCATTCATTAATTCATTCATTCATTCAGCAGTGAACCCAGGCCCTTCTGAATTCTAACCAAGTACTGTATCACTGAGTTTGAAGACAAGTCCTCACCCAGGCTGGCCTTAAATTGACTCTGCTTCAGGCAGGCTTTGAACCTTGACTCTCCTCCCTCCCTGCAGCTGGGAGTGAGACACTTATGCCACAAGACCACAGCTCATGCTTTGCTTATTTTTTGAGACAGGGTCTCTCTTGAGAGCTCTATCCTGTAACTCTCTCTCTATAGACCAGGCTGGCCTCGCTCAGAGACCCTCCGAAGTGCTAGAATTAAAGGCATGTGTCACCATACCCAGCTGTAATTTAAAAAGTTTTCTGTACTTTTAGTGTTTTTTAAATTATAGCTAGAAAAAGAGTAGGTCACTTTTGGTTTTTCTTTTCTTTTTGGGGTGTGTGTGTGTGGCCCTGACTGTCCTGGAACTCACTCTGTAGACCAGGCTGGCCTTGAACTCAGATCCACCTGCCTCAGCCTCTGAGTGCTGAGATTAAAGGCATGTGCTACCACCACCCGGCTAAATTGGTTTTTCTTTGGTTCTGTCCTACCATGTGGGTCAAGAAGGGCCACCTTGACTTTGGGTAGGGAATGAGCAGCAGAGCATCCCCTCCCCCACTCTTCCCATTCAGGGACTCACAGAAGAATAGGAGAATTTGAAGGTGACGTTCGAGGTGAGCTTCCCAGTGTCTGTGTTGGTCAGGAAAATGGAGCTGACGTTTGAGAGGAGCGTGAGTGACACATTCAGAACTGGGCTTTCGTAGAGCTCCTCCAGTAGATCCCGACTCTGGGTCAGGTCCATGGAGGCATTGGCCAGCAGCTTCTGCATGTTTGGACTGGACAGGATGCCTGCCAAGGAGTAGCCTGGGGGCAGAGATACAGGCTTGCCTCCTGTCCTCCCTCCATTGCCATCCTCCCAGTGAGGACATCCACCTCAGTCTACGGTCCTCCCGAGGAGCTGCTGTCTGCCTGTCCCACACCCCAGACCTCACCCTGGCTTCCCTGGAAGGTCCTCTTCCCCGACCCCTACCATTTTCTGAGCGTCCAGCTCCAGCTGTCAAAGCCCAGTCCAGTTTCATCCAAGCTTGGCTTTGGTACACTGTGGTGATATCTTTGTTGTCTTGTTCCTTGATCATCAGGGACAGTTCTGAAAAAGACAGGGACAGTGGGTGACTGGGGAAACCAAGGACAGGATGGTACCTGGGGGTAGGACCAGAAGAAGCCTTACCAGTGTTTGAAGGGGACGTGTAGGTGAAGGGACCTTTGGGTAAGAACTGGGCCAACATTCGAAGGCTTTGTTCCATATACTTGAGCAACACGGTGGCCACTAGGTGGCGGTCAGTGGCGTTTAGAGTATCTATGTCCGTGGGGGCTTCCAGCAGCTTGTCCATGGCCTCAATGAGATTCTGGAGGTGGAGAGTGACAAGAGTTGTGGAGGTTTGAACTACAGGAACTGAATAAAGGGACCCGGACCACCCTTCCCATCAGCAGACACTGAAAAGCCTCATGGGTTGCTTGGGGAACCAGCTGGAGGGATACATTAAGATTTACACAGTAGCCAGAAACCAAAGAGATGAGGCATGTCACAATGGAACACACACACCAGCAGGCATGACTGCCAAGGCTCTGCTGAGTCATCCCCCAGCCCCTCACTGGAGTAGTCCAGGCTGGTCTTCCACCACTGAGCCACACCCTAGCCCTATAACCTCGAGCTATTGATCTTCCTGCCTCTACCTTCTGGGGTAGAGGCACGTCACAGACCACCACACCTTGTTTGTTCACGGCTAGAAGTTAAGTAAACCCAGGGTGTTTTGCATGTTGGGCAAGCATTCTATCAACTGTGCTACCCCAGCCCTGTTCCATTGTTTTTTTCAAAGGGTCTACAGAGAAACCCAGTGTCGAAAAACAAAAAAAAAAAACAACACAGGGTCTTGCTGCGTAGCTCAGGAATCTGAGATCCTTCTCCAGGATCCAAGCAGCATAGGCCTCCACACTCTGCTTAACTCCGCTCTTAACTGCTGCAATCATTGCCATTACAGCCCTTGTGTCCGAGCCACACACATGGCTGCACGTCAGAGCTGTGCCTCAAACCAGAAGTACTGCTTGGATGGATGGGACACTGTGGTTTTCCCCTACTGCACTGGGGTCCCCAGAGCTCTCCCATACCTGGATGGTGAGGTTGGCTGTGGCTGGATCGAAGTCCCTGAGCAGATTCTGGACTTCAACGGAGAAGTGAGAGAGACTCTGGGAAGGGAAATGGTGGGTCACGGGTGGGCAGCAGCACAGCGGAAGGGGATGGACAGACTGTGTGAAGGGATCCGACCTCCTGGTCCCCACTGGCTACTCACCCGGCTCTGGGCTGTGGGCAGCAGTGTCCAGGCAGGGAATGGTTCTGTAGGGACAGGACTGTGGTTCAGTAATCTCAGAGTGCATGGGCAGGACATGGAGGTGCTGGGTAGCTAGGGCAAGTACCTTGGCACCTGATGCTCTTTGGGTCACTGAGCAACCTAGAGATTAGCTTCCAACCTGGGCGGCAGCGGCACTTGTAGGAGCCTTGGGTGTTATTGCAGACAGTGGAGTTGTGGCACTGATGCTGCCCAGTGCTGCACTCATCAATATCTGGGGACACAAAACAGGGGTTAGGTCCTTTCCTGTATGGTCCCAGTCTCTTCCTTAGTACAACGATAGTGCCTGGCTTGACATACTGGTCCCTGGTGGCCTCAGTGAGTGGTACATGACGGGTTAGGAATGTGGAGAGGTCTAAGGCGAATGTACACGGGAAAACAGGACTATGGACTTCATCTGGGGTCCTCTGGGATACCTCTTAGTGTCTCACCTCCCATCCTGGGCCCCTCAACTTTTTACATTCAACCTCGGGAGATTAAGGCCTGACCCCACAGAGCCTCCTTTCATTCCTTAAGTAAACACGAGGACAGCAGAGTTGACTCAGTTAACCTTCGGGATTCAGCATCCACACCAGGTGGCTCACTCCAGTTCCAGAAGAGCTAGCGCCTCCTCTGACTTCCCTGGGCACCTGCACCCATGTGGTGTACACACACACACACACACACACACACACACACACACACACATATATATATATATACTCAAGACACATATATTACATATATATTTTTAAGCAGGGTAATTGGCCCGGAACTCACAAGGGTAAGCCTGCTTCTGCCTGCCCTCCGAGTGGTGGGATTAAAGGTGTGTTTCACCACACCTGACTAAATAAATCTTAAACAAGACTGTGGGTCCTTAAAAGGTGGCATCCGGACCTTCACACACTGTGTTGATTGGGCCATTGGGGGATCCAAGAACAGGTTTCCAGCCGTGACGACAGTTGCAAGAATAGTTGCCCAACTTGTTGATGCAATGGGTAGATGGGTGGCAACGGTTTTGCCCGGAAGCACATTCATTTACATCTGAGAACAGAAGCAAAGGGTCATCCCGGTCCCCCCCCCCCTCCATGCATTGTACCCACTTTCCATCTTCTTACTGCCTCAAACTCAGTTGCACGTGACCTCTGCAGGACAGGCCCCGCAAGGATCAGGGGACTCAGTTTATAGGAGGTAAAACCAGGAAGCAGATTGGGTCATAGGGCTGGACTTCATGACCCAGGCCTCTTGTTGCTTTCTGACCCTTCTCGGAACAGGATGTGATACTGTTCTCACAGATGAGGAAGAGCCGAGCTCTGGGGGCTCCAGAGCTTCTGGGCTCACCCTGAGGCCTCCCTACCCTGTCGAAACATGTTGCCGGGAGCTGTATCCTCAGTGGAGTCTTCATAGTTCTGGGAGCTCCCGAGACCCCACAGAACTTCTCCCTCTTCAGGCTACAGCCCTGCCTCTTCCTCCCAGCTCCTGTCCGGTCTTGGCAGATGCTTCTGGGGGGTACACCTGTGCATACCTTTGGGGCCTCAGCCTGGGCTTGAGGTCAGGTGACACCTGCGTGCGTAGCTGCCCTGCGTGTTGGTGCAAATGCAGTGTTCCTATAGACTGGGGTTCTGACCCTCATCTACCTCATGAGAAGAAAAGGGGGGGGGGTTGTGTGCTTGAAGTTGAAGCCTCAGGCTCAGGGTTGGCTAGGTTCATGACACAGAAGCATCTGGAATATACCAGTCTCCTGTGGGTACACCCCCCTTCTAACTCATATGAAGGTATCACATGATGCCTTCTGTTCTGGGCAGCGGAGAAGGATTGAGCCTTGCTCCCAAGCCACACCCCCTTTAGAAAGAAGCTCAATAGAATGGGCAGGGCAAGAAGGAATCACACTAGATAGGCCAGGGAGCCAGCCTGTATGGTGAGCAGTGACCAGCTGGTGCACAACCAGCCAGGCATCACTTGGCTGGAGTTAGGGAGGTAAAAACATGCATTCTATTGATGCCAACCCTTCAATATCACAGTGTTCACAGGAGTAGGAGTGACGGGCATTTCTGTTCTCTCTCCTGTCAGGGTCACAGACCTGGGGATGCACTGAGTGTAGCCCCGCCTCCGTGTCCTGAACTGCTTCGCCTGGCAGTGGCAGGTTGACATCCTCAGGTGAGAGTGGGTTCTGGGGCAATGGTTATGGCCCTCCATAGCACCTTCTTTTGCACAGTGCTTGCCTTCAACTCTCTGAATGTGTTGGGGGCTGATGTCACCCTGCCCAATCTGGTCATACCATTCTATGCTGTCTTCAAGGGACCAGGATTGCTGGGGATAGCCAGCATGGTGATTGGGAAGAGCAGTGGACGAGGCGGACCATACTGTCATCTTCCAGCAGGAGCAACGGCAGGGAATGTGGCCTACCCTTGGGTGTCTTTTCTCCTGGGTCTCCAGGCTGTGTCCGTGGGCGTACTGTAGCTGGCTGCTTAGGGAGACTTCCAGGCGCAGCAGTAACTGTGTGGCTCCCGGAGGGCGCGGGTGTCACCCCCGTGTCCACTGATGCTGAGAAGAGGACAGACACTGCAGCGGAACGTGCTTGTGAGAGAGGCAGAGTATTCCGACCGCTATCCCTTTGGCTTATGCAAATGAAATGCAGATGGGCAGAGACACGTCGGCTTATGCAAATGAAATGTAGATGAGCAGGAGGATGGTGGCTTATGAAAATGAGATGCAGATGAGCAGAAGGAACTTCTGAACTTCCTGAACCAAGTAGTAAAGAAGCCGCAGAGGACGTGACCCAAGGGTTCCTGCCGTCCTTTGAGTGCGATCCAGGTGGGCGTGTCCTCTAAGCATTTCAGGCTGGAGTTTGGAGTGCTAATCGATGGCTAAGCCAGGGCCTTAGGCATTGACTGGGTCCTGCTCTAAGCTGGGCGCTATTTGTCACCTTGAGGTCCATGGAGACTTCCGTGTCACTCATGTATTGACATATTTTTCTGAAAATCAATCTCTCTCTTTGTGTGTGTGTGTGAGTCTTTCTCTTTGAGACAGAGTCTCGTTATTTAACCCTAGCTGTCCTGGAACTTGCTCTGTAGACCAGGCTGGCCTTGGAACTCACAGAGATCCTCCTGCCTCTGCCTCCAGAGTGCTGGGATTAAAGGCTTGTACCTCATACCTGGCTTTGAAACTGTCTCTTGCATTCAGAGAATGAACTTTTCCCAGATTTTGCCATCAAGTTAATCACCTGCCTTGAAATCACCTGAGTAGGCACTTAGGCTGCTGTCTCCTGCTGTGCACAGCCTGTTGAAGTTTAACCTGCGGTTAAGAGAACAATGCTACCAACCTTTCTGGGCCTTGGATTGCCGGGGTAATCAGCCTCACAGCCTAAGCAAATGCACAGCTTTGGTCTTACGCTCTGTGCTCTCCCATGCTCCTGACCCAGAATAATGTATATGTGTCCTTTGTGTGTGTGAGTGTGTTGTGGTAATCATTTGCTGAAAACAACCAGTAAGTTGGAAACAACTTTATATAACAAATATCCACCATAAATTCTGTAAACAACATGTGGATATAGGTTGGTAATGCCTGTTTGCCATCATGTTTGCTGTTCTGGGTAAATAAAGTCATTTTTCCCTTATAAAATTCTGTTAAAGAGGGGGCTGGAGAGATGGCTCAGAGGTTAAGAGCATTGCCTGCTCTTCCAAAGGTCCTGAGTTCAATTCCCAGAAACCACATGGTGGCTCACAACCATCTGTAATGGGGTCTGGTGCCCTCTTCTGGCCTGCAGACATACACACAGACAGAATATTGTATACATAATAAATAAATAAATATTTAAAAAAAATTCTGTTAAAGATTTCTGTAGTGAATCCCTCATTCCTCTCCCATGCTGCGTTTTCTTTGCTGCTTAGGAAATACAGAGCGAAGCTCTTTGTTATGGACAGACAGAAGACATGGGGAAAGAAGGGTTCAGAATTCTTTTTGTTGTTTGTTTTGTTTTTGTTTTCCGAGACAGGGTTTCTCTGTGTATCCCTGGCTGTCCTGGAACTCCCTCTGTAGGTCAGGCTGGCCTTAAACTGACAGAGATCTCTTTGACTCATATTCTAGCCTCAAACTCCAGAGTGTTGGATCATAGACGTGCACCACAATACCCAACTAAACAGGGCTTTCAGGGCCACACCCAGGTATCAGGATGAGGCCTGAGCAGGGGGTCCAGAATGTCCCCTTCCCCCTGCATCTCTATGCTTGTGGATGTGACACATGACCCAGAGCAAACCAGAGGCGGAACCCACATCAGGACCCTGCCCTGTGCCTGCTGTGGTAATGGGTGACGTTGAAGCTGATGTGGGTGACGCTGGCGGGCTCTTACCTTCACAGGTGTTCTCACTCTTGTTAGCAAAGGATGTCTCCCCAGAACGGAGCTTATATCCCAGGTTGCATGTGCAGTGGTAGCTCCCCTCTGTGTTCTGACACGTGGCGAAGGAGCCACAAATCGTTGACATACCAGGGAGTAAACACTCGTTGACGTCTACAACACAACAAGCAGTCAGGGTCACCTCCCACCCCACCTGACTGCAGGGTGGAGCGGTGACAGCCAGCATCGTTGAGGGGAATTATGGGCTGTGCTATAGCTTGAGCTAGCTTTTCCTGAAGGCTGCAACTGTCCGCTCTGCTCCTCTCTTCCTCCTCTGGATGGACAGTACCAATGTGGGGGTGGAATGGAAGACCAGCCTCCCCCCACCCACTCCTGAAGCCAAGTTCAGGCACCGATCTCCAGAACCCAGGCCCCCCTCTCAGGAAACCCTAATTGTTAGCTTCTTGCCTCTCCATCTTGCTGTCTTTTTCTGTATTTGACGCAGCTGAGACCCCTGGCCCCAGACCACACCTTGTCATCTCTCCATATGCCCACCCCAAGCCTCTGTACCTTCACAGGTCTGTAGGAGACTCGTGATGAGCCCGTTATCATTTGTGCCACTTGAGGTGAAGCCTGGCTTGCATTGACAGTTCCTCTTATCCACACAATCTGAGTTCTCAGGGCACGGCCAGCGGGGACAGACTGTGGGGGGCAGGTACTTTGGTAAGAGAGTAAAGGAGGCCCGGTAGAGGGGACGTGCCACCCGGAACAGAATCTTGAAAGGTGTGAGGATTGGCCCCAAGCTCCCCCAGCGGCTACCCATCTGCTCCTGGGGCTCTGTGGTCAGTTGGGATTCCCTCCCCAGCTCTGGCCTTGGAGCCCTGGTGTCCAATGGCCTTACCTCTGGTCTTCTGGGTTTGGGCTCCTGACAGGCTCAGTGGGATGCACATCACTGCAACAAAGCAAAAGATGATCAGCAGAGATAGGCAGCCAAAGCTGTGTGTCAGTGGGAGTGGGTGCAGACCCTGCCCAGGCTAAGATTCTGTAGTTAATACTCAAATAGACCCATGAGGCAAGGATGATGACACTTGCTTATAATTCAGTCAGTCAGGATGTTGAGTAAGGAGAATTAGGAGCTCAAGGCCAACCCTGGGCTACAGACTGAGATTCCCATCTCAAAAAAATAAATAAATAAAAATAAAAACAAAAATCAACCAGGGTTGGGGAGATGGTTCAGCAGTTAAGAGCACTGACTGTTCTTCCAGAGGTCATGAGTTCAATTCCCAGCACCCACATGGCAGCTCACAACTGTCTTCAATGGAATCTGATGCCCTCTCTGATGTGCAGACATACATGCAGGCAGAACATGCATATACACAGAATACATAAATAGATCTTTTAGAAACATTAAACAAACAAGCAAACAACAACAACAAATTTCACAAAGTAGAGCATGGGACACATGCCTGTAATCCCAATATTTTGGAAGCGGTTACAAGAGGATCAGAAGTTTGAGGTTATCCTTGGCTACATAGCAAGGTTAAGACCAAATTGCCTACAAGAGTCCTATCTCTAAAACAACAAACAAAACAAAAAAACAAAACCAACAAAGAAAACAGAAAGCTGGACGAGAGCTTCCAGATGCAAGTTTTAAACTAGCCTACGTCACATACTGAGAATCTGCCTCAAAAACAAAGCACAGAGAGGAAAAACTACAAAACCCATGTGTTGCTTCCTGTGGCTCAGACACCTACAGCCAGAGGATCGGCACCCACAGCGGCCCATCCAGGGCCTGAGCACCAGACAGTCTGCATACAGGTGGCTGAGATCTAGGCTCTCCAGGCCTGTGGGGTAGAGAAAGGAAGCCACAGGCTTTTGGATGATGGATGAGACCTTCATTACTCTCTCACCCGTTTTCCCTTTTTGTGGCAATGGAGGTGATGATGGGCTCCCTTTATGGCAACAAACCCTATGTGCCCAGGGATTAACACTTTCTTTTAAGACATAGTCTCTCTATATAGCTCTGGAACTCACTACGTAGGCCAGGCTAGCTTCGAACTCACAAAAATGCGCCTGCCTGTCTCTCAAGTGCTGGGATTAAAGGTGTGCACCACCACTGTCTGGCTAAACACTTTTGGCTAAAAACTTTTTTTTCCCCCAATATGTTTTTATTAAAAATTTCTGCCTCCTCTCCGCCTCCCTTTCCCCTCCCCTTCCCCCATTCCCCTCCCCCTCCCTCTCCAGTCCGAAGAGCAGTCAGGGTTCCCTGCCCTGTGGGAAGTCCAAGGTTCTCCCCCCCCCTCCATCCAGGTCTAGGAAGGTAACCATCCAAACAGGCTAGGCTCCCACATATAAGCTACATTTTTTTTTATTTTTCTTTTCTTTCTTTCTTTTCTTTTTTCCTTTTTGCTGCTAATGCTGAATCAGGAAGACCTCTCTTAAAGGAGCCATGACACCCTTCCTTACCACCAGCAAATAGAGCCCATTGGAAAAAAAATGTGGCTACCAAGAAACTGTGTTAAACCGTGTGTGTGTGTGTGTGTGTGTGTGTGTGTGTGTATCTAGAATTTATTTTTAAGTTTTCTCAGGTTTTATCAATCTGCTTGGAATTCCTGCCTTGTTCTATTCTGCTAAGCCACTGGCAGAAACAGCTTCTTTATTAACCAATGGCAATAAAACATAATCACAGCATACAGAGGGAAATCCCACCTTAATCTCCTAACACAGATTAAACTTTTTTTTTAAAAACTGAATTTATGGCCTAAGGAGCTGGATCAGTGAATAAAGCATAAATACCAGAGTTCCCCAGAACCTACTAAAAAAGTGGCCAGTTGTGGCAGCCTATGTTTAATCCAGCACAGGATTTTTTTTAAAATTTATTTATCTATTAAGGATTTCTGCCTCCCATTCCCCCCCCCTCCCCCATCAAGTCCCTCTCCCTCATCAGCTGGAAGAGCAATCAGGGTTCCCTGACCTGTGGGAAGTCCAAGGACCACCCACCTCCATCCAGGTTTAGTAAGTAAACACTGTCTTTTACACTTAAATCTTTGTCTTAATTTGGACTCTATGCTGTGGTAAACACCATGATCAAAAGCAAGCTGGGTAGGAAAAGGGTTTATCTGCTTACAGGTTACAGTCTACTTTCAGGGAAGTCAAGGCAGGAGACCGAAGCCAGGGACTGAAGCAGAGACCATGTGAATATGTGTTAATATGATTGGGTTAATAAAGAAGCTGACTGGCCAATGGGTGGGCAGATAGAGGTTAGATGGGACTTGCAGAAAAAAAAAAGAGCTTGAAGAAGAGGAGGAAGACTCGGGAGTCAAGAGAGCCAGACACAGAGGAAGCAGGACATGTAGAAAATGAGGCAACAAACCATGAGCCACGTCGTAGAATTTAGATAAGAAATATGGGTTAAGTCGTAAGAGCTAGTTAGTAACAAGCCTGAGCTATCTGCCAAGCATTTATAATTAATATTAAGTCTCTGTGTGGTTAATGGGGGAGATGGCTGACTGGACAGAACTGACTGGCGGGACAGAAAAGTTTATTTACAGAGGAAGGCTACTCACTGGCTTGCTCAGCCTTCTATTTTATATAGCACAGGATCACCTGCCCAGGTTGTGTGTGTGTATGCTTTATCACAGCATAGAAACCAAACTAAGATAAAGAGTAAGTGTAAAAGACAATGTTAAACTAGGGCTGTGGTGCACACCTTTAATCCCAGCACTTGGGGGGCAGAGCAGGTGGATCTCTGTGAGTTCGAGGCCAGCCTGGTCTACAGAATGAGTTCCAGGACACTCAGTGCTATATAGAAAGATTATGTCTCAAAGAAGGGGGGGGGGCATTGGCCCCTCCCACATCAATCACTAATCAAGAAAATACTCCACAAACTTGACTAAGAGGTCAACTTGTGGCCTTTTCTCAACTGAGGGTCCCTCGTCTCAAACGGCTCTACAGCTTGTGTCAAGTTGACAAAAAACTAAGCAGTGCATTTACATTTATTTGTGTGTGTGTGTGCGCGTGTGCGCCACAACATCCCGTGTGTAAGCTGTTTCTCTTTTTACTACATGGAGCCCTGGATTAAATTTAGGTCACTGGGCTTACATACAGCAGCCACCTTTATGGACTAAGTTATCTTGGCCACCTCAGGTGTGTTTGAAGTAGGATCTCGCGTAGCCCAGGCTGGCCTGAAATTGGCCGCATAGCTAAGGATGACCTTGAACTCCTGACCCTCCAGCCTCCACCCTGTTGGAGCGACCACATTTTATGTTGTTTTCTCTCCTGAGCCCTAAGCCTTTGCACTCTAGGCAGTTGCTCTAACCACTAAGCCTTGTTCCCAACCCCGCTTTTTACTTTACTTCTAAATTGTACAGGCTGGGCTTGAACTTGAAGTCCTCCTACCTCAGTGACCTAAGGAGTTGAGACCAGGCCAGACCCTTGTCGTTCTTTTTGTTTGTTTCTTGAGACAGGGTTTCTCTGTAGAGCTTTGGAGCCTGTCCTGGAACTTACTCTACAGGCCAGGCCGACCTCTAACTCACAGAGATCCACCTGCCTCTGCCTCCCACGTGCTGGGAGCCACCACTGTCCGATGACCCTTTAGGGAAGAGTGACGACTCAGACTGTGTTTCCCAGGTCCCACCCAAGCTCTGACACTCCAGCACCACCCACATCTACCCACTGTCAACCGCGTGAGCTGGTGGTAACAAGTCAGAGAGGCCTCCTCACACACAGGAAGTGGCTGCGGTGGAGGGCGGGTGGCTGCAAAACACAGCCTTGCTACCTCGCTGTAGCTGGCAGGCATCCCGTCAGGCAGGACTGGAAGCCGTAGGTAGCAGCAGTCACTAGAGACAGACATCCAAGAAAGCAGGGGCGGAGAGGAAAGAAATGATGGGGAAAAAGAGAGAAGCAGGGAGAGAAGGGGAAGCAGGGCATGACGGCAAGAAGTGTGTGACCCACTGACTTGAGGCTGAGGCAGGAGGCTCTTAAGTTTACACAAAATTCGAGCGCAGCCTGGGCAAATCCGTGGGAATCTGACTGAAACAAGGCCCGGGGTTTCATCTCCAAGGCCAAAAATCGAAAGGAGGTGGTGGAGGATGAAGAAGAGGAGAAAAGAGCTTGAACAAAGGCACAACCTGACTTCTGAGTCAATAGCCGGGATTCACACAGTGGAAGGAGAGAACTGACCTGTGTGTGTGTCATGCCATGAGAGCACACACACACACATGCACACGCACGCACACACACACATGCACACACATATCCACCCCACAAAAAAATAAAATGAAAAATTTTTTTTTTTGTTTTTCAAGACAGGGTTTCTCTGTGGCTTTGGAGCCTGTCCTGGAACTAGCTCTGTAGACCAGGCTGGTCTCGAACTCACAGAGATCCGCCTGCCTCTGCCTCCCAAGTGCTGGGATTAAAGGCGTGCGCCACCATCGCCCTAAAATGAAAAATTTGAAAAAAGAATTGGGCTGGGTGGTGGTGGTGCACGCTTCTAATCCCAGCACTTGGGAGACAAAGGCAGGCAGATCTCTGTTACTTTGAGGCCAGCCTGATCTACAAAGCTAGTTCCAGGGCTACACAGGAAAACACTGTCTCGAAAAACAATAACAAAACAAAACCAAACAAAAGAATTGGCAGCAGGAGAGATGGCTCCGCAGATAAGAGCACTGGCTGCTCTTCCAATGGACCCAGGGTTCCATTTCCAGTGCCCACTTGGTGGCTCACAGTTCCAGGGATTTCGGTGCCCTCTTCTGATCTCCAGAGCTACTAGGCATTCACACGGTGCACATATAGGCAAGCAAAACAAGCATGCACGCAAGCTAAATAAATCTAAAAGGAGAAAGCCTGGCAACCCATGCAGTGGTGCAGCACTGTGATGGCCGGTTACGGGGATGCGAAGCCAGAGGACCGGAAGTCTCCTCCTGGGCTACAGACCTTAGGCACGAGAGCCTGTCTCAGAATAGAAGTCAAAAGAAAGACTGGGGTGTAGCATGTGTGAAGATATGGCCCTAGCAGGTGTGAAGCCCAGTTTCCCTCTCAATACAGGAGGAAGAGGGGGGCATGCTGACAGAAAGTGGGAGGGGAGGTGTCTGAGAAGCAGGGGACCTGGGGAGAGCCTAGGGGACAGAGCTGTTCCCACAGCATCAAGAAAAGAATCCTAACAGAATCCTACAGGGAGCCCTAGGGTGAAGGGTTGGTTGGTAGGGGGAGATGAAGTGAGTCACTTCCTGGATGATTCACTCCCCACTGGGCTGGCTGCGTGCCAGGTTCTTAGGGGGGTTCTTGGGGTCGTCACTATGGGCAGGGTTGGGGGGAGGGACGGGGATAGTGTCTCTAAGAGGGTCTCAGTCTTTGACTGGGTTCCCACGAGGCTCCGGGTGAAACTCACCCCGTTAAAGCTGGGGTGATCCTGAGGCTGGACCACCCCAGCCTGACGACTGTCAGCCTCAAGTTAGAATTCTTCCTTTTCTGGGGCCACAGTGTGGGATTTCTCCTCCTTTCACCCATCAGAACCCAGTTCCTCTTTGTGTGACAGACCACAAAACGACCTTCCCTCCAGGATGGGCTCTGGGGCAACTTCACAGTTTCTAAAGTCCAGTGCCAGCACTTGTCTTTCTCTGTGTGACCAGTCTTGGTGCCTTCCACCTTGAGTTTTGACACAGGGTCTCATGGAACCTGTGTTCATCAGGCAGGCTAGGCTGGGCAGCCAGCGAGCCACAGGGATCTGCCACAACACTGAGATTACAAGTGTGTCACCATATCCAGCCCCCTTTCCATGGGTCGTTCACTGACAGAGCCCTCTTCCCAGCCCTCAAGTAACTTTTTGTAAAATAATATTGATTTATTTTTTTATGTGTATGGATGTTTTGTCTGCATGTGTGTTGCCTTGTGCCTAGGGAGGGCAAAAGATGGCACTGGATCTTCTGGAACTGGAGTTAAAGATGGTTGTTAGCCACCCTGTGGTTGCAGGGAACTGAACCCTCTATTTCTGGAAGAACAGCAAGTGCTCTTAACCACTGAGCCAAGTCTCCATTGCCTTAAGTAACTCCATTAAGACTCAAACCATGCGAGGCCAGCCTGGTCTACAAGAGCTGGTTCCAGGACAGGCTCTACAGGTTTTTTCTACAGAGAAACCCTGTCTCGAAAAAACAAACAAACAAACAAACAAAAAAGACTCAAAACATGGTGGAGTGGGTGTGATGGTGCCCACTGGTGAGGCCAGCCTGCTCTACCTAGGGAGCTCCAGGTCTCCAGGCTACATAGCAAGACCCTGTCTCATCAACAGCCACAACACAAAACAGAAGTAGGAGAATTTATTCTAAATTCGAAACCAGTCCAGGATACATAGCTACAGTGCCAAACTCTGCCTTAAAAAGAACAAAACAAAACAAATCAAAATCAAAATGAAGTTAGGCCTGGTTGCACAAGTCCTCAGAAGGGGAAGCAGGAGGATGAGAAGTTCAAGGTCATCCTTAACTACCCTGAAATTTTGTCTCCTAAGAAACCCGGAGAAGACTCAGGGCAGCATCAGGAGGCAGGGGCTGGGGTCACGTCTGATCTCCACCAAGACAAAGTGAGGTTTGGAGCTTGGAAAAAGATTAGTGGGTAAGCAGGCTGGGAGGTGAAGGCAAGGCTGGAGTAGAGTCACCCAGGCAGGGTGGGATCCTCGTCCCCTCACCCTGAGCTGGGCTCTACGCCACTACCCTGAAGACACTGGCCAGGCAGCCCACATCTGGAGGCTTGGAAGTTAACCAAACAGGAGCACAGCTGCTCTTTTCTGCTCCCAGACACATCTGGTTCAAATTCCCAGGCTCAAAATGGGAAGCCAGGAGTGGGGGTAGGAAGCCAGGAGTGGTTCAGATTCCCAGGCTCAAAAGGGAAAGAAAGCCTTTGTGCTTGGTGCGGGACGTCCCCCAGCATCTCACCCAGAAAATAATTATCACAACAATAAAACAGTGCCCACTTAATTCTCTCTCCCACCCCCTTTGTATGTGTGTGTGTGTCCCTGCGTGCCTGCGCTGAACTTGCTATGTAGACCTCCAACTCACAAGATCTGCCCGTCTCCTTCTTTAGTGCTAGGATTAAAGACACCAGCTAGGCTGGTTGGTTGGTTTTGGTTTTGGTTTTGGGGATAAGGTCTCACTGTGGCCTCAAACTCACACGCAGCAGAGAATGACCTTGAACTAGCAGAGAATGACCTTGAACTTCGAATCCTCCTGGCTCCACTACCAGGGTACTGTGCTGGCAGACATGGACACCACACCCATGTGTTCAGTTAATCCAAACTGTGAACCAGAAAGTTTCTGGACAAACTCTTGGCCCTTGAAACAGTACCACAAAATGCAGCTGGTCTTGTTCCATTTCACAGAGGAGGAAGGTAAAGCCCAAGGTCACTGTGACCCAGCCCAGTGCTGACAGGCAGGCCCACCTCAGCGGCTCAGCAGCTGTCTGCCACCAACTGTGCCCCACTGGGACTCTAGTTCCTGGTTCCAGAGGCCACAGGCCCCTGAGCTGCCTGACACTTGCCACCTGTTGCTGGCACGCAGGCCAGTCATTGTGGTTGGGGTAACCCCAGCTTGCACCTCAATTACATTTCTTCATTGTTTGTTATCGAGTTACTTAGGTAACTCAGCAGTAAGATAGCGGTTGGAGGAACCCAGGGTGGGGCGGGAAAGTCCAAGTTCAAACTCGGTCTGACACGATCCCTTCAGCCAGCAGCTCAGTCCGAGGCGGGTCCCAAGGAGCATCTCTGCGGGGGGTTCCCACTCTCTGGGGTCATTCACACACCGGCAAGTGTCCGCCTAAGAGCGCCTGTACAGGCGACCGACCAGTGGAGTTTACTTTATCCTGTATTGTTTTTTCTTAATTTTATTACTGTATGTGCATTTTGCCTGCATGTATATTTGTGAACTGCATGCATGCCTGGTGCCTGCGGAAGCCAGAAAAGGGTGTTGGGTTCCCTGGAGTTACAGACGCTTGAGAGCCACCATGTGGGTGCTGAGAACCAACCAGGTCCGTTCTTAATGCTCTTAACCTCTGTGCCATCTCTCCGGCCCGCAGCCTGAATTTCTTTTTCTTTTGTTCTTTTGAGGCAGGGTCTCGCTGTGTAGCCCAGGCTGACCTGGAACTAGTGACCCTCCTGCCTCAGCCTCCCTAACGCCGTGTGTCACCATGCCGGCTTTGCCACTCCCTTTATATGTCCCCGTGCCTCAGTTTCCCCTCTTAGCCTCCAAATTGGCAGCAGTAGAGCCCAGCACCCCTGAGAGCCTTCTGGGGCGCACAGGTGCGTGGACTTTGCCTGTCCCTGCCCCGCCTGGCCACGTCCCGAGAGCCTCCTCCCGGCCCCGCGCAACCCCGAGGACTCACGGAGCAGGAGGCGGCGGTGGGCGCCTCTCATGGTGGCGCGGAACGGCTGGCGTCTGGGCTGGCTGCGGGTGGTGGCGGCCTCTTGGGCTGGGCCTTTATGCACAGGGCGTGGGCAGGGCCCTCCCCGGAACTGTCCTCCCCGCTGGAAAGTAACAGGAAAGTGCCGGGGAAACAGCCCCAGGGCGCGGCGCGCGCCCGCGCCTGGAACAAACGCGACCCATCGCGCGCGCGTCCCGGACACCCGCCCCTCGGACAGGCGGCCGGCCGGCTGCAGAGCTGGGCGGCGCCGACGAGGTGTCCCGGGACAGTCACTGCGAAAAGAACTGGGTGGAGCTCCCACCGGAGCGACGCCCCGGGCTCCTGAGCGAACCCCATTCCCAATAGTAGGACTTTGCCCCCACCCCTCTTCTTTTCCAGGAGGGAAACTGAGGCTAATAGAAGTCAGAGGCCAAATAAGAATCAGAGGAGGGCAGGGGACCCTTCTGGAATGCCAGGCCGGGAAGGAGAAATGTCAGGGATTGGAGATGTGACTCAGTGTGTGTAGTGCTTGCTTAATAGACTCGAGGCCATGTCTAGTTACAGTGTCACCTAAACGGGCGTGGGCCTGTAACCCTAGCCCTAAATAGGCGATCAAAGTCAGCTCTCGTGTTGTCGTTTTGTCGCATTTGAAGCCTGCCAGGACTTTGCCTCACAAAGAAAAAAGGGGTGTGGAGGGTTGTGCCCTCCTATTGTAATCCCTGCATTCTGGAAAGCAGAGGCTAAACCCAGGCTGTCCTTGACCTCGTAAGAGTTCCAGGCCAGCCAGAGATATGCAGATAGGTTCTCTATCTCAAATAAAATAAAATAAAATGGAGGGGTACCAGCACAACATCTCAGTGGGTAAAGGCACTTGCCCCGAACCTATCCACCTTACTTCGACACCCAGGGCCTACATGATGGATGGAGAGAACCAGCCCCTGCCAGCTGCCCTCTGACCTTCACAAGCACAAGTCCTAAACTGTATATCAACAAGTACAATGTACTAAGAACTTAGAATTAAACAGAGGAGATTTGACCACTGGACATCTCTAACCACTGCAGGGCTTTTTGGTTACACGTGATGAACACTGGTTTCCTGTTTGAAGAACTTGTCATATAACTATCATATCTTTTTATGTGGTGTGTGTGTGTGTAACCCAGGGTTTTGTGTATGCTCGGCAATCACTCTACCATGTGAACTATGTTCCCAGATACATCTAGTGATTTTTCAAAACATCACTGACTTTTTTTTTTTTCGAACTCGTGATCCTCCTGCCTCTGCCTCCTTCAGCAAATCCTACCGGCGTGCGCCACCACAACCGGCCATCACTGACTTTTTTTCCCCTTTTTTTTCTCTGAATTGGTGTCTCAGGTATCTCAGGCTGAATTTGAACTCTGTGTAGCCTAGGAGAGCCTTGAACTCCTGATTTCCCCACCTCTGAGGCTTAAGTCTGCGGGAGCCACAGGCCTAAACCCCCGGAGCTGGAGGCCTCCTTTTCACCTCCCCAAATTCCAGGGCACAGTGATGGATGTAGCTACGAGGCACACAGCCTGTCATGGCGGCACTCATGAGGCCAAGGCGAGAGGGTTCGTGGCTAGCCTGACTTATGTCGCGAGAGAAAAATAAAACAAAATTAAGGAAGTTGTAGAAAGCACGTGCTGTTAGGGCCAGAGGGATGGCTTCCTGGTTAAGATCGCTGGTGGATAACAGCACTGGCCACTCTCCCCGAGGTCAGGGTGGATTCCCAGTTTTCTCACGGCAGCTAACCACTGTCTGCAACTCCAGACCCAGAGGATCTGATTCCCTCTTCTGGTCTCCACAGGCATGGCTTACACTGGTGCATAGCTACACACAGAGAGAACTGACCAAGGCCAAACAAAATCAATAATGAAAATAAAGACGTGAGGCCAGGCAGTGGTGGCGCACACCTTTAATCCCAGCACTTGGGAGGCAGAGGCAGGTGGATCTCTGTGAGTTCGAGGCCAGCCTGGTCTACAGAATGAGTTCCAGGACAGCCAAAGATACACAGAGAAACCCTGTCTTGAAACCCTCCCCGCTGAAAGACACAACGTTTTCCTCAACTTTCTATTCCAGAAATATTTTGTAAAAATAAAATAATGTTTTATTTGGAAAAATTCAGCTTCTTACACAGTTTCTAGATTTTAAGTTCAAAATATAAATCTTTATTTTCACCTTGTCAATTATAATGGTGTTTTAAATGCATTGGGTGTAACTATTGGCCATCATATATCTTCATCTTCCTACCTCTGTTTAGAAGGGGGTAAAAATATTGCAATTCCTTCCTGGTCTGTCCTCCTCCTGTCCTTACACTAGACCCATTTTCCATATTTTAGTAAGTAGAAAGGCCATTGGGATTGAAGTTTGTGGAAGGAAGATTATGGCCAAGGATTCTCAGCATGTAGAAGTTTCTCTTTAAGCCTTAGTGTGTGAATTAAAAACTAAAAGAAAATGTGTGGTATAAAATAATTCACAGGGGACATTGAGAAGGGACCAGTGGCAGCATCAGGAAAGCATGGCTATGAGATGGCCAAGTCTTAGCTCAGGATTTAATCCCTTGGGGTTTGAGCAAGAGACAGTAGAGAGGAGGCGGAGGGGAGATAAAGGGCAGTCCAAATCCAGAGTGGAATTTGGGCTTCCCCCCCCCCCAAAATGAGAGACCTTAGGGTCCATGGTCCCTAGAGACTGGCAGTCAGAGCCTCCCTGGGATTTGGTTTTCCTGTGTGTTGAATGGGATTAAGCCAAACATGGAGGCCCACGCCTATTATCCCAGCACTAAGAAAGTAGAGTCAGGAGGATCAGGGGTTCAAGATGGACATATCCACAAAGCGTGGTGGCGATTCTTGGTTGTCACCTTGGCTACATGAAGCCCTAGATGATTGGCGCACCTGTGAGAGATGCTTTTAGTTGCTTAGATCATCTGAGGTAGGAAGAGTAGGAGGAGCCACCTTAATATGGCCACACCTTCTGGTGGCAGCCTACACAAAGGACATGGTAGACAAAGCTTTTCCTCTTTGCCTGCTGTCCTCACTGCCAATGATAAGTTTGTTCCTTCCCTGACATCAAGCCCACTTCTTCAGTATCCTGCCGTACCCTGAAGATCAGCTGAGACCTCCAGATTCATGGACTAAACAGCTACTGGATCCTGGACTGTCGGGAGACAGCCATTGTTGGACTACCTGGACCACAGCCCGTAAGTCACTATAATAAATCCCATATAAATATTTATTCTACCAGCTCTGTTACTACAGAGAACACCGACTAGAACACATAGCAAGTTCAAAGTCAGCCAGGGCTACACAAGACACTGGCTCAAAACAAAACAAAAACTAGACTAAAATAAAAGCCATGTATGGTGGCCCGCAGGAATCATCCAGCACTCGGGAGGCAAAGGAAAGAGGATTACTGTGAATTCTGGGCCAACTAGGTCTACAGACAGACTGGACCTCAACCAAAACAAAACAAAGGGTCTGGAGAGATGCTCAGAGGTTAAAAGCACTTGCTGCTCTTCCTGAGGACTAGGGTTTGCTTCCTGCATGCCCACAGTGGCTCACAACCATCTTTAACTCTAATTCCAGGGGATCCAACACCTTCTTCTGACCTCCCTCGGCACCCGGCAGGCTCAGGGTGCACAGATGTATGTGCACGCAAGCATGGATATACAGAAAATAAAAATAAACCTTTAAAAACAGAACAGCAGATCCCAGTGTTCTGAGGGTCAGGGTGAGGAAGGACAGAGTAACAGGAGAAAAAGTTTCAAGCTGATGGCTCTATGATGTCCCCTCCTCTGTCACTGACATCCCAAATCTGACCTGTTTGCAGGCTGAAATAGACCCCTGGCTCCACTTCTCATGCCCCTTCCTGGTTCCCATCCTCTAGACTCTCCCCAGTGCACACTCTAGTCAAGACACAACCAGGCTGTTCTGGAACTCACTATGAAGACCAGGCTAGCCTCAAACTCAGAAAGAATTTGCCTGCCTCTTTCTCCTGGATGCTGAAATTAAAGTCGAGGTTTTAATCATAGTATTATTGTTGTTGTTACAGGTCTTACAGTGTTATCTGACACTTACTCTGTGTACCTGGCTTGTGTTTGTTTGTTTTGGTGTTTTTCTCAGTGCTAGGGAAGAATCCCAGGGTCTGGAGTATGCCAGACAAATGCTCACCACTGACCTAAGTCCCTCGTCCCTGGCAGGGTCTTTGCAACGGGGGACAACGCTGTCAGACTCACTAGGTAACTTCTGAAGGGCTCCTGCTCTTCGGTTTGGGTTTGAATATCACTGGGCCTCCCACACCTTCATCTCAACAATAAGGCCACCTCTTGGACCGGCAGTTCTTCTTGCTCTTTCTTTCTTCTTTTATCTTCTCTTTTATTTTCTCTTTATTTTTCTTTTGGTGTGTTTACAGTGTACATAGGTATGTGTGTATGTGTGTGCTTGCCTGTGCATGCTGGTGTCTTGCAGAGGCTGGTGTCTTTCTCAATTTCATTCTATGTTATTTTCTTGGACAAGGTCTCTCAGCGAACCTGGAGCTCACCCCCCGGGTTAGCCTGGCTGGCAGCAAGCCCTGA
Source organism: Microtus pennsylvanicus (assembly GCF_037038515.1). Lineage (NCBI taxonomy): Eukaryota > Metazoa > Chordata > Mammalia > Rodentia > Cricetidae > Microtus > Microtus pennsylvanicus. The sequence goes on from NC_134584.1 coordinate 85,011,683, forward strand.
GAGCTGCCTGGCTCTGCCCCCTCCCAGGCCCGGGTGTTTTGTTTCTATTTCCCACAGCATTATCGTCTGTCCACCAGAAACTCGGTCTTATGTCTGACCCTCTTCCCTCTCTGCTATTTAGACCCCAGGCAGGACTTTATCTTTTTTTTTTTTTAGTTGGAATCTGGCCTTATAGCTCAAGCTGGCCTTGAACCCATGATCCTCCTGTGTCAGTCTCCAGAGGGATGGGATTACTATGCCTGATATACTTTTTTTTTGAATGTTTATGTGTATGGGTATTGTCTGCATGTTTCTGTGTACCACTGTGAGGCTGATGACCACAGAGGCCAGAAGAGGATCAATTCCCAGAACTGCAGTTACAGTACAGTGTAAGCCACCATGTAGGCGCTGGCAGTGGAACTCAGATTGTTTGTTTCATTTTTTGTTGTTGTTTTGTGTTTTGATCGCTTCTCGGCCTTTTGGCTAAGATCAAGTGTTTTGTGTTTTGAGACAGGGTTTCTTTGTGTAACAGCTCTGGCTGTCCTGGAACTCACGGTGTAGACCAGGCTGATCTTGAACTCATAAAGATCTGCCTGCTTCTGCCTCCAGAGTGCTGGGATTAAAGATGTGCGCCACCACCCAGTACTTCTATCTCTTTTAATCTTAGTAAAATTTTGTTTTAATATGGAATTTTTAAATTTACTTTTATGTATCTGTGTGCATGTGCGTGTTCATGGTTCATACAGGTCCCCAAGGGGGCCAGAAGAGGACGCTGGGTTCTTTGAGCTGATGGATGCTGAGCTCTGAACTCATATCCTCTGTTGCAGCAGAGTTCTTTTCTTTTCTTTCTTTCTTTTTTTTTTTTGAGACAGGGTTTCTTTGTGCAGCTTGGTTGTCCAGGAACTCACTCTGTAGACCAAGCTGGCCTGAAACTTGCAGAGATCCGCCTGCCTCTGCCTCCTGAGTGCTGGGTTCAAAGGTGTGCGCCGGCACTCTCAACTGCTGAGCCGTCCAGCCTCCTTCTCATATTATGCTTATTCTTATTATAGGTGCAATGGATAATTGATATCTATTGTGCACCCCACTTTTTTCCACAGTGTTGTGGATGAAAGCCCGAATTCAGCGTCCTTTATTGACTAGAATGTCAGCCATTGCTCTTTCTCTGTAGCCTTTCACAGCAATTAGAACTTGCTCATTCTCCCAATAGCTCCGGGCAGCATGGTTTCCACTTGACATATGGGTGAAGCCTGCAAGAGTATAATGAATTGCTTGGTGGCTCAAAACACTTCAACCTACCTCAAAGCTCTGCCCTTTGGGGGAGTGATGTGTTTTCTTTGAGCCTCAATTTCCCCATCTGTGAGTGGAGCTTCTCCTGGCGCCCACGGGGATCCTGAGGGAATGACCAAGCTGCAAGAGAATAAACAAAAAGACTAGCAGCTGTCTTTGGTGTGTGGCAAGCAGACCGGGACCTCGACGTCCCACCAGCGCAAGCCCAACAGCGCATGCACGAGCCTGGGCAGGGCAGGGGTCGGATGGGATCCCGGGCGGAGGGACCATAACAGGATGCCACCGGCTGGAGACAATGGCAGAGGAAGAGGCCGGGCAGCTCCTCGCGGATGAGCGGGCACTGGGCTCCAGCAGGGCGGCCGCGCAATTGTGAGCTGGGACAGCTGTCGCCGAACCAGGAAGCCCCACGGGAGAGGGAAGAGGGTGGGAAAGCTGTTCTTCCTCCTACAGTCCCGGGCACCCGGGTTCCCCCAGTCTGGCGCCCCACAGCTGCAGACTCCTGGCCTCAGCGATCTACTCCTCGCCCTGTCCTAATGAATCCCGGTCGATCTGTGTGTCGGCAGTCAGCGCAGCAACTGTATTTATAGTCACTGACAGTGCTGCCACAGCGCCTAAATATAGACGTTAGGTTATTTGGAGCCCCGGCCCTGAAGTAGGGTGAAGGGAAGCACACCTGCCACCTGATTTGTCACTGTCTCTAAGGTCACCCGGCCTGACAGTGCTCTGAGGCTGGAGCCGTGGGGGTTCCCTGGGGGACAGATGTTGGTGCTGGGATGTGCCCCTGCAGAGATGAAAGCTGGAGAGAGAAAGAGAGAGAGAGAGAGAGAGAGAGAGAGAGAGAGAGAGAGAGAGAGAGAGAGAGAGGGAGGGAGGGAGGGAGGGAGGGAGGGAGGGAGGGAGGGAGGGAGGGAGGGAGGGAGGGAGGGAGGGAGAGAGAGAGAGAGAGAGAGAGAGAGAGAGCGAGAGAGAGCTGTTGTATTACTCAGAACTTGCAAGGCTGAGGCAGGAAGATCTTGAGTTCAAGGTTGGCCAGGCTGCTTAGTGAGAGGGGGAAAAGAAAGGAGGGGAGGGAAAGGGAGAGGAGGAGAGGGGAGGGGAGAGGAAAAGAAGAAAGGAGAGGAGGGGAGGGGAGAGGAGAGGAGGAAAGAGTCAGGGAAGGGGCAGGCAGCAGTCAAAGTGGATTCCACATAAAAGGAGAGGCGCTTGGGGTGTAGGTCCCTGAGAGAGAGACAAACTAGTTTTGGGGGAATGCACCTATTAGCGCCCTGGGTACCACACCCACCTCCTCTCCCCACTGTGGGGCCGCCTGAGAGAAAGGGCAGAAGTGTGACTTGAGTGTCCCTAGCTTCTAAGAAATAAAGGCTTCAGGAAGCTGCAGGGGCACCCCCAAACCCCAAACAAGCCTAGCACCTAGCAACACACTTCCCCTTTCCCATGGGCCTCAGCTCACTAGTGCCAACAGCTGGGGCTGGGACAGAAGTGGGGGTTAGGGCTATAAATAGACCAAATATAAGCAGCTGCTGCTGCTCAGTCCCACAGGAAGCCCTGCTGAGGAGGTTCTTCACAGCCAGCTGCACCCCATCCAGACAACCATTGATCACCAAGGTTTGGGGCAGGGTGGGAGAATTCAGTACTGAGGTGTTTGACAGGGAAATCATGGAGTTTCTCCTCTTCCTTCCGTGGTGGGCGCGGAGCCCAGAGTTTCGCTTGGGCTAAGTGTGGGTAGTACCCCAGAGACACGGTCCGGCCCGGTGAGTAAGACTGTCAAAGGCAGTGTGTTATCATGAGTGCCACTGAGATTTTAATGTAAACCTTCCCCCGAAGCCCTGCAGAAAACCCCTGGAATGCTATACAGCTATGGAAAAGGGCGGGTAACAAGATGGCTCGGTCTCCATAATATATTCCACTTATTTACTTTAAAAGCTGAGGAGCTGGAGACTGCAGCTCCGTGGCAAAGTGCTTGCCTAATTGTGAGAGGCTGTGGACTCCATCCACGGTACCACAAACACAGACACAAGAGCCAGGTGCAATGCAGCACGGATGCTTAAAATCCCAATTCTGGGGATTTGTTTTATTTTATTTTTGTTTTTTTCAAGACAGGGTTTCTCTGTGTAACATCTCTGTCTGTCCTGGAACTCACTCTGTAGACCAGGTTGACCTCAAACTCCCAGAAAAACACAGAGAAACCCTGTCTCGAAAAACAAACAAACAAATAAATAAGAGCTGTAAGGAAAAGCAGAAGCAAAGGTTGGGGCGGGGAGATGGCTCTGTCCGTACAGTGCTTGTCATACAAGCACGAGGAGCTGAGTTCGATTCCCAGAACCCATGTAGAAATCGAGGCATGACGACACATGCCTGTCATCTCAGACTGCAGAGGCAAAAACAGGAGGATCCCTGGGACTCACTGGCCAACCAGCCTCGCCTAACCAGCGAGCTCCAGGTTCTCCGTGAGTGACTGTCTCAAAAAATCAGGCTGCCAAGTTTGGGGATTGGCCCTCATCTCCAGCAGCGTACTAGGAGAGTGATTAGGAAAACGTGGTCCTTGGACGTCCATACACATGCTTCCATTTGTGAACACGCTTTAACATGTAGAAGACACAGAACTCTGACACACGCACATACATACACTTGTACACACAGATGAGTAGTATACACACTTTTTCTTTGTCTTCAGATAGGTTCTTACTATGTATTCCTGGCTAGACTGGAATTCTCTATGTGGGCCAGGCTGGCCTCGAACTCACGGAGATCTGCTTGCCTCTGCATCCCAAGGACTGGGACTAAAATTTGTGACTGGCACAAATTTTTTGTCTTAATTTTTTACTTACATTAAAAAACTTATTTTGCAGCTGGGTGTGGTGGCGCACGCCTTTAACCCCAGCACTTGGGAGGCAGAGGCAGGCGGATCTCTGGGTTCAAGGCCAGCCTGGTCTACAGAGAGAGTTCCAGGACAGCAAGGGCTACATAGGGAAATCCTGTTTTGAACCTCCCCTCAGAAAACAACAACAACAACAACAAAAACCCACTTTTTTTTTTTCATCAAGTGTAGTGGCAGGCACCTTTGAATACAGCACTGGGAGGCAAAGACGGATGGACCTCTGAGGTCATGGCTAACCTGGTTTACAAAGTAAGTCTTGAAAAAACAATTATTTTGTGTGGGTATGTGTGTGTTTGTGGGTGCGCACACGTCTTAGTAATGTGTGGGAGTTAGAAAACAAGTTGTGGTGTGGATTTGCTCTCTCCTTTCAATCTGTTCCAGTTCAAGCCTTAAGCTCTGGTCTCTGGACTCGGCAGCTGGTGCCTTTACTCCCGTCCAGCTCACTTACCCCACTTTTTAAAAGAAGAAGCAAGAGCTGAGGGCGTGGCATGAGTACACCTCCTTTGATCTGGAGAGGCTCCGTAGGAGGCAGGAGGACCACTGTGAGTTAAAAGCTAGCCTGAGCTAGGCGGTGAGTTCAAGGCCGTGCTGGAAATCCTGTTTTGAAATTAAACAAAAGAAAGAAGAGGAGGAGCCGACAAAGCTGGCAAGGAAAGCTGGAGAGAGGGAGGGGTGGGCCAGCTGGCTACACAGCTGCCGGCGTGGGAGTGGGCCTGGACACAGGCAATCCGAAGCTCTGGTGGCACTTGGTGGTGTCTCTGCCACTTGCTTCTCCCGAAAGTGTTACAGTTCTGCTCTCCCTCTGCTCAACTCAGCCAAAAGTTGTTACACTTGGGCTCGGGAAGTCACACAAACCTCACTCAAGAGCTTTATTGTGAGGGAAGATCCCAAGAGGGTGGCTTCTTGTAAGAAACAGCTACATATAGAGTTTATATAGGGTTTCTGGGGGGCGGGCTTTCCAGGGTGGCTTGGGGTTGGTGGAATTCTTCAGCTTGACTCAGGGATTGGTGGGACTTCAAGCACTGGTCCTGGGGTCAAGTCAGGGTCAGGGTGTTTTTCCTTGACCTTTTTCACCCTACAGTAAGTGCTGGCAAGTCACAACCAGCGAGAAGAGGCAGAGGCCCATCTGCTCATCTAGTTGGGGTGTCTGCCTACGGCCTTGGGGATCATGTGTCAGAGCCTAAAAAGGGAGGTGTCAGCCGTGTGCTTAACACATTAGCAAGCCCAGCAACCAGGAGGCTGAGGCAGGAGAATCATAATTTTGAGGTCACAATGACCTCACACAGTAAGACCCTGACACTATCACCCTCATACGCAGAAACTGTCCTTGGGGAGACCGCCATTTCACGCAGGGATGGTATGCGTGACACAGCTGAGAACAGAGGGGGTGGGTGGCTCAGTGTAGAACACCTGCCTAGACTATCCAGGCAGGGGCTGGGGATGCAATCATAATTTTACAACAATTGGGCTGGTGAGATGTCTTAGGTTGCCACCAAGCCTGGGGACCAGGGATTCCCAGAAGCCACACGGTGAAAGGAGGGACACAACTCTTAGACGCAACTCTCGGACCTCCGTGGACATCAGCACCACGGCCATCCACAAACACACATACGAAAAATAAACATATAAACGTAAAAGTTTATTTTCTAAATCATATGACTGACACCAGGGTCTCCAGATCTGTTTTCTCAGAAGTGCACAGTTTACAGATGCCCACTGTGGAAGCAACCCAAGGGTCAATCAGCACAATGGTCCATTCTACAGCTGAATTCTATTCAGTCATTAAAAAGATAAAGAACCAGGCCTCCTACAGACTCCCGATTATTCCACCTTCAAGATGTGGAGATTAAGGGGTCAGTGGAGACCATCCCCTGTCCCCACCTGGGCTCCTGTCCCACCCTTCTCCACGACTGGAGAGGGTTGTCAGGGAAGAGTGCAAACAAGGGTATGTTATTGTCAGCTTGGGATTAGCAACTTTAAAATGGGATAAACACCTCTTAGAACAGACGGCCGTGCTGGTCAAATGAAGAAAGTCTGAAGTCCTGGTGGCGGTAAGGACTTCTGAGCACGTTGCAGGAGTTGGGTCTCGATATTTAGAGGCTGCCAGCTGCCGCCAGTGGTTTCCATCCTTAGCTGGAGCGTGATGTCTCTCAGGCTTAGTTCTGTTGAGTCCTGAAGCCTAGCTTCAGCGAGCACCCTGCCAGTGGTAAGCGTTTTAGGCTCAGGGACTTCTCCAGCCAGTACATTCTCAGCAAGTGTAAAGGTAATCTCCTCTTTCCCTCTGTGAGTTCTACAGCATCCTAGGTTCATGGAGTACCAGCTGGCCGAATATGGGCATGCAAATAAGGGGAAAATAGGACCAGTCAGGAAAGAGTAGTCAGACTTGGAGGAAGAGGGCAAGAACCCCAAATCCACCTCTCTGGCATGGAGAGATGACTCGGCAGTTATGAATGTTTGGTGCCATTCAGAGAACTCAAGTTCAGTGTCCAGTACCGTCAGGCTCATCACCTTCAACTCCTTGTTGTTGGTTTGGTTTTGGTTTTTTGAGACTGGGTTTTTCTGTGTAGCTCTGGCTGTCCTGGAATTAACTTTGTATGTCCAGCTGTGAGGTAGATTTTGGAGCAAGTTTCCTGAGGCGCTGAGAAGTGGTATATTATTTGTGTGTGTGTGTGTGTGTGTGTGTGTGTGTGTGTGTGTGATATAGCATTCAGTAGTTATTCAAGTTATTCAGCCCACGTGGCTGGGTGTCTCAGCCGATCTTCAGTATACACTGGAATCCTGAAGAAGTAGGCTCTAATGCAGTGAAGGAATGGACTTGCTAGCCAGGTGAGAGCAAGCAAGCAAAGAACAAAAGCTTCCTTCTCCCGGTCCTTACAGGATTCCGGCAGAAGGTGTGGTCCAGATTAGAGATGGATTTTCCCACCTCAAAAGATCCAGATTAGAAGTGGATTACTTCAGAGTAGGCAGAAATCCCTCAAGTGTGAGGCTCCCTTTCTGAGGTTTAGTTCATTTCAGGTGTAGTCAAGAAAAGAACCAAGAATAGCTGGGAGGTGGTGGAGCACGCCTTTAATCCCAGCATTCGGGAGGCAGAGGAAGGCGGATCTTTGTAAGTTTGAGGCCAGCCTGGTCTACAAGAGCTAGTTCCAGGACAGGCTCCAAAGCTACAAAGAAACACTGTCTCGAAAAACAAAAACAAAAAAGAACCAAGAATAGCCATCACAATTGTAATCTCTACCATTCTCTTCTCTTCTTAGTCCTGGCCATGTTCAATTGTAGCATGAATAATAAAAACCCAGAGACAGATTTGGGGTTCAAGATGAAGATCAGAAAAGCAAAAACAGACAAGCCACTAGAGAGTTCTTACCTCTCCCAGGGCTCAGACAAACAAAGGGGCAATCCTGTCTTCAGTCTGACTGCAGACTGCAATGCTCTCCACCAAACCTTAGACTGCAATGCTCCCGTCTCCTCCTCCTTATACACCTTTCTCTGCCCAGCCTTTTCACTCCTGTCTCCACCTCCCTAGTGCTGGGATTAAAGGTGTGGGATCCCCCAAGGGCTGGGAATACGTTTGTGTGAGTTCTGTTTCTCTTTTAGACAGATTCGATCTCCTGTAGCCCAGGGTGGCCTTGTGTCCTGGGATTAAAGGTGTGTGCCACCACTCCCTGGCCTCTTGGAGCAGTCATGCCACTGTTAGCAGGTGACCCCACCCCCACCCCAAGCACGAAATGCCCATCAATCTGTTATGGGCGCGGAGAAAAATGCTCCAGACAGGGCTCCAGGATCAGCGTGTGTTTTATTGCACGTGAACAACCACTTATATAGTAGAAGTCTGTTGTCTGTGATTGGTTAGCGTGTTTCCACTGACTGGACAGTGACAGTTCATGCCACCAGGGTCTCATGTGGAAGATACACATTACAGGAGACTCATTCATAGGCCAACTGCTGGCTACCCATGCGACTTCAGAATTCAGTGTTCTGCCTTCAGGAGCACGGCGTGCCATGGTTCTTATTTAGAAGTGCAGTCTGCCAAGTAGGCTGGGCACCAGGTCATGCCTGCATTTTCTCCTATACACCCCCCGACACACACAGTATGGCGTGTTCTAGGCTTTATTTATTTATTTATTATGTTTTGGATTTTCAAGACAGGGTTTCTCTGTGTATCCCTGCCAGTCCTGGTCTCTTGGTCTATAGACCAGGCTGGCCTTGAACTTAGAGAACCACCCACTTCTCCCAAGTGCTGAGACTAAAAGTGTGCACCACCACCACCTTGCTTATTTTAATTTTAAATATTTTAATTTTAAATTATATGTGTGTGTGTGAGGGGGGTATGCACAAGCAGGCTTGGCCGTGACATTCTGTAGAATCTGCTGTGTGGAGGGAGGACTTCCTAGGAAGTGTAAGTCCAGTCTCTCATTAATGGGACGATTATTCTTCCCATGAGTTATCAAATGAATCCGCTTCCCTGAGGGGAGGCATTCTGGGGAGGGCACTGATGGGCTCAATTACATTAATGCCTAAGGGAGGAGACACTATAATATGTAAGGACCTAATATTTAAGGCAGATCACACTTCATGATTTCAGCCTGAAGAAGAACTCAGCTTCCATTCTTTGGACAGGAGGAAGTAGCTTTGGATTCACAGATCTCACCAAAGCGAAAATACTCTACCTTGTCACATGGTAGCTTACATCTCAAGGGGACAATTGTGATGTTGCCTTTGCTAGTGGACTCAGTGAAGCCAGAGCTGACCTGCAATGCCACTGATGAGGAAAGGGGTCCTCATCGAAACCTCCAAGCCTCCCAGTGTCTGCCTGGCTACGTCAGCAGGAGGGGCACTGGCATGTCTTAGCGCTAAGCTGTAAGCCTCTCTCTATGTGTCACTCCTTTGATCTTCCTGCAGAAGTCACAGTCTTGTCTGCGTGCAGGGACAGATGCAGGTCAGGTTCTAGGCTTTAGAGCAGAGATCAGGTGACATGATCAGTTAGACCAAATGTAAGGCAACAACAGAAGAATCTATACAAACCCTGGATTTAGGAGGAGGGAATAGTTTCCTCTCCGTGGAACTGAGCTGCCCCCTCCCTGTCTTCTTCCTTCTGGAGCTTGTCTTGTACTGGAACTTTCAGTCTCTGCAGCTGTAACTTGTGATTCTCCCCTTCCTTAAAATTCCTGCCTTTCTAGGGTTGCACACAGTGTGTCCAAGGATGACTTTGAAAAACAGGACAGGTCAAGCCTGGGCCTCCAGCTCCTCTCCTGAGGAGCTCAGAGGTCATTTCCTGGAACACAACTGGGCCAGGAGCTGGATTCCTCTCCCCATCGTCACTTGGATTCCACACGAGCGGTCCCTTTTGGGAAAACAGAAATAATTTTCTTGGAAATGGATTGTCTATTTGAATTATGATGTTTGTTGTTGGTTTTTAAATAGACTTCATTTGGAATTAACTAAAACCTAAAAATGGAAGGCACAAATGTGAGAGATTTCTGCTTCATTTGAAGTGGGGAGATGCTTGAGATAAGAAGACACACTTTTAATCCAGATCTTTCATCTTCATCTACTCTGGGCCACACCTTCCTCTGGAAGCCTACAAGAGGGCATGGACGAAGGAAGGTTTTCCTCTTTACTGGCATTAGAGCCTCCTTCTTCAGGGTCCCCGCATACACTACAGACCAGGTGAGACACCCAGCCTTGTGGACTGAGCAGCTACTGGATTCTTGGGCTTTCCGTTCATAGACACCAATTTTTGGATTAGCTGAAGCACAGCTAACTGTAAGCCATTCTATAAATCCTCATACACACACACACACACACACACACACACACACACACACACACACACAAGGAGAGAGACAGATTCATTCTATAAGTTCTGTTACTGTGAAGAACCTTGACTACTGCAGATTTTGGCACCAGAAGTGAATCCAGAGCAGCAGAAGGATAAGGGTGACTTTTTCAAGTATCTGGCATAGGCTTTCCCATTTGCCAACAGCTACATCTAATGAAGCCTCTCCTGGGAGCTCAGAGAGAACTGAGAGCCCATGGTGAGGACACTTTACAAATTAAGGAGAAGAATTCCATCCATTCTCCCGATTCACCAATTGTGAGCAGGAATGCGTCTGGTGGTTCTATACAGGAAACTTTGGATGGTTTGTGGAAGATTAAGTAAAGTGATGGCGCTGGTCAGTTGCTCTCAGCATCTCTGGTAAATTAACAAAGGATAGGAACGAGTTTTGTGTTAACCAAGGTCTAGCTTGTCAGCAAGTGCTGAGGGCAACAATGAATTTAGTGATAAGATTGACAGGCTCTGTTGTAATATGAGCGGTGGGGCTCGGCACCCGGCCGCCCACATGGCTAGCTTATGCCCCGAAATAATTACACGGACACTGTATTCTTTTAAACACTACTTGGCCCATTAGTTTTAACCTCTTCTTGGCTAGCTCTTACATATTGATCCAACCCATTTCTAATATTCTGTGTAGCACCATGAGCTGGCTTACCAGGAAAGATCTTAACCTGCGTCTGTCCGGAGTGGGAGAATCATGGCGACTCACTGATTCAGCTTCTTTCTCCCAGCATTCTGTTCTGTTTACTCTGCCTATCTAAATTCTACCCTATCAGAGGCCAAGCAGTTTCTTTATTACTTAACCAATGAAACAACAGATAGAAAGATGACCCTCCTCCAACAAGGCTCCAGTATAAAAGGAAACAGTATAAAAGTTTCTAAGTATGCCCCGGAAGAAAATCTTTCCAGCAGCCATAGACCTCAAGCTACAGAAAATCAAAGAGTAGCCCACATGATAATGTCTGCTGAACTACAGCGAATACTCAAGCCCCAGCCTCAGACAGTGTCTGCAGTTAGGCAAGGACATTAGTTGGTAAAGTATGGGATCCCGGGACTAGAGATGCTGATGTGTGGGAGGACTCTATTAGGGCTGAGAACTGTGAGCTCTCAGGTTCTCAAGGGTTAATCTCACCTGGGGGGTAATCACTCCACCCTCATTCCCCCCCGAAATGTTATCATTGTCACCTGTGACTGAGGAAGTTCATTTTTCATTGTCTTCTAAACCAGCTGTGGAGGAAATGCCAGGCAACACAATACTGATGCCCCTCAGGGCCACCAATAGCTGCCGCTAGACCTATAACCAGACTTAAGGCACAGTAGGCTGGTAAGGGGAGGTAGAAAGTGTAGTTCATGACAGTGGGCCCATGATCACGGAATCCACTGGTCTCACCCTGTTCTCTGCTATCCCGAAGGAGCTGACCTGATGAAAGATGGGATGGTCTTCTGAAGACAGAGTTCCAGTGTCCATTAGATGGCAGCAGCGTGGAGGGCAGGGGCAGGGTTCTCCAGAAGGTGCTATATGCTTTGAATCAGCATCCAGTATATGGTACAGTTTCTCCCATAGCCAGGATCTGTGGGTCCAGGAGTCAAGGCAGGATGGAATAGGAAATATGTACAATCATTACACCATAGTGACTCCCTAGAAAAACTTTTCCTTCCTGTTCCCACAACCTTAAGTTTTTCTGGCCTGGAAGTGTTGGCATGATATTGGGGAGCACTCCTGCCAGGAGCCACAGCAAACCTTCAATTGAGCTGGAAGATCAGGATTCCCCCGGCCACTATGGACTTCTACTGACCTTAAAACAACAGGCTATAACGGTTTTCTGCCCAGAAAGGTGAGAACAGATGTGTTTAACAGCCTGGTGACCTTTGGGCTACCTATGTGGCCGAGACTACACCCAGACCCTCATCTCGAACTTGTTTTCTCAGTTAATCTATAGAATCCATTGTCTCTCCACAACTGTTGTTCCTTTCTCATCAGCATTTAGAAAATTCAAAGTATAAAAATCATTATGCAGTCTATTTCTGGGAGTATTTATCAACCCTTTCTGTTTATTTATATCCTTTAGAGTTTGATTTTATTTTTCTATAACTGCTTGCCATGTAGGATTATGTATTATACCTATAATGTGGTTTACATTGTAATAAGCAAAACACTGTTTCATTTTACAAGAAACATGTGCTGGAGCATTGTCAGTCTTAATTTGTGCAGGCATACCCATGATGGCCATGACTTCTAGCAAATGTGTGATTACCAAATCAGCCTTTTCCAAACTCAAAGCAGTTGACCATTGAAGTCATGAGTAGGTATCAATGGTGTGGTGTACATGTTTTAATTTTCCAAATTCCACAAAATGGAACACATCCATCTGCCAGATTTCATTCCTTTGAGTGCTCTTTGGGTTACTTCCTGCAGGTAATGGAGTTTGGTTGTATGAAGAACAAGGACATTTCCTTATGATTTTCTTGGCTTGTTATCAAGTGATGGAAAAATCTTTTTTAAAGTCTTTGCTATTGACGTGATGTTTGCTATAAAATTCTGAGGCCTTCAACACACTTCCAATCTATAACTGATCAATTTCCACGTTACCTTGTGCTAGAGGACCTGGCAGACCCGTATGGGAGCAGATATATATTATGTATATGGGATGATGCCTAACCTGATTATATCCTGTAACTGAAGAAATAATAAAGTCAATTGTGTATCATACAGTATAAATTCAGTGCTTTTAATATTCAAAACAACTTGTGTGTATATTGTGAATAGGTAATTATGTTGAGAGTTTCTTTAAGATCCCTTCATTCCATGAGAATAGCATATAATTCTGACATTTGGACAGAATCTTAAGGGTTTTTATTTTACTTTACTTACATTTTCTGATTTATAACCTGCCTTTCCTGATTTACTTGCATTAGAATAGAATGTAGGGGCTCCAGTTATTGGTGTGTCCCATACAATGTGAGGATGGAACCCATTAGTTCTCTTTGTAAGTCAAATTCTCTTGCTTTTGTGATAGTTGTTTATCTCCCCCCCCCAAAATTATTACAAACTCTTTGTCAGGGTTCACTTTCTTCCCATAATTTGTCAGTTTCATTAGTAAAAGGTACTATAATTTCTGCTCAGTCTATTCCTTCCAAGCAGAAATAAAAATATAAGTTTTTATAAAAATATAATTTTTTCTAAAAAATAAAAAGCATAAGTTTTTAATTTTTCACTCATTTTATGTGATCCATTCTAAGATACTATCTTCCCTCTGTATTAAAATTTCTGTAGAGGAATGTTTGGAGGGTAATATGACAGAATGCAGTTAAGATTCAGATCCACATGATCCACATGTGCCTTCTGTAATTTCTCTTCAATCTAAGTCAATTTTCTCTCAACTTCAGCTGATAATTCCCTGGGACTATTTAAGTCCTTGTCACCATCTAAGGTTTCATTTAAATTAACCAAGTCATCAGGACCTATCTCAATAGTGCACTATAGATGGGAAATGTCTTCTAGCAATCTTTGGAAGTCATTAAGAGTCTGCAATTGATTTCTCCTAATTTGCACCTTTTGGAGTCTAATTTTTTGTAAACATATTTTATAGCCTAAATAATTAACAGAATCTCCTCTTTGTACCTTTTTCAGGGCCAATTTGTAATCCCTAATAAGGCAAAGTTCTCTTTACTTCTTCAAACGTTCTTCCTAAAGTATCTACATTTGAATCAGATAGCAAAATGTTATCCGTGTAACGGTAAACTGTGGATTGTGGACACTGCTTACATATCATTCCTAATAGCTGACTTATAAAATATTGGCACAGGGTGGGGATATTTAACATTCCCTGTGGGAGAATCTTCCATTGATACCTTTTAGCAGGCTGAGAATAATACGTAGAGACTGTGAAGGCAAATTTTTCTCTGTCTACTTCTTGTAAAGGTATAGTGAAGAAGCAGTCTTTTAAATCAATAACAATACGAGGCCATCCTTTAGGTAACAGAGAAGGCAAATGAATTCCAGACTGTAGAGAGCCCCTTGTTTGACTCACTTCATTAATGGCTCTTAGATCAGTACCATTCTCCATTTTCCAGATTTCTTTTTATCAACAAGTACAGGAGAATTCCAAGGGCTGGTTGATCCTTCAATATGCTGGGCATCTAGTTGCTCCTGTACCAGTTGTTCTAAAGCCTGCAATTTATCTGTTGTTAACCTATACAGATTTGTTTGTCAACCATTTTAAAGGTAGGGCTGTTGATACCTTTGAAATACCAGCAGCTGTTGTGTCCTGTTCTTGTACAACCTGAATGGTTTGCTACTGTTCTTTACCAAACCTTCTAATGTTTTGCCCAGAAACATAGTTAATTTATGATTTGTTTCTAAGATTTGAGGAATGTTGACCTAAGTATTCCATTGCTTTAACCAATCCCATCCCCACAAATTCATGACCCATCTTGTGCTCTGCTTTACCTGAGATAAAGTTCCAGTCCCTAAAAGCTGAACATTTACCTCCTAAAGAGGCCAATTTGGATGACAAGATTCTGGTGTAGTTATTGTGATGTCTGTACTTGTGTCTACAAGACCTTCAGTGACACTGCCATTTATTCATATTCTTTGTACATTTGTAGAAGTTTGCCAAAATACTTTCTTTATGGTTTCTCCCGATTTTTTTGTTTTCTCTTCTGTAGTTGTTCTATCATCCAGAGCAGTATGGTTTCTTACAATAGGCACTAGGTTCTGTAATTGCTCTGGGAAGGAGCTTTCTCCATGACGACAGGAAATGACTAAACTGAACTTGGCATGGGGCCTGTAAGAGGCCCCTCAAGGAATTTCCCAATGACAAAGGATTACCATAAATATTTCTTGCTGACCTACATTCACTAGTCCAAGACCTGCCTTTGTCACACCTTCCACATAATCCAGAAGGGAAGGGTGTTCTGAATGGATTATGCTTTTAAAAAATTGTTTCTAGGAACAACCTGTTTACAATCCCTTTTAAGGTGACCTTGTTTGCCATGATTATAACATTTGACATTTTGATTTTTCCTCAAACCTCTGGAAATCACCTCTTCTATCCATGCATCATTATGGTCATGACATTCAATATTAGTTATATCTTGGATCCGTTCCTCCACCTTGCCTTTAACAGCCTAATTATCCTTTTGCATTGAGAATTGGCATTTTCAAAAACCAGAGATTCAATTATTATTTGTCTAACTTCTGAATTCGATATCATTCCATTTACCGCTGAAGTCAATCTTTGTAAGAAATTGGTGAAGATGTCAATGTAATCCACCATATAAACAAGCTGAAAAATAAAAACCACATGATCATCTCATTAGATGCTGAAAAAGCTTTTGACAAAATACAATATCCCTTCATGACAAAGGTCTTGGAGAGAGCAGGGATACAAGGAACATACGTAAACATAATAAAGGCAATATACAGTAAGTCAACAGCCAACATCAAACTAAATGAAGAGAAACTCCCAGTGATTCCACTGAAATCAGGAACAAGACAATGTTGTCCACTCCCTCCATATCTATTCAATATAGTTCTTGAGGTCCTAACTAGAGCAATAAGACACCAAAAGGAGCTCAAGGGGATAGAAATTGGAACAACAACAACAACCCCCCCCAAAAAAAATCTGGAAAATAGAGAATGGTAACAGATCTAAGAGCTGTTAATAAGGTGATTTAGCCAGTGGGCTCTCTACAGTCTGGAATTCCTTTGCCTTCTCTGTTATCTAAGGAATGGCCTCTTGTAGTATTGATTTAAAAAATTGTTTCTTCACTATATCTTTACAAGAAAAAGACAGAGAAACATTTGCCTTCATGGTACTTACTTGTAATAATTCTCAGCTTGTTAAGCGATATTAATCGATGATTCTCCCAAAGAGAATGTTAAATAGCTTCACTCTGTGGCAATATTTTATAAGTCAGCCATTGGAAATAATACATAAGATACTTCCTCAATCTATAGTTTTATGAATGATATTTTACTAGTTGACTCAAATGTAGATACCTTAAAAAGAATGTTTGAAGAAGTAAAGAAAATTTTGCCTCTTTGGGTATTACAAATTCGTCCTGAAAAAAATACAAAGAGGAAATTCTATTAATTATTTAGGTTATAAAATAGGTCTACAAAAATTAGAGCCCAAAAGATGCAAATTAGGAGAAATCAGTTGCAGACTTTTAATGACTTTCAAAGATTGCTAGGAGTCACTTCCAATATACGGCCCACTATTGAAGTAAAAAAACTGAGTAATTTGTTTAAGGCCTTAGATGTGACAAGAACTTAAATAGTCAAAGAGAATTATCAGCTGAAGATGAGAGAGAATTGGCTTTGGTGGAAAAGAAACTACAGGATGCACATGTGGATTGGATCCAAAGCTTGATTGTATTTTGGTTGTTTTACCTTCAAGCATTCTCCTACAGGAATATTAATGCAGAGGAAAGATATTATCATAGAATGGATTTTTAGCATATAAACAGAGCAAAAAATTAAAAACGCATGTGGAAAATATCTCTGAGTTAATTCCAAAAGGTAAATTGAGACTTTGCCAATTAGTAGGAATAGACCCAACAGAAATTGTAGTAGCTTTTACTAATGCTGAAATTGACAAATTATGGGCAGAAAGTGAGCCTGGACAAAGAGTTTGCAGTAATTTTTGGGAGAGATTAACAACAAATATCCAAAAAACAAGAGAATGTACAAAGGGAACTAACTGGATCCTTCCTCGAAGTGTATGGGATGCATCAATAACTGGAGCCCCTACATTCTATACTGGTGCAAATAAATCAGGAAAGGCAGGTTACAAATCAGAAAATTTGAGTAAAGTGACTCAAAACCCTTATGACTCTGTAGTGATGAAGCGAGCAGGCCTGCTTTTTGTCCTGCCCGGCTTCCACATGGTTAGTTTTACACCCGAAACAACAACATACAAATTGTATTCTTTTAAACACTGCCTGGCCCATTAGCTCTAGCCTCTTACTGGCCAATTCTCACATCTTGATTAACCCATTTCTAATAATGTGTGTAGCACCATGAAGTAGTGGCTTACCAGGGGAGATTCAGCATGTCTGACCTGGCGGCTGGCTCCATGGCGTCTCTGACCCAGAGAGGAGAGGCATGGTGACTGCCTCACTTCCCTCTTCCTCCCAGCATTCTGTTCTGTCTACTCCACCCACCTAAGGGCTGGCCTATCAAATGGGCAAGGCAGTTTCTTTATTAACCGATGAAATCAACACAAAACAGAAGACCCTCCCACATCATGACTCTGTCGAAAAGTCAGAATTATATGCTGCTCTCGTGGTATTAATGGATTTTACAGAGCATCTCAACATAGTTACCAATTTGCAATATGCAGAAAGAGTTGTTTTTACATATTGAAACCAGTAAATTTATACCAGATGATACAGAACTGACTTTATTATTTATTCAGTTACAAGAAATAATCTGAAATAGAAATCATCCTGTATCCATCAGTCTCTGCTTCCTGAGTGCTGGGATTGAAGGCATGCACCACCATAGCCTGGCACAGCTTTTCTCAAGGTATAAGTATTTTCTCAAAATTTATAAGATTAATATATATCTTAAACTTTTTGTCATGATGCTAATTAGTACTACCTAATTCTAGAAAAAGTTTTATCTACCTTCCTGTACATGATTTTGGGTTTGAGTCTTTATACATTTTCTGCAGTGAACCATGACCACATCTAACAACAACTTTTTAAGTTTCCCAAAGAAGGATGGGGCCCCACGATGATGATTCCACCAGGATTATGATAACACCACTAAGATGAAAAACACCATCTAAAGATCAGCTTTGGACTGTAAACTGCTCAGGACCTTTTCGAGGTGGCTAGCTGAGATGATCAGCCTAAGAGGCTACTTTAACCTGGACCTGAGACCCCTGCACTTTCCCAGTATGCAGAGACTGGACAACAAAGATACAGCTACCTCTCCAGGACCTGACAATTAACCCACATGTTTCTTTTCAGGATTCCCTAAAGATACTAATGCCTCCAGGCAGCAGGAAGTAAATTTAAGTATATGGTGCTCATATTCCCAAAAGGTGGGGGTGGGTGGGTTTTGGTTGTTCAGTGGATTATGGATGTTTGTCATTGTTTAGGGGTGTAGGCCCATATTTCTGTATAGTGTGACAACCAGGCACAAAAACCATAGGCCCGATCTGAGGGAGTCACGTAGCTCTGCAGACAAGCTGTCTCTGCCTAACAATAGCCAGGATGTGCTGTTCTTTCTCTTTTGTTATAAATGTAGATCTCCTGAGGAGAGGTGTTGGCTGAAGCTGATGACTTAATGGTCAGGATGTTTGGTGTTTCCTCCTTTGTAATTTGGAGGATATCTTATAGAGATGCTAATTCAGGCCTATGTGACAGCTAGCATACAGGTAGATGTGGATGTGACAGAAGGCATTCACCTGGTTACCTAACAGACTGCCTAATGTATTTTCCCCGCTCAATTGATGTGAAGGTATATAAGCTGTTTGGATAATAAACGTAGGATATGATCAGGAGAAAGGACCCTGAGATGCCCTTCCATGATGACCATGTAAGTTGCGTCTGATTATTCCTTGTGTCTCCATATCAGTCCAGTTGGGGAAAAACAGTTATCTGTGTTGGAGCAACACGGGCCCCAACATAGGGGTATTGGTTACAAGTTGTTATTGGTAATGGTCAGGAAAAAAGCTAAACAAAGGAAATTATATTCGTGGTTTTTGTTTTGAAAAAAAAAATAGAGAAGATATAGATATGATAAGATAAGGAGTAGATTATTGACTAAAAAGCAACTAATAATAGTTTAAAATGTTTTACTTTGGATTGAATTTTTGTACATTGTATACAAATTTTATATTGATACAAACTTGAGATTAATTTTGTTAGAAATATACTGTACATACATTTCTACTCTTGATCAATGTATTCTATCTATAGAACCCATTTAACAATGTAATGCAAGCTTCTAGTCCTCGAAAATTATTATTACTAACTGTTTAGGATAATAAGGAAATGCAGGTTAGTATTTAATTACCTATTATAATTGAACATTAGGTATGTTTTCAAGGTCAAACAAGTATATATTTTAGATAGGTCATTTTCAAACACTTCGGAGATCTACAGAATATGGTGTTTAAGATGTTTTAATAACACAGGTTCTTTTTTTTTTAATGATGAGACATGTCTGCTTTTGGCAGCACCAATCTACTTCAGAGAAGATGTTGGGCATCAAAGAAACTCCACATGTAGTATGCTTTGTTTGTGGCAAAAGTTAGCCACTGGGCAAGAAAGTGCTCTTGCCTCAACTGTTGACAGTATGCTGCCCTAATTGGACAAGCAGGACACAAAAGAGAGTGACTGCCAAACCTTGCCACGACAAGTAGGGCAGTCCTTCAAAAACCCTGCTCCATAGAAAAGTCTGTCAGGTATTCTGGGCCTGTAGGCCGAAGATAGGTGCCCCAACATTGCTGAGGAACTTTGGGTGACTGTCTAGGCAGCCAGCTGTTTCTGTCATTTTTCACATTTTTTGTAAGTCACTTGCTCACACTTCCTGCTTACTCAGTTAATATTATTTCCTTCTTGGGTTTCTGAGGGACTTGAAGACTAGACAGCTATAGTTATAGTTTTTCTTGTTTACTAGATGCAGAAAGCAAGTTATGATAGGAAGTAAATTAGATATAAATCTTTGAACTCATCAAGATAGGATAGGTATGGAGTATTTTCTCTGAATTTGTCAAATGAAAATGGACTAGACATTGTTGATGTATTGATTGCCTGTATATATTGTATATAGTCATTGTATTTATTATATATAGTTATAGCCTTCTGTTTTTATTTTAGACAAAAAAGGGAAAGTGTGGTGACATTTCATTTGTGTTTTAATAAATAAAGCTTGCCTGAAGATCAGAGAGTAAAACAGCCCCACTGGTTAGCCTTACAGACCAGGCGGTGGTGGCACACAACTTTAATACCAGGAGCCACACTAGTTAGCTGTGGATGCCGAAAATGCTGGCCTGCTTCCACCTTGTCTGAGGTCAGAGAGTTCGGGGATTGACAAGCATAGTTGCACATCCTAACTCCGTAAGTGATTGCTTGGTTCTTTAGAAATTGAGATAGGCCATGCCATCCTGACAGGTGGTCAGGATATGCAAATGTACTTCTGCTCCTTCTTTTATAACTATGAGGTCACCTGGGGAAGGGCGGTCTTCAGAATGTGTGACCTAGAGCAGCTTCGCTACCTAGACTATAGAAAGCTAATGATTTGGTGTCTCATCGTGATAAAGTGATAGACTGTGTGAGTTGTCCTTTGTATCATGTTAATAAAGTCTTTTGTTACTGTCTCCCCCCATTTACAGTTTACATAAAATCTGTGTAGCATGTCTGATCTAGAACACAGGCGGTGCACAGCCTAGCTGTGCTACAGCTAGCTACCATGTAGCTGTGAACTGAGAGTGTGTGGCAGCATCCCAAGGAGAGGGTGTCTAGGGAAAGCCTACAACCTCCAGGGCAGAGGGTGCAGGCTGTCTGAGACACACACACACTCCACAGGGCAGAGGGTGCACGCTGTCTGAGACACACACACACACACAACCCACAGGGCAGAGGGTGCACGCTGTCTGAGACACACACACACACACAACCACAGGGCAGAGGGTGCAGGCTGTCTGAGACACACACACACACAACCCACAGGGCAGAGGGTACAGGCTGTCTGAGACACACACACACACAACCCACAGGGCAGACGGTGCACGCTGTCTGAGACACACACACACACACAACCACAGGGCAGAGGGTGCAGGCTGTCTGAGACACACACACACTCCACAGGGCAGAGGGTGCAGGCTGTCTGAGACACACACACACACACACACACAACCCACAGGGCAGAGGGTGCAGGCTGTCTGAGACACACACACACACTCCATAGGGCAGAGGGTGCTGGCTGTCTGAAACACACACACACACAACCACAGGGCAGAGGGTGCAGGCTGTCTGAGACACACACACACAACCCACAGGGCAGAGGGTGCACGCTGTCTGAGACACACACACACACACAACCACAGGGCAGAGGGTGCAGGCTGTCTGAGACACACACACACTCCACAGGGCAGAGGGTGCAGGCTGTCTGAGACACACACACTCCATAGGGCAGAGGGTGCTGGCTGTCTGAAACACACACACACACACACACAACCCACAGGGCAGAGGGTGCAGGCTGTCTGAGACACACACACACACTCCATAGGGCAGAGGGTGCTGGCTGTCTGAAACACACACACACACACAACCCACAGGGCAGAGGGTGCAGGCTGTCTGAGACACACACACACAACCACAGGGCAGAGGGTGCACGCTGTCTGAGACACACACACACAACCACAGGGCAGAGGGTGCACGCTGTCTGAGACACACACACACTCCACAGGGCAGAGGGTGCAGGCTGTCTGAGACACACACACTCCATAGGGCAGAGGGTGCTGGCTGTCTGAAACACACACACACACACACACAACCCACAGGGCAGAGGGTGCAGGCTGTCTGAGACACACACACACACTCCATAGGGCAGAGGGTGCTGGCTGTCTGAAACACACACACACACACAACCCACAGGGCAGAGGGTGCACGCTGTCTGAGACACACACACACACAACCCACAGGGCAGAGGGTGCACGCTGTCTGAGACACACACACACACACAACCCACAGGGCAGAGGGTGCAGGCTGTCTGAGACACACACACACAACCACAGGGCAGAGGGTGCAGGCTGTCTAGACACACACACACACACAACCCACAGGGCAGAGGGTGCACGCTGTCTGAGACACACACACACAACCCACAGGGCAGAGGGTGCAGGCTGTCTGAGACACACACACACAACCCACAGGGCAGAGGGTGCAGGCTGTCTGAGACACACACACACACAACCCACAGGGCAGAGGGTGCAGGCTGTCTGAGACACACACACACACAACCCACAGGGCAGAGGGTGCAGGCTGTCTGAGACACACACACACAACCACAGGGCAGAGGGTGCAGGCTGTCTGAGACACACACACACACACAACCCACAGGGCAGAGGGTGCAGGCTGTCTGAGACACACACACACACAACCACAGGGCAGAGGGTGCAGGCTGTCTAAGACACACACAACCCACAGGGCAGAGGGTGCAGGCTGTCTGAGACACACACACACACAACCCACAGGGCAGAGGGTGCAGGCTGTCTGAGACACACACACACAACCACAGGGCAGAGGGTGCAGGCTGTCTGAGACACACACACACACACAACCACAGGGCAGAGGGTGCAGGCTGTCTGAGACACACACAACCCACAGGGCAGAGGGTGCAGGCTGTCTGAGACACACAGAGGATTGTTTGGAAGAAGCACATGCGGTGGGAGCTGCCTGGAAGCAGAGCTAGACAGCTGGTCAAGGGCGGAGAAATCCAGCAGTGTTTGGAGCCCAGGTGTCTCTTTAGTTTGGGTGGCAGCTGGGGACTATTGCAGAGAGACTGAAACAGAAAAATCCCAAACTTGGTCAGAGGCTTGGGGGAAAAAAGAAAAGAAAATCTAGCCAACAGGGCAGTGACTCTGGCTAAAACCCCTGCATGCAGCTCCGGCGTGTGCCAGCGACTGCGCCACAGGCAAGCAGCATTTTCGTGAATTCATATCCCACGCCGAGTGCCAAAATGTAGCACAAATTCTAATTTGTACTAATAACCAAAACACAGAGCCAGATCAGAGAGACAAAAGAGCAGGCCACAGCCAACTCTTACCTTGCTAATTCCTCAGCCAAAGAAAAAAAAAAGTCAAGCTCCTGTCTCTTCTGGCCTTATACCCTTTACCCAGATTTATCACTTTCTTCCTGTACAGACCTCCAGACCTCTATGGTTAACTAGTGGCTAGCTCTGCCCTCTGATCTTCAGGCAAGCTCTATTTGTTGGAACACCAACAAAATATTACCACTATACATGTACTCTTTTTAGATTTATTTTTTTAATATTTATTTATTTGTTTATTATGTATACAGTATTCTTCCTGCGAGCCTCATTACAAATGGTTGTGAGCCACCGTGTGGTTGCTGGGAATTGAACTCAGGACCTTTGGAAGAGCAGGCAATGCTCTTAACCACGAGCCATCTCTCCAGCCCCTAGATTTATTTTATGTATATGAATTTTTTGTTATGTCTATGAACTATACATTGCCTGGTGCCTACAGAGGACAGAAAAGGTCATCAAATTTCCTGGAACACCCAAACTTTTGGCAAGAATTTCTACATAAAGCCTAAGAAAGTTAAAAAAAAGAAAGAAAGGCCGGGCGTTGGTGGCGCACGCCTTTAATCCCAGCACTCGGGAGGCAGAGGCAGGTGGATCTCTGTGAGTTCGAGACCAGCCTGGTCTACAAGAGCTAGTTCCAGGACAGGCTCCAAAACCATAGAGAAACCCTGTCTCGAAAAACAAAAAAACAAAACAAAACAAAACAAAAAAAAAAAAAAGAAAGAAAGAATTCTAGACAGACAAGAACACAGTCAAGCACAGCTTCCTGGTAACAGTCTTTTCTCTGGTAGGCTCTGTTTGCTGGTGGCAAGCAGAGGTGCGGCTCCTTTAAGAGAGGCTTCCTGACTCAGCATTAAGCAAAAAAAAAAAAAAAAAAACCTTGCAATTCTTTCAAGTGGCTCTGCCACCAAACACTTAAATGGTGTTTATGAGCAACCAGCATCAGGGTTCTTGGTGTTGGCGTGGACCTAGAAACTTTATGGCTCCTGCCAGTACCTCTGCCATGAAGCTAGACTCTCAAAAAGCTAAGGAATAGGGTGGAGCCAGCTGCTAAAACTGCAGCTTTAACCCTAGCCATATTGTTTAGCAGATTAGAGATTCATGTGGCCAGAAAAAGACAGAGATACAGTAAGGGCAGATTCAGACCAAAAACAAAAAACAAAAAAAACTCTCTAAACAGTTTACAGTGTGTTTGAAAATATATATAGGCTTGGAAGAGAAAAAAAGGATAGAGAAAGTTCTTTTAAAAAAGAAATACAAGGGGGCTGGAGAGATGGCTCAGTGGTTAAGAGCATTGCCTGCTCTTCTAAAGGTCCTGAGTTCAATTCCCAGCAACCACATGGTGGCTCACAACCATCTGTAATGAGGTCTTGTGCCCTCTTCTGGCCTGAAGACATACATACAGACATAATATTGTATACATAATAAATAAAAAAAAGAAATACAATAGTCGGGGGGTGGCACACACCTTTAATCCCAGCAGTTGGGTAGCAGAGGCAGGCAGATCCCCCTCTGTGAGTTCAAGCCCAGCCTGGTCTATAGAGTAAGTTCCAGGACAGCTAAGGATACACAGAGAATCCCTGTCTCAAAAAGCCAAAATTTAATAAATAAATAAATAAAAGAGTTTGTTGTTTTTTTTTCAAAGCCAAATAAAGATGGAAAATACACAGAGAATCTGGACACTGCATGTTTTTGTGTTGTCTTTGAATGTTTGACTGCTGTGGGTAGAGCAACAGCTGCTAAAAGACAATTGATTATAAATACTGCTTGATTAATCCAATCTATATACTCTAAAAATGCCTTGACTTCAAAATTTAAGTCACAAGATATGTTATTTTGGAGAAGAGGTTTTGCTTTTGTTTCCATAGGAAATGATAAATTGTGGACTTATTCTGGTTTAATGAAAATACGGTTTGATCAAGGAAGACCCCATGAAAAATCTCCAATAGGAATGGATGGCCCAGATGATCCAACATTTCAGAGCACCTCTGCTGCAGTTTCCTGAGTTCTACATCCAGAACAGCTTCAAGACTGCTGACTGAAATCATCCAGCCTCACAGAACACTCCCATCAGGATTTTACATAATCCTAAATTTTCTCAGGGTCCCCCAAAGATTATCAGCACCCTTAATCAACAGGAGGTAGTCTAGAAAACTACACCCACATTCCCCCCAAAAATGGATTATGGATGTTTGTTTTTGTTTATTGTGTTGGTTATAAGTTGTTATAGATATTGATCAGGAAAAAAGTTAAACGAGATTTAGATTTATTTATTTATTATGTACACAGTGTTCAGCTTCCATGCCTGCAGGCCAGAAGAGGGCACCAGATCTCAATACAGATGGTTGTGAGCCACCATGTGGTTGCTGGGAATTGAACTCAGGACCTCCGGAAGAGCAGTCAGTGCTCTTAACTCTGAGCCATCACTCCAGCCCCTAAATTGAGAATTCTTGTTTTGAAAAGAAAAAGGGAAATGCTGTGGGATAATGCTCTTGTACACTATAAATATTTGTCATTCATATTGGTTTAATAAAATGCTGATTGGCTAGTAGCCAGGTAGGGACTCATGCAGGGTAACCAGACTAGGAGAATTCTGGGAAGAGGAAAGGCAGAGATGCAGTGATTGGCCAGATGCAGAGGAAGCAAGATGAGAATGCCTCACTGATAAAAGGTACCAAGCCACATGGCTAAACATAGACAAGTATTGTGGGTTAATTAAAGTTGTAAGAGCTAGTTAATAATAAGCCTGAGCTAATTGGTTAAACACTTTATAATTAATATAAGCCTCTGTATTTTATTCAAAGGAGTCAACATTGGCTGTGTATGGGATCCATTCATCCATTGGTGCTGATCTGACTTTTAAGGGCCCAAGTGTCTTTTTATATTGTAAATTAGCATTTTCAAAAGTCAGAGATTTCTTGAGTACTCGTCTAGCTTCTGGATCTGCTATCCTTATTTGAACAGTTTTAGTCAATCTTTGCCAAAAGTCACTAAATGGTTCTCTTGGGCCTTATATAAACTTAGTATACGATTCAATTATTTTTTATAGTTCTTGAATCTTGTCCCAGGCATTCAAGACTGCTGTATGGCATAGGAACAAGATGTGTTCATTGTGTGTAGCCCAACTATCTGCATCAGCATAATGGCCCTCACCAAAAAACTGATCTTGGGAGGTCTCAAAACCCCTGACTCTACCTTGATGTTCAAGGGCTTTAGCTTCCTCTCTCCAATAAGTCTTTCACTGTAGCTGTGGACCATGGTCTAATACAGCTGAGACTAATTGAAGTGAATCATGTGGAGTAACCTTATTTCTTGAAGCCCATGTCTTTACCAACTCCCTCACATATGGTGAATGCATGCCATAACATACTACAGCCTCCTTAATACCTTTCAGATCTTTCATACATACAGACTCCCATTTACATTCTGTATGTCCTTTGGGGTATTGAGCATTTGCAGGCTTTTCAGAAGTAGTAACAGGGTAAGTAGCTAAAACTCTTGTTAAGTCATCTCTGACTCTGTGAGGTCCTGGAAATGATAAGTATTTACTTTTGTCTTTTGTCTGTACCTAATTTCCTTGCTTATCAGTTCTGACAAAGTTCTTCAATGGTTTCAAATTATGTATCACTGTCTTTTGTAGAGTCTGAATTTCTTTACCTGTGAATATTTCTAACGACTTCAGCAAATCAATTAATTTCTGGTTCTCATCATGTACATGTGATCCAGGTCTTTAAGTTTTCCCAATGAGCTATCATTTCATCTTTAGAGATTATTTGGATGACACGTAGATTGCTTTCCAAAAGGAAAGTTCTATCTGCTAGCCTCTCATAATTTTTAACAGGTTTTGATTGCCAATTTCAACAATATGGATCCTTTCTGATAATCTCTCAGTACCATTCTGTAAGGTTTCTATTCTATTAGGAATGATTGTGACTCACCATGTGGATGCTGAAACTCAAAACCCAAGTCCTCAGCAGAGCAATCAGGGCTCTTAACTGCTGCAGTCTCTCTGGCATCTGTAAATGTTGTTGCTGTTGTTTGACACAGGGTTTCTCTGTATGGCCCTAGCTGTCCTGGAACTTGTTTTCTTGACCAGGCTCACCTGGAACTCACAGATATCCACCTGCCTTTGCCTCCTGAGTGCTGAGATTAAAGGTGTGTACCGCCACTGCCCGGCTCTGTATATGTATTTTTTAAGAAGGCTGAGGATTCATGGAGTACTTGAATGAACTTGGACTTGATCTTGAAGCTCAGTTCATGGAGTACTTGCCTAACTTGCTCCAAACCCTGAATTTGGGCACTAGCAAATCAGGCCGTTGTTGGCTGTATATTCAAGCCCTGGACTACAAAGAGTACTAGCTGCTCTTTCAAAGGATCTTCATTTAATTCCCGGCACCCACATGGTGGCTCATAACCCTCTGTAACTCAGATCCAAGGGAATCTGACCTTCTTCTGGCATCCATGGGCACCAGGAACACATGTACAGACACACATGCAGGGAAAGCAAAGGTTTTCCAGACAGCAGTGTTGGGGGGGGGGTGTTAAAACATTTGCATAAAATTCTTTTTTAAGATTTTTTTTTATTATTTTACTTATGCGTGTATGTGTGTGGGCATATATGCACATGAACACAAGTGCCCAGAGAGGTCAGAAGTATCAGATGCCCTGGAGCTGGAGTTACTGGCAGGAGTGAGCCGCCTGATGTGGGTGCTGGGAGTCAAGGTCCTCAGGAAGAGCAGTCTGTGCTCTTAACCCCTGAGCCTTCTCTCCAGCACCTGTGCAAAATTATTACAAGGCCTGGGGTGGGATTGGCTATGAAGATTTGAACCCCTTGTCCTAAACACAAGTCTTACAGTATTTGATAAGAAGACCTTACTTGATCTAACAAATCCTTCCTCCCATTCTGTCCTATCATGGGGTGAGAACTGCAGAGGAGGGAAGATAGGTTCAGTATTAGTGGAGCCGATAAGCCTGAGTTAGGCCCTAGTGCAAGAAATTAATTGTTCCATTTATTTCATTAGTATGGTTGAAGGTGAGCCCAAGAAATTAATTATTCTATCTATTTTGTTAGCATGGTTTAAGGTGAGCCCACCTTCCTAGGCTTGGTTCCTTGGCAGAGGATGGAGCTGGCCCAGTGGAATGTTGAGTCTGACCCTGGCCAGAGATTCTATTCTCATGATCCAGACCAGAGACTCTTAGCCAGTTTCTTCTGAACAGGCTCTCCTAAAACATTCTAGTTCCCTAAAGAGCTAATCCTAGTATCATTTAGGAGCCAGACCGGAGCTCAGAGCTCCCCCAAACACTTTGACATCTTTGGCCTCTGGCAAGCATGAAGCTGCCAAGAGTCTCAAGGACATTTCTGGCTTTTAGTCAAGGAGGAAATTGCTTGCCTTCCTTTGCAGTCTTTACCCCCTAACTGCCAGGCCGGTGTCTCCTCCTGTTCTTATCGCCCCTCATTCCCCTGAGGAGCTGACTCTAAATGGCATTATGGGATTGTGGTGATGAATGGTCTGGCTTCTTCCAGCTGCATTTGGGGTGTTGGCGTGGCAGTTGGGGGACCTATCTAAAAGGCCCCAATTATCAGATGTAGTCAGGAAAGGAAGTACCTGACTGGTGCCTGAAGAGAGACCCAAGGAGAAGTAAAGGCAACAGTCACTAGCAATTTAGATTCTAGGTGGAGAACCAGGAGAAGCCAGAAAGCAGTTTTAAAATACCCCAATCAGCCAGGTATGGGGGCACACACCTTTAATCCCAGCACTCAAGGCCAGCCTGGTCTTCAAGGTAAGTTCCAGGACAGCTAGGGCTACACAGAGAAACCCTGTCATGAAAAACCAAAAACCAAAAACAAAGAAAACAAAACAAAAAGAAAAGAAAAGGGGAAAGAAAAAAAATCCCAACTGAAATCCATTAGAGTTTTCTGATGGCTCAGAAGAAACTGTCCTTTGGGCTCTTTGTTTCTCTTTGGACTCTAGGGTCCGTCGCCAGAACCCCAATCTGCTCTCATGCCCCTTGGTAGCTATTACATCAGCACGGTGTCCTTCCTGAATGCTTCTAGATAAGGAAAAAGAGACATCCTGCCATCATTTCATTTTTAGGTGAAAATAACAGCGATCTGTTTCTAAGTCCAGTGCTGCTATAGAGAACCAGGTCTGAAGTCTTAAAGAAGTAAACAAAGCCAGTGGTGGCATGGTGCACGCCTTTAACCCCAGCACTCGAGGTAGAGGCTGACAGAGCTCTGTGGGTTCAAGGCCAGCCTGGGATACCAAAATAGAGACAACAGTCACTAGCAATACAGATTCTAGGTGGAGACCCAGGAGAAGCCAGGACATCTAGGACTGCTACACAGAGAAATCCTGTCTCGGAAAAAAAAACAAAACAAAACAAAAACAAAAAACAAAAAGAAAACAAAAAAGCAAGCAATTAGAAAGATTTAGTTGTCTAAATGACTCGTATCTAATGTCTGGGAGCGTGAGCGCTTGGACTCCGCCCGTCCTTTCTTAGTCTCTGGTTATACTTCTCTCTGAGTGTCTAAACCATTCAGGTGGCCAAAGTCATCATTTTCTTTTGCTCCTGTCCGGCCAGTTCAGCATCCGGTCCTCAGGGGTCACCTGGGCGCGAGAGGCTCTCTGGCTCCTCCAGCCCTTTGCCAGATATCCTATCTCTGTGAGGGTCAGTCAGAGCCTTGCTAGGCTGTGGCTTCTGTGGAAGCACTGAGGACGTGTTTCCTCTGTGTTGACTCCCTTCCTAGGCTGTACGCTGGCTAGAGTCGCTGGGTCTCTGCGGTCTCCTGAACAAGAGAAGAGGAGATTTTCCACAGTCAGAACATTGAGAGCTGGCCCAAAGTGTCCTGGGACCTCGCTGATCATGGAGGGCAAGGGGGAGGTATTCTCCCTTTTGAACCCTCGGACCACATTAGTTTAGCCTTGAAGTATGGTCCTAATGACAAACCAAAGTTCAATTTCATCAGAGTTCAGCCTGGGGAACCAGCAAATTGATTGGGCTTACGCACTAAGCGTGAGTGAAGGGTTACTGACAGGAATGTGGGTACTGAAGCAACCCCCCAGAAAGTCTCCACTCAGAATGCATGAGGCTGTTCCTTGGAGCCCCGCGAGTGGAGCCTCTCCTGAGCTTCCACAGCAGAGTTCCTTTTCATGAATGACCACGAGAAAAGGAGGCGCCAGTCAGAATAGTCACTGTCCCGATGTGACTCCTCTGTTTGCCCTTCTTCATTTGCGATCGTGAAGACATTCTGTTCCCATTATCCACTTTTACAGATGTGACTCTCAGTCCCAGCACTGGGGAGGCAGAGACAGGTGGATCTCTGTGAGTCTACAGACAGAGACTCTGTGGTCAGCCTGGTCTACAGAGTGAGTGCCAGGACAGCCAGGGCTACATAGGGAAGCCCTGTCTCAAAAAGCCAAAAAGAAAACAAAAGTCTACAGATGTGACTTTAATACCCATGACCTTCCTGAATTCCCTGTGTTTCGTCTGGCTGATTTTAACCCTTTGTGCTGGATCCTCATCTAGCAAAAACTCCTCGAGACAAATATATCATCACATATCAAAGAAATCCATTCACTTTTAGTCATCATATAAATTGAAGAGGGATTTAGCACCTGTGTGGATTAAACTCCCCATATTTCCTTTAAATATTCCCTTTGACCCCTTTCTTCAGCTTTAGAACCCGTGAGCCCCTCTTCCATGCCTCCGTCTACACGGGAGGCGAGCGTGCTAGCGCTCCAGTGAGCTCTACTAGAGTCAGGAAAGCCTTGGTACAATTTACTACACACAACCCAGAATTATTAGAGGATGTGGGACACAGAAAACTCGGGAATAAAGTGTTACCCCTTAGTATAATATAAAAGGGGAAGTCCCCGGAGGGCTCAGGGCACCTTGACCCTCACGGCTGCTGCCGTTCTAGTCTATCCCATGTAGTTATATAAACTAAGATCGTGATGAAGTCACAGGGCATTTGACATCTGCGTGACGCCATGAAGGAATGCAGAAAGAGACAGTATCAAGATTTTCTTTTTCATCATCCTTGTTTACGTCACAGCACCTAGACAGTAAGAACCAAAGCAGCGCTTTTTACCTAAGTTATTTCTATCCTGGTTTATCTTGTGCTCAGTGTCCCTGAATGGAGGTCTCTTGTGCCCCAAGTTTCATGTCAAGTCAAAGACACGTCTCAACCCCCAAGATGACCCAGCCACCAAAGGAATACTTTGTCGTTCCTCACAGCATTTCCCGCTTAGTTTGTAAGTGTTTCTGGTCACCACAGTCATTCCCTGGGGCCAGGCCTCCAGGCCTTTTCCATGGAAACCTGGAAAGCATTAGAGGCCCAGCCCATGAGGACCACAAAACAAACAAACTAACAAAAAACAAAACAAAACAAGAGTCGATGGGGTACCCGCAGGTGAGCTGAATCCCCCTCCAACTGAAGAGACTGGAAAATCCGGCTCCTTACTGACCAGGAGGGCACCCTCGGAAGAGCAAACACCCAGAGACCGGAAGTCTGGTTTTCACTCTCCCTCAGCTAGTGACTGCATCTCCGCACCCCAACTCCTGGATGAATGAAGAAGGGAGGGGAAGAGATCACGACTTCCAGGAGGAAAGGGCCACTGCTCCGGCCACCAAAGTTTTAGAATAGAGTTAAACAAAGGTTCTGCCAGGGTGTGTGGGAATGAAAACATTTGTATAAAATTCTTACAAGGTAGGGAGATAAAATATTTGAATTTCCTGTCCTGAACAAGACTTATAGTATTTGATAGAAAAGATTCATTTAGCATCTCTAATAACAGCTCCCCATCACCCAGGTGTGGCGCACACCTGTAATCTCAGCACTTGGGAGACAGGCAGGAGAATCAGAAGCTCAAGGTCATCCTCGGTTACACAGCAAGTTTGAGGATAGCCTGGGCTACATGAGGAGCTCAGACAGTGAGAAAGCACCTGGCCAGGGACAGAACAGCCAAGTCCCTGGGTTCCCTGGCCTGCCCAGCTGTCAGATTTAAGGTTCCTTCTCAGAACAAGGTGAAGCCGGAAAGGCAGCTCAGTGGTCAGGGATGCTTGTTGCTCTTCCAAAGTTCCCAGCACCTACACGGCAGCTCCCAGCTGCCTGTAACTCCAGTTCCAGGATATCCAACACCCTCTTCTGACCTTCTCAGATACCAGGCACACATGCGGTCACATACGTGCATGCAAGCACACACATGTGCACAAAACACAAAAATAAAATCTTTTTTGGAAACAGTCTCTAACTGTGTAGGCCTGGCTACAGAGCTACAAGACCTACAACTCACAGAGATCTGCCTGCCACTGCTACGCAAGTGCTAGGATTAAAGGTGTGTGCTATCAAGCCCAATAAATAAATCCAAGAGAAAGAAAAAAAGAAGGAAGTGTAGTAATAGGAGCGGCGGCAGGGTTGCGGGGTTGAGTCCCCAAAACCCCAGCCGCCTGGCTCTGCCCGGCTAGTTTATGCCCTGAAATAATTACACGGACACTGTATTCTTTTAAACACTGCTCTGGCCCATTTCTAATCATCTGTGTAGCGCCCCTAGGTGCGCTTACCGGGAAGATTCTAGCCTAAGTCCATCCTGGGTTGGAGCTTCATAGCGTGCGTCTTCCCTGGAGCAGGTAGCATGGCGTCTCTCTGAAGGCGTCTGCTCCGGAGAGGAGAGCTGTGGAGTCTGACCTCACTTCCTCTTCCTCCCGACATTCTGTTCTGTTTACTCCACCCACCTAAGGGTGGGCCTATCCAATGGGCCTAGCAGTTTCTTTATTGCTTAACCAAGGAAATCAACAGATTGATATATGACACTCCCCCATCACTTCCCCTTTTTCTGTTTAAACAAAAAAGAAAGGCTTTAACTTTAACATAGTAAAATTACATATAACAAAACAGTTATCAAGTAAAAGTTACATCAGAAACATTCATACATATAACAAAATTAACCGTAAATCTCTATCAATAAAGCAAAATCTATACTAATGCAAATAATTCATGTCTATATCATATCCCCCTTTAAATGTAAAAGAACATTTATAAACTATATTTGGGAACATGGGCGCAGTTTTTTCTCTCCAAACTGCTTCCTGCTGAATGGGGGCGTCGTTAATTAGGTCTTTCATGGTGTAACCTATGTGCCAGGTTCATCTCAGTTGGCAGTTGAGCGAAGCAATTTTCTGAAGATGTTCACAGCAACCCTTCAGGAGGACGTGGTCCATCATACCAAATCGGAATAGAAGAAATGAACAGGGTCTCATCCTCTGTGAAAACAAAATAAGAAACTCCTTTCCAAAGCATCATGTCCTTAGATCCAAATTCTGAAATCATACCCTCATGATATCCGTTCTGGTTCCACTGGGCAGCCCATATAATGAAATGTCTGTCTGTACTTAGCTCCTTCACAGTCAAAAATTTTAAAGAAAACACAATAATACAAAGAATCCAGACTCTCTGTGAATTTTTCATCTTTACGCGGCTTATTTTTATTTATATCTATAACTATCTGTACTCTGTCTCTTTAAAGACTTTACTTTTACTTTTTTCTTTTTAAACCATTAACTTTATTCTCTATATTCTTTTTCTTCTCTCTCCCAAGCCAACGTACTCCAACAGTGTGACTCATTTAGTGGTCTGAATCTGTCCTATTGTGAATCTGCAATTTTTTACTATCCAGGAGCACTTTTGATTTGCGCCTTTAAATCACTAGGTGCTTAAGAATCTAAGCTGTGACATTTCTAGGTTAACTTTTTGCTTTTTAGCGTATATCTTTGACCTGGAATAACTCTGTAGGCCAGGCTGTCTTTGAACTCTCAGAGATCCGCCTGTCTCTGCCTCCCAGGCATTGGGATTAAAGGCGTGTGCTACTACACCTTGAACTCACAGAGATCTGTTTATCTCTGCCTTCTAAGCACTGGGATTAAAGGCGTGTGCTACCACACCTTGAAGTCACAGAAGTTTGCTTTAAGAATTTTAACTTTTAGTCTGCATATATTTTTAACACACTTTAAACCATTCAGAAATTTTCTCTGTCTTTGAATCTCTCTTTACTGTATATCTCTTTTTCTGACCACAAGAGCCTTTAATTTACCAAGCAATATCAGTAGGACTAAAGCCGTGGCTTTGACGGCTGGATCCTTAGCTTTCCAGCCTCATGGCATTTCAAGGTCCCTGCCAGCAAGCAAGCTACAACAGACAACCTCAAGTCCTCTCTCGGTAGCTGGCCCTCCTGCCTCAAATAGTCAGAGTTTGCCCTGGCAGGACAGCCCAGAAAGCCGGCATTTTAAAACAACACAGGTTTGTTCCTGCTGCTGAGTCAGGAAAATTTCAAAATGGAGGACGTACCATTTTGTGCTAGCTCTGGGGCCGCCAGGTAGGAGCGGCACTCAGCACTTTAATTTTGAGACTGAGCATGCAGCACAGAAATTCTTTTCATCCAAGTTACATCCAAATCTGACATGCAGAGCACTATGCAGTCTGAAAACACGTCTCTGTATGGCAACAGGAATCCGCCATGCTCTTCCGCCTGCCTAAGCCTGATTCTGCCTTCTGCCCAGGAGCAGGCGGGGAGCTCTGAGTCATCGCACGGTCTCAGAGCACTCTCCTTCCGATCCCAAGCGGGAACACAAACATAGTCCAGAGTTTGCACTGGCGGCACAGCCCCAGGAAGCCACGCTTTAAAATAACGCAGCTTTTTTTCTGCTGCTCTTGCCGAATCAGGAAATCTCTCTACAGCACGCCACCAACAAACAGCAAAAATCTGTGTTAAACGCTCTCTCCCTTATTTTTAAGCCTTCTCAGGTTTTTTAAGTGGGTTTAGCTAGCCACACGTCTGGGCGTCATTTGTAGTAATATGGGAGGCGGCGGGGTTGCGTCCCCAAACACCCCAGCCGCCTGCCCTGCCCGGCTAGCTTTACCCGGAATAATTACACGGACACTGTATTCTTTTAAACACTGCTCTGGCCCATTTCTAATAATTTATGTAGCGCCCCTAGGTGCGCTTACCGGGAAGATTCTAGCCTAAGTCCATCCTGGGTCGGAGCTGGGGCATGGTGTGCGTCTTCCCTGGAGCAGGTAGCATGGCGTCTCTCCTGCGTCTGCTCCGGAGAGCGGAGCTGTGGAGTCTGACCTCACTTCCTCTTCCTCCCGGCATTCTGTTCTGTTTACTCCACCCACCTAAGGGTGGGCCTATCCAATGGGCCTAGCAGTTTCTTTATTGCTTAACCAAGGAAATCAACAGATTGATATATGACACTCCCCCATCAAGGAAGGAAGGAAGGAAGGAAGGAAGGAAGGAAGGAAGGAAGGAAGGAAGGAAGGAAAGGAGGGAGGGAGGAACGAGGGGGAGGAGGAGGGAAGGGAGGGAGGGAGGGAGGGAGGGAGGGAGGGAGGGAGGGAGGGAGGGAGGGAGGAAGGAAGGAAGGAAGGAAAACAAAAACAAAACACCCCAAGGTGGACAGCACCTGAGGACTAACACCCAAAGTTGCCTCCTGATCCCCACAACTGAGGACACACACAAGGACTCAGAATCAATCATGAAGATCACTATCTTAGTGACATTTAAAACAGTTACATTATGTTCATTACTGGGGAGGCCATGGCTGAGTTAGAGCAACCCAGGAATGGCTCTCCCCTCCAGCATACAGGGCCAGGAACTGGATCAAGTCATGGGACTCATTTAGAAACACCTTTACTGGATGAGCCATATTTGCAAACCTCAAAATTGATGAAGAAAAAAAACAAGACAATTAAACTTTGACTGTTTGAAATCAAATCAGGCTCAACAAGGGGCTGTAGAGTCACACGACAGCCTGAGACCAATGGCAGGTTTTGCCCTTTACCCATGGTGCTTCCTTCCTGTCTCTCCCTATGAAAGGCTTGTGCATTCCCCTCAGGGGGCTGTTGGCCAGAGTCAGCAGGAAGCTACCACACCTGAGAGCCAGGTGTGGTGTCACACAATAATCCCAGCAGTGGAGAGGCTGCCCTGTGACAAAGAGCCAGCCCCTCACCTCAGGACAAGGCCTTGGTGTTCTCTGGGAACTCCTTTAGTCAGGGCAGAGGCCCCCAGCAACCGTACGCTTGTGCTGCTCTGCTGGGGTGACAGACTGTGTGGGTTCTAAAGAAAGTTTCATTAGGTCAGGGGAGCCACCATTGGGTGGCAGAGTCCTGACATGGTGTGGCTCATCACACAGAGACCTAACCAGTCACACGATCTCAGGAAGATCTGCTAGGCCTGCACAGCCAGACGGCAGGACTGCCTGGTCCTGGTCCTGTTCTTACTAGTAATCCAGATTGGATTTCAAATGGAAGGGCAGGATGTGGCTCATGGGTACAGCCTCTGTCTAGGCCCACCCCCCTTCCAGTGAGGGTTGGGGAGTGGCTCAGTGGTGAACACCTTGTAGCATATTCCAGGTCTTGTGTTCAAACTCCACCATAGCAAAAAGGAGAGAAAAGGGGGGAGGGGGAGGGAAATGGGAAGAGGGGAGGAGGTGGAAAATTTTAATTAAAAATAAATAAATAAATGGAAAAATAAATAAATAAGAAGGAGAGAAAATGTCAGTAAGAAGAGAACATCATCAAGCCACAGAATAACACCCATAATGACTTTTTGTTGTTGTTGTTGTTTTGTTTTGTTTTTTTGAGACAGGGTTTCTCTGGGTAGCCCGAACCACTCTGTAGACCAGGGTGGCCTCGAACTCACAGAGATCTGCCTGCCTCTGCCTCCCGAGTGCTGGAATTAAAGGTGTGATCCACTGCTGCTCAGCCTCCAAACCCATCTTTTTAATTTTATTTTTTCTGTTTCTTTCATCCATTTTTTTTTAAACGCTGGCTCCTCTGCGTGTAAGCACCACCACATACTGGCTGTGTCGCTGAGGGTGACCTCATAACTCTCACCCTGCCTACACGTACCAAGGGCTGGGATTCCATGTGAACACTGCCATATCTGTGGTGATGGAACCCGAATTTAATCCTTGCTCGGCAAGAACTCTATCAGCCCTTCTCTTTTCCTTTCAAGATGTGTGTGTGTGTGTGTGAGAGTGAGTGAGTGCAGGTGCCCGTGGAGACCAGTAGAGGGCAGCAGATCCCTGGAAGTAGAATTAGCAAGTGGTTCCGAACCACCTGATGTGGGTACTAGGAACCCAGCTCTGCTCTTTGTAATAACTGCCAACATTCTTCGCAGCCCAACCATCTCTCCAGCCCCAGCGGCTCCTTTTCTTAGCTTAAAAATGTTTTTATTTATTTTCTTATATTTTTGTTTTTATTATTCTTATTTTTAATTATTTTCTGATTTTAATTTTTAGGCAGTGTGTGTGTGTGTGCATGCACACATGTACATGAAGGTGTGCACACACATATACAATTCCTCAGCTTTTGCTTGTTTGTTTGTTTTTACAGATAGTATGTTTTGATGGAGGTGAACTGAACCCTGGGCCTCCAAGCACTGTGCTACCAAACTACTCCTACTCTATAAAAAACTGAAAGAGGCCGGGCGATGGTGGCGCACGCCTTTAATCCCAGCACTCGGGAGGCAGAGGCAGGAGGATCTTTGTGAGTTCGAGACCAGCCTGGTCTACAAGAGCTAGTTCCAGGACAGGCTCCAAAGCCACAGAGAAACCCTGTCTCGAAAAACCAAAAAAAAAAAAAAAAAAAAAAACTGAAAAGAATATAGGAAGAAATGTCAACCTTTTGAAGCTAGTCTCAGAAGGAGCATCCATCCGGGTCACATTTTATTGTGAGAGTCAAATTGTGTGAGCTGGGGATGGCTCAGCTGCTAACCGCCTTGTGGTACAAGTACAAGGACCTGGGTTCGACCCCAGGACCCGTGAATAGCGCAGGTGTGGTACGGTGCACTTGTAACCCCAGTGCTGTGGCCTGGAGGGAAGAAGTTCCTGATGTGCCTAGGTAAGTCAGCCGAACCTACTTGGCCAGTTTCAGGTCGATGGCCCCTAAGGAATGACACAAAGCTGTCCTCTGACCTTTACACACATATACATACATATGTAACTCCCATAAAACATGCATGCATAGTAGGTGCAAGAGAACACACACACACGCATGCATACACACACACACATGCACACACACTGAAACAAGTCAGTAAGTTCAGTCTACACTAAGGCGAGGGAACTGCAGCGGGTGGATGCTAAGATGTGGGAGGCAGAGGCGATTTGGTCACCCATACCTTTTACTATCACTACATATTGACACCTAGAGTTTTTATAAAGAAGAGGGTATCTGCCGGGCAGTGGTGGTGCACACCTCTAATTCCAGCACTCGGGGGCAGAGGCAAGCGGATCTCTGAGTTGTAGGCCAGTCTGGTCTACAGAGTGAGTTCCAGAACAGCCAGTGCTGTGGCACAGAGAAGCCGTCTCAAAAAACCAAAACCAAAACAAACACAAAAAAAGGGTGTTTAGGTCACAGTTTTGATAATCAAGGCTGAGGCATGGTGCTAGATCCGGGTCAGGTCTGGTGAGCACCCTATGTGCTGAAACAGGAGGAGACCACATCCAGCGGGAGACTGTCCTGCAGCCCCTTCCAGGGGTTATCGGGCACTACCTCTCCCGCCGTCTCCTGATGTGTGTGTATATATGTGCTACTGTGGATTTGGCTGCAAAGCACATGAATGTTTGTACGTGCATCCGTGTGAGAGTTCGATCTTAGCTGTTATTCCTCAGGGGTGGTCCACCTTGTCGTAGCTTGAGACAGGTCTCTCATCGTCCTGGAACCCACCAATTGGGCTCCACTGGCTGTGCAGTGAGCCCCAGGGACCCTGTTGTCCCCACTGTGGCACAGCTAGGTTTGCAAACGTGAAACCCCGTGCCCAGCTTTTTAATTTAGAGTTTTAAGAGGTTTATTTTTGTGTCATTTTTCATTATGTGGATGTGTGTGTGCAAATGTGTCCAGGTACCCCAAAAGGCCAGAGGACACTGGCTCCTCTGTAGCTGTAGATGTGTGTGTGCAAATGTGTCCAGGTACCCCCAAAAGGCCAGAGGACACTGGCTCCTCTGTAACTGGAGTTAGACTCAGCTGTGCACCAACTGATATGGGGCTGGGAACTGTGGGGAGCCGAGGAAACCCTGAGTCAATGTGCAAACAGCAGATTAAATCCCGAGTGAATGTGGGTTGTTGACATGGGCGTAGCCACATTTCGGACCCCAGTGCCTCAGCCTCCTGGGAGTGGCAAAGCCTGTCCAGGGGGAGGGCAGAGCCTTCCTCTGGTCCAAGGACAGTGTTTAGGAATGATTCCTTGAGTGTGTAAACACTGTCAACCACAGCTTCCTCCTCTGGGAGGACTGCAGCCTGGCATGGCTTCTTTACAGAGACCTCCTACTGAGATAGCAGACCCACCTTCTCCAGCCATAGAGCAAACCTGCCTCCCAGTTCAGACACATGGAACAAACGGGCTGGGGTTCTGGGTTGTGTGGCTTAGTGGTTAGCATCTTCCTGCAGACCAAGCACAGAGCACCAATCCCAGCTTTTCTGGGCACAGGTCTCTGTGTGTCTGTCCTTTCTTTGTTCCCTTGTTGCCCCAGCTAGGTCACTCCCTGAAGCCAGGGAGCGCCACGGTCCTCTGGAACAGCACCCAGTTCTCTGAGTCCTGAAGGACCCATATACCCACCTCCGTTCTAAAGATTTATTATACGTATGGATGTTTTGTTTGCTTGTGTGTATGTACACTATGTGGGTACCTGGTGCCCTCAGAAGTCAGAAGAGGACACTGGATCACTCGGAACCAGAGCTAAGCATGGCTGTGAGCTGCCATGTAGGTGCTGGAAACAGAACATGGGTCCTCTGGAAGAGCATCAAATCTGGAACTTTGAGCCACCACTACAGCCACAGGTCCAGATTTTTTTTTTTTAATTTTCGAGACAGGGTTTCTCCATAGCTTTTGGTTCCTGTCCTGGAACTAGCTCTTCTAGACCAGGCTGGCCTCGAACTCACAGAGATCCGCCTGCTCTGCCTCCCGAATGCTGAGATTAAAGGCGTGCGCCACCACTGCCCGGCTTCACAGGTCCAGCTTTTGATGTAGGTGCTGAGGATCGAACTGTGGTCCTCAAGCCTGTACCATCTCCCCACCCCCACCAAGCCGCATCTCTTAAAGTTCAGTGCCTGCTCCCCAAGGACCAAACCTCTACTACAGAAGTCCAAGAGACGCCTAGGCTAGCTCAGGGAATGCAGGAGCCTGTCTGCTCTCCATCCTCTTCCATCTTCCCTTCCTGGTACACACACACAACTCTCGCACCAGGCCAGATCTCCAGGCCTCAAGTGTGTGTGTGTGTGGGGGGGTGCCTTCTGGACTCTCCTATCACTGAACCTGGACACCTCTAACGTGGCTCTATATAGCTAGCCTCCCTCCTCCTATTACCTTGGCTAGTTCCCTCAGCCTTTTCTCCTGGGATACGCAGGTGGACCTCAAGGCTTTTGCATTGTTCTCTGTCTAGAGCTCTGTTTCCAGACCACCCCAGGGGCTCACACTAGTCTGCTGTGCAGGTGTAGTGGAGGGCAGAGCTGCATCTGAAGGCTCCATTGGACCAACCCTTCCTGTTCAACTTCAGTGGACACTGTAAGGGTGGGAACAGCTCCTAGTCTCTGTGTATACGGGTGTGCATGCATGCGACAGACAGAGGTATCGCCCTCAATGACAAGCCATATTTTACTTTATTTTGAGACAGGGTCTTCCCATGTCCTATGGCACTATGTAGACCAGTACCTCCCAGGTGCTGAGACTAAAGGCATGTGCCACTGAACGCTGTATGATTTAACTAGCTAATTGTGGGGAGCACCGAGGGGCTCTGATTAACTGCTCACACATAAGCACTAGGGGAACCAGGAATGATAAAGGCACAGGGCTGTGTCTTCAAAGAGAGGGATGTAGGACCTGTTTTCTGCCCAGAAGGCTGGGGGCAGACGTGATTAACAGCCTGGTGATCTTTGCATTGTCTGTGTGGCTACACTGGATCCCTCCCCAGACTCTGAGCTTGTCAATCTATAAGAACCTGTCTCTATAGGAGGTGTCACATGTAGACAGTCTATAGACCCCATCTTTATGGAAACTGTCACGTGTACTTCATAAAGAGTTTGGTTTTATGCTTTTGTTTTTTCAAGATATGGTTTCTATGTGTAGCTTTGGCTGTCCTGGAACTCACTGTGTAGATCAGACTGGTCTTGAACTCACAGAGATCCACTTTCCTCTGCCTCCCAAGTGCTGGAATTAAAGGTGTATGTCACCAGCACCTGGCCACAAAGGGTTTCCATGGAGCCAGGCTTTGAGCTTTGTTTTGCACATGGTGTTGGGTTAGTTATCACAAGGAAATATCACCAGATTGTGCTGTGCTTAAATACACCTAAAATAAAGTACTCGGGGTCAGACTCCCAAAGTTTGAACAACGCCTGCTGCTTAGTCTTGTTGAACTGAACTACCTTCCTGCTCCCCTCGGGACATTACTCTGCTGACCATGGATGTCTCAGCGGTCCATGAACTAATTAATGAATGTTTGAAGCAGAGTCTCACTAGGAGACTAGGCTTGAACTCAGAGATCCGCCTGCCTTTGCCTTCCGAGTGCTGGGGTTCAAGTTGTGTAGTACCGGGCCTGTGCACATTGCATTTTCAGGCAGGTGTCCTCATAGGACGTGGAGCCTGAGATCGGCTAGGCTGGCTGCCTGGAGGTCTCTCAAGGTTCTGCTGTCTGCACCTCCCTGGCGGAGCCGTTACAGGTGTTCACAGCTGTACACGGCTTTTCACGCATGTTCCAGTGCTTAAGTGGCAAATGATCTGCATGCAGAGCCACCTCCCCAGGGCAGCAGTGACGCTGGCCAAAGCCCTCAGTGCTGCCTGCTACTGCTGTGTGTGCGTGGGTGCGTGTGTGTGTGTATGTGTGTGTTTGTGTGTGTGTGCGTGCGTGGCTCCTGAGCTCCTCCCCCTCTCCCCTTTATTCCTTTAGAAAAATCTTGTCTTGTTTTATGTTATGCATCTTTGTGTACCTGAGCTTATGTCTGCATCCCACATCCAGGTAATACCTTTGAAGGTAGAAGAAGGCGTCAGACCCCTGGGACTGAAGTTATACTTGGTTATGAACCACCATGTGGGTACTGGGAGAACCACCCAGGTCCTCTGGAAGAGCAGCCAGTGCTCTTAACAACTGAGCCATCTCCCTGGGTCCTTTCCTGGACCTTCTTAACCACTTCCTACTTCCTGTCTCTCCTTCTGGGGTTCTGGAGGCCTCAGCTGCCTTTCCCTTGAGGTGGTGAAGCAGTGTGGTCGGGGGTTGGGCCTCTTCTGCTGTTCATAGCTGTGTGGCCTGGTGAGCCACACACTCTGTGATTCAGTCTTCCAAACTGTAAAGTGGGAACACTGGCTATTGAGGTTTGGGGAGCAATCAAGCTGGTTGTCTTTACCTGGTAAGGTCTTTACAAAGTTTTTCTTCTAGGCTTTTTTTTTTTAACTTTCTGTTTTTGTAGTAGCCTCAGGGCTGTGCTCAGGAAAAACAAACAAAACAGAGAAAGGAGAAAGGAGGTATGAAGAATGCTTAGATGGGAAAGAGGAAGAAGCTTAAAGGCACAGGATGTGAGAGCCTGGGAGGGAGTAACACCTTGTGGAGCAAGCCACACATAGTCACACCTAAGCTGTATAGAGCTATGAGGACTCCCTGTAGGGTCAGAGAGAGGACCAGAGGAGCAATGGCAAAGCCGAGATGGCAGGAGCCTGCACTCTATAGATGTAGGCTGGAGAGGAAATGTGAGGGAGAGCGGGGGAGCTGACCTGCCGGGGCCAGGCTGCAGTCCGCGCCGCCCGGGAAACGCCACGCCCCCTTCCTTCCTTGGCATCCAAACATTTCCACAAAAGGCTTGGCTGGCCGTAGCTGTGTGGGTGAGGGGCATGCTCTTGCCCTCTGAGTTCAGGACAAAAGAATTAGAAGCTCCTGGACTGGGTCCCAGGGGGGACTGTTGTGGACAGAGAGGCTGGGTGAACAGGGAGGGGTGGGAGAGCTGACCATCTGAGCAGCCTCTCTGGGGCCAGGGTCGGTTGCCAGCTGCAGCCCTGGGACACCTCTCTCTCTCCCCAGTCTCATTCACCACAAGCTCACGGTCCAGTGCTTGGAGCTCTCTGGGTCCCTCTGCAGCACACCAGGAAAACTAGAGGTCTCAATTTCGAAATCCATGGGAACCTATCTGCCCTCCTGGTGCAGCCCCATTCTGTGCCCTGAAACCTGGGTATCAGCAGGCTTCTCCCCTCAGCTCTGCCTCTCTGTTCTCTCTGGCCAGGTCCTTCTCCATCAGGAATCCTCCATATTCCTACTCAGTGCCAAGCCAAAGTCATCCATGTGGTCCTCAGGTCTGTCCTGTCACCTCTGAAATCTCGCTTCCCTCCAGCCCCTCTGGCTTCTCTCTGTTCCTTGCATGCTTCTGCCTCTTGACCTTTTTCCCCTGCATATCCTTTTGCCTGGCTTCTCCTCCCCAAACTCTGTTCTAAAGAGACCTAGGGATGCACTGGAGACCAAACGGATAAAACCCCCACTCTCTATGTGGCCAGATGACATCCATACCTGTCACCCAGCACCTGATAGGTAGAGGCAGGATGAGCCAGCTGGAAGCCAGCCTGGGCTACATGGCAAAACCCTGTCTCAAAACGACAACATACAGGGAGGCTGGGGGTCGGGGAATGGCACCCTTGCTAAAATGCTTGCTGTGTGAGTGTGAGGACTTGAGATTTACCCCAACACCCACGTCAGACCTGGGCGGCTCACGTGCCATCTCAGCACTAGGGTGTGCAGGGCTGGGGTGAGGCGGAGACACGGGGGTCCTGAAGACTCACTGGTCAGCTAAGTAAGTTCTTGGTTCCATGAAGGACTATGTCAAAAAAAAAAAAAAGAGTAAGGCAGAGGGCTGCTGAAGAAGAAACTTGACATGGACCTGTGGGCTCTACACACAAGGGAGCTGGGAGTGTTTGTTCTTGCCTCAAATGACTGCAGAGTAAGAACTTATCTCAAATAAAGAAAGAAAAATAAAAGACCCCTCCCCCCAAGGGGGGAGCTGACAGGAAGCAAGATTAAGCACAGAGATACTGACAGTTGTGTTGAGAAAAAAGGAAACCGGGAAGGGTGGAGTTCCGTGTTTATTTTTCCATTTGAGATATGGTCTCACGTGTCTCAGGCTGGCCTCAAACTAGAGGTTTAGCTGAGGCTGGCCTTGACTGAACTCAGACTCCTCCCTTCAGCTCTTGAGTACCTGACGCTGCAGACACAAGCACCCCAAACCTTTGGAACGGTTTGAAGCAGGGGCATCTCGAGAAAGATGCATGTAGGGCTGGCCAGTGAGCCTCCAGGACCCCTGTGTCTCCACCTCTACCTATCAGGTGCTGGGTGACAAGTATGGATGTCATCGGGCCACATAGAGAGTGGGGGTTTATCTGTTTGGTCCCCAGTGCATCCCCAGGCCTCTTTAGAACAGGGTCTAAGTGTGGGTATTTGTTTACTCAGAGCTGAAAGGCCATCCCTGTGGCTTTTTATGGTGACATTTTAATTGCTTTGTTGAGGCACAATTTCTGTGCCATGTAATTTGCCCACTAGAAGCCTACAGTTAAAGGGCTGAGGGTGCAGCCTGTTGGAGCACTTGCTTAGTGTGCACACCAGAAACAGGGCTCCATCTCTGGTGCAATAGATAGCAAGCCGAAGTCTAGCAGTGATGGCGCACGCCTTTGATCCCGGCACTCGGGAGGCAGAGGCAGGCGGATCTCTGTGAGTTCGAGACCAGCCTGGTCTCCAAAGTGAGTTCTAGGACAGCTAGGGCTGCTACACAGAGAAACCCTCTCTCAGAAGAAAAGGAGAAGAAAGAAGAG
The DNA here is from genome assembly GCF_037038515.1 of Microtus pennsylvanicus. Lineage (NCBI taxonomy): Eukaryota > Metazoa > Chordata > Mammalia > Rodentia > Cricetidae > Microtus > Microtus pennsylvanicus. The sequence goes on from NC_134584.1 coordinate 85,056,289, forward strand.
AAGAAGATGAAGTAGAAAAAGAAGGAGGGAGGAAGGAAGGAAGGAAAGACAGACAATCTGGCATGGTAACCTATGTCTGGAACCCCACATTATGAAAAGGATAATTCAGGTGTCACACAAAGGCACATGTGATCAATCTGCATGCACGTTGGCAGGCTATCTTTTCACAAAAAGTCGCGCCACGACCTGAAACTAGGCTGGGCCACACACTCAGCAAAATGGCGCCTGCCTTCCTAATGAAGGGGGTGATTGAATCTCATCCCATTAGTGGGAGCTAAACTTTACACTCTGGCTGGATTAACTAATCATCACGAGCGATGAGGGAAGCTTCGAGAACATGTAGGCTGACTACCCTAATGTCCCCCTTCTATCGTCTTTTATCTTCCCTGCTTTCTAAAGACATAGCTGCTGTCATGAAGATGGGCGAACACCGATCTGGCTTCTTCCAGCTGAATGCGGCCATTAGGCCGAGCAGTCAGGGTTCCCCTCTAGGGGGTCTGTGGAGAAGACCCCCAGATGCGTGGGTAGTCTCATGTGTGTAACTGCAGGTGTTGGGAGGGAAGGAGGCCCTTGACTGGAGAAGCGAAGGCAAAATGATTAGCAAGGCAAGGTACCAGGGGTGGGAGCAGAGGAGATGTTCACTGTCAAAATCAGAGTCCATTAAATCTCTCGATGGGCTCACGAGAGCCTTCATCTACCGCTGTTCCTTGTTTGGCTTTGGCCTCTGAGGCTGGTCTCCAGAGTGATGAACCAGGGATGCTTCCAGGCCTCGAGACAGCCGTTGGAGTGGCTGGAATCAGTACGAGGTCCCTCCCCTATGGCTTCTGGACAGAGAAGGGACATTTCGCCACCATTTGTGTGTTAGGGTAAAATAATAGTGGGCCTGTTTCTCTTGGCTGCAGACAGGTTCTGAAGCGAGCCAAGGTCTGAGGTTTTGAATCTGGGCAGCATTTTTCTCACCAAGAAGAAAATCATTAGTAAGAAACGGTTGTCTGCTGAGCAGCACCCTATATGGAGTTCAGGCTGAGGCCTGGAGAGCGCGGCCCCTTGGACTGTTGAGGAAACAACAATCACTGGTCTTCAGCTATATTTCCTGTTAGGGAGTAAAGACAGTACAGATGACCAAAATTAACCTTTCCTCTTTAAACTGTCGGGGCCCTCAGGGGCTGCCCGAGCTTGAGAGGAGCCCCCGCCCCCTTTGTCCTTTTCCCCAGTTGTGTGTTCTGTGTGAGGGTATGTCAAAGGCCTGGCTTGGCTCTGGCTTTACTTGGAGGCATGAAGGAAATTTCCCGCCACACTGACCCTCTTCTTTGTAGACTGGACATGGGTTAGAGTCTGCTGGGTGGGTCTCCAGGCCTAACTTCACATAACAGCAGCTGACTCCCGACAGTTCTGGGAAATTTGGGGATGTCCCATAATCCCCTGAGGTCTAGTTGAACTTGGCAGACAAGGGGGCACATAGTCTCCACTTTAATCCCTCTGATTACATTAACATAGCCTCCAAGTATGAACATTGGACGCCCGGTATCAGCCACTCAGTCTGGTCCTTTTAACTACTGGGCAATATTTAGATAAAACTGAAGTGAAAGCCTAAAATCTTTTAAGATCCATTAATGTGAGCAAAGACTTGAGAGCAACGTATTGAGCTTTAGCCTTAGAAAATTTGATATCATCAACTCTAAGCCTCACCTTTGACCTGCCTTTGCCTACTCAGACCTCCATAGCTGAAGGAGCTTTTTAGTTTCAGGGTTTTTTAGTAATACAAGTCATAATAACAAATTTACCAGGAGTCGTGAGAATATTTTTCCCTTCCCTGGTGGAGTGGTCTAAGCAACGACACCCTCTTCACAATGTCCCAGGGACAAACCAAAGTTTGATGTCAGGGAAGTTCACCCTGGAGAACAAGAAAGCCTACTGACGGAGTGTGTCGGAGGGGTCGCTGACAGGACTGTGGTGTCCCCCGAGCAGCCACACTGAAAAGTCTGCACCCAGAGTGGATGATGGCTTCTGAATAGCTTTTTAGCTGGAGGCCCTTGCCCTAGTCTTTTATACTTTCATAGTCCTTAAGACCTGGAGGTCAAGTGCAATTAGGGCAGAACTGCACCGCAGCTGGCTGGGTGGAGGGGCTGGATGCTCAGCGAGGTCCGGTGACCCCGCCCACACCCTCCTCCTATGACCTTCAGAAGTTAACAGGTCCAGCTGTGGCAATCCTTTGTAAGCAGGCAAAGAAGTCATGCCAATGACAGCTGTTTGGCTCAAGACAGCATTGTGCAACACCCCTTTAATTAAAGCACGTTGAACCCAAACTATGTACATAGGCTAAAATAACGACAGTGCACGCACTGTTAAACTACAGGCCTCTTAAATTCCTAGGTAAGCCAGGTGGAGAACACGGTCTTAATAGAGTACACAGAGTGAGCTATCATAGCTGCGCTTATGAAGTGTGAGAAGCAGCAGACAGACCGCAAAATCCCACGAAGCTGGTGTTTACGGGATCCTGAAGGACTCCGCTAAGGAAGCGCTGGAGTTAAGAGCTTAGACAGGGTGGAGACCGCTGCTCTTTTCCCTAGTCTGTCCACGTTAGAGTAACCAGAAAGTAAAAACCCAGGATGCCCAGGGCTCCACGGGAGAACAAAGGCAGACAAGCATGAGCGAGCAGACTTGGAGCAGTGGCGGCGGAAAGAGCCGGCGTGAAGACCCGGCAAAGGCGGTGTCTGCAGCCTCCCCCAAGAAGGCTGCTTGTTCCGGCTCCAGCCGTGGTAGCCGCCTACTGGCAGCAGCTTGCCGGCACCTGGACAGCTCTTCTCTGGGCCCAGCTGGGATCTGCGCTTTACCAAGTTCTCCCTGGACTGCTGCAAACCACGTGAGCTGCCCAAGTCTAGACATCTCAGTGTCGGCTCCTTTTGAAGCTTTTAGTGTTGGAGATGCACGGCTGGAAAAGCTCTCAAGTCCCCTCCAGAAACCAGTATATACATCATGTAAAACAATGTGTCAAAACAAAACAGAAAAACTAAAAATAAAAGATCATCGTGGAGGTCTGGTGTTGCCTCCTTAGTCTGGTATAAAAAATGCATTGGCCTTGTATTGCATGGGCAATACAGCCCATGTTGGAGTCTTAGATGGGCCTCATTTCTGTGATCCCATCAGGAAGGTGAAGGCCAAATAGGGAGGGAAGTGGGGAAGGAGGAAGAGCAGAAGGGAGGAAGAGAGAAAGGGGGGAGAGGGAGGAGGGAGGGAGAAAGGAGGGGGGAGAGAGAGAGAGAGCGAGAGAGAGAGAGAGAGAGAGAGAGAGAGAGAGAGAGAGAGAGAAAAGAATGGATAAATAAATAAATAAATTCGGGAGAAGAGGATTGGAACCTGTGACTGGATGGCTGTGGTGCAGAAAATTCTAGGGTTCCTGCTAATCCAACGAGGGTTCCCGGTAACAGAAAAAAGCATTGTCCAAAAAAAAAAAAACCAAAAACAAAAAAAGCCGGGCGGTAGTGGCACACGCCTTTAATCCCAGCACTCGGGAGGCAGAGGCAGGCGGATCTCTGTGAGTTCGAGACCAGCCTGGTCTGGTCTACAGAGCTAGTTCCAGGACAGGCTCCAAAGCCACAGAGAAACCCTGTCTCGAAAAACCAAAAAAAAAAAAAAAACAGAAAAAAGCATTGAGTTAGGTTAGCACGGATACATGAGGAGGCTGTACACATGGCATAGGCTGGTAAAGCCCTCATTCCACCCCGCCAAAAAAGAACAAAGCAAAGAAACAGGCAGAACTCACACCCCCAAGAAAAGGGGCTGCAGATAGTAACTGTGAATGCCCAGAGCTGTCACCTGAATTCCATGTTCACCTCCCCTCAGCTCCCTCGAACACACGGTGACCCCACTAGAGGAACAGGAGCAGGATGGGGGCGTGTCTCCAAAGCCTGGTGACCCTGGTGTGCTGGCGGTCCTGCGGCCTCTGCTTGCTTGTTTGGATAGTTTCTTGGGCCTTCTTCAAGCTGCTGAGGAAAGTTTGCCCCTGGATCTTTATTGATCTAAAAGAGTGTCATTCCGTTAGATCCTGGAGTCACCATGACAGGGTGGGGCCTGTTGCCCCATTGGAGGGGATGGTAACACTCACCCAGATGAAATCCTGGAGAACACCCAAATTACTGGGGGAAACCAATCTCAGGGTCCTACAGACGAACACACCACAGAGTGAGAGTTATTTGGCAGTGATTTCTTTTTGTAGAAAGGGTACATCAGACTCAAAGTGGGCTAGCAAACACTAACCAAAATTGCCCCCATCTCTAACCCTCCTGTAGGTGGTAACTGTGTCTCCTCCCGCTGGTGGGGGTTGGACTTCACAATCTGATGCAACCAATCAGCACAAAGGGGAAGGTGGTGAGAAACACCGGCTTTGGGCTGATTGCCTCTGACAGGAAAACAAACAAAAATCAGTTTCTCACATTCCAGTACTTGACAGCCCGAGGCAGGAGGGTTTGAGCCCAGGGCAGCACGGCCAGGCTCTGTCTCAAACAGATAAAACTGCTAAGGTCTTCTTCTTTTTTTTTTTTTTTTTTGTTTTTTCGAGACAGGGTTTCTCTGTGGTTTTGGAGCCTGTCCTGGAACTAGCTCTTGTAGACCAGGCTGGTCTCGAACTCACAGAGATCCGCCTGCCTCTGCCTCCCGAGTGCTGGGATTAAAGGCGTGCGCCACCACCGCCCGGCTTGCTAAGGTCTTCTTTAATGCCAACAGCATCAGGCTGGGAAACCGTTCGGTGGGATAAACTGCCTTGCAAGCTAGAGGACCTGAGTTCAATCCCCACCAAATAAAAGGCAGGCTGAGCACGTGCTTGTAATCCCAGCGCTGAGGAGGGCCAGCAGGTGGACCCCTGAGGCTTGCTAGCCTTGAGAGAGCCTGTCTCAAAAGGCAAGGAGATGGCTCCTGAGGCACCTGAAATTATCCTGTGGCCTCCACAGTCACACACACTCTTACACATGCAGTCACACGAGCGTGTGCACAGACACACACATGCAGTCACACGAGCGTGTACATACACACACACATGCAGTCATATGAGCGTGCACACACACACTCACACATGCAGTCATATGAGCGTGCACACACACTCACACATGCAGTCATATGAGCATGCGCACACACACTTACACATGCAGTCACATGAGCGTGCGCACAGACACACACTCACACATGCAGTCACATGAGCGTGCACACACACACATGCAGTCACATGAGCATGTGCACACACACTCACACATGCAGTCATATGAGCGTGTGCACAGACACACTCACACATGCAGTCATATGAGCGTGCGCACACACACTCACATGCAGTCATATGAGCGTGTGCACACACACTCACACATGCAGTCATATGAGCGTGCGCAGACACACTCACACATGCAGTCACATGAGCGTGCGCAGACACACTCATGCAGTCACATGAGCGTGTGCACAGACACACTCACACATGCAGTCATATGAGCGTGCGCACACACACTCACACATGCAGTCATATGAGCGTGCGCACACACACTCACACATGCAGTCACATGAGCGTGTGCACAGACACACTCACACATGCAGTCACATGAGCGTGCACACACACACATGCAGTCACATGAGCATGTGCACACACACTCACACATGCAGTCACATGAGCGTGCGCACAGACACACTCACACATGCAGTCACAGGAGCGTGTGCACAGACACATGCAGTCACATGAGCATGTGCACACACACTCACACATGCAGTCACATGAGCGTGCACACTCACACATGCAGTCACATGAGCATGTGCACACACACTCACACATGCAGTCACATGAGCGTGCGCACAGACACACTCACACATGCAGTCACAGGAGCGTGTGCACAGACACACACTCACACATGCAGTCACATGAGCATGTGCACACACACTCACACATGCAGTCACATGAGCGTGCGCAGACACACTCACACATGCAGTCACATGAGCGTGTGCACAGACACACACTCACACATGCAGTCATATGAGCATGCGCACACACACTCACACATGCAGTCATATGAGCGTGCGCACACACACTCACACATGCAGTCACATGAGCGTGCGCACACACACTCACACATGCAGTCACATGAGCGTGTGCACACACACTCACACATGCAGTCATATGAGCGTGCACACACACACTCACACATGCAGTCATATGAGCGTGCGCACACACACTCACACACGCAGTCATATGAGCGTGCGCACAGACACACTCACACATGCAGTCATATGAGCGTGCGCAGACACACTCACACATGCAGTCACATGAGTGTGTGCACAGACACACTCACACATGCAGTCACAGGAGCGTGTGCACAGACACACACATGCAGTCACAGGAGCGTGTGCACACACACACTCACACATGCAGTCACAGGAGCGTGTGCACAGACACACTCACATGCAGTCACAGGAGCGTGTGCACAGACACACTCACACATGCAGTCACAGGAGCGTGTGCACAGACACACACATGCAGTCACAGGAGCGTGTGCACAGACACACATATGCAGTCACAGGAGCACACGCGCACACACACACGTAGTCACAAGCAAGTACACACACGTAGTCACAGGAATACATGTATGCATACACACACACACACACACACACACACACTATTAGCAGTTTTGGGGATGGAAGCCAGAGTCTCTCACTGAGTTTGGGTCCTGAGAGAGCAGCAGTGCCCAGCTCCGAGCCTCTCTTGGTGCCCGCTGTTCCTGGCCAGCGCTTTTTCAGTAGGCCAAAGCAGAGAGGAAGCTGAGACTTGACCTTTGGCATCTCCGTAAACAGGAAGTTGGCCAACCACTTCAGGGTTGAGATCCAGTCTAGAGGGTCCTTATCAGTCCACCCATCAGTGGCTCTCCTGCCTCTCCCACACAACAAGGCAGCTGACAGCAAGGCCGTCCAGAGTCTCAGAAGTTGGGCTTGATGTCCCAGCTTTCCCTTCTGCAGCTAGCCCCACAGTGTGGAGAGGAGAGTCAATAATCCCACAGTGTGGAGAGGAGAGTCAATAGTCCCACAGTGTGGAGAGGAGAGTCAACAGTCCCACAATGAGGAGAGGAGGCCTTCTCAGGGGTGAGAAGGCTTGGGCACCGGCCAGGGCAGCTCCTCACAGATCACTAACAATGGGAACCTCAGGGCAAAGCCTGGAAGACGATGGGAGACAGGGCAGCCTCAAGCAGGGGAAGGTTGAGTCTAGGCTACCATTAGATTGTTCAAGCCCCTCTCACCTCTCGTCTTCCCCACATCTCCCACACAGGTGACAGGAAGCTCCACTTCCCTAACAAACAGCATCCCCATCCTGAGTTCTGAGACCAACCTCTCCCCAGTTTCTTGGGCTCAGAATTCAATCAAATGTGTGTTTGGTTCCCTGCTGAAGGGCTGCACGGCCGTTTCCCAGCCCTGACCTTACTCTCACTTCCCCTTTTCTCTCGCCTTGCCAACCACGTGTAGGTATCACAGGGTTTCCCACCTTCCTCAACCTCTTAGCTCAGCCCGCACCAGAGGAAGGCGTCAACTTACTCGCCACCCAGACAGGTGCCAGCACTTCTACAGGTGGGGAAACTGAGGCCTGGGGACCCCCAGGGAGCAATCAGCTTCAGCCTCCACAGTCACTTGAGGTGGGTCAGGATTCTGCCAGAGTCCAAGGAACTGGAGTCCCACACAGCTCTTGACCACCTCTCAAAGATCTGCTTCAGACCAGAACCTGCGTCCCTGAATTTGCTTTTTACCTCAGTCAGAACCACCAGGCTCCATCAAGCCGACTCCCTGAGGGAATTCTGATTCCCACTCCACCCTGTCGCCTAGACCCTCCACTCAGGGAAAGTAGAAAAAGCCCAAGGAAGTGGAGGTGGGGGAGTTGAGAAGGGAAAATATTTTGGTTCTCAGGAGGCGAGGAAATTGCCTGATTCCCAACCGATTAGGAGTAATTAACCCTTCGCGAGGCAGTAATTAAGTCTGTGCGGCTGAAGCCGTAATTAGAAGCCCCAGAGGCTCCGCCCCTCCCTAAGCGCACCAGCAGGCTTGCGGACAGCCCTGGTTTCCCTAGGAGGCTGGCGCGGCCACCAGTCTGGCCAGGGGCTCCTGGAGTGAGCGTGAAAAGAAACAGTGTTCCTGAAATCAAATCAGTTTCTCATCATGGTCCTTTTCGAAGGTGCACAATATTGTTGGGGCGGCGGGGGAAATGAACCGGCTGAGGTCCGCCAGGAGGGGCTTAGAGGGTACTTTTCATTTTGAGATGGTTTCACTGTGAATTCAAGATTCTCCTGCCTCAGCTTCCTCGGTAAAGAGAATACAAATACCGCATGTTTCATACCCCAGACCAACACTGAGGTGAAGAAGGTGGGGGACAGCGGCTCCCTCAGGGAAGACGGGTTGGTAACAGGTTCCTGGCTCAGACAAGAAAGGAGACTAGACACGGGCCCAGCAGTGTAGACTGTCTGAAGTGAGAACTCCTTGGGCCTGTACTGACTTTAGTGTCATGAAGAAGGCCAGGCTCTGGTCCCAGAGCCAAGGTGACTGTGCAGAGCCTAGGGTCTCTCAGGGAGAGAGACAAGAGGACAAGAAGGGGCTCTGATGGCTGGGACTGTTCTGCAGACCATGGCTGACTAACAGGACCACAGAAGCCAGGGCCTTGCACACGCCTGTCACCCACCAGAGTTGCTCAGGATGCTGAAGCAGGGTCACCACAGTCCAAGGTCTGTCTGAGCTACAAAGTAAGTTAAAGGCCAACCTGTGCAGTTCACTGAGGAGCCGTTTCTAAGGCAGAGCAGGGTGATCGCCTCACACGCAGGAAGCTGTAGGCTCAAGCCACAGAAACATATAATAAAGAAATATTTCTATTTTTTAATCTTATCTTCTGAAGGGCAATCAAGGAGGTTATCGAGGACTGGAGTAAGATGCTTCCTGATGCAAAAGGACTAGAAATGAGGTTGTGTGCCCCCACCCAAGCCTTTTACTCTCTCTCTCTCTCTCTCTCTCTCTCTCTCTCTCTCTCTCTCTCTCTCTCTCTCTCTCTCTCTTTTCTCTCAAGACAGGGTCTTATTATGTAGTCCTGGCTGTTCTGGAGCTCACAGTAGCCACTACCTCTGTGTGAGTCACCATTCCTGGCAACACCACCCCTTTTATTTATTTATTTATTTTGGTTTTGTTTCAAGACAGGGTTTCTCTGTGTAGCCCTAGCTGTCCTGGAACTCTGTTGACCAGGCTGGCTTTAAACTCAGAGATCTGTCTCCCAAGTGCTGGGGTTAAAGGCACGTGCCGCCACAGGGTAAGCTGGGCTCCACATGTATGTCATAGCATGTGCAATGTGTCACATGTGCACATACACACAAAGTAAATAAGAAATACACTGGGGGTAAAGAGCTGGCCCTGTGGTTAAGAGTGCTTATTGTTCCTGCAAGGGACCTGGGTTCCATTCCCAGCACCCACCCGGTGGTTCACAACCACCTGTAACTCTAGTTCCAGGGGATCTGATGCCCTCGTCTGACCTCAAAGGACACTGGGCATGTGGTGTACAGACACACATACAGGGAAAACACTTGTGCACATAAGAGAAACCTAAAAGAGGGAGAGAGCTTTAACTTCAAGTTCTGCTCCAGGGCCTTTGCACTTGCCGCATCCGAATGGAAAACCTTTAGCCAATCCCGTGTGTGTGTGGTCACCCGGAGCTTCCCATAAGCTAGGGAAGCGCTGGACCATGAGCCACACCCTTATGGGGTGTCTGGGAATTTTGTGCTCCTCCGCTTCCGGGCAAGCCACACCTCCTTGGAGCCCTCTGGGATTCGTGGTCTGGCTCTTCAGTGGCGAGCTGTGACTTCATGCCTCTGTTCACCTCCTCCTCAGGGCGCTGACTGTGGGCCAGCAGTTGCCTTGTCCGGTTCTAGTTGTCCTCCGGCCCCACCCCCATTCTCAGGCGATCAGAAGCTCTGGCAGGTTTAAATGTTCTATTCCCTGACTGTGACCCCAGACCAGGACAAGCACAGTGGCTCAGCAAATGTCTGTTGCATGAAAACGTGGACAAATTCTGGCTGAGAAAAGCGTCCTTTGCAGGAGAATTTCATAAACGTGAGTTGTTTCTAAAACTACTCCTGGGAATGGGGGAGGGTGCGTCCTGGGCGGGGAGGAAGGTGGCAGTGACCCACTTTCACAGGCGGCGCTCGCACCTCCACTTGGCGGCCCCCAGGTGGCGCTCGCTCCCCGCGCTGCCGCCGCGGTACCAACTACGAGCGAGTGGTGTGTGTTTTGTGGGCGAGGCCTCCAGACTCAGCCCTCTCCGCGGCATCCTAGGAGGAGCGCCTAAACCCGGATTCGGATGCCAAGTCCTGTTTCGGAGTTCCCTGCCTGGTTGGGAAGCTTTTTGATCATGTGTGAGGTAGAGATGAGGATGCCGCTCTACCTATCTCCTAGCCAGGTCTCACATGATCCTCCAACTTAGGTACTGAGGGACAAGCTCACTAGGTGGATGTCCTATTAATGTACATAGGGCACGGCTGGTGTGGGGAGAAGGGAAGGTGCACATTCGCTGTAGAGAAGAACGAATCTCTATTGTACAGAGAAACCGAGGCTCAGGCAACCGGCATGACTTACTCAGGGCTCAATCCCAGCCCTTCCCTCTCAAAAAGCCTTGGCAAAACCTGGCACGGTAATGGCATCCAGATTATAAGAGGCCTCTTTCAAGTGGGCTCCACCCCGGTGGGAGACACATCGGCCTCGGATGTCCATCTCCCTAGGGCAGATGTCCTAGCCCTTGCTCTCACCCACACTGACTCAGTGCTTATGGCGTCTGGCCCACCCGCTGCATTCAGGTCTCTGCCTCTTGATACTGTTGAAGGAGATGATCCCACGCTTTGGAGGACACTGAGTAGATAACCTGGTCACTACAGTTGGGTCCCAGTGCTGTCTGTCCCCAAGGGCCCCTCGCCCACTGCCGAAACCATAACTGCTCCAGGACTTTCTCTGCTTTCCCCGAGGTCAGAGTCCGAAACCCCACCCCCACAGGGCACAAGGAGGTCTTCGGGAAAGAACCGCCAGGGAAAGGAAAAAAATGTCTGCTAGGCAGATGCACACAGAACCTTGTAAACTGGTGAGCGCCTTTACCCGATTCAAAAATGGGGCCCAAGTACCTGATTTGGCAAAAGATCCCAGAGACTTTTGGAGAGACGCTTACGGTTAGGGACACCTGGGAAGCTGCTGGGAGCCCTGGCCCTGAGTACCAGCTGTGGGTCAGTGCTGAGCTGTGTGCCCACCCGGTAGCCTTGCCAGAGCTCTGCCCTTATCGGGTGTTAAGTCCTGAACTTCTGGCTTAGAGCTGGGTACACTCAAATGCTTGGCTGTCCAGATGAGGTCATGCCCAGAGCATCTGCTCGGGGCCTCCCCACCCTTTCCTGTGGTTGTCCAGAAGACCTCTTTGGACACAGAGAGCCAGCTACCCTAGCCCACCCCCCCTCCCCGGAGGCTGGAACCGACTGTGTGTATGTTTGCTGTGCCCGTGTGTTTGTCTGCTGTGACGTGTTTACATCGGATTTTTCTGGCCCGAGTGTGTCTGTCTTTGTTTATCCTTCTGCTCTGTCTCCACAAATGTGGAGGAAACTTCTGTTTCCAATGAGGGGCCAGAGAAATATCTTACTGCTACATTCATGCACTGGAAGTGATTGAATTCCCAAGATTAGAGTAGAGGCATTCTGCCTGAAACTGGTTTGGAGGGAGAAGCTGCTAGACTTGCTCTTTCTCTGCTCAAAAAAGAAACGGAGGTATGAGGAGGTGAGTGAGAGGGTGGCCAGAAACTACGATAAACCAACCACATGCAGACAGTAAAGAGGGAATGTCTATGACAAATCAACCACATGCAGAGGGTTCTCCTTGAGTAAATGTTTCATGAGCTAGGTGCAGGGACACACACCTGTCACCCTGCCACTTAGAGAATGAGACAGGAGGTGTGTTATTCAGGGTTGTCAAAAGCAATGATTCTCAACTTGTGGTTTGCAACCCCATCAAGGTCAAACAGGATCATAGATCAGATAGCCTACATATCAGATATTTACATTAAGGTTCATAACAGTAGCAAAATTACAGTTATGAAGTAGCAGCGAAATAATTTTATGGTTGGGGGTCCCCACAATATGAGGTTGCCGCATTAGGAAGGTTGAGAATCACTGCTCTCAGAGAAAAAAAAACACTGATAGAATAAATCTATAAAATCCCCTTTTATAAGGGGATTTATCAGAGTGGCTCACAGGCTGTGGTTCAGCTCATCCAGCAATGGCTGTCTCCAAACAGAAACTCAGGAAATCCAGTTGTTCTGTCCGCAAGACTGGATGTCCCAGGTGTCTTCAGTACCTGCCAGAATCCCGAAGTAGGCGCCACTGCCAGTGAAGGAAAGAACTCGCCAGTGGTTGTGAGGAGAGGCAGGCAAAGAGCAAGAGCTTCCTTCTTCCACACCCTTCTGCATAGGCTGCCACCAGAGGGTGCGGCCCGGGATCGGGGTGGATCCAGTCACGAAAAATCCCTCACAAGTGTATCCAGCTGCTCTGGGTTTCAGTTGATGCTAGACATGATCAGGTTGACAACAAAGATTAGCCATCGAGGATAGCGAATTCCAGGTTGGTCAGGGCTACAGAGTAAGAGCCCATCTCAAAAATTAAAAAACAATTTAAAAAAATGCATTTTCTTTTGAGACAAAATCTCATTCTTTAGCCTGGGATGGGCTGAGATTCACTACGCAACCCAATATTGCTGCGACTTGTGGTCCATCTCCTTCTTAGCCCACCACGTGCTAATTACTGCCACACCTGCCTTCAAACAGAAGCAAAGACTTCGGGACTGGAGAGATGGAGGAGTTAAGAGCACTGGCTGCCCTTGCGGAGGACCTGAGTTTGATTCCAAGCACTCACACGAAGGCTCGCAGCTGTTGATTCAAGGGGATCTGAAAGCTTCTGGTCTCTGCAGGTACCAGGTGTGCATTCACAGGTGCAAAATAAAATAAATAGAACACTGTAAAATCTAATCTACTGTTTAAAATTATACGTGTGTGTGTATGTGTGTGTGTGCGTGTGTGTATGTGTGTGCGTGTGTGTATGTGTGTCTGTGTATGTGTGTGTGCGTGTGTGTATGTGTGTATGTGTGTGTGCGTGTGCGTATGTGTGTCTGTGTGTGTCTGTGTGTGTATGTGTGTCTGTGTATGTGTGTGTGCATGCATGAGTGTGCCCCACATGGGTTTGTGCACATCAGTGCAGGCACCCAGAGGGGCCAGGAGATGGCATCTTATCCCCTGGAGCTGAAGTTACAGGGTTGTGAACCCGTGTGTGCTGGGAACTGAACTCCTGTCTCCTGCAAGAGCAGTGTTAAGCTCTAAACCACTGAGCCCCCGATTTTTAAAAATGTGCTCCGAATGTAGCCCAGATATGGAACTGTCTGGGGTGTCCCCATAACCTGCTACAGGCAAGGACCTCTTGTTCCTATTTACAAAAGAGGAAGAGAGCTGGGGTGGAGTGCCCAGCATCTTCGGAAGCTCAGGTCTCGAAGGCCTATGTCTTGCGTCTTTACTCTTCTCAAACGACAACTGTATTGTTTTTTTAGACAGGGTCTTATGTAGCCCAGGTTAGCCTCAAGCTAGCTAGTAGCTACAGCTGATCTTGAACTCTAGCTCAGGCCTCAGACTGGTCTCAACCTCGTGGCAATCCTCCTGCCTCAGTTTTCTCAGTGCTAGGATTACAGACATATATACCACCGTAGCAGCCTGATACCACTCTTGAGGTCCCACAATGGTAGGCTTCTCTGTGCCTCTGTTTCCCTTTGTCATCCACGAATCTCAGCAGAGCATGCTCAGCTCAGCGGCTGAGCTCCTTGGCACGATGCCAAGTTTCTTGTACTTTACTCCTGTGGGTAGTCTCAGCCCAAAAGAGCTCGTTGGATCTGTGAACAGATATATCAATTAGCGCTAATTAATAATCCCTGTGGGATCAGCACTGTACCAGTGACAGGTCCCCAAGCTCTGAAGAACCTTGAGGCTGACATGAATCCCTAGTATGTGACATTCAGGGCCTGAGGTCCCTGCTGGGGCCAAGAACAGGGCCCCTGGGTGACAACACCACAGGGTAAGATCTCATAAGCCTGGGTTCAGACCTGCAGAGAGATGTGACCTGAGGGCCCACCAGAAAGGTCACCAATACTTCACAGAGAATCAAACTTTTAGGTAAATTCTTCATCATTCCTTGCCTCGGTTTCCACATCTATAACATGAGGGTCATTATGAAAGATAAGCAATCCTGGAAATTTCATGTCACGGAGTGTGGCAGCAGGGGCTAAAGCGAGCAGTTACAGTGGCTCCGACAGCCACCAGCGCCATCTGAGGCAGGGACTCAGCATGACCGGCCAGATTTTCCTAGTCTGTAAAGTTTCCTTTGCCTGGTATAGACTTCATGGGATTGCTAGAAAGGGGCTGGAGAAACAGCTCAGAAGCAGGTCACGGACTGCTCTTCCAGAAGACCCAGGTTCGATTCCCAGCTCCCACCTGGCAGCTCACAGTCGTCAGCAATTCTAGGCCCTCGTGCATATTGGGATTTTCCTGAGCACTATTTGTTGTGTGAAGTGTAAGGAGGAGATTTTCAGTCTCTCTGCCAACTGGCCTATTCTGTACAGGAAATTAAAAAATATATTTGTGCCAGGCAGTGGTGGTGCATATCTTTAATCCCAGCACTCGAGAGGCAGAGGCAGGTGAATCTCTGTGAATTTGAAACCAAGTTGGTCTACAGAGTAAGTTCCAGGACAGTCAGGGCTACATAGAGAAACCCTGTCTTAAAAACAAAACAAAACAAAAAGAACTCCCCAAATTTCGTGAGCATACACAAATATATGTGCACCATCATGGAAACCAGAAGAAGCCCTCAGGTGAGGGTCCTACGTTGTCTCCCTTCACCTGTTTCTTTAAGGCAAAGTCTCTCCTGAAACTAAGCTAGAAACCAGCAAGCCCGTTGATTTTATCTTTTTTATTACAATATGTTTATATTGATTCTTTGGGAGTTTCACATCAAGCATCTCAATCCCACTCATTTCCCAGTCCCTCTGTATCCGCCCTTCTCTCTTGTAGTGCCCCCCCCCCCCAGGAAAACTTGAGAATCTCCTCTTGGATATCCTGTAGTTGCCCTGAGTCATGGAGATCCTGTAGCTATGGTTCCCAAAACCAGTTTCTCCGTGGGCTCCAGCAGGTCATAGATGGGTAGGTGTTGGGGAGTGCCAACTCAAAGCCCTGAATGTGTCCTGGTCTGGTCAGCTGCTGGACCACCCCTTAGGTGAGGGGCAGAGCCAACTCTCCCATGCCTGTGGCGAGGGGTGGGGCCAACTTCTCCAAGTGCCATGGGGGTGGGCAGCTCTCCTATGAGGGGCGGGGCCAATGGGCAGCAGGGACATCTCTCTGGTGAGCGGGGAGCCGGCTCTCCCCATGCCAATGAGGGGTGGGACCAGCTCAGCACGGCTCTCGTACTTCAACACATGGTTCACATGACCTCCTGTGGTAATATGGGCAACTGGCATCCACATGGCATCTGGACCACGGACCCAGACATGGTCATCAGCAACATCTTGGGTCTGGTTGTCACAATAGCCCCAGGTGGCGGCAATGCAGGGCACTCAGATCTGTGGGCCCTGGTGGCAGCATGACCCTTAGACAGCTACATGGCCCCAGGTATCAGCCCAGCCCCTCTGGCATCTGCATAGTCTTTGGCGGCAACAGGCCACCGACATCAACTATGACCGTGACTGCGGAGGGACCACAGACCAAACATGGTCCCGGGTAGCAGCCCAGGCCTAGATGTCACTATGGCCCCTGGTGACAGCACAGGCCACTCAGATTGGGGCAGTCCCTGAAGTGGCGTGGCCCTTGGGCACCACACCAGCGTGGCATGTGTGGTAGCCCAGACCCCAGGCATTCTCACGGCCTTCGGTGATAACAGGAGTCATAGACATTAACAAAGTGGGTCTTGGCAGCAACCCAGGCCCAGACATCCACATGACCCCCAGGGGAAAGCAGGCCACCTACATTAGCCTTGCCCACCCTCGCCTCTTCAGATCTGCCCCTCCTCATAGGGCTTGAGCCATCTTCCTTCTTTCTTTCTGAAACACCACCATATACTGGCTCACTGTAATGGCACCGCAAGGCTGGGCTGGCCCATGATTCCTCCTCCTAAGCGGAGGAATGACCACAGGCTGTCTTGTGAACGTCCTTCATCTGCTGGACCCTAATGGCAGCTGGCAGGCCCTAATTCCTCCAATTTTATCTTTGGTAAAAGTAGTTTTATTATTATTTATTTACATTCATGTGTGTATGTCTGCATGTGAGGAGGACAGAGGGTATCAAATAATCCCCAGGAGCTGGAGTTATCGGCAGTTGGGAGCTGAACCTGGCTCCTCTGTAAGAGCAATATGTGCTCTTAACCATGGAGCTGTGTCTCCATCCCCTTGAGGACAGAGGGTATCAAATCCCCAGGAGCTGGAGTTATCGGCAGTTGGGAGCTGAACCTGGCTCCTCTGTAAGAGCAGTATATGCTCTTAACCATGGAGCTGTGTCTCCATCCCCTTGAGTCTGTCATTGCCTCTGCTTAGACCTGGAATTGCAGGCAAGCACAGGACACCTGGCTTGTCATGCTGGTGCTGGGATCTGAGCTCCTACTCGTGACTGTTCAGATGGTGTTCAGAGATGCTGAGCCATCTCTCCAGCCCCTCACATGCTTTAAATATTTTTTTGAGAATAGGTTCTTCTCTCATACAATATATTCCAACCACAGTCATTATGTGCATCGTTTGTGTGTGTTGTGTGTGTGTCAGGGACATTGCGCCTGCCACAGTCACATGTGAAGGTCAGAGGATCGCTCTGCAGTCAGCTCTCCCAAGTTACTTTCGCATAGGGTCTGGGAATCCAAGTCAAGTTGTCTGACTTGTGCACTTTACCCCACTGAGCCCTCAAGCCCCTCACATATTAACCCTGATATCTCTCTCTCTCTCTCTCTCTCTCTCTCTCTCTCTCTCTCTCTCTCTCTCTCTCTCTCCTGCTTGTTCTCTGCGGCTGTGATAAACACCATGATCTAAAGCAACTTGGAGAGGAAAGGATTTGTTTTAGTTCAGAGGTTACAGCCCACAGCATATAAGGAATTCAGGGTTAGAAACTCAAAGCACAAACCATGGAGGAAGCTGCTCACTAGCTTGCCCCAGGCTCACAGTCAGCTGTTCTTACACAGCTCAGTGCATCTGCTGAGGGGTGGCATCATTCTCAGTGGGTTGTATCAACCAACAATCAAGAAATGCCCCCAGACACTCCCACAGGCTAATCTGGTAGGGCAATTCCCAGTTGTATTTCTCTCTCTCCAGGACTGTCAAGTTGGTAGCCAGGACCAGCCACCACAAGCCTGCCCCTTGTCACTTGACGCACAGACACATCACTGCTAAACCTCTCCTTGTCCCCGAGATCGCATGCTAATACCACAATATAAAATACAGTCCAATCCCAAAGTGTTGCAGTGCAGGATTTAAATATTTCAACACTTTGAAAGTTTAATGTCTCAGCCGGGCGGTGGTGGCACACACCTTTAATCTCAGCACTTGGGAGGCAGAGGCAGGTGGATCTCTGAGTTCGAGGGCAGCCTGGTCTACAAAGTAAGTTCCAGGACAGAAAAACACTGTCTCAAAAAAAAAGTTCAATATCTCTTTGAAAAATCCAAAGTGTTTTTTTAACTGTAGGCTCTTGTAAAATAAAAAATAAGTTATATGCTTCTTTATTTCAAGAAGGAAGAATCATAGTTGCTTTCATATAAAAGCAAAAAGAAAACCCCATAGTGTAAAAGGCTCAGTGTCTGGGACTGGAAAGATGGCTCAGTGTTAAGAGCACTGGCTGGTCTTCCAAAGACCTGAACTCAGTTCCCAGCGCCTGTGTCAGGCAGCTCACAGCGGTTTGTAGCTCCAGCTCCAAGGAATCAGACATCACATGTAAATGTGTAAATACCCATGTATGTGTGGTCAGGCACACACACACAGTCCTGCACATAATTAAAAATAAATGCTAAAAAACACAAACTCAAAAACAAAAACTTCACAAACTCCATGTTGGCTATCTGGGACTCACTATTGATGTGCTGCACTCCAAAGGCTTGGGCAGCTCTGCTTCTCTGGCTCGGCCATCCACAGCACACATAGCTAGTCTCAAAGGCTCAGGCTGGCTCTGGCCCATACCTGCTTCTGGCCTCAGTGGACACTCATGGTCCTAGAGTCTCCATATTCTGTAGTCCCCACTGTGACTAAGGCTGCACCTTCACCGATGGCCTCCTTGGGTCTCCCTGTAGGGACCCCAAACCAACCACAGCGCCAAACCTCAGTAGTTCTCCACAACCCCTTCACGCCTTCAAAGTCAGCAGGATGCAGGAGACTCTTCCACGTTGCTTGCCAGGTTCTGCTGCCACCTCGATGTGCAGCCTTGGCCTCGACTGGACCACAGCTTCTGCGTGCTGACTTGGAGGAAATCATTCCCAGGAGTCTTTGCCTCCGTGATGCAGGTCTTTTACTGAGCACAGTTGAGTTTTCCCCACAACTAGCTAGCATGGACAGTCCTCAGGTCTCCCTTCCACACATTTCAATTCAAATGATTCATGTTAGCGTCCTGGAGAGACCCCCAAAAGACCACCATCTACGTATGCAATCAGCAAGAGCGTTTATTATCTTGAGAAGCTGGGGCCACACAGCCAACACAAGGGCAAAAATGGTGAACGGCAACCTTCCTCCAGGGAAAGCTTGCACACTCTTTTTACACAACTAAAGGAGTCCTAAAAAGCAATGTGGTCATCCTATCTAGGATTGATTTACACAAGTGACAATCGGATTAGCTCATTTCTAATTGGTTAGGGCTAGCAAAGGTGGGTTAAGGTTATAGCTAGGAAAAGCTATATTCTTTGGCAAATTTGGACAAGTCCCAGGTTTTATCCTTATTTGATTATTACCATGAGGTACCTGGGGAAGGGGGAGTTGGCCCCGGCCTAGTATACACAATTCCCCTCATCCTTACCGTTGGGGGCATTGGCAATTGATTGTCCTTTGTGTCTTCCTCAGAAACTGACTTGTTCAGTTTCAGGAGGCTGGAAGCGAGGCCTAATCTTCACTGAGTTATTAGGACCTGTCATGGTATCTGCCTGGCCCTCTCAGTTCACACCATGGCCCTGATAGGGTCTTCGGGAATCAAACTCTCTCTGTAATTATGAGCCAGGCCTCCATCATCTGGGTTTGTCTGAGAACTCATGCCTTCCGGTCTCCCACAGAACAGCGCTTACGTTCTCAGTACCAAACGACTTTTCCAGACCAAAGTGCCCAAAATTTCCACAATCCTCCCCAAAACAACACAGCCAGGTCCATCACAGCAACTAACCAGTCAACATATGGTTCCAGTTTCCGTCCAAGGTGGTTTCTGCCGCTGTGGTAGACACCATGGCCACAAGCAATGGGGAAAGGGTTTATTTCATTTTACAGATTACAGGGTACAGTCCATGGCTGAGGGAAGCCAGGTCAGGAACCCTAAATAGAAATCTAAAGCAAACCGCAGAAGACAGCTGCTTACTGAGTTGCGATCAGGCCCGCATTCAGCTACCTTCCTTGTATAGCCTAGGTCCACCTGCCCAGGCATGGTACCACTCCCAGTAGGCTGGGCCCTCCTAGGTCAGTTAGCCATCAAGAAAATGCCCCATGTACATGACCACAGGCCAATCTGATGCACACAATTTGTTCTAGAGTTTCTTATGGTTGTGAAAAGACACCATGATCACAGCAACTCTAATAAAGGAAACATTTAATTGTGTGATTCACTTACAGATCAGAGGTTCAGACCATCATGGCAGGGAGCATGGCAGCGTGCAGGCAGACATGGTGCTGGAGAATTAGCCGAGTATCCTACCTTTTGCAGGCAACAGGAAGTCAACTGACACACTGGGCAGTGTCCTGACTATGTGAAACCTCAAAGCCCGCCCTCACAGTGACACACTTCCTCCAACAGGGCCATAGCACTCCAACAAAGAAAGCCACGCCTCCTAATTGTGTCACTGCCTAGGAGATCATGGGATTATGGGGGTTGATTCCATTCAGATTGATAACCGAGATTATTCGCCGTGGCTGCCATACAATGCAGAAGAGGGCAGTGAGGAAGGACCGGGGACAGTGAGGGAAGATGAGTCTACGGCTGCCACTGATGTCTTCATGGTTCAGCCTGGCACCGTGGTAATACAGCATGCAGGAGAGTGGGGTGGAGCCAGGACTGGATCTTTTTTTTTTTTTCCTTTTGAGAAAGGGTCTCATGTAGCCCAGGCTAGTCTTAAACTGTATAGCTAGAGGTTGCCTTTGAACTCCTGGTCCTCTTGCCCTACCTGGAAAGCGATGGGTTTACAGGTCTGTATCATTGTGTCATTAGCCCAGTCTACTCAACGATGAAAACTAAACACAGGGCTTTGCGTATGCCGGGCAGGTACTCTACAGCTGAGCCGCATGGTGCCAGATTTGCTCTCTGCAACTTTCTGCCCTTCTTAGGAGCCAGCCCTAGTCCTTGGAGTGCATTCGGGAAGCTGTGGGTTCAGGTGCAGCTATCGGTGTTTTTAGGAGAACAGACCGTCGTGCCTGCTGGAAGGGGACAAAGGGGAAACCTGAGCTGGGCACAGGCAACAAGAGCACCGTGTGACATTTAGTAGGTTAGTTATAAGTGTTTGGCTGCTTCTCTCTGGTTGCCAGGAGGAGCAAGCAAGCAGGAGAACCGAATGGAGCTGGTGTTGGCGGCAGGGTGGGAAGAAGTGGCCTGCTGGTTGGACCGCTGAGGAGTAATGGGCCCTTATTGCTCGGAGACTGTAAAACCGTAATGAGAATGAAGATGTGTTTAATGAGGATGGAAGTGTAATTGTGCCTGTCCCTTTGGTGCCGCTTTCCCGCGGGGCACCTGCCAGCTCTCGGGGAGGATGGGGGACAGTGTCGGTACTTCTGTTTCTCCCAAAGATCTCCCCAGGGGACACCAGGGCTGTGGTAGTGTGCAGCCTGCCCCCAGGGCTGGTTCCACAGGCTCCCAGCCTTTTCTCTTTTTCTCAGCCAGTGCTAACACAGCCACAGTCCACACAGTCTCTACTGTGTGCTCGGCATGTGTACAGCCCCTTTATAGCAAGTTACATACATGGTCCCTTGAAAGCAAGCCCATTGTACAAGTGGGGACACTGAGGCATACGGAAACCAGGGTCCCAGTGGGCATCTATTAGGATAGGTCTGAGGAAAACAGACTGAGGCAGACCTACCCAGGAAGGTGTTGGGGAGTCAGGGCAATGAGGATCCTTCCTTCCCACCTCCACCAGCCCAGTTTCCTTAATGTAAATATCTATATGCAGGATATATGACATGTGACCCCTGTGAAAGGGTCATTCAACCCCCAAAGGGGTCAAAAACCATAGGTTGAAAATTGCTGGTCTAGACAGTGGTCAAGAAACAGTGGAGGGAGGGCTCAGAGGGTAAGAGCTCTTGCTGTTCTAGCAGGGACCTGGATTTGATTCTCAGCACCCACATGGTAGCTGACAAACACCCATAATTCCAATTCCAGGGGCTCGGTGGCCCCAAGAGCTCCAGGCACATAGGCAGTGCACATATATACACGCAGGCAAAGCACTGATACATGTGAAATGTATCATGTTATTAATCTAACAAAAAACTTAAGGGGGAAACCGTAAAGGAGACTTTAAATCCATTTGTCAGCTTATTGCCTGCTACTGGGCTACAAGATGCACATATGAGCTTGTGTGGGCCCCGTGCACAAGTACGCGCACACAATTCCAGGACAAGTAAACTTGTGTGCCAAACTGAAGGGTGTGAATAAGCATAGTCCTAAGGCAGTGTTGTGGTTCTGGTAGAGGGCGTCCCTGGTGTGTAAGGCCTGCACTCTACCCCAACAAAGCCTGCACTAGCAACCCTGTGTGGGGCACATGCATGTAATCTCCGTACTTGGACGGCAGAGGCAGAGGCAGGGGAATCTCTGTGAGTCCAAGGCCAGCCTGGGCTACCCAGGAGACCCTCTTTCAACACCATAACAACACAGCTTCCTCCAAAGCAGATAACATAAACAACAATTGCACCCATAATACAGTCCTTAAGATAAAGATTCTGCCAGTCTTGGGGTGTACATGAGAGACAGGCTCTGCCATACCCCAGTGAGCACCTTTGTTCTCTTTTCTTTCTTTTCGTTCTTTCTTTCTTTCTTTCTTTCTTTCTTTCTTTCTTTCTTTCTTTCTTCTCCTTCTCCTTCTCCTTCTTCTTCTTCTTCTTCTTTGTCTTTTGAGACAGGGTTTCTCTGTGTAACAGCCCTGACTGTCCTGGAATTCACACTGTAGACCAAGTTGGCCTTAAAACCACAGAGATACTCCTGCATCTGCCTCCCAAGTGCTGAGATTAAAAAGCATGTGGCCCCACACCGGGTCACCTTTGCTATTTCTGATTGCAGTTCTGTGATACCAACTGGGGCCCTGCCCTCTTAAACCTGGGCTCAGACCTTGTGCCTGAGCCTCGCAAGCCTACTTGCTAGAAAAGCTCCAGGGGGGAAGAAAATGTTGGTTTCCGGTTATTGAAGACTTACTATGTGCTGTCCCGAGAGGCATCTGGAACAAGGTCTGGCCAATGAGTTAGAAGGGTGTGTATGTCTAGGGCTGAGGGCATGGTAGGTGATGGACTTCCTGCCTAGCATACATAGGACCCTGGGTTCCATCCCAGCACCACAGACACAGGGTGAGGAGGAGCACATCTGTCCTCCAGCGAAGCCAGCAAAGGGTTAGAAGTTCAAGGTCATCTCTGGCTACATCGTAAATTTAAGGTCAGTCTGGGATACATGAGGTCGTGTGCAAAAAAAATTAGTGTGTGTTTGTGTGTATGTGTGTATGTATGTGTGTGTGTGCATGTATGCATGTATATCTCCAAGCCCTAAACCCCGCAGCCTGCGGATGTTGTTATTCGTAGAAAGATCTTTGCAGATGTCATTACAGGGACGATCTCAGGATGAGGTCATCCTAGATTAACTCTACAGCCCTAAATAAAATGACAAATGTCCTTTCACAGGAGACAAGAGAAACCTGGGCTCAGGAAAGGCCTTGAAGGCTGCCTCACGTCAAAGAGCCACGGCCGGAATCTGGAAAAGCTTGACTGACAACCCCCAACCTTCACAGAGGGCCTGGGGCCACTTTGGCTTTAGACGTTTGATGTTCAGGACTGTAAAAGAACTCAGGTCTGTTGTTTTAAGACCAGGTTCAAAGATGTTTGTGTTTGTATGGGTGCGTCTGCGTGTGTGTGTGCATGTATGTGTGCGTGTGTGTATGAGTGTGTGTGCACACATGTGTGTATGTGCGTGTGTGCGCATGTGTGTGTGCGCGCACATGTGTGCGATATGTGTGTGCGTGTATGTGTGAGCACGCATGTGTGAAAATGTATGCAGGCACGTCCTGTGTGGCCAGAGGACAGTACTCAGGAGCTGTTCTCCACCTCCCTCCTTGTTAAGCAGGGTCCGTTCTTGCCGCTCTGCTGTGCACTCCCGAGCCAGCTGGGTAGGAGCTTCCAGGTGAGACTCTTCTCCACCTCTCATCTCGTTTTAGGAGTGCTGCTGTTACAGATGTGCACCGCTAATCTGGCTTTTTACGTGAGGTTTGGTTTGGTTTGTTGTTTGTGTTTTGTTTGTTTGTCTTGGAATTTTTTTGGTAGTTTCTTTTTTATTTAAATAACTTTTTTTTCATTTATTTTATGTACGGACCAGTTTCCCCTCTCTCCTCTCCTCCCATCCCCCTACTCTACCCCATCTCCTCCCCTCCCCACCGGCTCCTCCCCCATCTCCATTCCGAAGGGGCAGGCCTCCCATGGTTTGCACAAAGCCTGGTGCATCAAGTTGAGGCAGGACTGAGCTCCTTCTCTTATGTTGAGGTGGGATTGAGACAGGGTCTCCCTGGGTAGCTCTGGCTGTTCTGGAACCTACTGTGTAGAGCAGGCTGGCCTTGAACTCCCAGAGATCTGCCTGCCTCTGCCTCCTGAGTGCTGATGCTAAAGGTGTGTGCGCATAGCTCTACGCTTTCCTTCTCTTTTCCTTTTCTTTCAAAAGAAAAGGTTTTATGTAGCCCGGGTTGGCCTTGAATTCTGTGTGTTGATGTCTTAGTCACTCTTCTGTTGCTATAAGGAGATACCATGACTAAGGCAACTTATTTTTTCCTTTTTTTTTTTTAAAAAAAGAAAGCTATCCTTTTTTCATTTTACATACCAATCCCAGTTCTCCCTTCCTCCTATTCCCTCCACCCCACCCCCATCCACTCCTCAGAGAGGGTAAGGCACATTGCCTTGAGGAAGGTCCTATATCTAGGAAGGTATCCCCACTATGTTTGAGCAAGGTATCCATCCAAAGAGAATGGGTTCCAAAAAGTCAGTACAAGTAATAGGGATAAATTCTGGTGCCACTGCCAGTGGCCCCTCAGTCTGCCCCAGCCATGCAACTGTCACCCACATTCAGATGGTCTAGTTTAGACCTATGCTGGTTCCTTCCCTGTCCGGCTGGAGTTGGTGAGCTCCCATTAGCTCAGTTAAACTGTTTCAGTGGATGTACCCCTCATGGTCTTGACCTCTTTGCTCATATTCTCATTCCTCCCACTCTTCGATTGGACTTTGGTAGCTCAGCCCAGTGCTCTGCTGTGGGTCTCTGCCTCTGCTTCCATCAGTTACTGGATAAAGGTTCTATGGTGACGTTTAAGATAGTCATCAGTCTGACTACAGGGCAAGGCCAGTTCAGGCACCCTCTCCTCTATTGCTTAGGGTCTTAGCTGGGGTCATCCTTGTGGATTCCTGGGAGCTTCTCTAGTGGACCAAGACAACTTATAAATAAAGCATCTAATGTGGGACTCACTCTACCTGTGTGTGTGTGTGTGTGCATGCGCGTGCGCATGTGTATGTGTTTGTGTGTGTGCGCATGTGTTTGTACATTGGGCATGCACGCGTGTGCATGCGTGTGTATGTGTGTGCTCACACGAGCGACTTACTGCACATCTCTGTGTGTGTGTGTGTGTGTGTGTGTGTGTGTGCACCACCATACCCAGTTTATGTCTGGATGGAACCCAAAGCTTCCTGAGCGTTGGGCAAGCATTCTACTGAGCCACAGCCCCATCCCCGTTTCCAGAGTTTCTTACATGGTGTTTCCAAATGCTATTAGCATTTGGCAGGGAGGGCTCAGTGGGTCTTACAGATGTAATATAAAGTAAATAAACATTGCTTGTCTGGGTAGACATTGTACAACCTCTTGAGAGCCCATACAAAAGGCAGAGGCAGGACTGTGGTAGTCAGCTTCGTGGTCTTTTGACCCTGCTGCTGTGAGACTATCGTGGTGCAGTATATCATGGTAGGAATGTGTGGTAGACAATGCTGCTCACAACAGGGAAGCTGGGAAGCAAAGAGAGACGTGGGCCAGCAGGATGACTCAGTGGGTAAAGGTGCTCGCTGCTAACCTCAGTACTGTGTGAAATTCCCAGGACCCAAATGACAGAAGGAGAAAACTGACTTCTGAAGGTTGTCTTCTGTGGCATGTACAGGCCAGCACACACGCACGTGCACACACACATGTGCACACACACACACGCACGCACACATGTATGCACACAATGCACACACGCACAAACACATGTGCACACACATGCACACAACGCACAAACACACACACTATGAATAAACAAGAGCAATGGAAATATTTTAAACACGGAGAGGTCTGGGGCCTCACTTCCTCCCACTAGGCTTCTCCTCTTCCAGGCTCCACCACTCCCGTCCTTGCGGTACTGTTGGGGGCCAGGTCTTTCTCATGTGTTTGTTCAACAGACATTAGAGTCCTAGCGAGCAGAGACTCCCATCTCACCGCTTCTGACCTCACACTGGGATCTTTAACTGCGGAGTCTCGGCTCTTAGGCCTTCTGACCCTAAGGAGAGCAATCTCGACTCCTCTCCTGAGTCTCAGTGGCTTCCAAAGGACAAACAGTGGGACATATGAGCCAGTTCTGCATGATCTCCATCTCTCTCTCTCTCTCTCTCTCTCTCTCTCTCTCTCTCTCTCTCTCACACACACACACACACACACACACACACACACACACACACACACATACACGTTCTGTTTCTCTAGAGAATGTGAACACACCATCTCTCTTCTTAATCTTAGTCTGGCACAAGACAGACCTCAGACTGCTAGGGTTATTTCAAAGGCATGACTGTCTTCTCCCAGAGAAACTTTGAGGGGATGCGTGTGTTAATTCTTCAGGTGATTTATGTATGTTTGTTTTTTCAACACAGGTTTGTCTGTGTAGCCTTGGCTATCCTGGAACTCACTCTGTAGATCAGGCTGGCCTCAAACTCAGAGATCTACCTGCCTCTACTTCCTCAATTCTGGGATTAAAGGCATGTGCCATCACCACCCAGTTAAAATATTTATTTTTATTAATTTTATTTCATGCACATGAATGATTTGCCTGGATGAATGCCTAAGTGCCATGTGCACACACAGAGGCCAGAAAAGAGAGTCAGTTACAGATGGTGCTTGTTAGGTCACACGTGGGTGCTTGAAATTGAACCTGGGTCCTCTGGAAGAGCATCCGGTGCTTTGAGCTTCTGAGACAGCTCCCCAGCCCCCACAGGTGACTGTATATGTAGATTCACAGGAACTAAGACTAGAACCCCCATTGGAGTACACATCTGTGATCTCAGCACTGAGAGGTGGAGGCAGCAGAATCAGGAGTTCAGGGACAGCCTCGGCTACATAGGAAGTCTGCGGCTAACCATGGGACCCAGTTTCCGAACATCAAAAATAAATAAATATCTGCCAAGTGGAAAGGGTGCTTCTGTCTCCGGGAGACGTGTGCTGGGCCTGAAGACATTTTCGCTGGTTACAATGTGGGTCAAGGGCATTTCCGACATCTATGTATAGAAGCCAGGAATTTTTTTTCCCCTTTTGGTATTAAGTATGGAATTCAAGGCCTTGCACTCTGTGCAGACCAAGGATCTTGTAAAAGACCCGGCAGTGCTTGGGACAAGACTTCACAAGAGAGAGTGACCCAGTTCCAAGCCGCAGAAATGCTAAGCCACTCAGTTTTCTGTTATTGCAACGAAATCACCAAGACAATCAGCTTCAGAAGAAATCTGACAGTTAATCTCAGCTGTCAACTTGACAGGAGAAGCACCTAGGAGGTCTGTCACTCGCACCTCTGAGTGAGTTTGTTTACGGAGAACTCCTCCATGAAGGTGGTGGGAAGACCTGCGCCTTCTGGATCCCTCCGTGTTCCCTTTCATTCCAGAAAGGCGCGGAGTTTTGAGATGGTCAGAGGAGGCGTCAGGGGCACGCTGGAGGCAGGACTGTGGCTCTTTTATGCGCGTCTTTTCTTCACTGGGAGTTCGGTGCAATCGAGCTTATGTTGACGGTGAGAAAGGCGGAAGGACTCAGGCTACGGGAATTAGCGCACTACAGCTCGCGCCGCCACTGTTTACCAGACCACCATTGCTTACTTTCCTCCGTGCCAGGTCCCACCTCCCAAAGTCCCTACTACCTCCCAGGCAGTATCACCGGGAGCCTTAAGAGTACGGTGGCTCCACCCGGGTAAGCTCTCCCACGCAGCGCTGACAAGCTCTCAGGCACTGCCTCAGCTAGCTCACCCAAGGCAGCCTGCAGCAAGGGACACGGCCAGTCCTCCTGCTCTCAGGTCCTCAGATCCGGGTCACTCCCACTTCCGCCACCAGGACCAGCTCTAGTGTTCTGCCCAGGCGAAGTACAGGGCCCTTTCCCCCATTGCTGTAGGGGGCGTACAAGGGGCTAGGGGGTCAGCTCTCCTGCTCTCACACCCACAGGGTTGGCTCACCGGTGTCCCCCTCCCCCCACTCCCCCATACACACCCCCTCCCACCTCCCCCACCCTCCCACCCCCACCCACCACCCAACAGGATCAGCTCTAGTGTGCTCCCCAGGCAGTGTGATGATGAGGACAAGCTGGAGGGCTGACCAACCCACCCAGAACCAGGGCTGTGAGTTGGTCCACTCCATCTATGAC
The DNA here is from genome assembly GCF_037038515.1 of Microtus pennsylvanicus. Lineage (NCBI taxonomy): Eukaryota > Metazoa > Chordata > Mammalia > Rodentia > Cricetidae > Microtus > Microtus pennsylvanicus. The sequence goes on from NC_134584.1 coordinate 85,084,406, forward strand.
TTGGTGGAGCAAGTGGAGGAGATGAACCTACAGATCCAAAACAGCAGGATCTCCATGACACAGGACAACAGGCTACCCAGGAAGAACATCAGTGAGAACCCATTATCAGCGGTGTAGCAGAAGCCAGAGGCCTCAAGACAAATCAGTGACTCGTGGCAACAAACACTTGCAAGTAAAGATGAGTGGACCAAAGGCTGCAGTGTGTGACTCACTGCCACGCTAGAGCTTCATGGAAAGAGTCTTCTCTCTCTCTCTCTCTCTCTCTCTCTCTCTCTCTCTCTCTCTCTCTCTCTCTCTCTCTCTCTCTCTCTGTTTTTGTTTCTGTTTTGTTTTGTTTCTTTGGTTTGGTGTTTGTTTTGGTTTTTTTTTTTTACATTATCTCTTTCTCTGTGGAATCTTATTTTATTTGGACAGAAACTAAACCGAAATAATGAAGCTAACAAATGTTACGGCTTATCTTTTAAATTTCGTTACCTTTTGGGGAGGGGAGTGCAAGGACGGAGGTCTGATGTGTGGAGACGGGGAAGTGGGTGGGATCAGAATGCGTGATGCGGAATCCACAAAGAATCAATAAAAGTTAAAAAAAGAGTATAGTGGCACAGCTGGGCGGTGGTGGCGCACGCCTTTAATCCCAGCACTTGGGAGGCAGAGGCAGGCGGATCTCTGAGTTCCAGGCCGGCCTGAGGTGCACAGAGGAACCTTGTCTGGGGTGGGCTGAGTCTGGTGGGGCACACTGTAATCCCACTGTGGAGGTAGAGACGGGAGGATCGGGAGTTCAAGATTATCACCGGCCACATAGCATGTAAGGTCAGCCAGGGCTGCAGGAAACCCTGCCTTACACAAACCTCATCAGAAGACACATGACAGGGTGGAGGGAAGCAGAAGTGTCAGACAGAGGCTGTGAAAGCTCACTCGCATGTGACCCTTTCCCAGAGCCTGTTCCTGCTCCTCCCGCACCAGGCACTAAATGTGTTCTCTTTTCTCAGCTCTCCAAGGCCCTGACCATGCCCTGTGTCTGTTCCACTCGCTAAATTTTGTATGTGTCTTGGTGGACACCATGTCTGGCTCTTGAATTTTATACATGTGTGTAAGTGCGGTGCACCTGTGTGTGGAGGTAGGCATGTCTGTTCATGTGGCTCCTCACCTTGCTTTTCGAGTCAGGGTCTCTCCCAGGCCTGGAACTCACCACCCAAGGGAGGCCAGCCATGGAGCCCCATGGACCATGTCCCACCTCCCCGGCACTGGAATTACAGGTGCATATCACACACTCAGCTTTTTCTACTTGGGTTTTGAGAGTCCAAGATTAGGTCCTCATTCCCACTCGGCAAGCACATCACAGGCTGAGCCGTCTCTCCAACCCCCATTTCCAGGATTTTTTTCCCCCAGAATCTTATTTCTTCCCTTAACTCAATGTGGCCCAAAGGTGACTCTGCCTGCTTTGAAGAGTGTGTTTGACTCTGCTCTAGTCACATTTGGGGGCAATGGCTCAGAGATCACCCCATCCTCTTGGGAATCCTGAGTTCATGCTCTGCTCCCCAAACCCCAACTCCAGGGCCCAGGCCACTCAAGGGCCCCTTAGGCTCGTGGCTGCTCAAGAACCCCTCACACCCCCACAGGAGGAGGTAGATGGCAACCAGGTTCCAGATGACAGGGAAGGCAGCAACATCCTCCAGTCTAGACTGCCACAGTGTGCCTCAGTTTCCCCATCCGCTCATCTGGACTTTCTTTAGAGGAGACAGTAGGCGGTAACATGGCCACTCATGCAGAGAACTCCAGGGCTGCAACCTTTGTATAATACAGACCCCTTAGAGTCGTCCAAGCACCTGTAAGTAACCCCGATAAACACCAGTTCACAGAGCTAAACTGTGTTGGGATCTTTTCTTCTGTCTGTCCTTGGTTCCTTACCCGGGTTAACAGATGCTTTCTTGTAGGGATGGCTCAGTGGTTAAGAGCATTGACTGCTCTTCTGGAGACCTGAGTTCAATTCTCAGCACCCACATGACAGCACACAACAGTCTGTAACTCCAAGATCTGACATCCTCACCCAGACGTACATGCAGGCAAAACATCAATGCCCATAAATTAAAGATAAGTAAATTATTTTAAAAAGGAAAGGAAGAAATTCTATACACCTTTAGTCTCAGCACTCAGGAGGCAGGCAGATCTCTGGGAGTTGGAGGCCAGCCTGGTCTACAAAGTCAGTTCCAGAATAGCCAGGGCTGTTTCATAGAGGAACCCTGTCTCAAAAAACAAACAAACAAAAAAGAAATTCTAGCTCTTGGGGAGGCAAGATGGCTCAGCAGGTAAAAGTGCCTACTGCCAAGACCGACATCGGAGTTTAATCCCCAGGACCCACAGGATGGAGGCAGAGGAGCAAGCTAACTCTTATACGAGGCCTTCTGACCTCCCATGCATGTTATGGTGTGTATGGGCTACTCACCGACACAAACAAACACACAAGTAACTGTAATTTTAAAAGAAAAAAAAAAGAAGCCAGGCAGTGGCAGCACGTGCTGAGTTCAAGGCCAGCCTGGTCTACAGAGCCAATTCCAGGACAGCCAGGGCTATGCAGAGAAAAAAAAAGTAAAAAGACATTCTAGATCTTCCTCCAAGCCTCCCTGAAATCAGCTAGGGCCACGGTCCTGTGCTGGCTGAGTACATTTCACCCTTCACAGGCTAAGATATTCCCCGAAGCTTCAAGGCGCCAAGACTCCTGAGGAAACCCAGGATCAACCCCCTCATAGATTTGCCTTCACCTCCCCACTCCACGGTCCCCTGACAACACCCCCTCTCCTTCAGGCCTGAAGCATCCGCTTGTGGGCTGGGATTGGCCTGATGTGGATGGGACCGGGTTGGGTGGAGCTAGCCTTGCTGGGCTGAGGCGGGCATGGGATGGTGCTGGGACTTACCGGAAACCACAACGAGGTCTGGATTCTTTCTGGAGACGAAGTTGCTGGTCTCTTCCCTCCACTCACCCCACCTGGCTCTACACTCTCTGAACACAGTATTTATTTGAATTTGTGAAATAATGAGGTCCCCGAGGTCGCACACAAGACATCAGCCCTCTAATCAAAGCATTAAAACTCTATTGGCACTGGTGCGTGGTGGCGCGGGAGCTGCGGCAGGACCGCCAACCTAATCAGAGCTCTGGCCTGGCTCTGGGCGGGAGACGTCATTAGCCAATCCCAGCAGCATCCCCGGGGTGGCACGGGGTGTTGGTTTGCCCATGCTCCTCCCTAATGGGCACACTGGATGACTGATGGTGCCTCAGGCTGAAAGGAAGAATTGAGGGCTGGGGTCCCCTGGCTGGCTAGGACTGAATCTTGTGCTTTAGAAGTGGGACCCACAAACGTGGAAGTCAAGTTTTCTCTCAAGAGCAAGGAGACCATCAGAGACTTGCGATCCCGAGAGCGAACCCAGATCTGCTATTGGAAACTACGTGGAGCAGGTAAGATGGAGGTCCGTAAAGAGCAGATGGGCCCGGAACCCCGGTTGCTCGGAAGGCTGAGTCAGGAGTTTACGGCCAGCTCAGGGTACACAGTGAAACCCCAACTCCATTAAAAAGTGGGTAGTGGCTGGTTGGTTGGCTCAGTGGTTAAGAGCTCTTGCTCTTGCAGAGGACCCAGATTCTGTTTCCATCACCTACATGTTGGCTCACAACTGTCTGTAGCACAGTCCCGGAGGGCTAATGTCTCCTCCTGACCCTGACCCAGGCACATAGGTGGTACACAGACAGACATGCAAGCAGAACACTCATACACATAAAATATACAAAACTTTTTAAAAAGTTATAAGTTCTTTTAAAAAAAAAAAAGAGCAAAGCTGAGCGGTGGTGGCACACGCCTTTAATCCCAGGACTCAGGAGGCAGAAGCAGGTGGATCTCTGAAAGTTGGAGGCCAGCCTGGTCTACAGAGTGAGTTCCAGGACAACCAGGGCTACACAGAGAAGCCCTGTCTTCAAAAATCAAATCACCCGCCCCCAAAGACAGAACAGACCATTCAGCAGATAAAGGTAGTTGTCACCAAGCTGATGACCATACCAACTCCCAAGTTGCCTCTGATTTCTCCACATTGCTGTTCACACACACACACACACACACACACACACGTACCATGTGTGTGTGGTACCCTTAGAGGGTGTGGGAACTGGATCTGGAGTTACAGGTTGTTGTGAGCCCCTAGGTGGGTGCTGGGAATTGAACTCAGGTCCTCTGCTAAAGCAGCAAGTGCTCTTAACTGCTGAGCCATCTCTCCAGCTCAGAAATGAAGATTCTTAAAGCAAAATGTTTAAACAAACAAAAACAGGCTCTATGGCTATAGCCTTGCATGCGTGGAGCCGGGGTTCCAGCTACTGCTCCGTGTGTGGGGGTGCACAGTTGCAAACCTAGCACTGAGGAGGTAGAGGCAGAAAGATCGGAAATTCAAAATTTTTCTTGAAGTACAAAACCACTGTAATTATCAACACTTTCATGCCTGAGGCTGGAGGATTGCCACAAATTTAAAACAATCTGTTCTACGTAGTTCCAGACCAGCTGGCTGCAAAGTGAGACCCTGTCTCAACCCTTCCATCCATGAGAATTCCTAGACATCTGAGTCGGCAGAAACAGATCAATTAAAACTAATGTGGAGAGATCAGGATGCTGCGGCCTGGAAACCAGTTACCTTATCATGGGCTAGCGCTAGCCAGGAACAAGCCCGTGCCCACCTCTGTGTCCAGACTAATGTCCTGTGACTAATAGGAAGCTTTGAAATCCATTAACTTAGCAGACCCTTGCCTTCCTCCAACCTAAAACTTACGATGTTGTCAGATAGCATCTTGGGCCTGTAGAAAAGCTTCCCCCATCTCGACGTATCTGATGTATCTGTACTAACGTACTTCGTTTTAGAGGTTATTCTGTTGTCTTTTGTGTATGCGTGATTGTTTGCATGTATATCCATGCAGCATGTATGTGTGTCTGGTGCCTGTGGAGATGAGTGTGCCAGATCCCATGGAACTGGAGTTACAGTTGTGAGCAACCATGTATGCGTGTTTGCCTGCATGTATATCTGTGCAGTGTGTGTGTGTGGTGCCTGTGTATAGAAGTTAGCTTGATTCGGGAAATAAACAGGCTAGCTTAAAGATAAACAATTATATTTTACTTATTGTAAGAGGAAACACACGCCACAAGAATGTAAAGTCCAAGTTCCGCTGTGTCCCACGGGAATCACCCAGAAAGAACAAGCACCTGGTCTGTCCCAGTTTTGTTTTGTTTTTTTTGGGGGGGGGGCTCCAGGAAGCCACGCCTTAACTAGGTTCCACTTCTTAAAGATGATTGGTTAACAAAGCTTCCCCCATCACCTGTGGAGGTGAGAAAAGTGTGCCAGATCTGTGGAACTGGAATTACAGTTGTGAGCAGCCATGTGAAATTTGGTGGAGTTATTTGGGGGGAGGGTGTTTTCTGTGACAGAGTTTCTCTGTGTAACAGCCCTGGCTGTCCTGGAACTAACTCTTGTAGACCAGGCTGACCTCGAACTCACAGAGATCCACCTGCCTCTGCCTCTGCCTCCTGAGTGCTGGGATTAAAGGCGTGTGCCACCACCGCCACTTGGCAGGTACTGAAATTGAGCATCCAGCGCTCTGAATCACTGAGACATATCTCCAACCCCCACCACGAGTGTATTTTAAACCTGCCTTGATTTGTGACTTGTTGTTCTGTAAAGCTTCATGAAACTGTTTCCACATGAAACATGGAATTTGGGATAACCTAAATCCATGTTCCTGGGCCATGGTTACTCAAAATGGCTCCAGAATAAACTGTCATTCCCTTTAAAATAAGAAGTGGGGTGAGTGTGGGCTCATGCGTGTTGACACCCCACCCCCAAAACGCTCTGATCATTGATGTTTCTATGAGATGAGAAGTGAGACACGAAGCCTGTAACCATGGCTCCCGGGAGGCTGAGGCAGGAGGCCTTTCAGAGTTCAAGGCCAGCTTCTACTACCTATAACAGACATAAGGGCACCTACTGGTTGTTTGTTGTCAAATCTAGACATATCTGGGAAGAGAAAGTGTAAATTGAGAAAATGTCTCTGTAAGGCAAGCCTGGGGGGTCACTTTCTTAATTAACGATTGATGGGGATGCCACCCAGAGGCTGGTGGGCCTGGATGGTATAAGAAAGCAGGAAAATAAACAGTGTTCCTCCATGGTTTCTGCATCCAAGTTCCTGCCTTGATTTTCCTCAGTGATGGAGTGTGAATGACCTAAGAACTGTAAGGTGAAATAAACCCTTTTCTCCCCTAGTTGTTTTTGGTCGTGGTGTTTTGTCAAAGCAGTAGAAACCTAACTAAGACAGAGGCAGTCATTGGTGTGATGTGACCACCAGCCAAGAATCACTGAAGACACCAGCAGTTGGAAGAGGATTGGTGCTCCTGTTGGCACTTATTTTCAAGTTTGTTTATTTTAATTTAATTTTGGGTATATGAGTGTTTTGCCTGTATGTATGTTTGTGTTTTGTGGCCTGGTGCCTTCAGAGGCCAGAAGAGGGCATCGGATCCCCTGGAACTGGAGTTACGGAAGGTTGTGAGCTGTCATGTGGGTGCTGGGTACTGAACCCAGGTCCTCTGGAAGAGTCATCTCTCCAGCCTGCATAAACTCCCATCTGCCCACGGCAGCTCCCAACACTGAACGCCCCCAGGAGCTAGCTCCCTAGAGCTGCAGTCTGACCCCTCTTGGCGTGGGATCCAGAGGACCTTCAAAGTCTTGTCATCACTGCCTCTCACCCTCCCAGAGGGACACATTAGCCTGCCCACTGTCATCTGAGTCTGCCGGTCTGCTCCGGGTTTCTCCTCCCTTCACCCTGAGCCGGAGGATCAGGCATCACAACAATCAAGCTCCATCCTCATCTGTGTCTACTATTATACACACACAGACACACATACACACACATACACAGACACACATACACACATATACACAGACACACATACACACACCTACACACACATACACAGACACACACAGACACACACAGATACACAGACACACACAGACACACATACACAGACACACATATACACACATACATACATACACAGACACACACACATACACACACATACATAAACATACACACAGAGACACACAGACACACACAGACACACACAGACACACTCAGACACACACAGACACACACACACATACACACACACATACACACACATACACACACAGATACACATACACACAGAGAGACACACAGACACACTCAGACACACACACAGACACACACATGTTGGGGAACATTATTTTAAGGTGTATTACTTTTATTTATGCTGCATTTGTTTGACTCTGGGAAACCGTGATTCTTTGCCTGTCTAAAACACCTGATGGTCTAATAAAGAGCTGAATGGTCAGTAGCAAAAGAGAAGCAAGGAAAGATGGGACTGGCAGACAGCGAGTATAAATAGGAGAAATAAGGGTCTGGTGGTGGTGGTGCACACCTTTAATCCCAGCACTCAAGGAGGCAGAAGCAGGTAGAGATCTGTGAGTTCGAGGCCAGCCTGGTCTAGAGAGTGAGTTCCAGGACAGGCTCCAAAACCTACAGAGAAACCCTGTCTTGAAAAACCAACCAACCAAACCAAACCAAAAATAATAATACAAATACACACATACATGTAATAAGAGGCTAAGACTGACCCAGTGGGGTCACACTTCCCTGGGATGTGCTAGGTTCTGGGGTCATTTCCAGCCCTTTGTGGGTGGGAGTGGGAAAGAAATAAAGACGGCCCTCTTTCTGAAGTACCCACTGAGTGTAAAATTTAACCCCAGCAGGCTGGTGAAGCCACGCCCATTGCTTCTCCACTATTTTCCCTCCTGCCCAGACCAGGACTTCAGAGAAGCCAGTAACCATTGTAGAGTCTTAGGGCAGCCTTAGGGGAATGGAGGGTAGGGGTTCAGAAAGGGTTAGATGTTTGCAGAGCACAGGCATGCATGTGAGAGCACACGCATTTCTTCTGGCAAATGTGAGTTTTTGAGCGTGAAAGTGTTAGTGAATATGTATGAAGTGAGTGAAGGATGTGCAATTCTGCATGACTGTAAGTGTGCATGGTGTGTTGCTGTGTAAATTTCCTCCAAAGCTAAAACATTCCATCCTTCAAGAAGCTCCTTAAGCAAGAGTAAAAACAGCTCAAAATTGATCCAGGAAGTCCCTGAAGTTGACCAGATTCATTAGGCCCCTCCCTGCTGGAGTAAGCAAAATAAGCAGAGTCCTCCTCAGACAGGGAGAAACTGAGCTACAAAGATGATTTCGAGGCCAGACAGCTGCGTGGGAGAAGCAGAAACAAACCAAGCTGCCTGGAAGAAGCTTAGACCAACTGAGTCACCTGGAAAGGGCACTCTCCGACCTGCTGAGCTGTCTGCAGGCTGTGCGGTGTGCTCCACGTTCCCAGCTTTGCAAACCACGCCAGGCTGGGCTTTGCTCATAAGGCTGTCTTTGAGTCAGTTCTGCTCCTGTAAGTCATCCCAATAAGACTCTTCGGTTCTCCACGTTGAACTTTAGTGGTGTCTGTACTTTGGTCTGTCATGGGTTCCCTATCTCAGGTGAATACCATGTGTGTTCTGTCTCCCCACAAAAAGTTTTGTCACACAGCATGTGTGTGACTTCATGTGACACTGAGTATATGTGTGTGGTTATGCGTGAACGTTATGTGACTTTCTGTGTGTGGATGTTCAACCCGTGACGCGTGTGCCCGTGTGAGAGTACATGAGAACATGTGGAACTCATAACCATGGCCAAGTGCGTGTGTTCAGGAGACGGGCAACTATGAGTTCAGACTTCAAGCCTTTGTGTTTGAACCTTGTCTCCCTCCAGATTGCCTTCAGGTCACTTGTTCCCTTTTTCTGTTTCTGTAGTGTGTGTGTGTGTGTGTGTGTGTGTGTGGTGTGTTTGTGTGTCTCTGTGTGTGTGTATGTGCATGTCTGTGTGTGTCTCTGTCTGTGTGGTGTATGTTGCATATGCGTGGGCCCGTGTGTGTGGAGTTATACGTGCACATGTATGCATTTGTATTTGGAGTCCCAAGGTTGATCTTTCTCAATCATTCTTCCACTGTATCCATAGAAGCAGGGTCTCTTAGTCAAATCAGAGCTCACTGATATGGCTAGTCTTGTTGGCCAGCTTGCTCCGGGAATTCCCTGACTCTGCCTTCTGTTGCTAGAATTATAGAAGGGTCACTACACCCACCTGGCATGTATGTGGTCTCCTCTTCACACTGACAAACTCATTTCCTTTTGAAAGTCTTCTGGATTTTGCTGTTTTGGTTTTGACATAGCCCAGGCTAGCCTTGGACTCACTACATACCCGAGTACAACAATGGACCCCTGATCCACTACCTCCTATCTTCTGTTACTGGTGTCCCCACACCTGACAGAGTCTTTGGAAATTTTGGTTCAAATTTGTGTTCTCCGGGCCCCTCTTGCTTTGAGGAAAGGTCTGGACATTGAGAAAGACCAGCAAGACCCTGAGTTCCCTCTTGGAAGCTGTCAGGGACAAATTGTAGAGAAAGGGCTCTGCCCCTCCCTGCCATCCTCTGGGAGTCTCTAGTGGGTATTCTGTGCCTTGAGGAAGTCGTCAGTATCCCTGCCTTGGCAGGCGTGGAAGCTCCACAGCCCCAGTGGTGACAGCCAAGCTCTTCTCCAGCCACAACCTATTGCATGTGGGAGGCACAAGCTCCCCAGCAAGAACTACAGGCTTGTAGGCCTGAAGGGAGCAGGGGTGTGACAGGGAAGATACACTTCCCCCACATCTCTACCCCAGGCTGCAGGGTGAGGGGAGTACCTTACTGGAGAGAGAAGCTGCAGGGTGAGGGAGTACCTTACTGGAGAGAGAAGCTGCAAGGTGAGGGAGTACCTGTACTGGAGAGAGAAGCTGCAGGATGAGGGGAGTACCTTACTGGAGAGAGAAGCTGCAAGGTGAGGGGAGTACCTTACTGGAGAGAGAAGCTGCAGGGTGAGGGGAGTACCTTACTGGAGAGAGAAGCTGCAGGGTGTGGGGAGTACCTTACTGGAGAGAGAAGCTGCAGGGTGAGGGGAGTACCTTACTGGAGAGAGAAGCTGCAGGGTGAGGGGAGTACCTTACTGGAGAGAGAAGCTGCAGGGTGTGGGGAGTACCTGTACTGGAGAGAGAAGCTGCAGGATGAGGGGAGTACCTTACTGGAGAGAGAAGCTGCAGGGTGAGGGGAGTACCTTACTGGAGAGAGAAGCTGCAGGGTGAGGGGAGTACCTGTACTGGAGAGAGAAGCTGCAGGATGAGGGGAGTACCTTACTGGAGAAAGAAGCTGCAGGGTGTGGGGAGTACCTGTACTGGAGAGAGAAGCTGCAGGGTGAGGGAAGTGCCTGTACTGCAGAGAAGCTGCAGGGTGAGGGAGTACCTGTACTGCAGAGAGAAGCTGCAGGGTGAGGGAGTACCTGTACTGGAGAGAGAAGCTGCAGGATGAGGGAGTACCTGTACTGGAGAGAGAAGCTGCAGGGTGAGGGAATACCTGTACTGGAGAGAGAAGCTGCAGGATGAGGGAGTACCTGTACTGCAGAGAGAAGCTGCAGGGTGTGGGGAGTACCTGTACTGGAGAGAGAAGCTGCAGGATGAGGGAGTACCTGTACTGGAGAGAGAAGCTGCAGGGTGAGGGAAGTGCCTGTACTGCAGAGAAGCTGCAGGGTGAGGGAGTATCTGTACTGGAGAGAGAAGCTGCAGGGTGAGGGAGTACCTGTACAGAAGAGAGAAGCTGCAGAGTAAGAGGAGTTCCTGTACCGAAGAGAGAAGCTGCAGGGTGTGGGGAGTACCTTACTGGAGAGAGAAGCTGCAGGGTGTGGGGAGTACCTTACTGGAGAGAGAAGCTGCAGGGTGAGGGGAGTACCTTACTGGAGAGAGAAGCTGCTTGCCTTTGGAGGAATCTTAGGTTTCTGAGGCTGCATTGAGAGACAGAAGGCCAGGAGAGAACAGAGGCTGACCTTCAACAGACTAGACTGTGTTTGTTAACACTTTATTAACACAGCGAGGGTCAGCATTCCTACCGAGAGAAACGGAGAGGTCTGCACAAGGAAAAGCCGGCCAGGACCCTTCTAGGGGCTGGCTGAGGAGCGCTGGAATGAGGAAGTTGTTGCAGCCGTAGGCGCTTCTGTGGATCTGTTATCTCTTCCTACGGAAGGTGAGCCAGACCTCTCTGGAGGCAGACTGTCCCAACAGACAGTCCTTTCTGAGCCAGGGCCCGTTTAATCTCACATGAATCCAGATTTTACAGGCAAGGTGCTCCGCTCTCACACGGGGCACAGACCTGAAAGACGTAGGGGTTCCCCCAGTGCCCATGCTGGCTGTGGCCACAGGATGAGTCTCAGGGGCCATCTCTGCCTTGCCCAAGGCTGTGTGTTAAGAATCAGTTATTGGGAGCACCACCCGCCTAGAGTCCTCCAGTAAAGGGCTGAGGCGTGGCCCAGTGTGGAGACTCTGCAGCAGCGGAGAGTCCTAGAGTCCTGCAGTGAGGGACTGGAGGTGGGACTCCAGCCTGGCATGCTCACGGGCCTGGGTTCCGGGACTGGATCTGGGATCCCGGCCTGGCATGCTCACTACTCACGGGCCTGGGTTTCGCAGGGATGCCGCCTGGCATGCTCACTTGAAACAACAGTGAGACGAGGATTTTCCATTCTCATCAGCTGTGACAAACGTCTCACGGATTGAGGAGCATGTGTGCACCTGGTTTGTTTCCTTATTTGTGATCTCCACTCCCTGCATGCAAGGATGCAAGGTCCCTGAGAGCAAAAACTATATCCTTTTGTCCTCCAGTGTGAGGCAAATGATTCCTTATTCAGGTTGAGCTTGCTTCCTTCCTTCCTTCCTTCCTTCCTTCCTTCCTTCCTTCCTTCCTTTTTATTGCCTTCTTTCCATCCTTTCTTCCTTTTTTTTTTTGAGACAGGATTTCTTTGTGTAGCTTTGGTTGCCCTAGACCAGGTTGGCCTTGAATTTGGAGATCCTCCTGCCTCAGTGTCCTGAGTACTGGGATTAAAGGCAGAAGCCACCACGGCCCAGCTTCAGGCTTCTCAATCTCATCTTCAGTGTGTGCCTGTAACAGAATAGCAGAAGCAGCGTTTAGAAGAAGAGGCTCAGTTTTTGGCTCAGGGGTCTCTAAAGATTGGTCCCTGATCACCTGGTCCCTTTGCTTGGAGCCTGAAGCAAGGCAGAGAATCATGCTGGGACCCATGGCTTATGACTGGCCCTACCTACTAAGTCCCCACCTAGAAGTCCCCAGGTGAGGGCAGGGTCCTGTGATCTTGTCCCTTTGCAAGGTCAGGCTCTGCTTGAGGCTGTCTGGAGAACCCCATGAAACGTGAGTTTTGGGGTCCTCTCAGATCATAGCCTCTCAGATCATAGCCGCATCAAGAAGTCCAGGATAAAAAGTTCACTGGGGAGGTAACTCCAGGGGGTGCCAGTAGGGGAGCAAAGGAGGAGGGGAGCCTTGCCATGAGCCCCTAGTGCTCTGTGAGCCAGGGGGTCCCTCGGGGCAGGTGGACTCACCCCCAGAATCTCCAGCCTGCCACACTCAGAGCCGATCACTCTTCCCTGGCTTCAGAGGCCGGATCCCTGTGGGATGCCCAGAGAGAACACACAGGGACCCAGGGGACCACACAAGGGCCCCAGTCTTTGGACTCTGTCACAGATGCCAACTGATTAACTGTGTAGAAGTGCCATAGCCCCTTAAGGACACAAGGACAAAATCTGCCACTCCAAGCTACCACATAAAAACACCGTGAGTCAACCAGGTCCCATGTCACATTAGTGCAGCGAGCTTAACACCCTCAACAAACCTGGTTGGTGATATAGGCAAGCTAGTTGGGGAGAGTTAGGATTCCTCTTGGAATTCTGTCCCTCCTTCCCTCCCTCCTTCCCTTCCTTCATTTCATAAAGTACCAGATTTAGGGTTCAAGAGAGAGAAAATGAGGCGATATTTGTCAGAGGGACTGGGGAGATGGCTCAGGGATCCAGAACAAAACTGCTCCTGCAGAAGGTCCGAGCGTCAGCTCGCAGTACCCCTCCTGGAGGCTCACAACTGTGTAACTCCAGCTCCAGTGTGTGCAGCACCTCTGGCCTCTGAGGGCGCCAGCACGTGTGCGCACACATACATACAGATGGACGTAATTAAAAGTAAAATAAATCTTCAAAAACATCTATATTTATCCCCCACCCCAAGGCTGAAGTATCCCACGCTGGTGGGTTACCACAACTAGGTATGTTCTTTCTTAACATTGAAGAGAGATAGCAAGGCATCCTCGTGAGGTTTCTTTTTTTTTTTTTCGAGACAGTGTTTCTCTGTAGCTTTTGGTTCCAGGAACTAGCTCTTGTAGACCAGGCTGGTCTTGAACTCCCAGAGATCCACCTGCCTCTGCCTCCCGAGTGCTGGGATTAAAGGCGTGCGCCACCACTGCCTGGCTCCTGAGTTTCTTATGAGGGGTCCTATGCCACGGAGATGATGAGTGGCCCATGGAAGTGCTTGCGGTTGTTCTTAGGACTTCCTTAGTTGAGGTCTCCTGATGTTATACAGATGTGGCTGTGGTAACTCGTTCTCTGGACTGCACAGCACGTAGAAAATAGTACTGATGGCTATCTCGTGTTCTCTATAACCTCGGAACATACGAAGTCCTGCAGCACACCCCGTCACATTAGCCCATATGTGTAGCTGGCTCCGGCATCTTTCATGGCACTGCACTGTCCTCTGAGCCATGGATGGCTATCTTCATGTGACCAGCCGTTTCTCCTTCAGAAGGACCATCGCAGGGGCTGTAGAAACGGCTCAACAGTTGTTCTTGCGGGGGTCCCAGATTCAATTCCCAGCAGTTTACAACCATCTGGAACTTCCGTTCCAGGGAATCTGGTGCCCTCTTCTGACCTCCTTAGACCCCAGGCACACACTTGTTGCACATACATGCATACATACATATGGGCAAAAAGCTTCACACACATAAAATAAATAGATCTAAAATTTAAAAATTTGTCACAACTGGACCTGTTAGTTACTGATGGTCCTTCATAGGAGGAGGGCTTGGGCGGGGTCACCGGACCCTCGCTGAGCATCCAGCCCCTCCTCCCCGCCAGCTAGAGTATACAGGCTGGGAAGACTAGGGACAGAGGGCGGCACCTGCACAGCTGTGGGGACGCCACTGTCTGCACTGAGTGGAGACTTTCCAGTGTAGCTCCAGGTCACCCACACTCCTGTGGGAACCCCTCAGCCATGCCCTGCAAGCAAGCCCTATTAACCCTTCGGTCTCCCAGGGTGCACTTCGGTGAAGTGAATCCTTGGTTTGTCATTGGGCTGGGGAGATGGCTCAGGGCTGTGCCTGTGTGCCTTATCCTAAGGAACTGAGTTTGGTTCCCCGGCATTCACATAAAAGCTGAGAGTGATAACATAGGCCAGTAGCCCTGGCATGGGGAGGCTGAGGCGGGGGATCCCCAAAACTCATTGGCCAGCTAGCACAGCCAAACCAATGAGCTCGAGATTTGTGGAGGGACCCTGTATCAAAACAAAAGGTGGAAAATAACCAAGGAAGGTACTGGGTGCATACCTCTGGTCTGTACATTCTACATACACTCACATACGTGTGCACACCCCCGTATCCCCACACCCTCCCGTATGCATACAACACAGACTCCTACTCAAGATACACAGACAACGCCCTTCACATATCCAACACACACACACACACACACACACACACACACACAGGCACGCACGCACACTCACATTACAGGGTCTCACGATGAATGTAGCCCATGGAGACTTAAAACAAAATCCACTTGCTTCAGCCTTCCGGAAGTCAGGATAACAGACCCGAGTCGCCATGCTCTACCTGGCCTTGTTAAATGAAGCTGGTTCCTCCACTAAGGAGCCAGGAACTGTCATATGGTGCCACATCCCATCGGCCCAGGGTGGGCTTGTGGGCTTGTGGCCCTTCTGCCCCACTAGGACCACTTTCCAATGCCCTGACTCCCTGAGTGGAGTGGGTGGGCCTGGATGTGAGGATCTGTGTGGTGTCTGAGGCGTGGACTTCCACGGCTAATGTCGGGGGAGAAGCCAGGCGAGTGCTGTTGGCTCCATCTCTGCAGGGCTGTATGGAGAGGGGAGTGGAGATTGAGGCTGAGAACACTTCTTCCCCGCGGGGTCAGATCCTCTGCACTTTATCCCGAGAATGTCTGCTTCTCTAAGCAGGGCACTCATTCCCACCCTCTCCTCCCCGGCTGCTGTAGAAGGGGGAGGAGTTCTGTGAGGGCTGAAGCTGTTTTAAGTTTTAATTACTATGCTTAAGAGATTTAAACAATGAAAATGCCTCTAAGCTGTATGCCCCACTTACCCAAGGACGGACAACTTCCTGGACCACCGAGGGCTGTTGTTCAGGTGAACAAGCCCGGTGTTTTCCCTTCAGTGAACAAGGCTGGTTGTCCAGCTGCACAGCCTGTGCTTGCTCACACATAGGCAAGAACTACGTAGACAGGAAGTACCTTAGGATGTAATCTTAGCCCCAACAGGACAAAGACAGGAAGTAGATGGCCTTGAGGGTTTTGCCTTTAAGAGCACTGACTAATGTAATTCGTGCCATTCTCTGGGAGTCCCGGGTGTGGACCTGGCCAGAGTCCATTGTTCTGGCCGGAGTTAAATAAAATCTGCTTCAAATTTGGCTCAGAAATTGCTGTAGTGGTCTCATTCTCGCCTGGCGGAGCTGACAGGTTCACAGGCGGTCCTGTAGAATATGGGCTCCACCACAGCAGACCCAAGGACAGTAGCAATCTTTATGCAAGAAGCTTACTTTGCCAGGTGACTGTAGAAGGTTTAGGCTGGGAGGCAGGGATAGTGGGGGTATTCATCCAGCAAACTCCTTGGGCAAACTGTAGTTCTGATGGTGACCACGGGGGTACCTGACCTCCAAAAAAACGCTAACATAACCTTTCCAGCAAGTGTCAACTCAAAGCTCTCTGCCTTAAGACCAAGTATGGTGGTGCATGTCTGTGAGCCGAGCATTCAGGGGGCTGAAGCGCAGGGACGGTGGGTGTGAGGGCCGTCTGCACTGTACGGCAGGACTCCACCTTAAGAGAAAGCAAAGCCTCAGGTAGGGAGACCAAGAAGTGTGTGGGACCCCAGAGGTGGGCCCAGCATTCGCAGAGCACCAGACCAAAGACCACAGTGAATGGAAATGGAGTTTGGGGCTGGGCCTAGGGAAGATGACTCAGCGGGCATAGTGCTCATTAAAACCAACCAACATGAGTGCCTGAGTTCAAATCCCCAGCACTCACGTGGAAAGTCGGGCTCTAGGGTCCTTGCACTAGGAGGGCAGAGGGAAGCCAGACCGCTGAAGCTCTTGGCCAGTCATCTAGTCAATCAGCAAGTTCAAGGTTCAGCGGGAGACCCTGACTCAAAGAGCAAACTGGAGAATGATAAGAGAGGACCCCAACATTGATCTCGTGCAGCCACACACAGGCACATACACCACCTCATGGTCATGCACTCATGCAAAACCCCCCACCCACACGTCTACACACGCACACAAAACAGTGACTGTGTCTGCTTTGCTGGACCGCGTGTCTAGATTCTTGGTGAAACATTTTTCAGGATGTTTCAGGGAAGCTGTGTTTAGTGGGTAAGATTAATGCTGGAATTGGGAACTGGTGCACGCTGTCTCTGTCTGTCTGTCTGTCTGTCCCTCTCTCTTGATGTGTGTGTATATGCGTATGTGCCCCTGAGTGTAGACATGCACACACCATGGCACTGTTTTCGAGGTCAGAGGATAGCCTTAGTTGTAGGTTTTGCCTTCTACCGTGTTTTGGACAGGGTGTCTTGGCTGTTAAAGTCAGACTAGCTGGCCCAAGGATTTTTCTGCATTGTCCTGTTTCCACCTCCCTTATTAACTTATGCACGTTCACACAGCACACACTCCGACTGAGCCGTTCCCAGGCCCTGACATTGAACACTGGGAATTGAGCAGATGAGATCCATCCAGTCAGTTGAGATCTTAACAGAACACGATGGATCCTCTCTGTATGAAGAGCTTTCTAACTACCTCTGAATACAAAGTACAGCTGCTCCTCCCTGCGTCTACCCTGCAGAGCCATGACTTACCAAGCCTCCAGCATCGTGTAGCCAGTTCCGTAAAAACTAGCCCCTCCCCCCGCAGAAGGACACCAACTCACAAGGATGCTGCCTGTGATTTTCAATCTGACTGTGGTATATAGTTGTTGTTTTTTACTCTTTTGGCTCTTTGCTCATTGGGGGGTCCACCAACCAGCTCCTAAATAAATCACACGGACGCTTATTCTTTCTTATGAATGCCCAGCCTTATCTTGGCTTGTTTCTTGCCAACTTTTCTTAAATTATCCCATCTACCTTTTGCCTCTGGGCTTTCATTTCTGTAAGTCTTTTCTTTCCTTCTTATTCCACGCCTGCTTTGTGGCTAGGAGGCGGGCCCCTTTTCTTGCTCCTTGATCTTCTCTCCAGATTTCTCCTTTTTGTTCTCTCTGCCTGCCAGCCCCGCCTATCCTTTTTCTTGCTATGCTATTGGCTGTTCAGCTCTTTATTAAAATCAATCAGGTGTTTTAGACAGGCAAAGTAACACAGCTTCACAGAGATAAACAAATGCAACGTATCTTTTCAATATTAAACAAATATTCCACAGCATAAACAAACGTAACACACCTTAAAATAATATTCCCAACACCGATGCCAGAGAGAGCTTCACAAGCTATGGATTTTAATGTTCACTACACAGCATGAGGTACTCAACATTTTAGCATGAAGAGGTTTTGTGTCTGGATGTCTAAGTGCCTCATATGTTTGAATACTTGGTCCCTAGTTGGTGAAACTGTTGGGGAAGGATTGGGAGGTGTGTCCTTGTTGGAGGAGGTGTGTCACAAGAGGTAGGTTTTGAAACTCATACTATTTCCAGTTCTCTCTGTCTCGTGACTGCATTTCAAGATGCAAGTTCTCAGCTACTGATCTAACACTGTGCCAGACTGACTGCTGCCATGTTTCCTACCATGATGGTCATGGGCCCTGGCCCTCTAGAACCGTGAGTCCCACAGAAGATGCTCTCCATGACTTGCTCTGCCTGCTTTATTCTACAACCCAGGACCACCAGCCCAGGCATGGCAACTGATCCTTGTGAGATAGGACTTCCTATGTCAATTATTAATCAAGAAAATATTCCAGAGATGGGCAGTGGTGGGGCACACCTTTAACCCCAGCACGTAGGAGGTAGAGGCAGGCAGATCTCTGTGAGTTCAAGGCCAGCCTGGTAGACAGAGCAAGATACAAGACAGGCTGTCTCAAAAAAACACACACACACACACAAAAAGAACGAGAGGGAGAGAGACTATAAGCTTGCCCACAGGCCAATTTGGTGGGGGCATTTTCTCGGTTAAGGTCCTATCTTCCCAAACACTTCAAGCTTCTGTCAAGTTGATACATTGTTGTTAAACCATAACCTTTCCTTTCTTGCTTATCCCCAATATCTTGTAATTAATATCAGTATCACAGTATAAAATATCCCGACTTTTAAAAATCCCACTCTTTAAAACTTCACTTTAAAAGTTCAGTCTCTCTAAAACAATCAAATTTTAAATCTCTTATAAATTCAAAGCCCATCTTCAGTCTCTTTAAAAGTTCAAAGTTTCTCTAACAAGTCCAAGGTCTCATAACTGTAGGCTCCTGTAAAATAAAAAAAAAAGTATTAAATACGTTCTTACTCTCAAAGGGGGAAATCTGGGTACAGTCACAGTCAAAGTGAAGCAAAGCTTAGCACTGTATAGAGCTCAGTGCTTGGCATCCGGGACCCATTCCCACCTTCTGAAACCCAGGCCTTGGCACTGGTGCTTCCCTGGCTCCGCCATTCACAGCATACGCAGCTCTTAGGCTCGGGCCATCTACACCCTGCACCTGCGAGTGTGCTGAGAGGGTGTGCTATGGTCCTGACATCTCCAAAATGCTGATGTCTCTACGGCACCCGGGCTGCGCCTTCACCAACGGTCTCTCCTGAACCCTGAGCCTGCCACGTGGACCAACCCTTGGCTTCTTTCCATGACCACTCTGGTCCTGGACTTTCCCCTCCTGCGAAGGCTGCACCAAACCAATTACCTCTCATGGAACCGAGCCTCGGTTACCCTCCACAACCCTTGTCTTCACACAGAGTGCTGCATGAGAGACTCACACCTTACCATCCTCAGCCACCAGCCTGAGATACAGTCTTGGCCCCACTCTGGACCACAGTGTGTGTGCTGACCACACGGAAACACTTCCCAGAGATTTTGTCTCGATGATGCTGGTTTCTTCTTAATTACTGCTAATTTCCCAGTCCCAGCTGACCGGCACCAGCACCCCAGGAAAGCAGAGGTTTGATTCAGTGTTTCTGGTCTTGTTAACCATAGCTGACTCAGCCTCAGCAGATCTGAACTTTGGATTTTATTAGTTTTTTATTTTTATTTATTTATTTTGTTGTTGTTGTTTCTTCTGCTCCCACCTCTTAAGATCCCAACTATGGCAGGGTATGGTGGTGTGCACCTTTAATCCCAGCATTTGAGAGGCAGAGGCAGGTGGATCTCTGTGAGTCTTGGGTCAGCCCTGTCTATAAAATGAGTTCCAGGACAGCCAGGACTGTTCAGAGAAACCCTGCCTTTTGTCCTCCCTTTCGGGTCATCTGTGACTTTATGCCCTTCTCCTACCGAGACATCCTGTGTGAGGAGCACTCGCAGCAGCGCTAGCTCTGAGCAGAGCCTCAAGCTGTGTTTTGGAATTTTATATATTCGTTAGTTCATTCATTCATTCATTTATTTATTCGTTCATTCTGAGAAGGAACTCGGAATTCCACGCATGCTCTGCCAGTGAGTCATGCCCTCAGCCCTCTTCCTCTTGACTTCATTCTTGTCCATCACGTCAAGGTTTGGAGGAAAGATTGCATAACTCCGTAGTTAAACCTGATGGGCTAAGGATCTAATCCCATCTCCAGTGCACATTCCCGCGTGACTTGGGGTAAGTGATTGAACCTCTCTGTGCCTCTCCTTCTCCACTGAAGGGATGGGAACGACGCAGGCGTCAGGACAATGGATGCAGCGGTCACGGCACCAGAGCAGTGGCTGCGCGTCAGTCTCGTGCAGCGCTCAAGGTGCGGCCACCACCGTCACGAGTCACAGCCGCGCTCCCGCTTTCTCCTATTCATCCTGGTTTCTGGGCTCCCAGGCATGGCAGCAGCTGGCTCCCTCAGTGGTGCTGCTGGCTGCCCACTCCCAGCACGGTCCCCCTCTTCTGTCTGTCGTGCCTGGGTTCTCACGCCACCTCCACCTCCGCCTTGGGGTGACCGGATCCCGTGCCTCCCGGGACAGATTTCTAGCACTTTCCCCCCTTTTAAGAGATTGACTGCAATTTCTATAATAACATCACATTAGCCAGAAATTAATGTCCTCATTAAGACAGCAATTAGGCACATTAGCGTGGCAATAAAGGAGAAGCTTATGAAATAATTGCTGGTTCCAAAATGCCTTTAATTTAGTATTTTATGCTGCGCTGTGTTATTAATTTTTTCCCTCGGCAGAAGATAATAAGAGAAATGTCTGAGTTTGAGCGTTCTTTCTAAGGACAGTGATGCCAGCCCCTTTAAACAGTTAATACCTGGTTTCGCCGCCCCTGTCCTGTCCATGGAGGGGCAGGGGAGGAGGGTAGACAATGACTCTGGGACGCAGACCATCTGCTCTGCACCGAGGCATCAGAGTGGCATGGGCACCTCCCAGCGCAGGGAGATTGCTTTGCCTTGAGCTATGTTTGCTTGTTTGTTTGTTTCTGCTGGGCTATGTCTCCTGAGTTCAGGTGTGTTTAGTGATGTTTGGGGAACCCAAGTTCTCTGCCCCAACTGTAGGGTTTTCCACTGTGGGAAATATTGACAAAATGTACTGATTTTTTTTCTATCAAATGGTTAAATAAGACAACACTCTATTAAAGAAATTGCAGGGGCTGGAGAGATTGCTCAGTGGTTAAGAGCATTGCCTGCTCTTCCAAAGGTCCTGAGTTCAATTCCCAGCAACCATGTGGTGGCTCACAACCATCTGTAGTGAGGTCCAGTGGCCTCTTCTGGCCTTCAGGCATACATATAAACAGAATATTGTATACATAATAAATAAATAAATAAATATCTTTTTAAAAAAAGAAATTGCAGGAGTTGAAGAAATGGTTCCATGATTAAGAGCACTGGCTGCTCTTTCCAGGGAACTCAGATTCAATTCCAAGCTCCCACATAGCAGCTCACAGTGGCCTGTAACTCGACAGCACACACACATACATACATACATACATATATGCATGCCAGACATACACATAAAACAATTTTTAATTGCAAAGAATCCACTCGCAAGATCTCCAGATTCCTCCTGTCGGTTCTTCTTGAAATCAAGAATATGTTCTCAAGGTTGAGTACTGTTCTCGGAAATTATACTCTGCTCTTCCGCTGCAGAACTGTGAGTAAGCCAACCATGCAAGAGTGTGGGGCCACCTGACAGCTTAGGTCAGAACCCCTTGTGTTAGGACCCCTGCCAGGTAAGTTTGCCTGCTCGGGTTGGCTATGTGCAACCCTGCAGAAGAAAAATGTTTTGGATGCCAAGATACTTTGGATTATGAGGTCATGTTCTGGGGACCCCAGACCCAATTCTAACACTATGATAAAACAAACAGGTGTCCCTATGAAACAGTGACAGGATCTATTGAAGACGGCCTTTTGGGTTTATTTCTGTTTGTTGTTTTGTTTCTAAGATCTTGTTTTATAGCTCAGACTTGCAGGTGCAAGGGCCTTTGGGTAGAATGGAGCTTGAAAAATATACATTAGCCAGGAGGCTGGTTTAGCTGTGGGAAGGGTAGCAGCGAGAGCGTATCAGAGACAAACTGAGGGGCAGAGAAATGGGGGAAGTTTGAGAAAGCTACCCATCCCTGTCAGAGACCAACCAATTATCTGCTGCCTGAGACACTGCCTGACTAGCAACACTGAAGTCTAGTGGCTCCGGATAGGTAGCATTAACTACGCTCCAAAGTCTCCTGTGACCTAGGACTCTTCCCTCTCCCTCCACCGGGCTCCTTCTCACTTTTGGGACTCTGATGGCTGTGGGGTGGCCTACAGCAGGATTCTGATCCATGTCCCTCATCCTCCTGCAGGCTAGTGCAGGCATGGTCATGTGACACAGACCAGGTTCCCAGATCCTGAGGACAAACAGGCAGCGTGACTTGAGGCTCCCATCCAGACTGTGATTCGCTGGCTCAGCAAGATGGCTCAGGCAGTAAAGTACTTTTACTTGCCCAGCAAGTCTGCCAACTTCAATTCCTGAAACCTGAGTTTGATCCCTGAAACCCGGGGCCCAGGTAAATGTGGATGGAGCCATGCCCTCTGACCTCCACACACACTGTGCTGGGTAATTTCACGTCAGCGTGACACGGCAGAGTCTTCTGAAAGAAGGGAATCCCAGTGAGAAAAGGAAGCCCTAAGGTCAGGCTGTAGGCAATATGGATGGCATTATTTTAATTAACCCAGTCCATAGTGGGTGGGGTTATCTGTTAATGCCACCGGCAAGAGTAAGACCACTACGACAGTTTTTCAGTCAAATTTGAAGCAAGCTTTATTAGGTACTGGCCAGGACAGTGAGCACTGGCCAGGTCCATACCTGGGACTTCCAGAGAATGGCTGTGAATTTTGTCAGGTGGTTTATAAAGGCAAAACCCACAAGGCTATGCCCTTCCTGCCTTTGTCTAGTGGGGGTAAGCATACATCCTAATGTACTACCCGGATGGGCAGCCAGGCCTTGGATAGGAAGCACACCAGGGAGGGAGGTCACCCCCTCCCATCCTGTATCCCAAGGAAATAAAGTGCATCTGAGACTTTCGTTGCTATGGTGACTGCCACAAATAAATTTGGGGAGGGGGCTGCCCCAGGGGTATTAGTAAAGAGCCTGTCCTCCACCCTCTGGGGCAGTCCTGGAACTCCTGGATAACCTAGAAGAGGCGGTGTCCAGAAGCCTAGAAACTTTCATGAAGCCTGCCAGCCATGCAAAGGGAGAGAGGCCCGGCGGATCCAGGGTGTGGTGGGGGTCCCTCATGTAAGTCCACTGTGGAGGCCGTCTCTGCCCCAAGCCTCTGTGCCAAGTGTGGTGGGGAGGGTGCGGCAGGACCTCCGACCACCTCTTTGAGAAGCTTTCGCATTTTTTTATTTTAATATGTATTTGTTTGTTTAGTGTGCACACGCGAGCCTATGCCATGACACTCGTGTGGAAGCCAGAGAGCATCTCGCGGGATATGGTTTTCTCCTTCCGTCCTGTGTGTCTGTCAAGCTTGGTCACGAGTGCCTTGATCTGCTACGCTATTGCAACGATTCATGCTATCGCGAAGGCTCGCTTCACTTCTTTGGTTCTTTGAGGTAAAGTCTCAGGTAACCCACGCTGACCTTGAACTCCTGTTGGGGAATATTATTTTAATAATTATTATTTTGTTTATGCTATATTTGTTTAATTCTGAGAAGGTGTGGTTCTTTGTCTAAAACGCCTGATGGTCTAATAAAGAGGCAGGAGATAGAAATAGGCGGGGCTGGAGGATAGAGTATAAATAGAAGGAGAAATCTGGAAGAGGAAGAGGAGCAAGAAAAGGAGGAGAGAGGACTCTAGGGGCCAGCCACCCGGTCACCCATCCAGCCACAGTGTAAGAGTGAAAGTCAGATGACAGAAGTAAGGAAAAGGAAAAGCCCAGAGACAAAAGATAGACGGGACAATTTAATTAAGAAAAACTGGCTAGAAACAAGCCAAGCTAAGGCCAGGTATTAATAAATAACAATAAGCATCCATGTGTGGTTTATTTGGGAGCTGGATGATGGGCCTCCCAAAAAGGCAAAAGCGTAAAACATCACACTACAAATTTCAGATCCTCCGGCCTCCCTGGTGCTGTGATGAAGGCTTGGGCTGACATGCCCAGTTTTTCCAGGACTTGGTGAACGCTGGGCAAGCGGTATATCAACCGGACCACATCTCCCGTCTTTTTCCTCTTCCTCAACTTTTCAGTTCTGCTGTAGAACAAGCTCCTTGCTGGGGTACAGCATGGATCCGTTCCTGCCAGCTCCCCAGTTCCAAGAGGTCCAGCCTTGCCCTCCAGTTCCCCAGCGCTTCTCTGATTGGATGGGAGGCTCAACACACCAACCTGTGCCAAGGGCAGAGTTAAAGCTCCAGTGTGAATCTTCAGCCTAAAGCCCCGAAGGAAGTGGGAGCATGTGCTGTGGGTGCAGCTGAGGGTTTTTCTTTACTTTGCTTTCCTCTTTGTAAAAATCTGTTAATAAAGCGCGGGTGAATCTGAGCGGCTCTGAAGGGGGAGGGGAAAGGCAGGGCTGCTGTTTGCAGACGGAGATTTAATAAGAAGGAGAAACAAAAATAGTTACTGTGCTGGGGAGAAAGGAGGGGGACTGGGAAATGGTTCCACATGATGGGGGGATGCAAAGGGAACCAGGAGGCTCTGAGGGGTAGGAGGACCTGGCTCATTCCTTGGCTGGAGAGTCCTGAGCCGGGAGACATCTATTCCCATTTGGGGTTGGTTGGTCTTTGCAAAATTTCCAGCACCCTGAACTCAGGCGATGGCTCACAAGGACAGACTGCCAAGGACAGTCATGCAGACTGCTCACTGCACAGGTGTGCAAACAGTGATGTCATCTGTTCCCCTGACCACAGCCTGTGTCTACCCAGAGGAAGGGAAGTCTTTCACAGATCTGTACAGAAAGGGCAAGGCATCAGAAGACAGATACACACAAGTGATCAGCGAATAGTGGAATATTACTCAGCCACAAAATTGGAAGAAGCACTTCACAATCCTTGATAGGCATGAACCTCCAGCAGTCAAGGGCAAAGGTCACAGGGCATGATACCTCGGTGCATGGGATGCAAGGACCAGGCAACCTGCAGAGACAGAGACCCTAGCAGTGCTGAGGGAAGAGGAAGGACCGCAGATAGGTAGGGGCTCCTTCTGGGAGGAGGAACAAGCTCCAGATTAGACAGAGGCCATCGTTACAGCATGGTGGATGTCATTGGAGCCCAAAGGGATCCCCATTTATTATATCTTATTATTACTTTAAAAACGTTTGTGTGCATCTGGTGAGATGGCTCAGTGGGTCAAGGTGCACGTGGCCAAGACTGATGGCCTGAGTTTGATTCCAGTGACCCATATGGTAGATGGAATGAATCAACGCCCCCCCCCAGGGTTGTGCGAACATATTTAAAAAGATAGTAAGTGTGTGCACGCATGTAGCCCAGAGGCTGGCACTGTGTTTTCTCGGAGGGGCAGCATCTATCTTTCAGGAAGAGCAGTGGGGCACAGGGCATTCTTTTTATTTAGAAAGCGTTGTTTACTTTTATTCTTTGTATTCTATACATGCATCACATTCATGGCATTCCCTTAGAGGCCAGAAGAGGGCATAGGGTACCCCTGAAACTGAAGTTACAGACGTTTCTTACCCACCATATAGGTGCTGGGAGCAGAACCCAGGTCCTCTGGAATAATAATGGCAGGTGATCTTAACCACTGAGCCATCTCTCCAGCTCCCCCCACACACACCCAAGATGCGGGATGTTAAAGGGAGGGGAAACAGCCCATACTGCAGGGAAGCTCCTTAGGTTCAGGGAGGGAATGGCCTTCCGGAAGTCCCCCAAACTGACCAGACCCACTAGGGCATCCCTCCCCAAGCAGGCACAAACTGTAAGAACCAGAGAGGGACTCAGACCAGCGGCCTGGAAAAGTCCCTCTCCCACTCGCCAAGATAACTAGAGCTTCCCTGAGCCACCACCGTGCTGGGTGTGCCTTGGTAAAGTGTTTTTGAGTCATTTCTTCTCCTAGAAGTAACCCCAGAAACAAGTTGGATCACCCAATTTTACTTTGGTGACATTGTCCTTTGGTCTGCCACCACCCGCTCCTCATCTACTGCTCACATCTTCACATCTCCCTAGGAATAGGGTCACATGACAGGCATCTTCCTCTGTCCCTAGGAATAGGGTCACATGACAGGCATCTTCCTCTGTCCCTAGGAATAGGGTCACATGACAGGCATCTTCCTCTGTCACTGCTCCATTTTTTTCTTTTTATTTTACTTTTTTTTTTAGAAACAGGGTTTCTCACAGGATCTGGAGCTCACCAAATGGCTAGACTGACTGACCAGTAAGCCCCAAAGATCCTCCTGTCTGCTCCCCAGAGCTGGGATTTCAGGCTCACACTCGATCTTCATGGAGACGCACAGGTTCTGAGCTCTGGTCTTCACGCTCGCACGGGAAGCCCCTTCCTCCCCGGTCATCTGTTACTATTTAATGAGGTCATCTCCCCGGCCTCTGTTACTATTTAATGAGCTGGGGACATGACTCTGGGTGAAATGCCTGCCGCACAGGGTGAGGACCTGAGTTCAGATCTCCTGAACCGGTGTGAAACAGATGTGATAGTGTGTGTCTGGAGCCCTGGGTCTCCTGAGGCGAGGTGCTGGGTGGAGCCAGGAGAGTGCAGAGGTTCACAGCCCAGACAGCCTGGTGTATGCAGCAGTGAACCAGAGACCCTACCTCAAACACAGGCTCACGCCTGAGGTTGTCCTCTGGGCTCCACAGGTGGGTGTGATTCAGGCTGACCTCAAGCTGCTGGGCTCCAGGGACAATTTTGGCTCAGTGTCCCAGTGTACACTCCCACTCCTGCTACACACTCTATGGCAATTCATTTCCTGGTGTGTGAACTTTTCCACACACACAAAAGTGGGCTAGACGGGGTATCTGCTCTTGTCTGTAACACACTCCCCATCGAAGGATCCAAGAGGAAGGGATCAGGTGGATTCAATCACTCAGTCACTCAACAAGTATTCCCTGAATCTTAGTATCATACAAAGTTGTGATGGACACAGAGTAAACCTGTCCTGGGTTCACTCCAGTGGACAGACTGACGGACAGTCCCAAACGTGTACAGTGTGGTGGTCTGGCCTTCTTAGACTCACAGGGAGGGACACTATTGGAAGGCGTGGCTTACTGGTGCAACTGTGTCCCTGGGGATGGGATTAAGGTTTCAGAAGCTCAAGCCAGGCCCAGGGTAGCAGTCTTTTTGTGCGGCCTGAGGATCCAGAAGTAGAACTCTCAGCTACCTCTCCAGCACCATGCCTGCCCGCATGCCACCATGCTTCCCCCTGTGATGAACTGCCAGCCAGCCCCAACTAAATGTTTTCCTTTATAAGACACAGTATAGGAAGTGATGGTGCTTGAATAGACACAAAACAGGTGAGGAGCACAGGGCCCTGTGGAGCTAACAATGTGCTGTCATCACAGAGGAGACTTTGTTTTTAAAAAAGATGGGCTCTCACCACATTGTTGATGCTGTCCCTGGGCTCCCACACTGCGGGGCAGTTTCCTGCTCTGCCTCCTTGGCAGATGCGGGTGGTGGCAGACACCTCCAGAGGAAGTCAATGGCGCCCAGCAGCAGCACTGGGGTGCTGTGGATGTCAGAGGAACAGCCAGTACAGAACACTGAAGGCCTTCTCATTGGAGCTGAGCACCCCTAAGTGTGGATTCTTCACACCCCATTAGTACTCCACTGGAGCTCTTGCTTATAGCCCCCAATCTGTCATAATGCTGTCACCCAGCCTTTCTCGGGAGACGGAGAAGGGATGATCATAGGGTTGGCTGTCTGTCAGCCCAGCTCCAGACTCATGGAGAGATCCTGTCCCACAGGGTTGCTCGGAGACTGGTGGAACAAAACACATGACCTCCTCCTCTGGCCTTTGCATGTATGTGTGCGGGCACCTTCCTACGCGCGCGCGCGCGCACACACACGTACGCACACACGCACAAGCCAAAGCTAAGAACCAACCCAAGAATTGGGACGCTGCACGGCTGCACAGGACCCACCGAGGCTCCATGCGAGTGTGTGGCTCAGTGACTCAGTTCTTGCCCACTTTCCTACAGCTCTGGGTATGATGGCATCCTAGGACGGCTATGGCGAGTTGCGAAGGAGCTAGAGAAAGCAGAGGAGAAAGAAGTTTCCAAGACTAGAATTTAAAAACAAAACAAAAAACAACAACCCGGTTTTTGTTTTTTGTTTTTCCTCATTCACAGCGCTGAATGCCGTCCAGATCCTCCATTACTAGGCGAGGATTCTGCACCAGAGCTACAGCCCGGCCCTTTGAGGGCGTCCTTGAAAGTTCGAGTTCACATTTTACCCACCTCCCGCTTCTTGTCTGTGCACCTGGCGCAGTCCCCACGCCTCTCACGCCCCAGCTTTGCGTCGTCTACCTGGACTATGCAGTGCAGTTGTCTCTGCGTACGTATACTGGTCTCTACTGCCATCTGTGCCTTGGCGTGTGTGCCCACCAACACCAGAGGACGCTCGTGAGCACTGGCGCAGGCCACGCCCTCCTCTGCTCAGAAACGCCCCACTCTAGCCCAGGGCCACCTGATGGCAACATCACCGGGTCCCCTGCTGCCATCGCACAGATAGCTTGTTTTAAACTTTCTTTTTAAAGATTTATTTGTTTGTTTGTTTGTTTGTTTGTTTATTTATTTGGTTTTTCGAGACAGGGTTTCACTATGGCTTTGGAGTCTGTCCTGGAACTAGCTCTGTAGACCAGGCTGGTCTCAAACTCACAGAGATCCGCCTGCCTCTGTCTCCCGAGTGCTAGGATTAAAGGCGTGCGCCACCATCGCCCGGCTTATTCATTTATTTTTATGTGTGTGGGTGTTTGGTTTGTCTTTATGTCTGTGTGCTACGTGCATGCAGTATCCTCAGAGGCCAGAAGAAAACATCAGATCCCCTGGAACTGTAGCTACAACCCTTGTTAGCTTCATGTGGATGCTTGGAACTGAACTCAGGTCCTCTAGAAAAGCACTCGGTTTTTGTGTTTTGTTTTGTTTTGTTTTTTGTTTTTTTGTCTTAACCATCTTTCCAGCCTCCTTCCCCATTTAAGACAGTCTAACTATGTAGCCCTGGAACTTGCTTTGTAGACCAGGCTATCCGCGAACAGGCTGTCTGCGTGTCTCTGCATCCTAAGTGCTGAATTACAGGCTGTGCCCCTCCTCCGGTTTACGGACTTGGCATTTGAAGTTGAGCTGAATCATTATTGTCTAGGCACTGCAGTGTTCTGGAGGTCAGATTTCCCGCAAGATGTCTTGGGGCTGGGGTGTCACGTGGCTGGGGTCAACCTGCAGAAGTAAACCCTTCCTTGGAGTTCAGCAGAAGATTCCTTTCCTACTTCTTCAGGTGCCTGAGAGAGAATTCTGCCCCCTGCAGGTGGAAAATATGGTTCAAATTTGTGTCTCTCTGGTTGTGCCCAGAATGGACCTGCTGGATCACTTCTTGGTTCCTGGTCTTTTCTCTGTTTTCAAAGAAGGAAGGGAAGGATTCCTCTCTCTGCAGGTTCACTGTGCTGCTGTCCCCATTAAGGACTTGTATGACTTGGTCGTACCCAGGGAACCTGTGCAATTCAAACTGGTGACCCCATCCGATGTCCCATGCCTTCAGTGCTCAGGGTGAAAATGGTTTCTACAGAAGAAATAGGCCTGGGAGGCCTGGAACCCCTCACCCGCAGCAAAAGTCCAGGCCCCGCCCTGGCCACAGAGCCCTGCCCGATCTGCCTGGCCACTTTGCTAAGCTCGTTCCTTCATCCAGTTTCTCCATCACGCTTTCCAACCACACCAGCCTCCTCATGACCCTCCGGTTCACCGGGTGTGACCCTGCAACTTGTGCAGGCTGGTCTTATGTCTGCCTGACACACAAGCTGGGGTTATCTGAGAAGCTGGGACCTCCAGTGAGAAAATGCCTCCATAAGATCTGATCGTAAGGCATCTTTTAATTAGTGATTGATAGGGGAGGGCCCAGCCCACTGTGGGTGGTGCCATCCCTGGGCTGGTGGTCCTGGGTTCAACGAGAGAGCAGGCTGAGCAAACCATGGAGAGCAAGTCAGTAGGCAGCACCCCTCCATGGCCTCTGCATCAGCTCCTGCCTCCAGGTTCCTGTCCTGTTTGAGTTCAATGAAGAGCAGTGATATGGAAGTGTAAGCCAAACAAACCCTTTCCTCGCAGCTTGCTTTTTGGCCATGGTGTTTCATCACAGCAATTGAAACCCTAATTAAGGGCTGTAGAGATGGCTCAGTGGTTAAGAGCACTGGCTGCTCTTCCAGAGGACATGGGTTCAATTCCCCGCATTTATATGGCAGCTCACCACTGACTGTAACTCCAGTTCCATAGGATCCGCCCCCCTCACACAGACACATGCAGGCAAAATACCAGTACACATAACATCTTTAAAAAATCAATTCTAAAAAAGGAAGAAAAAGAAAAGAGAAACCCTAACCAAGTCACAACTCCTGAGAGCTACCCTCTGACTTCTCTGTGACACAGAAATGTCCACCCCACCCCATAATAAATAAGGAAACAGATAAATGTAAAAGCCACTTCTAGGTGGCGTTTTGTTGCGTCAGCCAGAATGAGGCAAGGGTATTGTGACCCCACCCTCACCTTGCTGCATACACACCCCCACAAAAGAAAAGCATATCCAAGCCAGGCACTGTGGAGCAAGCCTCTAATCCCAGCACATGGACACTTGAGAGAAGGCTCTCTTAGGCCAGCCTGAGCTAAACAGTAAAACAATAGGACTCTCCTGTTATTAAAAAAAAAAAAAAAGCAATTGAAGTGAGGGAGAGAGTTCCTTTGTCAAATCTTGTAGGCATGTACCTGGTATGGTACACAGTAGGTATCTAATTAATACATGCTGACTTATTGCACACCCTGTGGTTTAGGGAAAATGATGCCATCAGTCCCCAAACTGTCCAGGGTGTCTAAGTCTAAGGTGGACAAGGAAGATGGACCTGGGTCACTCTATGCTCTGCAGCCAGGTTCACTGGATTTCCTGCTCGGGGGACACTGATTTCCAGGCTGCATTTGGCTCCTGGCCCACTTATTTAAGGT
Source organism: Microtus pennsylvanicus (assembly GCF_037038515.1). NCBI lineage: Eukaryota > Metazoa > Chordata > Mammalia > Rodentia > Cricetidae > Microtus > Microtus pennsylvanicus. The sequence goes on from NC_134584.1 coordinate 85,115,385, forward strand.
TTCAGCCAGCGGGAGGCACCAGGCAGGCCTCCCAGGCAGGCGGAGGGAACGGAAAGAACGTTAAGGTTCTCCATTGGCCTGAACCTGCCAGATGAACCCTGGCTCCACAGCTGCTTCCCTCTGGGTCCAGGCCTCCCCAGTTCCTGCCATCTGCCTTCCCCACCTTAGACACTCCTCTACTGGGCCATGTGGGCTTATGCCCACCTTCCAGCCAGCACCTGTCCCCAAAGCTTGCAGCCAGGGCCACTGTCTTTTAGGACTTTGTCCCAACCTGCTCTGAATACTAAGTGGTCAACATTATCCAGTCCCCACCTCCCCGGCTTGCTAAACTGGCGTCAGCGGGGAGAAAGGGAGACACCACAGAACTCACAAATGAAGCAAATTGCTACAAATCGGATTTCTAGTGTCTTATCTCAGAGTCCCACGAGACCGAAGGAGACTGTAGTTGCTACAGAATCTTCTCACAGTTGAGGCAAACAAAGTAGGAAGCCAGGAAAAGTGGATAAAGAGAGAGGGGGACCAAACACAGGAAGATGGGGAGGAAGGAAAGAGGTGGTGGGGGTGGGGAGTAAAAACAATGGCCAAGGGAAATGCAAGGTGGTTCTGGGAGGAACCAAGGCCGGACTGAAAAGGGGCTAAGAGGGAACAGGGTGACTCCTAGGGGGACCACTCCAGCCGGGGGCCGCTACTGAGCCCCCCCTGCTCTCAAGCCCTGTTGGCCTCTGGTGTTTAGTTATATTTGCAGACCACACCTCGGAGGGGTGTGGGAAGACTGAACACCCATGGAGCATCTGCTGGGACCCTGCAGTTACACACTTCATGTGTGTGACTCCATCACTCCCCGCATCTGCTGTGACCCTGCAGTTACACATTCATGTGTGTGACCCCATTGCTACCCATTGCTCCCTGCATCTGCTGGGACCCTATAATCACATACTTCATTTGTGTGACCCCACTATTCTCCATTGACAGCCACATCTGCTGTGACCCTGAAGTCACATACTTCATGTGTGTGACCCCACAGCTCCCCATCTACTCCTATCTGCTGTGACCCTGCAGTTACACATTCATGTGTGTGACCCCATTGCTACCCCATTGACTCCCCCACATCTGCTGGGACCCTGCAGTTACACATTCATGTGTGTGACCCCATTGCTACCCATTGCTCCCTGCATCTGCTGGGACCCTATAATCACATACTTCATTTGTGTGACCCCACTATTCCCCATTGACAGCCACATCTGCTGTGACCCTGAAGTCACATACTTCATGTGTGTGACCCCATTGCCCCCCATCGACTCTTCAATGGCAGTCAAGGCTCGTGAGTGGAAAGGCCCCTGGCCCAGATGACCTGGGCTTCTAGAATAAACACCAGTAGGTGTTTGTGTGTGTGTGTGTGTGTGTGTGTGTGTGTGCACGCTGGAATGTAGGCATGGCAGCCCGAGGGCCTCAGGCACTGGCCTGCAGCTCACTGGTTGGACCAGGCTGGCTGGCGTGAAAACCCCAGGCATCCACAAACGAGTGGGCAGTAAGTGCCCCAAGAGAGTGCGGGCCTGTTAGGAAGACGGGCTCCTCAGAACAAGAGCTGGCTGTTCGTGACGGAACCATGTAAAGCCAGAAGTGCTGGAAGGACGTATTCCAAGGTCTGGAAGAGCACGATTGTCACCCCCTATAAAACTATTAAAATCAAAGGAGGAGCTGAAGCCGCGGTTCTGAACCTTCCTGATGCTGCGACCCTTTAACACAGCTCCTCAGCCATATTCAGAGAGAAGCCAAGGGTTTTGATTCTACTGCATGGACGGACTTTGTGAGTGAGAGCCTAGCCTGTTTGGATGCTCACCTTCCTGGACCTGGGGGGAGAGAGGAGGACCTTGGACTTCCCATAGGGTAGGGAACCCTGACTGCTCTTTGGACTGGAGAGGGGGGGGGAGGAGGGGGAGGAAGTGGGAGGAGGGGAAGAGGTAGAAATTTTTAATAAAAAAAAAATACAGCTCCTTATGTTATAATGACCCACAACCACAAAATTATTTTTGTTGCTACTTCATAACTGTAATTTTGCTACTGTTACAAATTGTAATAATTTTTTTTTTTTATTTTTCGAGACTCTGTGTAACAGTCCTGACTATCCTGCTCTGTAGACTGGGCTGGCCTCCAACTCTGCCTGCCTCTGCCTCCTGAGTGCTGGAATTAAAGGTGTGTGCCACCACCACCTGATTGTAATATAAACATTTTTGGAGACAGAGGGTTCTAGGGTAGTCTTGTATACAGTGAGTTCCAGGCCAACCAAGGTTATACAGTGAGACGCTGTCTTGAGTGGGGGTGGGGGCAAGATGGCTCAGTGAGTAAGGGCACCTGCCACCAAGTGTGATGACCTGAGTTGGATCTTTGGGCACATGGTAGGAGAGAACTGACTTCTGCAAATTGTGCTCAGACGTCACACGGATTCTCTCCCTCTCCTTCTCTCTCTCTCTCTCTCTCTCTCTCTCCCAAACACACACACACACACAAATAAATAAATGTAATTTCATTTTAATTTGATAAATTAAAAACTTAACGATGTCCCTAAAAGCTTTGGAGAAAAAAGTATCCAAACCCATTAACAGTGGAGGTCAGGCTAAGGTTAAAGTTGCAAAACAGAAAATCGAGAAAGAGAGAATCAATGCAACACATGACAAGCCCTAAGCCAAATTAACCAAAAGGAAGAAGAGACCCAGTGTAATGAAACTGAGAGATGAGAGAGGGGATGTCCCAGCGGACACCAAGAGCTCTCAGAGAATCGTAAGAACATACATTAAAAACCTATACTTCACCAAATTGGAAAAGTTGGAAGAAATGTAAGACTCCCAAGTGCACATGGCACTAATATGAAGATCCCATTCCACCCAGAATCACCACGGCCATCGCCACCTCAGAGCAGAGCACAGGCTCCTGTCCATTCTGTCATAGGCAGGGTCCCTAATTCCTGCCCCTCCTCCTAAGAGCAGGACTTCCCCATGCCCCTACATGCACCCAGCTGGGGCAGTGGGGCTGGCTACAGGTGTATCCTTTAGTTCAGCCTGGAAAAGTCCCCAGAGACCAAAACTAGATGTCCCCCACATGGTGGGAACCCTTGGAGGTAGAAGGTGCCTGCAGGGCTGAGTTTGTCCCTACCGTCTGGCAGCTGCTAACTTAACTCTGGTCTCCCTGTCACTCTGTGGGCCGCTGTTTCTCACAGGTCTAGCAGCCATTTCCAGGAGCTGGCCAGTCACCTTAGAAAACAGCTGAATGGATATTTTTGTATAGGTGTTTATATCTGCTGTTGGGAAGTTGCCAGTAAAGACTTAGTAAAGGAGGAAAAAATGTGCATAGGAGCCGGGTAGTGGTGGCACACACCTTTAATCTAATCCCAGCATTCGGGAGGCAGAGGCAATCTGGTCTCAAGAGCTAGTTCCAGGACAGCTAGGGCTGTTACACAGAGAAACCCTGTCTCCCTAGAAAACCTACAAGACAGGTGATGGATATTTCACCTGCTCAAGCATAAAACAAAAAGTCATCTTTGAGCCGGGCGGTGGTGGCGCACGCCTTTAATCCCAGCACTTGGGAGGCAGAGGCAGGCGAATCTCTGTGAGTTCGAGACCAGCCTGGTCTATAAGAGCTAGTTCCAGGACAGGCTCCAAAACCACAGAGAAACCCTGTCTCAAAAAAACCAAAAAAAAAAAAAAAAAAAAAAAAAAGAAGTCATCTTTGTCTGACTTGTGTGCAACACACACTCCATACTTGTGTTAATGTAGATACATATGTTACCTTTGAAAGTCTGTGTTTTCACAGCAAGGGGACCAGACACCAATGAAAACAGGTGACCCAGCCTCTCAGAGCGCCTCTGCTGCAGTTTCCTTGGAGGTCTGCATTCAGAACAGCTTCAAGGCTGCTGACTGAGGTGGTCCAGCCTCACAGACTGTTCCAGCCAGGGCTACAGATAAGCCTTTCTCTTTCCCATGGCACAGAACCTGGACAACAATGTTATTTTTTCCAGGACTTGACCAGTATTTCAATTTTCTCAGGCTCCCTAAAGATCTCGTCACCCACAGACCACAGGAAGCAAACCAGAGAACACAATTCCCAAGAGGTGCGGTGGGTGGTTTTTGGTCTCTAAGTGGGTTATGAGTATTTGTCATCATGGTCTTGACCCCTTTGTTCATATTATCACTCCTCCCTGTCTTCATTGGTACTCCAGGAGCCCGGCGCAGTGGTTGGTTGTGGATCTCTGTATCTGCTTCCATCTGTTTCTGGATGAGGGTTTTGTGATGTCGACTAAGAAAGTTCTCAATCTGACCACAGGGGAAGGCCAGTCAAGGCACCCTCTCCACTACTTCTTAGATTCTTAGCTAGGGTCATCCTTGTGGATTCCTGGGAATTTACCTAATGCCGGGTTTCTTGATTTCTCATTAACCCCACAATGGCTCCTTCTATCAAGATCTCTTCCTTGCTCTCCTTCTCAATCCTTCCCCCAACTTGACCTTTCCAATCCCTCTTGTTCTCCTCCCCCTCCTCTTCTCCCCTCCCTACTCTGCTTTCACCCTTCCTCCTTCCCCGACACTCCTAATTTACTCAGGAGATCTGGCAGGAAAATCTTATGGAAGCATTCTCTCAGTAAAGGTCCCCTCTTCTCTGATGATGCCAGCTCGTGTCAAGTTGACATAAACTAGCCAACTTTCCAACATAGTGGGTGCCAAGATCGTGAGGGATTGCTGTGAAGAACTAGGCCACGTGGATTTTGTTTGGTTTGGTTTGAACATGGAAGAGTTTGGGGCTTTGGGCTAGACTGGTGGTAGAATGCTGTGAGCAGAGCTTACTGAATCACCCTGGGAACCCAGAGGACAGCGGCACCAAGAGTCACTCAGACTGCACAGCGGCACCAGGAAGCCCCACTCAAAAACCCTCCGAGAATATTCTCGTTATGTTTGGGCAAATAACCTGCTGCCTTCTGCCTGTGTCCTAAGAACTTACCTGAGGCTGAAGTTAATTGGACTCATTTTTGTGTGTATGTATGTGATTTCAAGGCAGCCTTGAAACTGACTGTGTCTCATAGTTATTAGTAGTCGTTCCTATTCAGGTCTTCGGTGAAAAACAGCAGAACGAGCAGCCAGAAATACAAAACATGCAAACAGTTTGGGGTAAAGGGGGCACTAGCAAGCCAAGACTTGTACTAGAAGAAAGGCTGCACTTGCTAAGGGTATTAGTGCCCTTAGGGGGGGCCAACACACGGGGTAAAGAGCAAGACGGTACCTAGATACGCTTCCGGCTTGTGAAACAGTGTGAGGCACTTTCTGCTTCTCTAAAGCAACAAATAAAACCTGCAAATGTTGGGCTGGAGAGATGGCTCAGAGATTGAGAGCACTAACTGCTCTTCCAAAGGTTCTGGGTTCAATTCCCAGCAACCACATGGTGGCTCACAACCATCTGTAATGAGATCTGATGCCCTCTTCTGGCCTGCAGGCATACATGCAGACAGAATATTGTATACATAATAAATAAATATATACCCCTGCAAATGTCATTCAAGGGAGGATCCACCCTGAACAGGAAGCACTCGGTCACAAAGGACACAAAAATAAACATTCTGCTGAGGCTAGGCCATGAGTGACAGAGGAGTCCCTAAAGGCCCTGAGAAGCCATTGCATGACGGTATGAAAGTGAAGCCTGGATTGTGTTGGAGACCCCAAGATGGAGAGGCCAGAGTGGTGAGGAATCTGCCCAGATCTGCACACAGGGAGTGACACCAGCCCCAGAGAGTGTGTTCCAGTCAGCAAAGCTGGAACGGTAGAACCTCTAAGCCCTTTGACATCGGACATGAACGGGGCTGTGGGATTTGGAGTTTGCTCTGCTGGGTTTCGCTCTTGCTTCAGTCCAGCATCTCCTCCCTGTCCCCTATCTTTGCTTTTGGAATAGCATGTATATTCTGTGCTGATGGAAGTTGGAAGTGTATGATTTGCTTTTTGATTTTACGGGGGTTATAGCTAAGAGATTGCCTTGAGTCTCGGAAGAGACTTTGGGCTTTTAAGCAGTGCTAAGACTGGAAATCTATGGAGACTTCTGAAGTTGGACTAAGTGCATTTTGCATTATGATATGGCCACGAGACTATAGGGGCCGGGAGTGGAGTGCAATGGTTTGAACGAGAATGTCTCCCATAGGCTGTAGCATCTGAGCACTTGGTCCCCTGGCGGAGGACTTGGAGGTGTGGCTTTCCTGGAGGAAGGGTGTCATTGGGTGCATGCTTTGTGTGTTAAGACTCACACCTTTTCAGGTTTGCTCTCTGCTTCCTGCTTACAGCTTGAGCCCTCGACTCCTGTTCTGGCTGCCTCTGCTCTGGACCGCGGATAATAACGCCCTGGGGTGTCCACACAAACACTCTGCTGTACGTTGCCTTGGTGTTTCATCACAAGAGAAAAGCAACTCAGACAGGAGGTTATGCTGCAGAAACAACAACAAAAAAAAACCCAGTATCTCAATAACTGAAAACCACAGGATTAGTGTTGGCTGTCAACTCAATTGGATCTGAGGTCAACTAAATGACAGCCTGTGTGGTGTGAGGGTTTCCTGGGCCTTCCCCAGAGTGGGCGTCACCGTCTGCTCCTTGCTAGATGTAAAGGGTTCTGAAGGAGACGCAGCGCTGCTTTGCCTGTCTGATTTTCTCCTTGTTGGTGAGTGCATCTACGCGGGTGAGAGCATCTGCTCTGATGCTACCACTGTTGCATCCTTCACTGCCATCAGGACCCGGCTTCTTCAGTCTTGCAATATGGACTGCAGACCAGCAGCTGTCCAGGAACCCACTAGGCCTTCAGCACCAGACTGGGACTGCTAAGGCACACAGCCTATGGACTGAGCCTCTCCAGTGGGCAGACAGCCATTGCTGAACTACCCAGCCCTTGCTGTGTGATCCAGCCTGATCAGGCCCCTGGGCGGCCTCTATGCCTCCCATCAGCTCTGTCCTCTACAGAACCCTGGCAGTGCAACTGTCCACTCCTGCTTCATGTTTGCTGGGAGCCACTGAGGGGAGGCTTTGCTCATCATGAGCACCGGTGAAGTAGCCACTTTCTGGAACATTCTGCCTCACTGCTTACTGAAGTTCTGGAAGGTTTCTATAGTCAGTTAAATGCAATAGACTGTAAGTTCTACTCGCGACTCGTTGGCTGGACGTGGTCACACCCCGGCATCTCCCGGACGTTCTGTACACTCAACTCAAACTTCAAACCCGCAAGGGTCAGGACAGGAAACACATGGCCAACAGTACCATGGAAATGGAATTAATAAAGACGGAGTGCTTGGAACATCGGGGTTTGTGTGCTGACAGTGGCCAGAGGCTAGCCCTGGGTATCATTCCTCAGCTGACCTGGCTTTGGTTTTTTGGTTTGGTTTGGTTTGGGCATGGTCTCTCACTGGAACTCCGTCAGAGCTAAGCTAGCTGACCAGCGAACTCTAGAGATTTTCTTTTCTCAATGTGCCTGGCACGAACATCACAGTCACGTGACAGCACCCCCAGCTTTTTATGTGGTTTCCATGACCACATGTGCCCCCAAGCAATTACCAACTGAGCCATCTCCAGTCAGATCTTCATGTACATGCAATTTTATGTTTCATCAAGAAAGATGGCCTGGTCAGGTATAGTGGTGGATGCCTTAGGAGGCAGAGGCAAGAGGATCTTTGTGAATTCAAGGCCAGCCAGGGCTGCACAATAAGACCCTGTTTGTCTAAACAAGCAAACAACAACAAAAACCAGAAAGAAAAAAAAGAAAAAAGAAAAGAAAAGAAAACTGGTCTGAGCTTCACGATACATCTATGGCATTGGTGGTAGAAAACTGGCCAGAGGCTGGAACAAGTCAGGGCGTCCAATCTCCGAGGTTGGGACACAGGGCCAGGAGCTCTGCTGGGCCTCCCAGAGCCTTCAGGTAAAGATCACAGGAGCTGCTGCCAGTTTGCTACCTTTTGTGAATGGGGACTGATGCCCTTTTTTTCCTTGGGAATCAAGTCCCTTCAGAGAGAGAGAGAGGAAGAGAAGGGGTGCATCTTTTTAAAAGACTTTAGGGCTTAGCATGGTGGTCCATCTAAGTTTGAGGCAACCTTGTCTACAAGTTCTGGACCACCCAGAGTTACATAGTAAGATCTTAAAAGGTCTCTCAGTAAACGCAGAACTCAAGGACTGGCTAAACTGGTTGGGCACCAGCCGGCCATGGTGGTACAGCCTTACTCCCAGCACTCGGGAGGCAGAGGCATGGGTTTCTGTGAGTCTGAGACCAGCCTCTCTCCACAGAGCGAGTTCCTGGACAGCCAGGGTTACACAGGGAAACCCTGTTCTGAAAAACAAAACCTGGCTGGACACCAGACTCGGATCGTTGTGCCACCAGCCCTAGGCTTACAGAGGCGTGCAACCACATCTGGCTTTGTTTGTTTTCATTTTGTTTGGAGTCTGGGGATTCCAGCTCAGGTACTTACGCGAGCACGTTACTCGTTGACTCATCTCTCCAGCCTGTTTTGGGTTTTGAGTTAGGGTCCTGACGCCCAGAATTGGCCTCAGCCTCACTGTGTAGCCAAGGTTTAGTTGAATTCCTGATTCTCCTGCCTCTGCCTCAAAAGTGCTGAGGTTGCAGTTTGCAAAACATATCCCCACCTGGCTCTTGTTTTCTTTTCTTTCTTTCAAAACAAGTTTCCACCATGTAGCTCAAGCTGGCCTCAAGCTGGTGATCCTCCTGCTTCCACCTGCTAAGCCGGTAGGTAATTACAGACGTGCACCGCCGTGGTCAGGGCCAGTTTACAAGGCACTGGCCTTGCGCACACCAAGCAGGCGCTCTACCTACTGAGGCACAGCTCCGGTTCCTGCATGTGGCCTTAATTCTGCTGGAGTTGGCAGATGACAGGAAACATGGTCAAAAGGCTGCCATCGCCCAGCGGAGTATGCTGGGCACGCAGGCTGGAACTAGTGAACGCAACTCTCACTGGTTGGAGAGGGCAGCAGCCTCTCTGATTCTACCTGGCCTGGCTTTTTACCCCATTTACCTTCATCCTTATTTTTCAGGTCTCACCAGATGGTTTCCATCCCTAATTCCAAAAATCCCGAAGCTTCCTCAGTAGACGACCCCAACTCACTTCAAAGGTGGGAACCGAGGCCTCACACACACTGCCTGAGGGCACGGGCGGTGTGCAAGACGCTTTTCTAAGCCTGGCGCCCTGTATTGCAAGGATGGATTACTGTGGTGGAGGGCTCCCCGAAACCTGAGGCTCTGCAGGGATGGTCCAGGGGACCCGATCCTGCAGGCAGAGTAGAGAGGCATTCCTTGTAACCCGACCTCCGCTCATGACGCTCATGACGCTCTCAGTTATCCCCTAAGCCCTGCATCCAACTTCCCTGCTCGAGAAAGGCAGGAAAAGTAAATTCAGGAGGATTTAGAGACTCACCAGCCTGCAGAGAGATTAGAAGATGAGTATTCTGAGGGCTGGACAAAGATCCCCTCCATCCCGCACCCCCGCCCCTCAAGGTCGGGGTTCTTAAGTCCTGGTAGTAATTAGCAGGCTAGCTGCTGTAGAGATAGAGGTGCCCCCCCCCCGTCAGAAGCCGGGTTTTTACCTCAGCACATCCTCAGAAAACACTCCCCAAATCACCATAGCGAGACTGGCATGTGCAGAATGGCTGGGTGCCAGCAGCCTGAAGCTTGACGCAACTCCTCTGATCTTAGGAGACAGTTATGAAAACCGCGCTGCTCAGAAGAGAGGGAGCTTAGGCACCCGCAGTGAGATGACTCACCCAAAGTCACCCTGAAGTAGGGGTGCAGGTAGTGTTCCAAACCAGGTATGAGGGTCAGGCCTTCTGGGAAACTTCCTTATTTTTATTTTTTAACATTTTAACATTTATTTCCCCGGGTGTGGTGGTGGCTTTTGATCCCAGCACTCACGAGGCAGAGGCAGGCAGATCTCTGTGAGTTGGAGGCCAGCCCGTTCTACAGAGCGAGTTCCTGGACAGCCAGAGCTGCACAGTGAAACCCTGTCTCAAAGAACAACAATGCACATAAAAAATATTTACTTGCAGATCAGAGCCCATGGAAACCAGAAGACAAAGTGCTGGGGTCAGTTCTCTTCTATTTTGGGAGTCCCTGGGGATCAGGTTCGGAAGCAAGTGCCTTTACCCACTGTGTCATCTCAGGAGCTCTGGACCACTTTGTCTATCCCCTATCCAGCCTCCATCCAAACTGCTCACCTTTGGAGACATGACACCACCCAAACCAGCCCTTTACGGTCATGTTCACTTCAGTCATTTTTCTTTTTTCTTTTCTTTTATTGATATTTATTGAGCTCTACATTTTTCTCTGCTCCCCTCCCTGCCTCTCCCCTCCCCACTTCAACCCTCCCCCAAGGTCCCCATGCTCCCAATTTACTCAGGAGATCTTGTCTTCTTCTACTTTCTACTTCCCATGTAGATTAGATCTATGTAAGACTTTCTTAGTGTCCATATTGTTGTCTTAGTTCTCTGGAATTGTGGTTTGTAGGCTGGCTTTCTTTGCTTTATGTTTAAAAACCACCTATGAGTGAGTACATGTGATAATTGTCTTTCTGTGTCTGGGTTACCTCACTCAAAATGATGTTTTCTAGCTCCATCCATTTTCCTGCAAAATTCAAGCTGTCATTATTTTTTTTCTGCTGTGTAGTACTTCATTGTGTAAATGTACCACATTTTCCTTATCCATTCTTCCATCAAGGGACATTTAGGTTGTTTCCAGTTTCTGGCTATGACAAACAAAGCTGCTATGAACATAGCTGAGCACATGTCCTTGTGACACAATTGAGCATCCTTTGGATATATACCCAAAAGTGGTATTACTGGGTCTTAAGGAAGGTTGTTTCCTAATTTTCCGAGATCTCCACACTGACATCAAAAGAGGCTGTACCAGCTTGCACTCCCACCAGCAATACAGGAGTGTTCCCTTTACTCCACAACCTCTTCAGCATAAGTTGTCATCAGTGTTTTTTATCTTGGCCATTCTTACAGGTGTAAGATGGAATCTCAGAGTTGTTTTGATTTGCATTTCTCTGATGACTAAGGATGTTGAACATTTCCTTAAGTGTCTTTCAGCCATTTTAGATTCCTCTGTTGAGAGTTCTCTGTTTAGGTCTGTACTCCATTTTTTTTTATTGGATTATGTGATCTTTTGTGGTCTAATTTCTCAGTCATTTTTCTTAAAAAAAAAATGTGTTCCTGTGTGCAGAGTTCAGGAGACAACCTCCAGTGTCATCTTCAGGAAGGCCACCACCTCCCCTTTGAGACAGGGTCTCACACGGGAGCTCACCCATTTGGGTAGACTGGTGAAAAATGAGCCCCAGGGATCCACCTGTCTCTCTCTCTCCCTGGGACTGGGATCACAGGCACACACCACCACACCCAGGCTTTCATGTGGGTTTGCTTGCTCGCACAGGAAACAATTTTAGGGGGGCTGGAGAGATGGCTCGGTGGTTAGGAGCATTGCCTGCTCTTCCAAAGGTCCTGAGTTCAATTCCCAGCAACCACATGGTGGCTCACAACCATCTGTAATGAGGTCTGCTATCCTCTTCTGGCCTGCAGGCATACACACAGACAGAAAATTGTATACATAATAAATAAATAAAAGCAATTTCAGTGGCTGGGCTATTTCATCAGACCCTTGGTTGGTTTGTTTGATTTAGGCAGGGTCTCACTGTGTATCCCAGGCTGGACTGCAACTCTTGGTCCTTCTGCTTTGGCCTCTCCAGTGCTGGGGTAACAGGCATTGCCACCACACATGAAAAATATCTTATTCTACCCCATTTTACTTAAAGTTCACAACCAACATTCTTTCCAATGGGAACCCATCATGGTTTAGCACTCTCCTGCATGAGAGGTGGAAACAAAGCCCTCCTCAAAGCCAAAATAATAAGTAAATAAATAAAACAGGGATGGAGAGAGTGCTTAGTCATAAAGCATGAGAACCTGGTCCCATCTCCAGCACTTATGGAAAGAAGCCAGATATGGCTTGTCATCCCAGTGTTGAGACAGTGGAGACAGATGGACCCATGAGTCTCACTGTCCAGTCCGCCTAACCGAACAAGCTATCTTCAGGCTCCTAAGAGACTGGCTCAGAAAACAAGGCGGAAAGCGATTGAGGAAGACACCCAACGTTAACCACTAACACTACAAGCACACACAAAAACAAACACAAGCTCGTGTGGTCATCGTTCCTGACTGCCACGATAGCCAGATGGCAAGACCCTATCGCTAAGAAACAAGCACAGGTTGGCTGCGGTACACAGAGAACCACCTGGAACTGACCTAGAAACCTCCTCCCTGCTGGCAGGCTGACTTGTGCTGTGCTGAGAGCTACTATGCAGGCAGCTAGGGGAGTGACGTCATCAATGGTCTTACCCAGTCTTGTCCTATACCGCAACACCAACCTGCCACACAAGATGTGTTCCCTGGTGCAAAAGTGGCATGACTGCTATGGGAATAACCAGCCACTTTTTTTATATTTATTTATTTATTTGGTATGCAATATTCTGTCTGTGTGTGTTTGCAGACCAGAAGAGGGCAGCAAAGCAGACCTCATTACAGATGGTTGTGAGCCACCATGTGGTTGCCGGGAATTGGGAATTGAACTCATGACCTTTGGAAGAGCAGGCAATGCTCTTAACCACTGAGCCATCTCTCCAACCCCCCACTTTTTTTTTTTTTAAAGATATTTTTTTATTTATTATGTATACAATGTGTGTATGCCTGAAGGCCAGAAGAGGGCACCAGACCTCATCACAGATGGTTGTGAGCCACCATGTGGTTGCTGGGAATTGAACTCAGGACCTCTGGAAGAGCAGGCAATGCTCTTAACCGCTGAGCCATCTCTCCAGCGCCCCCCCACTTTTTTTTTATATTGGATTTGAGGTCTACTCTACAGGAGGGAATCCAGGCCTGGCACTGTAATTGTTGCAGGTTTTTTTTTTTTTTTTTTTTTGGTTTTTTGAGACAGGGTTTCTCTGTAGCTTTGGTGCCTGTCCTGGAACTAGCTCTTGTAGACCAGGCTGGCCTCGAACTCACAGAGATCCGCTTGCCTCTGCCTCCTGAGTGCTGGGATTAAAGGCGTGTGCCACCATCAACCGGCTGTGGCAGTATATTTGTTTACACTGTAAAGATGGGTCTCTGCCTAAGGCACCTTCTGATTGCTTTATAAAGTGTTAAATGGCCAATAGCTAGGCAGGAAAGAATAGGCGGGACTTCTGGGCAGAGAGAGAGAGAAATCAGGAGGGGGAATCTAGGCATGCTATTTTACCAGCCCGCTTGGAACAAGTCCAATATGCCGTACTAAGAAGAGAGAACCGAGTTAGTTGGGAAAAAGTCTAAGTTAAGGTCAAGCTTTCGTAATTAATAATAAGTCTCCAGGTCATTATTGGAGGGCTGGTAGTTCAAAACTAGTCCAACAAGAAAGCTTGCTGTGTGTCCTCCTTTACAAAGGCCTAGCTCTGGGGAGCTCACAGGCCATGGAGGGAACCTGCTACTGTCGCTTTGTTTTGGTCATCTTGTCAAACGGCCTTCTAAATATATCTGTTTATGCCCACAAATTAGTGCTGCTCCCAACCTTGGTCGCGAAAGATTTTTATGCAGTCAAGCCATGCAGAGACTCGTAACTGGCTAGAGCGAGAATAACCGTCGCAGGCTCAGCCCTAACTGGGACGTTTATATCAACGACAACATCCCCTCCATCCAGGCTCAGGGAACATCAAGAATGAGGGGATGGGAAGAATGTAAGAGCTAGGGATGAGGAGGCATTCTGGGAAACGCAGTCCTCTGGACAAGACAGGGCCATTATCCCCAGGAAACCATAGCTGCTGTGGCCACCTGCACCAGGTCTGTCCTCTTGCTTGCCCAGGAAGCAATTTTACTGAATGGGTTGTTTCATCAGCTAGAAGTTCCAGCACGGCTTGTGTATAGGCACTCAGGAACTCCCTAACTGGGGAGACGTGGCCTCTGGTAGGCTGTCAAACGTTCAGGTGGACGCTCCACAACCATATTCTAGCAGGCAGCACTAACGGGACAAAGAAGGTTATCAACAAAACAAAACAAAACATGTGAGTGAACGGGAGGTGTGCTGGCTAGTCTCAAGTTAACCTGGCACAAGCTAGAGCAATGGTTCACAACCTTCCTAATGCTGCAGCCCTTTAATACAATTCCTCGTGTTGCGCTGACCCCCAACCTTAAAATTATTTCATTGCTACTTCATAACTGTAAATTTGCAATGTTATGAATCGTAATATAAATATTTGATATGCAGGATATGGCATGCAACCCCCAAAAGGGTCATGACCTACAGGTTGAGACCTGCTGAACTACCGCTATCTAAAAGAGGGACCCTGAATGGAGGAAATGCCTCACAAGACCCAGCTGTAAGGCATTTTCATAATTAGTGATTGGTGTGTGTGGTTCCATCCTTGGGCTCATGATCCTGAGTTCTATAAGAAAGTAGGCTGAGCAAGTCATGGAGCAAGCCAGTAAGCAGGTCCCCTCCATGGCCTCTGCATCAGCTCCTGCCTCCAGGTTCCTGCCCTGCTTAGGTCCTGGCTTCCTTCCATGATGAACTATGATGGGAAGTGTAAACCAAATAAACCCTTTCCTCCCAACTTGCTTTTTGATCATGGTGGGGTTTTTTGCAGCAATAGAAACCCAGACTAAGACAGAGGGGGATGTATTTGGGAAGACCCGGAAGAGCAAGATGGGGAATTTGGGTTAGATATAATCAAGACATATTGCATAAACGTATGAGCTTGTGAAGGAAAACAAACCTTTCAAAAACAAAACCAAAGATAACTGGGCGTGGTGGTACACACCTTTAATTCCAGCACTCAGGAGGCAGAGGCAGGCAGAGCTCTATGAGATCAAGGCCACCCTGGGCTACACAGAGAAACCCTGTCTCGAATAAAACAGCAACAAAACAAAAACTAGTGCTTGGGATATTACTGAGTTGGTAGAGTTCCGTAGAGAACAAAGAGCCTTGTGCACACAGATAAGCCCTAGAGAAGCAGGGAAAGTTTAACACACAGGTTACCTATTCAAGCTGCTCTTCCTAGAACACTAGACATGATGTCATTACAACCTAACCCTCCGCTGTCTGATGAAGCAGGCTCTGCCTTGTCTCCAGAGTTTATGTTTTTACTTATCCAAGACCTTTCCCCCTAAATATTGAGCGTTACATTTAGACCATAAAACCCAGTCTCATGAGTGAGGTCACTTGTGCTTTAAAACGCAGCCGAAGTGATTTCTATGTTATGTTAGGGCCAGGCCAGTCCTGATACCCATAGGCATTGTTTTCCTCAGTCAGGCTCCCTAGACCCTAAATCTTGGGCACTATCTCTGAGTCAGTAGTACCCATTCTTGTGAAAGAAGTCAGATGTACTTGTAAAGAATCTCAAGGGAGCTGGGCAGTGGTGGCGCATGCTTTTAATCCCAGCACTTGGGAGGCAGAGGCAGGCGGATCTTTGTGAGTTTGAAGCCAGCCTGGTCTACAGAGTGAGTTCCATGACTGGCTCCATAAGGTACCCTGTCTCGAAAAAAAATTCTGTACACTTGGGACTGAGTTAATTGTTATCTTAATACTTTTGTAAGACCCTCGCCGCTTACTCTCAAAGGAATTTCCTGGCAGAGTGTTTTAAAATCAAAACCCCCAGACTAGCTTCATGTTCCCAGAGCTGATGGTGCTCCCCCCCTCTCCCCTTCTCGGGAAAGTCTAAAGCACAAGATTCAGGACGCCTGACCATCTGGTGGTGACTGATAAACCACAAGATGCCCAACTCAGGAACAGCATAACCTGACTTTAAAGACAAAACAAGCTAGGAGTGCTGGAGACAAGTTCCGTGCTAGCTCACATTACCCTAACAATTAACAATAAACCTTGCTGTTGTAGTCTGGACTTCTCTGGTTTTTGGTGGTCTCTCTGGGGGTCGTAATCTGGGCACAACACGTTTTCCCTAAATTGTGCTGTGATTAAATATGGTCGCAGTAAAATTATCTGGGCCAGACTCTCTGTGGATCCTTTTCTCCCCTGCCTGCTGTAAAGCCTACAGGGGAATTACCACAGAGTCCTTGCCTAACATGTACAAAGCCCTGGGCTCCATTCCCAGCAGAGAATAAAGCAGGTGTACTGGAAGGAGGCAGGAGCATCAGGTGTTAAAGGTCATCCAGGCTATGTCTGTGTGTGGATGTTTTGTCTGCATGTATGTCTACCACCACATGCGTGCCTCGTGTCCACAGAGACCAGAAGTGGATGTCAGATCCTCTGGAACTGGAGTTACAAATGACTGTGAGCTGTCCTGTGGATGGAGGAGCAGCCAGTCTCTAAACCACTAAGCCATCTCACAGGCTGGAAAAATTATATTAATTACAACATTGTTTGGCCAGGAGTTCAGGCATATTCCTAGTTAGCCCTTATATCTTAACCCATTTCTATTCATCTGTGTATCACCACGAGGCTGTGGCTTACCAGTAAGGTTTAGCATCTTTCTCCTTTGGCAGCTTCCTTGACTCTACCTACTCTCCTTCTATATCTCTGTTTGGATTTCTTCCCTGGCTTTACTCTACTAAGCCATTGCCCAAAACAGCTTTATTCATCAACCAATAAAAGCAACACATATCCAGAAGGACTTCCCACATCAGGACAGGGAATGGGGCTGTAGCCCTTGTCTAGCCTGTACAAAGTCCTGAATTCTACCTTCAGTCCCACATAAAGCCAGATATGGTGAGGCACGCCTATCATCCCAGCACTCAGGAAGGGAAGGCCGAAGACCTGGAGGTCCAAGTCGTCTTCAGCTCAGTTAGAGGCTGGTCTGGGCCACCTGAGAGCTCATCTCAAAACAAAGAAACCAATGAAAGATAAAGGAATATAGCGGCACAGGCTTGGAATCCTGCACGACCGGGCTCAGCAGGATCTTGAGTTTAAAGCCAGCCTGAGTTACAAAGGGAGGGCCAGCCTCAAAATAGAAGAGGAAGAAGAGGGGGCTGTTGTTCCCTTTAAAATTACAGTGTGTGTATGTGTGGTGTGCTCGTGTGTGCGCGTGTGTGTGTGTGGTGTGCTCGTGTGTGTGTGCGCGTGTGTGTGTGGTGTGCTCGTGTGTGCGCGCGTGTGTGTGTGGTGTGCAGTGTGCACACGTAAATGCACATGTATAGCCCAGGCTAATCTGAGCTCCGTCTCCAGAACTCACATAACAAAGCCAGGCGCAGTGGTTCACACTTAGAATCTCAGTGTAGGGAAAGCTGATACAGGCCCATCTCTGAGTCAGTCAGCCTTGCCTGACCGGTGAGTTCCAGGGCAATGAGAGACCCAGTCTCAAATCATAAGATGGCAGAGTGATACCAGACGTTGTCCTCTGACCTTTACACATGTGCGTGCAAAGAGAGATACAGACAGACGTGAATGAAGGGAGGGGAGGGCTGCAGAGATGGCTCAGAGGTTAAGAGCACTGACTGCCCTTCCAGAGGTCCTGAGTTCAATTCCCAGCAACCACATGATGGCTCACAACCATCTGTAATGAGATCTGGTGCCCTCTTCTGGTGTGTGGGAAGCAGAATGTTGTACACATAATAAATAAATAAATTTAAAAAAAAGAGGGGAGGGGAGAGGAGAGAGAACAGACAAGCTAACACTCACAGCCACGGCTTCCGAAATACAAACGACAGATTTATTGAGCAGCAATTGTGTTGTGGCTGCTTTAACCCTCACTAGTCTTACAAAGAAGGAATATATCATCTCAGCTTTGTGAGAGCGCAAACAGAAAGGTTAGGGCGCAGCGAGGGACACACAGTGAAGCTGCCAGACCCAGGAGCTTGTGTTCCTGCCGACACCACGTGTTCTTTCTATCCACTGTTCCATAGCAGTGTGCGGTTTCGGTGAGGATGGCCCCAAAAGCTCATCTTGTTCTCCATTCGGCGGAACTGCTTAGGAAAGATCAAGAGATGTGGCCTTGTTGGAGGAGGTTTCAAAAGCCTTTGCCATTCCCATTTACCTCTCTGGTTTCTGGCTTGTGTCTCAAGATGTAAGCTCTCAGCTACTGCTCCAGCGCCATGCCTGCCTGCCCGCTGCATTGCTCCCCACCGTGATGGCCATGGACTGGAACCCTCTGAAACGGTAAGCCCTAAGTTAAGTACTTCCTTCTAGAAGTTGCTTTGTCCATGGTGTCTTAGCACGGCAATAGAAAGGTATCTAAGACGCTGTGCCTCCAGAGAAGAGGGGGCCAGGGAAGAACATACAGAAACGTTGAGCCAGGCTGGAGAGGGATGGCTTGTTGCTTAAGAGCACATGCTCTTGCTACAGAACCTGAATCTGGTTCCCAGCACCCCCACAGCAGCTCACGTGGGCCTGTGACTCCAGGGGATCCAACGCCCTCCTTTGGCCTTTGCAGGCTCTATGTTTATGTGCACACGCCCACACACATATACATATAATTAAAAGTAAAAATAACGGGCCAGGGTGATGGTGCTGTATGCCTGCATGCTTTAATCCCAGCACTAAGGAGGAAGAGGCAGGCAGATCTTTGAGTTCAAGGTTAGCCTGGTCCTGAACTCAGGACAACCTGGACTACACAGAAACCTTGTCTTGAAAATGAAAAATAAAATAAAAATATAAAAACAATGGGGTGCTGGAGAGATAGATCAGTGATTAAGAGTGTGTACTGCTCTTCCAGAGGGCACCAGCACTCGTCCACACGTCCACACATACACATTATAATAAAAAACTAGGTGGTGGCACACGCCTTTAATCCCAGAACTAGGGAGGCAGAGACAGGTGGATCTCTGTGAGATCATTGCCAGCCTGGTCTACAGAGCAAGTTCCAGGACAGCCAGGGCTACACAGTAAAACCCTGCCTCAATAATAATAATAGTATACATTTTTTAGAAAAATAAAATCTGGGGGTGGCTCAGCAGTTAAGATGCTCTTCTAGAAGACCTTGGTTTGGTTCCCACTACCCATACGGCAGCTCACAACCGTCTATAACTCCAGGCTCAGGGGTCCACTGCCCTTTTCTTGCTCCCTCAGGCACCAAGCATGCATGTGGTGTGCAGACACACAGGCAAAACACTCATTACATTAACTGTTTTTTGAAAAGAGAAAAACTGGAGCTAGAAATGAGGACAGGGCTTACCACACTCAGCATGACGGGCTGGGTTTGTCACAGTTCCTGTAGTCAGACGTCTGTGAACAGCCAGCTCGCACAAAATGATATGGAGATTTCTTATTAACTGTGAAAGCTTGGCCTTAACTTAGGTCTGTTCCCAACTAGCTCTTATAACGTAAATTAACCTGTTTATTTTAATCTACATTCCATTGTGTGGCTTGTTACCTCATCTCTCCGTACTGCTCATGCTACTTCCTAGGTGTCTGGCTGGCGACCCCACCTTTTTGTTCCCAGAGTTCTCTCTCTGCCTGGAAGTCCCGCCCATATCTCCTGCCTAGCTATTGGCCATTCAACTTTTTATTACACCAATCACAGCAGTACGTCTTCACACAGTGTACATGTTTCCCACAACATACCTTGGAAGAAACATATCTTCACAGTGTACGAAAAGTTTAGCCCACAAGTTCCCACATTAAAAGCCATGGAAGTGTGAGTCTATAACCCTAGTGCTAGGGAGGTAGGAACAAGGATCCCTGGGACTCAGTGGCCAATGGATCCAGCCAAGGGCAGAGCACTCCATGTGGCAAAGGCCTTTAATCCCAGCACACAGGAGGCAGAAACAGGCAGGCGGATCTTTGTGAGACCAAGGCCAGCCTGGTCTACATAATGAGTTCCAAGACAGCCAGGGCTACAGAAAAAAATCCTGTCTCAAAAAACTGACGATGCTGTTGTTGCTGCTGCTGCTGCTGCTGCTGCTGCTGCTGCTGCTGATAATGTGGAGAACGATACAGGAAGACACCCAGATGTGTGTTTGCACGTGCACACACACGGGCACACGTCCATGCACAGATGCAGAACTAGAATAAGGCCAGGCTTTCTTGCTGGTTTGTGGAACCCAGTGCTCAGTGCAATCCAAGAAGCAGGAGCTATGGTGTCCATCCATCCCTGATAAATGGCTGCTTCCCACCACCCGACTCGTGCAAACAGCGACAAGGTGGAAGAACTGCCCTCAAGATAAAGGACAAAATTAGACACCCTTGCTATGCCAGAAAAGTGAAGCTGAGTTTGCTTTTTTAAACATTTACTGCTTGACTGAAGGAGATGGGGACACAGAGATCGGAGGATACTTGCAAGAGGTGATACTCTCTGTTTGATTGGAAGCATCGCTCTAGCCCCTGGCATCCACATACCCCAAGAGTCTGGAATGTTTGGGTTAAGGCCACACCACAGCCCCTGGCATCCATATGCCCAAAGAATCTGGGATGTTTGGATGGAGGCTTCACGCCAGTCTCTGGCATCCATATATCCAAAGAGTCTGGAATGTTCGGATGGAAGTTTCATCCCAAGCCCCCTCCCCTGGGAGTTGTCTCAGTCTAGACTTCACCCCTGAAAAGGCCCACAAAAATGCTGACCCCTTCGCAGAGATGCTCAAGACCACTCCCACAGAGTATATACACAGCACCCCAGAGCACAAACACGCGGTTTTCAGGTCTTCCTTCCCAGGCTCCTCTCGGGCGCTGGGAAGCCACATGGGAGCTTTGGTATCCATTAAACCTGGGCTTTTTCTAAGGTTTGATTTGGTCTGATTTGGATTATTGCATCGGCGAAGAGGCTTATCTGGGTGCAGAAACTACACTCTCCTCCCACCAAGTGGGTCCAGGGTATTGAACCCAGGTCGTAGGGGTTAGCAGCAAGCACTGATCCTGCTGGGCTCTCATGCTTGGATTACCCATCTGAAACTAGGTCACCTCTTCTCATTCTCCGCCTCTGCTGATCCAGATGGCTGGGAGCAATTCCCAGGAAGAAGGCTTCAGCATCCGTACAGCCTAAGAACCACACGCAGCAGCTGGAACACACTCCCTGCCCCCGCATTTTTTCAGACAGGGTCCACTATGTAACCCTGGAATAAATGGAACTTGTTCTGTAGACCAGGCTGGCCTCCAGTTTACTATAGCCAAAGATGGCCATGAACTCCTAATCCCCCTTTCTGTACCTCCCAAGTGCTAGGATTGCAGGTGTGTGCCACCCGTGTCCAGTGTCCACTGTGCTGGGGATGGAATTCCCAGCCACAGCCCTGTGTATGGTAACAGCAGGGTCACATCCCCTAGCCCTCTTTCCTCCCATTTTTAAGGATCTGACTATCTATCTATCTATCTCTCCACATGGACCAGTGGGCCACTAGGGCCGAAGCAGACCTTAGCCAAAGCTAGGTACTGAATTTGAGCCAGCCACAATAGAGAAGCCACCAGAGTGAGTTCTGGGGTTCATGAGTGCAGACATTACCCACCCTTCACTGCTGGGTTCCCTGTGTCCGTGACAAGGAAGCTTATCTTACTCTTACGGGTGTGTTGTACACAGGTGCCTTACGATACTGCCAGCACAAGAGAGGTCAAGCGACTTGCCCAAGGTCACACTACTAAGAAACGGGATGAGGACAAAAAAAAAATCCGAATTCAGAACTTCCTTCTTGGCAAGAAAGCAATCGTGTTGTGTGTGCCTGGCACGGTTTCGGATCACCGTGCGATATCAGGATCTGGGGAGGCAGCCTGGCAATAGGTGAAGCCCGGGAAATCAGCCTTCCTCCTGGCGGTAACTCTTGCCCTTGAGCCACAGCGTAGGCACCGGGTGAGGTGTCTTCCCAAACTCTTGGCCTCCTGGATCCCCGCCTAGGCCTGTCAGAAGTGTGGAGGAGTCCCGGGCTCTGGGGAGCGCCCGCTGCTGCTGCTCATGCGCAGTGAGCGGGAGCTCGGCTGGCGAGCTGCGGGGTCTCATTAGCACCACCATCATTACGGCAGATTTATGTGCGATTCCTCCCGCACTCCGGGGCCGCTTGGCCGCTCCGGGCTCAGCACGCGGGGAGGGGACCGGGCAGCCGCGAGTGCGGCTGCGGGGCAGGAGTGCAGGGCGGGATGGAGCGGCGGGAGCCAGCGGGTTCTAGAACCGCCGCGCCCTTTCGGGCCAAAGCCAGAGCGGCGTCCCGGTCCGCGGACCCCGAGGTCACCTGCCGCGCTGGAGGGAAGTGGGGCGCCGCCGCCTCGCTCCAGCGATCCCCGAAAGCTCTCGCGCCCCGGCGTTGCGGGGAGGAGGGGGGTAGGCGGCTGCGCTAGAGAGTGGCGGCGCGGGTGCGAGGTCCCCGGGCGGGGAGCGGGAGCTTCTCCAAACACCCCTTCTTCCCTCCGCGCCCTCCCTCCGCCAGCGAGACGGCCCCGCCTAGGGAGAGGGGGGACGGGGAGGAGGCGCTCCTGGGGGGGGGGGGAGAAGGTGGGAAGTGTGGCGGGATGAAGGGGGTGGGGGCTACGCAGTCCCGGGCGCGGGAGGCAGTCCTAGGAGGAGGGGATGGGGAGGAGAGAACTGGGCTGGCCGGGAACCGAGAAACGGAGCGGGAGAGCAGCGGGGAGGGGAGGGGGGCGGGAGGGGGGGAACGGGAGGGGCGGGCTGCAGGGGTAACGCGGGCGAGGAAGAGAGGAGGGGGAACTGGGAAGACGAGGCAGCGAGTGCAACCTGGGCAGTACCTAGAGGAAGACACCTCTCGTGTCCTCCCTAAACTATCTTTAACTCCAAGCAGCATCTCCCTTCTCTATCCTGGTTCCCATGCTCCCGCATGGAGGCGGCTGCACACATTGGCCTGGCTCTCCACTCTCCTTCCCGCCCTGGCATCCGGGGTGCCAGACTGGGAGACTACACGCCTCTTCCATCTGTCTCCCAAGTCATCCGCCTACCAAGGCCTCCAGGGTTGACCCTGAGAGCCCTCTCTTGGGAGAGGCGGATGTTTAAAATTAGTAAGCACCTCTGCGCCTCTGTCCTACCTTCTGGTTGGGGCCTGCAGAGGTTCTAGAGAGGGAAACTGAGGCAGAGCTCAAGAAACCAACACGAAACTCCTTACGGATCCACACAGGATCTTTGGACCCTAACCAGCCTCAGTCTCTCCTGCTCTGGGCTCTCCTGTTCCTCCCTGGGCAACCGTGGTGGCGGTTTCAAGGCCCCCCAGCCCAGCCTTCCTGCTTCGCCACGGGGAGCTCCCAAAAGCCTGAAAATATCTTTAAATTAGGAAAAAGAGCTAAGCCGCCAGAGTCCTTTGGTCTATTAAAGGAGGAGCAGAGGCCACCGGCGTCCCCACCCCCCCGCTCGGATTTTGCATTTGAAGCGCAGACGGCGGGTCCAGTCGGCCACTGGCGGGGCAGGTAGGCCGGCCAGCCGCGTCCCTTTCAGCGCCGGACCCCCTGCCAGGTGTGCCGGAATTAGGACAGCGCCCCTCTCCGCTGCTTTCATCCCCCAGGGCGGCCGGGGCTCAGAGGCGCTAATGAAGCGCCTGGTGCTGCTTGGCTTAAGGAAGAAGCAGGGATTCTGGGCACTGACAGACGGGGGGGGGGGGGGGGGGGGGGCACGTAGCCTTTGGAAAGCTGTCTTGAAGTGTCCACGGACCTAGCAGGCTTGCCCTGGGCAGCGCAGGACTGACTGCCCCTCCATCCCTGCTGGCCTCTGGAACCTCACCGATGCCCGGAGCCTCCCAGCCTGCGGCAACCGCTTCAAATTGCCGGGGTTCACTTCCAAGCGCCACGGATTAGGGGTGGGGGAGCTCAGGCAGGTGAGAGCCTCAGTTTCCCTCTCTGTCAAGTGACTCGTCGTGATGGGACGTGCCTGTGGCAAGAGTTCCAGGCCAGCTTGGGCTTCAGAGTGAGACCCTGTCCAAAAAAGCAAACAAAAAGAACCTTACAAAATGTCAGGTGACTATTGAGCTGCCAAAAGGGGTCCAGGCAACATCATAGGGTCCCCTCACAGCACCCCAGATACAGTCAGTATGTGTCCACCTGAGGGGTTCTACTGACTGCCTGCTATGTCTCCTGCTGGCCTCCTGTTCAATGTCTCCTTCAGGAAAGGACCTCTCTGACTACTGCTAGCAGCTAACAACTATTCCTGTCTTACCGTCACCTGACCTATGACCTGTGGTCTGGACTCTGGCGTGATATTATTAGTTGTGTGAGTTTAGGCGTGTTGCTCACCCCCGAAGCTTGGTTCTCATTTAGAAAAGGGTGGATAGTAACGAAACCTACCACACACCACCACAAAGACTAATAATAAAAAGGCAGGCAGCCAGTGCCCTACAGTACTAGCAGTCTCTATGACCTGGGGATAACCTATCCATCTAGTCCCATTTACACAGATTGTTAGCCCTCCTAGCAGACTTTCATATTGATTTACCGTAGTATCCTTAGTGCCCAAATAGTGTAATATACAGTAAGTGCTGGGTAAATACCAGTTAATGATGAACAAACTGGGAACCACAGGGTCACCTCAGCTTCTCATCTGTAAGATGAACTGACCGTAGTCTGGGGCTCTTGAGAATTCCCCAGGATAGATGCTCTTAAGGTTAACTTTAGAAACTGGAGAGGCACGCCTTTAATCCCAGCACCCAGGACGCAGAGGCAAATAGATGGGTTTCTGTGAGCTCAAGGCCTGCCTGGTCTACATAGCAAGGTCCAGGACAGCCAGGCAAAACCCTGTCTCAAAAACAAAACCAAACCAAACCCAGGAGAGGGAAGCTGAGGGGGAAAGAAAGGGAGAAAGAGAGAGCCATTACTGTTTGAATGGGTCTCAGAAGTGCCTTCCTGGAATCCATGCCTAGGATCCACCAGTGCTGAGGGGCTGGTGTGCTCAGTAGTAAAGCACAAGCCTAGCAACAGGGAAGTCCTGGAGAGTGCAAAAACAAAAAAGACTCTGAGACACAGGGTGGGAGAGGATAGGACAGTTCCACCTCAGGGACATCTTAGAAGACTATATCCTAGCCAGAGACCAGTAGCATTTGGTATGAACCAGACGTCAGCAGGAGACACAAAAGGCTTGGGTTTCAGAGGGAGTCTGGCTCAGCCCAATGTCTCTACTGTGGCCTCTGACCTCCAGAGCAGGAGGTCAAGATGACTTACCTGTGCGGCTGTCCTCCCACAGCCTCGGGGGATGCAGATCAGGGTAGACATGCAGTCTGCAGAACACAGACTCCATTGTCTTGCAGACTTGGCACCTGTGACCAGGTGTTTGTCAGGGTTCAGGGCCCTCTCTGGGCACAGGCTACAGAGATATCTCAGGACCCTCCTCCATCCATGAAACCATCTCTCTGTGTGTCCTGAAGACATCCACCTGGACTTCACTCTCTCTGAGGCAGAGCTGGCTCTCCTCAGCTGGGCCTGCTGGCTCATGCTCATTGTGCCAGCTCTTTGTTTGCTTTTGTTTTTGTTTTCTGATATAGGATTTCTCTGTGTAGCCCTAGCTGTCCTGGAACTAACTTTGTAGACCAGGCTGGCTTTGAACTCACAGAGATCTACCAACCTCTGCCTCCCAAGTGCTGGGATTAAAAGCGTGCACCACCATTGCCTAGCCATTAAGACAATTCTTGATCTCACTTTAATGGAAGGAGGAAGGGAGAGGGGACAGGGCTCATTGTGCCACAAGAAAATGAGCCACTGGAAACACAAGCTGAATTCCTTTTTGCATCGTCATCATCGTGATTTGGATAGGACTGGCCCTGAACTCCTGATCCTCCTGCCTCCACCTCCTGAGTGCCGGGATTACAAACAGATGTGTGTTATCTCATCCCTCCCTCGCAGAAGCCGAGTTTCACTGGAGACACCAGCACTTAGGTGACAGTCCTGGCTGGGATTTGCACTTTTAGAACACTTGTGACATGGGGGTTGGAGCGGTGGTTCTATTGGTAAGTGCCTGCTGTGCAAGTCAGAGGGCCTGAGTTCAGTCCCCAGAACCATATTTAAAAATGGGCATAATGGCAAGCAGTGTTGCCGGGGAGGCAGAGGCAGGCTGATCGCTGGAGCTCACTGACCAGCCTAATCAAAGAGACTCAGGCCAGTGAGAGAAAGAAAGAAATGAAGGGTGTCAAGATGGCTCGGGGGGTAAAGGCACTTCCTGCCAGTCCTGATGACCTGAGTTTAATTCCTGGACCTCACATGATGGAAGGAGAGAACCCACTCTAACAAGTTCCTCTGAACTCCATACATATGCCTTGGCATTTATGCATCCACACACGACATGCAAACAGATGCACGTAAAAATGACACCTAGCAGGCGGTGGTGCACACCTTTAATCCCAGCACTTGGGAGGCAGAGACAGGTGGATCTCTGTGAGTCTGAGTCCAGCCTGGGACAATCAGGGATACGGGGGGGGGGGGGGGGGGAACCAAACAAACAAACAAAAAAATGATGTCTAAATCAGGCATGCTTGTATGGTTGTGTACACCTTTAATCTTTAATCTTAGTACTGGGAGGCAGAGGCAAGTAGATCTCTGTGAGTTCGAGGCCAGCCTAGTCTACATAGTGAATTCCAGGACAACCAGAGCTACTTAGAGAGAACAAAAAGAATGTCATATGAGATGGGCTTCTGACTTCCACAGACAGGAACACACATGGATGTGCCTACACAACTCTGCCACACACACAGGAAACCTCATGGCTTTGCCGCTGTGTACCTGTGCCCTTCTGACTGTAAACAGGGCAGTGGCAGCAGTTCTTCTGAAGACAAAATGGGAACATTTGTCCTGTGATCACATGACCTGTGCATTCAGCAATTGCTCAGAGTGCTGGCCGTGTGCATGGTGACTGTAGCTCAGGTTGAGCAGACAGGGAGCTGCACGCAGGGTCCAAAGTTCACCTCATCGAAAATCTTAATTCACTACACTGTAATGAGGACCTACTGTGTGCTGGGATTGGTTTTATGATTAGAAAATGGCGATCTTGAGGCAGAGAAGATGGCTCAGCAGTTAGGTGCACTTCTGGAAGGCCACAGTTCAGTTTCTAGTACCCAAGTTGGACAGATTACAACGTAATTCAAGCTCCAAGGGATCCGGTTCCCTCTTCTGACTCTCTGGGTACCTGCACATATTTGTACATAAACACACATCATTTGTTTCTTTGTTTGTTTATTTATTTTTGTTTTTTCAAGACAAGGTGTCTCTGTGTAGCCCTAGCTAACCTGGAACTCATGTTTTGAAAAATAAAGCAACAGCAGGGGCCAAAGAGTGGCTCAGCCAGTAAGAGCACTTGCCAATCTTGTAAATGACCCAGATCCAGTTCCCAGCACCCACATGGTGGTGCACAACTACCATTCCAGGTGATCCAACACCCGTTTCTGGCCTCTGCAGACGCTCCATCCATTTGGTACACAGACACACATTTGGCCCTGTAGAACACCCACCCCAATAAAAAGCTAGACAGACAAAAGTCCTCGGCTAGATGGAGAACAGAGGAAGCTCTGGATGGCTGCAAGACTTCACTAGGGCTGGCGGTAGAGCAGCGGGGAAGCCTGCTTCGGGACAGACATGGAGGAGAGGTGGGCAGCCTTGGCTATGAGTCCAGACAGAGAGTGAGAAGGGTCTGCAGGGTCTGGGCACTGGCATTCCTCCCCCTGGGTCCTTGTCACCCTTGCTCGGGGATGACATCCTTTAGCAGTTTGTTTTTGAGACAGAGCCTGGGTATATAACCCAGGCTACCCCCACCAGGAACCTTTCCAATTCTCTCAGACCATGAATAAATTACTTCAAAACTTAGTGGCCTACACCAAGAGTTTTTACCTCATACCTGTAATCCTAGCACTTAGCAGGCTAAGGTAGGAGGATTGTCCTAAGTCCCAAAGTGGCCATGGGTGCTGCTTAATTTTTTTGTAAACTTGACAAAAACTAGAGTTATCTAAGAAGAGGGAACTTTAATTGAGAAAACAGCTCCATTAGATTGGCCTATAGGCCAGTCTATGTCGGGGCAGGGGACGGGACAGTTTCTTGACCAATGGCTGATGTGGGAGGGCCTAGAGCCCACCTTGGGCAGTGCTACCCTTGGCTGGGTGGTCTTGGGTTATATGAGAAAGGAGGTGGCACAGGTCATGAGGAGCCTGTAAGTAGAGTTTCCTCTGTGGACTCTCTTTCAGTTCCTGCCTCCAAGTTCCTGCCCTGCTGGAATTCCTGCCCTGACTCCCCTCAGTGATGGACTGGGATCAGGACCCCTAACTGAAATAAAGCCCTTTCTCGCAAATTTACTTTTGGTTATGGTGTTTATCACAGCAACAGAAAGCAAACTAAGATACCTGGTCTACAGGGTGAGATGCTCCTCACAATAAAACTAAACCCAACAGACAAGCAAACAAAGAAAAGAGCAAACAAGCAAGCATCAATAACAGTACTCACTCCAGTGGCTTTAAACCGTACGCATTCTGTGACCACATACCTGGGGTCCAGGCAGCCAGGTGAGCAGCTGCTGAGGGCTTCTGCCTCAGGGTCCTTCACTAGGTAGCAAGGAAGGCAGATAGAACAGAAGATAGGATAGTGGTTGTAGGAGCTTTGGACATGAGCCATCATGGCTACTGTCATCATCTGTGCTGTGACAGAGAGCTGGAGATAAGACATGCCCCCCCCACTGCCTTCACCTAGTCCAGCTTCCTAAGTTCCAGACCCACCTTCCGACAGATGGGCAAGTGATGGTCAGTGGATGAGACCAACGGTGAGGGTGGAGCCCTGCCGCATGAGGGACAAGTCTTGGGGGACCTCTCAGATCACAGCCATGATAAAAAATGTTCGCAAAGATTCAGACTATCTACAACATGGGAGGAAAGAAAGATGGGTTATGACAATGGTGTTTTTGCTTGTTTTTATTACATTTATTTGTGTACATGCATGTGTTTGCACAGAGATCAGGTGATGTCTTGCGGGAGTCAGTTCTCTCCTCCCCATGGAGAGCCCTGGAATTGAACTCAGGTAGTCAGACTTGGTGGCAAGTGCCTTTACCAGATAAGTCATCTCACCAGCCCATTTTTTTGTTTTATTTTGTTTTAAGACAAAGTCTCGCAAGGCAGTGATGGCACGCACCTTTAATCCCAGCACTCAGGAGGCAGAGGCAGGTGGATCTCTGAGTTCGAGGCCAGGCTAGTCTACATAGCAAACTCCAGGACAGTCAAGATGACACAGAGAGACCGTGTCTCGAAAAACAAAAACAAACAAAAAAAGACAAGGTCTCATTATACAACTCAGACCAGACTTGAACTCACAGTAATCCTCCTGCCTCGCAAGGGCAGGAATTATAACAGCCACCACTCTTGCCTCATAAAACAATGTATCCTAGGAATATCAGTAAAATATTTAAATGTTCTTTCTAAAAAAAGAGAGAAAGGGAAGACAGTAATAAAAACCAGAGGGAAACGGGGGATACGCGAGATACAGATGTTCTTCTACTTACAACGCGCAATATCCTGCCGACCCACTGTAGGCTCGCCATATTGCAAGCCACTCAGTCCTTGTTTATTTGGTGAGTGTGTGCATATCAGTGCACGTTCACCTGAGTGTACGTGTACATGTGTGCACAAGTACCTGGGGTCACACTCTGGCTCCTTCCTCATCTTCTCACCAGGGTTTTTGCGACGGTGTTCCTCACTGCTCCTGGAGTTCACCCCAATTCCAATTCCGGAGACTAGCTGCTGGTCAGCCCCAGAGACCCCCTGTCCCCACTTCCCCACTAGGGCTTCAAGCAGGCCAACACTCCTGACTTTTTTTTAATGTGGGTTCTAGTGATCAAACTTGGGTCCTCACACCTGCAAAACAAGCTCTTTATGAACGCCTTCCCAGCCCTGAGTTTAACGATCATTAGATGTGTTTGATACACCTAGCCACCCAACATCCTGGCTCAGCAACACAGTGCCCGGAGATATCTGTGCTCTCGTCACCTCCTGCCGCAGCCTGGGGTGTCTGCCGTCCTACACCGCACAGCACTGAGAAGGAGCAGGAGACCACATGTCCCTAGGCTGGAAAAGAGAAAAATCTCAAATGCCACACGGCAGTTTCTATTGCCCTCGTGTCGCCTTTGCTCTGAGGCAAAGTTGAAAGATCATGGTAGGTAGCTCCATTTAGATTGTCCACAGTACACATGTCCCCACACCCCATGGGCACACATGTCCCCAAACCGCACGGGCACACTATAAATACACAAGTAGTTTTCATTTGTGAATTTAAAACTAAACAAGGGCTGGAGAGATGGCTCAGCAGCTAATAGCTCCTATTGTCCTTGAAGTGGACCCAGGCTCAATTCCCTGCACCCACACAGCAGCTCACAATCGTCTGTAACTCCGGTTCCAAGGGTTTGATGTCCTCTTCTTACCTCTGCAGGCACCAGGCATGCACCTAGTGCATATGCATGCAAAACACTCAACACATATAATGAAATAAATAAATCTTTAAAACAAATAAATAAAACAAAAATTGAATGAAAGTCCAAATAGCCAATAGACACATTACAATGAAAACAGAAATACAGCCAGGTGTGGGTGGTGCTGGATTAAAACCTCTGGAAGTGGAGACAGTACTCTGGAAGTGGAGGCAGGAGGTTTACCATGGGTTTGAGGCTGACCTGGGCTATGTAGTGAGATCCTGAGAAAGAGTAAAAGAACAAGATTGAGAGAGGATATGTGTGTGTGTGTGTGTGTGTGTGTGTGTGTGTGTGTGTGTGTGTGTGTGTGTGTTTTGTGGGGAGAGAGAGAGAGAGAGAGAGAGAGAGAGAGAGAGAGAGAGAGAGAGAGAGAGAGAAGAGAGAATCTCCTTTTATAACCTACCTCCAGCAGTGGCATCCCACCACTTTTGCCATGCTCTCTTGGCAGACCACAGAGTTCTAGCCACACTCAAGGGGGAAGTGCTTGTATAGGGGCTGCCAAACTTCTAGAGAGTTCCTTCTCCTTGCTAGCATACATCAACACAAACAGGCTGTGAGTCAATGACAGGGACCCCATTCTCATCATGAGAGAAGATCCAAACGTTGTCCTAGATGTGCCAGTGGCCGGTAAGACCTTGGTCAGGCAGGATAACTGGCTCGTCCCTTGTAGAGGACCCATCTGTAAACCCTGAGAGTCTGACCTTTGACACACAGGCATCTGGGAGACTGTGCTGGCAACTTGGCACAAGCCAGAGTTATTTTGGGGGAGGGAGCCCCAATGGAGAAAATGTCCCCACCAAATTTGCCGGTGGAAATGCCTGTGGGGCTTTTCCTTGGTGGATGATTGACGTGGGAGGACACCGCTTACTGTAGCAGTGCCACACCTGTGCTGGTGGTCCTGGGTGCTCTTAAAACAGACTGAGCAAGTTACGGGGAACAAATCAGTAAGCAGCACCCTCCATGGTCCCTGCATCAGCTCCTGCCCCCAAGTGCCTGCTCTGACATCCCTCAGTGATGAACTGCTACCTGAGAACTGTAATACAAAAACCCTCTCCTCCCCAAGTGACTGTGGTCATGGGACTTGCTCACAGCAACAGAAACCGGAAATCAGAGAGTCTCACAGCCCGTTCTCCTTTCCTACCAGTATTTCTACGAGAGTCAGCTAAGAAACTGCCGTCTGGTTAAGCAAAGTGGATCCTTCGTGGTGGCTTAGGGGGACAGAGTTTGGTGGAGGAGTATGGCAGAGGAAGGATGAGAGGGTAGTTCGAGACCACTGTGACTCTCTAGGACTCTGCTGGACGAGGAGGTTGTACTGGTCACTTAAAAAAATTATGATGATCGGGCTGGAGAGATGGCTCAGTGGTTAAGAGCGTTGTCTGCTCTTCCAAAGGTCCTGAGTTCAATTCCCAGCAACCACATGGTGGCTCACAACCATCTGTAATGGGGTCTGGTGCCCTCTTCTGGCCTGCAGGCATACATACAGATAGACTACTGTATACATAACAAACAAACAAACAAATAAATAAATAAATATTTTTTTAAAAAAATTATGATGCCTGTTTATTTTGTGTCTGCATTCAGGCAACCATGCGTGTGTGTGTGTGTGTGTGTGTGTGTGTGTGTGTGTGTGTGTGTGTGCTTGAGTGTGTGTGTTCAGAGGACAGCTTGCCGGTGTCAGTTTTCTCCTTCTACCATGTGAGATCCAGGGATCAAACTCAAGGTTCTGGGGCTTGGCAGCCGATGCCTTTATATGCTGAGCCATCTTGCCAACCCTTACTGGTCGCCTTTGCATTTCTGGGACAGAATGTCTGAGAGAAATAACTTCAAGGGTTACTTCTGGAGGCTGGACATGTGATTTGGTTGGCAAAGTGCTTGCCCAGGATGTTCAAGCCCTGGGTTCCCCAGCACTGCATTTGCTGGCCATGGTGGTACTTACCTGAAATCCCAGCATTTAGCCTGTGTGAGCAGGAGGTCAGAAACTCAAGGTCATCTGCTACCTGGTGATGTGAGATTGAGGCCAGTCTGGGCTACAAGGAGACCCTAGCTTATTTTTTTTTTCTTGCGAGATAGGATTTCTCTGTGTCTCTCTATAGACCAGGTTAGCCTCAAACTCAGAGATCTGCCTGCCTCTGCCATCCAAGTGCTGGGACTAAAGGTGCGTGCCACCACCGCCAGGTGCCTTACACTGTTATATTGGCTCACAATCTTCCAACAGGCAAGGCTACAGCGAGGGCATCATCTGAGCTGGTGGGAATGTACGCCACAAGACAGAAAGGCACCAGAACCAGGAACAAGGTTTGGCCTTCAAAAGCCAACTCCCTTATCAATCTATTTGGCCTATATCAAGGCAGAGTAAGGCGAGGTGGAAAAACCAAACTGAAGATACAGAGAGGACGAAGGGCAGAGTCAGGGGAGATGTGAGTCAGCTGCAAGAGGAACAAAAAGTACTAGAGAACAGGTAAGGCCAAGAACCATGTGGCAAAATATAGATTAATAGAAATGGGTTAATTTAAGTTATAAGAGCTAGTTAGTAATTAGCCGGAGCTATAGGGCAAGCATTCTGTAATTAATATAAGCTTTTGTGTGTTTATTTGTGACCTGGCAGTTGGGACAAAAGAGAATCTCTGCCTCCATTTACAGATCTACTTCTATGCCCCACCTTCTACAGAGTCTATTGCCGCCTAAAATACTGCCACCAGATAGGGAACCAGGGTTGGAACATGAGTCTGTGAGGACATTCTGGACTCAAACAATAAGAGCAATGTATTAGTTCAGTGCAGCAGCTACAGCAAACTCTAAACTGTGGGGGCTCAAATCAAGGACTGGGGTGATGGCTAGGTGGGAAAGGTGCTGCACAGCCCGCGGGGAAGGTTGGGATCCCCAGGCTGGGTACAGCAGCTTGGGTCTGTAACCCAGCACTGTGCGGTGTGGGAAACAGGAGGGTTGCAGGGGCCCAGCCAGTCAAGCTGGAACTGCAAGCTCCCCTTTGTCCTTGTCTCTGGGCTTCTGTCCCTTCCTCTTCTCCCACAGGGACATTTGTCAGTGGATGGGGCACACCTCAAACCATCATGATATCACGTGGAGATTCTCAATTATGCCTTCAAAGATCTCATTTTCCCCCAAATGTTCACATGCTCTGGTTCTAAGATATGAGACTGTCTTGAAGGAATGCTGATGTTTAAGCTGCTGCAGGGGGCAAGGGAGATGGCAGGGTTGGGGAGGTGGGACGTACCTGTTTTCAGAATTGGTCTGCTTTCCTCTAACTTTCCGAGTTGAACCCTCACCCACCAAAGTCATGGTATTATAAGGTGGGAGGTGAGGACATTTAGGGACCTCCTGAGCAGGACTCTGACTTTATGTAGGAGGCAGAGTCCTAGGACATGTGGGAACAGAGCAAAGACTCCTCTAGTCTCTGTAAGAACAGGCTGGCACCATGAACTTAGACGTTCAGACTTCACACTTGAAAACAATAATGTCTGCCATGAAGAAACAGCTGACTGGCGATATCCTGGGATTTCACTTATTTGAGGCAGGAGAGACAGGGTCTCACACAGCTCAAGCTGGCTGGGAACTCCGCATAGCTAAGGATGACCTTGAACTCCTAATCCTTCTGCCTCCACCTCCAGAATGCTGGGATTACACCCCAGGGCATCCCACACTTCCAGAATACACTCCCCAATTAGAAAGACATAGTTTGATAGACTTTAAATATTATTTATTTATGTATTGTAATCGTATGGGGGTGCAGGCATGCCACAGTCCTTCATGTGGAGATCAGATGACAGCTTCCAAGGGTGACTTCTCCCTTTCTATCGTGAGTTCCAGGAACTCAGGTCATAAGCCAGGAGTCTTTCACCCGCTGATCCATCTCACCAGCCCAGTTCAGCAGGCTTTTTTTTCCTTCTTTCTTTTCCAAGACAGGGTTTCTCTGTGTAGCTCTGGCTGTCCTGGAACTCACTCTGGAGATCAGGCTGGCCTCAGATTCAGAGATCAGCCTGCCTCTGTCTCCTGAGCTCTGGGATTAAAGGAGTGGCCCACCACCAACTTGCTTAGTTTAGTCATCTTTGTCTAGTGTATCATCCTCATCATCATGGGCAGAGCTGGTGATGCAAGCCAAGACCTTGGACATGCTAGGCAAGGGCTCACTAGTGAGCTGCAACACTGGTCCTTATTTTTAAACTGCTTTTGGTGTGTGATGTGTTCTTGTGTACATGTGCTCATGTATGCCTATGTGTGCTCACATGTGCATGTATGTATGTTTCCGTATGTTCCTGTGTGCATGTGTGCTCACATGTGCATGTATGTATGTTTCCGTATGTTCCTGTATGCATGTGTGTGCATATGTGTTCATGTATGGATGTGTGTGTGTATATGTGTGCAGAGGTCTACCTCAATATTTCACCTTATTTGTTTTTCTTTAGGTTTGTTTGTATATTTGTGTGTGTGCACGCGCGGATGCGTGTGTGCGTGCACGTGCATACCTCATGTGGACACATGCACCATAATGTGAGAATGGAGGCAGAGTAAATTTGTGGAGTCAGTTCTGTGTGTGTGTGTGTGCATGTGTGTGTGCATGCGTGTGTGCCTCATGTGGACACATGTACTATGATGTGAGACTGGAGATCAGAGTACAGTTTTGTGAAGTCAGTTCTCTGTGTGTGTGCATGCGTGTGTGCATGCGTGTGTGCCTCATGTGGACACATGTACTATGATGTGAGACTGGAGATCAGAGTACAGTTTTGTGAAGTCAGTTCTCTGTGTGTGTGCATGCGTGTGTGCCTCATGTGGACACATGTACTATGATGTGAGACTGGAGATCAGAGTACAGTTTTGTGAAGTCAGTTCTCTCCACTGTGGGGCCTCAGAGATTGAACCCCAACTGTCAAGGTTGACAGCAGATGACTTTGCCCTGGGAACCACATCACCAGCCCCACACCTTGCTTTTGGGGACAGGGTCTGTCACTGAACCTGAAGTTCTCTGATTGGGTTAGACGGCTGTCGGCTAGTTCTAGGGGCCCTCCTGTCTCCGCCCACCCAGGGCTGGTGTTAGAGACACATGCCACCAGGCCTGACTTTCATGTCAGTGCTGGGGGATCCAAGCTCAGGCTCCTTATACTGACACAACACACACTTTACTGGGCTGTCTCCTCTGATGAAGCATTTATTTATTGGTTCATTTAGAGCCAGGATCCAGTTAGTAGCCCATATGATGCAGCCCCGGTCCCCAGTACTAGGATTGCAGGGCTGCTTATCACCCCCAGCACAAGCCAACATCACCATCTTCCGTTTCTAGATTATGCAGCAGGGAAGGCAAAGCTTTGGGAGGCTGTGTTGCTTGTGCCTCGTCAGGCACTATGTTTCGTGCTCACTACACGCACTCAGATGTTTTCCAGCAGAAGTCCCTTCATTCTGGGTTGGAATGGGTTCCTTGGGTCTCTAAGCAGCAATACTTAAATAAAAAGGTCGCCTGGAGGGGCTGGGGCTTCGTTGGTAGAGTGCTTGCCTAGCATGCATTAAGCCCTGGGTTGGATTCTCCAGAACCAGGATACATGCCTGGGATTCTAGCATTCGAGAAGCGGAGGCAGGAGGACCAGAAGTTCATGGTCATCTTCAGCTACATAGTGAATTGGAAGCCAGTCTGGACCACACAAGGCCCTGTATCAAAAACAAATAGGTTTCCTCTTACCAAAAAAGGAGGGAGGGGAGAGGTGTAGTGGGACATATCTTTAAATCTCATCACTCTGGAGGCAGAGGCAGGTGGATCTCTGTGAGTTTAAGACCAGCCTGGTCTACATAGCAAGTTACAACATAGTTAGGGTTACATGGTTAGACCCTGTTTAAAATAAGATTAAAAAACAACAACAACAACAAAATTAGAGTCAACAAAATGGTTGAGCTCATTGCCCATTGACACTTGCTGCCAGTCCTGACCTCCTACGTTCCGGGTTCCGCCCCCAGAATCCGCGGCTCAGAAGGTGGAACTCGCATGCGCAGAGGAGAGAGCCACTTTCAGGCTGAGTTCTCCAACTGCCGTGCGGATGCTGTGGTACACTCGCCTGCCCACGAAAGGAAGAAAGTCATTCTAAATTAAAAATAAACAAACACATAAATAAATGAAAGAAAAGGTCAGTTGGGATCCCAATAGGATGTTCTGGAATGTTCTTTGGGGTGAGAGGGACATTGTGTAAACACACAGTATCCCCCCCCCCACTCTCTCTCTCTCTCTCTCTCTCTCTCTCTCTCTCTCTCTCTCTCTCTCTCTCTCTCTCTCTCTCACACACACACACACACACACACACACACACACACACACACTGAATAAGCCCCTATCCCCAATATCTCCATGGAATATTTCCCCTCCCCAGGGCATAAACAGAGCCTTTACTGACACACCCTGGTGAGCAGCCAGCAAAGTCATCTGCTGGATCTATGCTATTTGTCCCCTTGGCCCAGAAGAGATGGGAGGAAAGGTGGGTGTGAGCAGTGAAACCCTCGTTTCCTCACAGGAAGAACAGATGGAAACTCCTCCTCCCCTCTCTCCCACTTTTCAGGCTCAGAGTGAGGAATGGCTGTCAGCCACAGATCCACTCCTAATCCACTCCGAGCCGTGCAAGGGTGGCGAGTCTGAAAAGGTGACCTGGTGGAGCCTATGGGACTTGTGACCCTGTCCTCCTGCTCACAGCCACACGCCCAGGGCCTCCGGTGCTGCCTGATTTGATGCCTTTTCAATCTTGTTTTAATTTTTCCCTTTTCCTGTTAGTCTCCCTTGTGTGTGTCCCTGTATGTCCAGAACTCTTTGGCAGGAAGAAGAGGAACAGTGGGAGGGAGGTGGTGACGGGGACATTATTTTGGAGACGTAGAGTGTCCTGTGTCCCAGGCTTTGAACTCACTATGGGACTGTGGATCCCTTCAGCTTCTGGCGTCCTAAGTGCTGAGGCTGCAGCTGTGCTGCCATGGCCAGACTTGAGAGGTGATCGTGATCAAAGTATGTGCTGATGAAAATGTGACAATAAAAGTCAGGATTGAATGAATATAAAATAATAAAAGGGGGCTGGAGAGGTGGCTCAGTGGTTAAGAGCACTGACTGCTCTTCCAGAGGACCGGGTTCAATTCTCAGCACCCACATGGCAGTTCATAGCTCCAGTCCCAAGGGATCCGACATATTCACACAGACATATAGGCAGGCAAAACATCAAAGCACATAAAATAAAAATAAATAATAATAAAAGGATCTGGGCGGTGGTGGCACACACCTTTAATCTCATCTCCTGGGAGGCAGAGGCAGGTGGATTTCTGTGAATTTGAGGCCAGCTTAGTCTGCAGAGTGACTTCTAGGACAGCCAGGACTACACAGAGAAACCCTGTCTTGAAAAAAAAAAAAAAAAAACAACAACAACAACAAAACCCAAGCAAACCAAAAAGAAAGGAAAATTAAAAGAAGAAAGGCCACTCCATACCTCCCGTCACAGGAGGGCTGAGGCAAACTGGAGTCAAAAAAGAAAAAAAAATGCTTTTGGTTCCAGGGAGCACCCCCTCTCAGCCAGACCTGTTAGCCTTGGAAAGATAGTGGCCGAGGGTCAGAGGCTAGCTCAAGCTGGCTGGGAGGGAAGAAAGGACAACCGACCAACTGGGGCTAGCTGGGTAGCTCAGGCTTGAATCTGCTGACGTAGAGAGGTCAGCTCTGTGGCAGGCTGACTCTTGTGTTCTGAGCCTCGTGCATTTTGGGTTCCTGTTTTTGTGTTTCTGATGCTGGGCATGGAACCCAAGACCACACAATGATGGGCAAGTGTTCTGTGACTGATGGAGTCACAGCTGTCAGCCCAAGGCAGAGGGACATTGGTTCTGAGTCCCCTTTTATGGCAATGGAACCTGGGGCCAAAGACCTTAGGCAAGTACCTTGCTGCAGCTGCTCTCTGAAGAATTCTAGACCAGAGCTCTGCCACCCAGCATGCCCCCAGGCCCTTAGTAGTAGACTCTAGACTGTCTTCACCCAGCCATGCCCCAGGCCCTCATGGTAGACTCTAAACTGTCTTTCCACCACTCAGCCATGTCCCACACCTCTAGCAGACTCTAGGCATGAGTTCAGCTGGTGATATGCAGGAGGACAGGTCTCTGCCCTGCCATGATTGGCTTTGTACTATCATGTGCCCCACTGCTTTGCCCAAAAGCAACACGGCTGCCGGGCGGTGGTGGCGCACGCCTTTAATCCCAGCACTCGGGAGGCAGAGGCAGGCGGATCTCTGTGAGTTCGAGACCAGCCTGGTCTACAAGAGCTAGTTCCAGGACAGGCTCCAAAACCACAGAGAAACCCTGTCTCGAAAAAACCAAAAAAAAAAAAAAAAAAGCAACACGGCTAATAGGTCACAGACCAGGACCTACATAAACTATGGCAACAAGAAGAAAGCATACACGGCCGCGCTGATTTCTGGGCTCTTTTGCAAAGTCCATTCTTTCAACAGAGCGGTGCCCATCCTACCGTCCGGCTGTAGCTGTAGTGACTGAGCCTCAAAGGGAGGTGTGACGTCCGTTCTCCAAGCTGCTGCCCTCCCGCCCCACTGCCTCCATCCTGACCCAACGCTGCAGTTTCATTCCTGGGTCAGTACTGGCTTTGTAACCCCTTCAACGGGCCTGGGCGTGATTAGGAACCACCTATCCTCTGAAATTACAGCCTCCACCTCCCTGGAAGTCACCCATGTCCTTTTGTGTCCTTTCCCAACCTCCCACCATCCTCATCTCTCTTCCTCACACACAGTGCCCTTCCATACTGCCTCAGACCCCCTACTCCCCAGCCCTGCTGCAGCCTGGGTCTGCCTGTGCTTACCTTGGCAACACCCTCACACCTCTCTTCCAAAACCAGATGGATTTTCCATCTTCAGCCCCCATCCATCCCATCACTACCCTAACCTAAGATAACCTTGGAACCCTCTGGTGGTGGGGGGCCCCAGTGTCCTCCCCAAGCCTCTACCTGACTTCTGCCTTTGCCTTAGCTCCCTGTGGCTCACTAATGTTTTCTGTCACCAGTCAACGCACACATGCACACACACACTTTTGGATAGTCTATCCCCATCGCCTTCCCTGTGGCTGATCACCAACCTACAGCCCCCACCACTATCATCCATCTCAGACCCCACCCAAATCATCCCCAGTAAAAGCATTCAAGGCCACCCCTCTAGTACCTCCTGTTCCCCTGTCTCTTGATCCCTACTCTGAAGTATGACCTGGTGCCATCCTCCAGGCTCCTGGCTACTCTCCCCGCCCCCATCCCGCCCCACCCCCAGCCTCTGCAACACTGAGGGGCCTTTCTCCCTTCTCAGCTCCTACCCTCCCGACACACTTTCCTTTTTCCGCAGGTCCCACCTCAGACGAGCACTGCAGTCTCTTTCACTCGGACCTCTTCACACACACCCCCCTCCAGAACTCAGCTTGTCCCTTTTCCAGGCCCTGTGCACACCTGGGGAGAAGGGTGGCCGACTCACCTGGGGCCGCAGAGCAGTAGGGCAGCGGCCCCTAGTGGCCGGGGAAGGAAGCGCGGTCCAACTGGGTTCCTATTAAGCACTTGTCTCAACCTATCTCCTTTAACTCCATCTGCCCACCTACCTACTGCTCAGACTGGAGCCAGCTCAGCAGCCTCCTGGACTCTAGCTTACTCCATTACCTCCTTATAAACACCTGCTTCTTGCCTGGAACAGTTCTGGACTGTGGACCAAACATGCCCCGCCTCCTGGTATCCATCAGAAGACATAAATCAAAGGAAAGAAAAACGCAAAGGGGCTGCAGACAAGACTCAGTTAAGGGAAAGCCACACAACATACAGTAGGCCTAGGTCCAACCCCCAGCCTCGTATAAGACCTGTGTGATGAGAACTACCTGAAATCCCAGCGCTCCCACTTTGAGGTTAGAGACAGGAGTTCAAGGTCATCCTAAGCAACACAGCCAAGGGCCAGTCTGGGCTGTGCAAGACCGCATCAGACAGAAAAGAAATGAAGGTTTCCTCCAGGCATGGCTGTGAGCGTCTATCTTCAGACTCCAGCCGTGGGGTGGCTTTGACTCACCACAGACCCCAATTGCGCCTGGGCCTGCTGTTGCAGAGTTCATATGCACCCACCGTAAGAAAACCTGCTGCACCTGCTGCTCAGAGACCTGCATCTGCAGGGGCGCACCTGCTGGGGACAGAGCCCTGCAACCACGTGTAAACAGAGGATGTGTACAACCCTGGACTCTTGTTGTACAATCCCTAGCCCATTCTTTGCACCTTTTTATCTGTGAAGCAAACTGATAATAAAGTTGTTGACTCAAGCAACAATGACACCAAAAATAATTGTCTGCAACTGAAATCCTGGAATAAACCAGATTATAAAGAGGAAAGACTATTCACTTGTTTGTGTTTGTGGTGATGGAGATAAAACACACCCAGCGGGGCTCATGTCAGCTCCAGAGACGTGTCTTTTGGCACATAGTTTTGGAGGTCCCCCCTATAACCATGTGGTCTGTGGCGAGGTAGCACATCTTTCCTGGCAGGAGCAGTTGGGGGCGGGGGAGACACCACTCACTTCCTGGACAGGAGGTGAAAGAGGAGACAGAAAGAGAACGTCACAGTTCCCTTCAAGGTCTGTTGCGGGGTATTTGTACACCGTGTGAAGATATATTGCCATGACTGTTTTAACAAAGAATATCTAGGCAGGAGGTAGAGGTGGGACTTCCAGGTAGAGAGAGGAAGTAGGAGATAATTGAGGTACAGAGGAGAAGCCAGGAGACACAGAGAGGAAACAGGAGGCGCAAGATGGAAGAGCGGTAACACCACATGATAGAACAAAGATTAATATAAATGGGTTAGTATGAGTTATAAGAACTAGTTGGGAACAAGCCCAAGCTATAACTGAGCTTTCATAATTAATTATAAGCCTCCATGTTGTTACTTGCGAGCCGGCAGCCCCAAAGAAAGTCCAACTACAAATGGCATCCTTGGTGTGGCCGTTGGAAGGGGAATGGCCCCCAGAAGCTTATATGTTTGAACACTTGATCTTAAACAGTTGGTCGAACCCTTTGGGAAGGGTTAGGAAGTGTGGCCTTGTTGGGAGAGGAGTGTCACTGGGGCAAAGTCCACACCATTCCCAGTCACCTTGTGTCTCAGATGTGCACGCTCAGCTACCGCTCCAGCACCGTGCCCGCCTGCTGCCTTGCTCCCTGCATGGTGGTCATAGTCTCTAACCCTCCGAAGCTGTAAGCCCCAAATAAACTCTTTATTTTGTAAGTTGCCTTGGACATGGCATCTTGTTACAGTAGTAGAAAAGTAACAAAGACACTTTGTGACTCAAAGACCTCTAACAAAGCTCCAGCTCCTAGGAATGTATGCATTCCCCCCCCCCCACCACCACCAACGGCACCAAGCTGGAGACCAAGACTTAACACAGGTGCCTGTGGAGGACATGCAACAGACAAGAACACTCTAAGGGGGGGAATGTTATGGAGAAGGGCTCAGGAACGAGAAGGATGGCATGCTAGGTACCTTGGAGGAACAAAGGTTAAGAGGTACCACTGACCCTGTCTCTACAACATGTCCTAAACCCTACCCCCCTCCCCTTACATGCTATGCCAGCCTCGCTTACCAACCTCTCACCTGATGACCACCTTCCCAGTCCTCTCTCTCTCAAGCCACACCTATAATTTTTTGAATTTGTATTTAGTATGTGTGTATGTGTTTGCGTGTGTGTGTAGTTCAGAGGACAACGTGTGGAGTTGATTCTCTCCTTCTACCCTGTGGGTCCCAAGAATCGAACTCAGGCCATCGTGCTTGGTAGCAGGTGCCTTTACTTGCTGAGCCATCTTGCTGTCTCACTACTATAATTGTTTAAAATTGAAGCTAACATATCCTATGTAAAATTAAATGCTAACCACTCCAGAACGGACAACCCAGGGTTTGGTCCATGTGCCTAGGTCCGCTATGTTTCTACCAGTCTCCCCTCAAATGAAAACCCTGCCTATTAACTCCCACTGTCTCTCCCTTCCCCGGTCTCAGGCCACCACCCAGCTGTGTTCTGTCATGTTTTTGGACATTTCGCACCAACGGAATCATATGTTAGAATACTACATGGCTTCGAGCTCATAGCATTTCTCCTGCCTCAGCCTCTGGAGTGCTGAGGTTACAGATATGTGCCACCTCACCCAGCTTTGACTCTGATCCTGTAATTGCTTTCAGCTCTGGAGCCTCCGCTGCCCCTTCTGTGAGGTGGG
Source organism: Microtus pennsylvanicus (assembly GCF_037038515.1). NCBI lineage: Eukaryota > Metazoa > Chordata > Mammalia > Rodentia > Cricetidae > Microtus > Microtus pennsylvanicus. The sequence continues at coordinate 85,157,929 of NC_134584.1, forward strand.
GAAAGAGTCCTCGGTCTTGTCATAAGGTGTAGCTCACCTGCGGTGTGCCCCAGGACTAACTTGCCATTGCTGCTTGCTAGATGGTAGATCAAATGTAAATTTTGAGTCTAACCTCCACGTGACCCTTGTGCACCTTCACTGTCCTTCCCGATGCTCAGCCACACCCCAAACTGCCTTGTCCTCACTCCAAGTCATCTGCTCCATTTCCTTGGTGTGCTGGGGATGGAACCGCTTCAACAGATGGGGCCATGGCAAGAGCCCTACCCAGCCCCTTCCTGGAGAGTCTAAACCAGTGCTCTAATAACGACTCACATTCCTAGCCCCTCACGGAGGGGTTTTAGGTGCGCTACTCAAGAGCCACATCCCAGCCCCTCAATTCTTCCTCACCGTCTCCATTGCCCCTGTTAGGAGGCATGAGCATGGAGCCTAGACTATTCTATCAGAGTCGTCTGTGCAGTCTCTGGCATCGGCTCTTGACCCCATACCCTTCCCCCCACGGTGGCCAGAAGGACCTGTGAACGCCTCAGTCAGTTGTCACTCTTCCTTCCTCTCTCAGCAACTTCCCATGGTTCCCAGCGCAGAGTCCACTAAGCAAGTACCCTTTACCTCTTCCCTTTTACCCTTCCCTCCTCCTTTTCCTCTGAGAAACCTTCACTAATCTGCTCAAATCCCCTGACTCAGGTCCCTGGAGCGACTTTCCTCATATTCCCGCCCCAACCCTTTGGCTCCTCCCTCTTCTCAGGTCTTCCTCCTCTTCTCAGAGAGACCTTCAAGGACTCCCCCCCCCCTAAAGATTGTAGCGCTGAGGATGTGGGAGAGTGTTTGTCTAACATGGACGAAGCCTTAGGTCCCACTCCTACACCTCAAAACCCGCCCCCACACCCGTGCCCGTTTTCCTTCCTTTCCTCGGGGAGCTCGAATTCTTGCATCGTTTATCTTTTATGCGTTTGTAGGATCTTGCGTTTGTTTCACCAATTCGAATGTCAGTCCCGGAGGACAGACACTTTGTTCACTGCCGTTGAACTACCCGAGTCTGGGGTCAAAGATGTGCGACAATTGCCCAGCACTCTGAGCTCTTCATCGTGCTATTCACCTGAGTGGCTACTGAGTGTGGTACTGGGTGGAACTCAGAAACTGCTCAAGGGATCCTGTATAAGGAGCTCCCACGGACCGCAGGAACACACCCAACTCTCATGACAGGTTCACTCACCCTTGCAGGTGTAGCAACCTCATCCCCAACCCCGGAAGGTGGTGGCCCTGAGCACTGGGGACAAGAGTTCACTGAGCCTGAACCTGTAGGCGCCACACACTGAGGGCCCAAGGAGGGTACCATTATGCCTAGGACTGAGGTGTCTAACTTGCTAGACGTTCAGAATATGGGATCCCAAAGAGATACTGGGGAACATAGGATACCTTCGTGCTGAGATACTCTAGGCATAGGTGTCCTTTAGAACATGGTGCTAATGAAGCGTCGTGCCTATAGACTCAGAGGTACCCAAGACACGGGACAGCCTGTGCATAAGGATCCAATGGGCCGAGATGTACAGAATGTTGTGTCAAGGAACTAACCACATGGTCACTCTGCATAGAGTCCCGAAGCGAAAGGCAGGACATCAGAAGAGAAGTGCGCTGTGTCAGGGCCTCGGGTACCACTAAGGAGTTGGGGGTTAGTGGTGCCCGCAGGGGCGAGTCTGCGCGCGCGCATAAGCCTTGGTTCTCTGAGCATTCACTGCGACTGCGCAGGCAGAGAGTCGGGGTGTGGGGGTGACTCTTCGCGTTCACAGCCTCCTTGCATCCTTTGCCTTGTGAGCCCTCTGCCCAAGAACCCAAGAGTCACGCATAGAAAGGAGGCTGGCAAAGCACTCCGACCGCCACCAGGGGCGCACCACTGATCACCAGCATGGGGGGGGGTCGGGAAAGCGGGAGGGGGGAGGGGAATATCCTGCCAGGATTTTTCCAAACTGAGCCTTGGTCCTTAAAAAATATGCCACGACTTTTCCTCATAACGGAAAGTGCCAGTTCATACTACCTCCTGGATTGCTTTTGCAGTAGAGATGGGTGGGTTGTTGGGAGAAAAGGGAAGCTAATAGCTAAAGGATTCCTCTTCCCCTGGAGGTGGAACCCAGGGGCTTAAACATACTAGGCCACCAGAGCCAGGCCACTGAACACTAGCCCCAGTGCTACACACACACACACACACACACACACACACACACACACACGGATGTGATAGGAGCAAAGCTTGTCAGGGGTTCGTTGGTATGTCAAAGTGAGAAACTGAGGCATAGAGAAAGATGGGACCCTCCTCTCCAACCGTAACCATCAGGAAGTCACACCTTTCTTCACTTAAGATGCATCTTTGGTTTCCTGGATTCAGTTGCCAGGGCCTGGTCACTTAGGTTCATGGCTGATGCTCTTGAAACATGGAGTGGGGGAGGGTGTGGATACAGCACCTCACATGAGTACTCCTTCCCGAAGTTTGGGGACCACAGATTTTAGGTTTGGGAGAGCCAAGAACTCCCAATCCTGGAGAAAAGGTGTGTTTTTTAAGGAAGTAGGGACAAGAATTACCCTGGTGGCTCCAACCCAATTCTACCACCAGTATGTGCTACCTAGAAGAGATTCTTGGGAGCCAGGTTAAAGGCCTATCCATATGCACCCAAGCTTTCGTAGATAATCTTTGTTCCTACTCAAGACCCACCCAAGTTCTGTATAGTGACTGCTTCAATTCTGTCTACTCTCAAAGCCTTTCTGACTTTCACCCACTCAGCAGAGAGCCTGGTCAGCAATGCGTCGCCTTCCCTGGACACAGAGATGGACTTTTAACCCCTCCCCTAACCCCAACACGTCCCTTTCTCTAAAAATCCACATCAGAGTTTATCTGCCCTCCTAAGGCTTCCAGGGTGTTAAAATTAAGCCGGACTTCTGATTCGATACTTAGGCTACATTTGGGTGGACTCCATTCCCAAATAATCCAAGCCCGCGTTTTGCTCCTCCCCAGCCATCAATCTTAAGAGTTGCACCTATCTTTCGTAAAACGGATTTGCAGCGCGGCAGCTTCCAAGCTTCGCTCTTAGCTCTCAGGACTCTCCCTTCCCCAGCTAGCCCCCACCCTGCACTGAGTTGTCTATACTGCCGAAGTGCCGGTTTTTGGCACGAGTCCCGGTTTTATAGCCCCCACTGTGGGTCTTGGCAATGATCACTTTGGCTTCAGGGATTTGGGCCAGGTCGACGGCCTTCCCCATCCTGAGAGGGAATCCGAGGCTTATCTGCAACCGGGGCCTGAACGCAGCCCCTGGTCTCACTCACTAAGTCCGATGCCTAGGAATCCAAGCCCGGTCCGCTGCCCTACTTCTTGGAGTCCATCAGCTGTAATGTGGTTCTTAGGTTATGAAAATCTGCACCGGGCTTTTGCTCCCACTGGCAACCTAAAATTCAATTTTTTTTTCTCTACCCACCCCCTCCAAAGCCTGACGCTTGAGGCGTTTATAGATACTAACCTCTCCTCTGCTTCTGAAGCCTGGTCAGCTCCAGGCCCCTGTCCGGTTGCCAATGTTCTCTTTTGCTGGGGTTGAGGGGTGGAGGGGTGTCTCATCCCACCTCGCCTAAACTCCAGTCCTGGCTTTGCGTCCCTCCCTCATTTTTTATTGTAGGTCTGGTCTCCCAGGGTAGCGGGATCCACACCACATCCCTTTCCTGTAGCATCACCTAGGATCCAGAAACCGCTTTTACCTGCAAGCTCCGTTGCAGCCAGCGCGCGGGATCCCTCCATACCTCAGTCCAGCCCTCATTTTGCCCCTCCCTATCGCACGTCGCTGTCAGGATGATGGGGGACAGCCTACGCTGTTGTCAGTCACTAAGCAGCACCCCCTCCGACCCTCCTGCAAACCCGGGCCAGAAAAATTCTGGTCCAGGTCTTGTTTGCTACCACTGCACAGGCTTGACGCATTACTCCGTCTCCCCGGGAAGAATCCGGCCTGAAATTTGCGTGCTTCGGGTGCATCTGGCCCTGTCGCAGCTCCCACAAGCCCCCCACCCCCACCCCGCGCGCCGCCGTCCTTGCCCGCTCCGCCTAATCTGGGCCAGGTTTTGCGCAGTCCTCACACAGCTCCCCATTTACCCCTCACCAGCTAGGCGCTTTCTGCACAGCACGGCTGCAGAGTCCGTTCCGGTTCTTCCTGCTACCCGTCGCACCCCACCACCCCCTGGCCCAACTAGGGGATCTAGCGCGTCGCCTCCCTCTGCCCACTTTTCCTTGGGGGAGGCGAGTGGAACTCCAGGCCGGGTTTCCGGGCCCGTCGCTGGGGCACACGGGAGGGCTGCGGAGGCCAGTCCTGGGCGGCTAATCCAGGCCAGGTTTTGTGCTTGCTCGCCCCCCCCCTCCCGGAGCCGGCGGGCCCGGGAGCGCCGAGAGCAGGCGGCTTGTCATTGCTGGTGCCCCGCGCCCGCTCGCTCCGCGCGTCCTGCGGTGCCCACAGGCCCGGCCCCGCGCCTCCTGCTCCGGCCACCCCGGGGGCGCCACGCCGCCGCTCCTGCCTCCAGCCGCGTAGCCCCGGCCCCCCGCGGGCAGCGCGAGCGGTCGGCGCGGGAGCAGTCAGCGCTGCGGCGCCCCCGCCCCGCCGTCTGCCGGAGACGCCCCGGCGGATGGGGCCGTGCGGGCCCGGGAGCGGCGCCGCCGGGCGGCGGGGGCCTGCGGGGCCGCCCGGGCTGCCGCGTTAACCCTTCGCCCGCTGCCGTCCGGGGACGCTGGGAAGTCGCCTGGGCACACACGTGCCGCCTCCGTCGGGGCCGCGGAGCTGCGGGGGAGATGCGGGCAGCCGGCGCCGCCTCGGGGGGCTCCGCCTCGCCCCAGCCCCCCGAGCTCTGACGCCGCCCCCGCCCCTCCGCCTCCACGCCTCGCTCCCCGTGAGGGGCGCAGACCCGCGCGCCCGGGGCCGGGGCCGCCTCCGGAGCGACGCGATCCGCCTTTTCTTTCCTTTCTTTATTTTTTTTATTTTCCCCCCCTTTTAAATTTTGGTCGGTGGCGGCAGTGCTGGGCCCGAGGAAGGAAGGGACACGGAGGCCGCCCTTGCTCAGACACCCCCTCCCCGCTTCCCCCTGGGCCGGGCTCCGGGAGATGTGCCGGGCGGGGGGCCCGGCTTCGCGGAGCCGCCGGAGGAGCGCGCACGGCCGACCCCGAAGCGCCGCTGGACAGGTGAGTGTGCGGGAGTCTCAGGCCACGCCGCACCTGGGCCAGGTGTGCGCGGCGAGAGGGGCGGGGGAAGCACCCTACCCCCGCCCGCCGGGGGCTCGGTGGGGGTGCGGATGGGCGGCCGCAGGGTGCCCTGCAGGGGGAGGGGACCGCGAGTGTGCCCGCGCGTGGCTGCGTGTGCCCGCGCGCGCGCCGGCCTTTGTGGGGAAGCGGCGCGGCGGTGCCTGCGTGTCCCCGGTGCGTGTGCGCGCGGGTGCTTGGCGCCCTGTTTGTGTAGGTGTCTGGGTGTGAGTGGAGAGGGTGCGTGTGCGCGCGGCGCGCGGGCCCCGGCTCCCCGGAGGAGCCATGTCGGGGGGCTGGCACCGCAGAATGCTGCTGGCTTTAGGGTTGTTTTTCTCTGGGAGGCACGGCGCGGTAGGATGGGGAGAGGTTTGTCTGGGTGTCGAACGGGTTTCAACCCGGAGGGGCGCCGTGGGCAGGACCGGGTGCAGGCGTGAGGTACCCGGTTAAGCACCGATGGAGCCCGTCAGGTTGGATCAACCGGAACGAGCTCTCCCTTCTTCCAGGTTCCTGAACTAGAGCTGTGTGGTTCAGCTGTCATCGTCCCGTGTGAGGGTCCTGGGATGAAAGTCCAGTTCGTGTGTGTGTGTGTGTGTGTGTGTGTGTGTGTGTGTGTGTGTGTGTGTGTTGGGAGGGTCGTGTATACTCCAGCAGTGGCGAGAAAATGCCCCCAAATGGCATCAGTTCAGTGCACCCCAGGCACCCATGTGAAGACGGCGCCCCGCCAGCAAACAGCCCCTAAGCTCTCACATCCCAGCCCGTACACTTCTCTAGGTCAGCTCCCAGCCCTATCCTTGCCCAGCATCTTATATCCTGGACCTTCCTGGTTCTCTCACCCCGCCTTCTCCTCAGCCTTGGCATCTTCATGGGTGTCCCTCCTGTCCCAGTACGAACCAGATCCCCCTTCTTTCCCAACCTCTGAGGGACCCAGAGCCCGGGTTTGTCTTCCCATATCCAAACATGTGGTGCGTTAGGGGGAGTTGGGGGAGGGGTTCAAGATGGCCGCCAAGATGGCTGGCAGCCTCTTTATCTCTGTCTGTCTCCCCCTCTCTCTGCTTACCCTCATGCCTCCGACAGAGTGAGGGGTCACAGTGGAGAGGGTGTTAGATGGTGTGAGGACAGGTGTGGAGGACACCTGAGGGTGGATGTCTCTTCTGGGCCTGTTGACCTCCAGTGCTGCTGAGAGAGAGGCCATCGGTACCTGTTTCTCTTTCCTGCACCCCAAGGGCAGAAGAGAGTTGGTAATACAACCTCAAGCCCAACTCCATTCTGGCCCACAGCCTGATGGCTCCCTGCGCTCCACCTGCTCCCCAGACCCCAGCACTAGCCCATCAATCATGGAATGTCAGGGTGTTCCATGAATGTCCCCACCAGCACCCCTAGCTTTCTGTTCTCCATTCTGCCCACAGTCAGGCGCTTGGGACCTTGGTGTGTGTGTGCTGCGGGAGGTCGGCCAGGACAGGTCCCAGCTTTGGGGACAGGTGACTTCCTCTCCACACCCTGCCCATTAATGCCGAATTTATTACTTAAAAGTAGGATGGAAACAGGGAGAATAAGAGACAGAATACAGCCTTCATTATCATATCGAGAAAATTATCTGTGATTTTCCTAACTAGCAATTTGCCTGCCACGCCGTTCAGATATGACTTGCCCATTAATTACAGAGATGAAAAATCATCTGGAAGGCGGAAAGGGGAACTAATTCCATGGCTGGCGGCGTGGCACCTTTGCACCAGCCACAACCATGTACGTGAATGGGTACTGGCCCTCCTGCTGGCCTACCACCATCTTCCTTCTCTGGCTCGGGCCACCCTGTTGCTTCTGCCTTCTGACGTGCTCTCTTGACACTTCTGTGTGGGGACCGGCATACTCCGCTGTCACCTGTGCTGCTGGACACCCTTAGGCTTGGAGATAACCCCCAGAGTTGGGGAGGGTGGGGAGCTGGGGACTAGTGCACCTGGGCCACTGAGCCTAGGAGGAGGTGGAAGACCAGAGACACAGAGCTAGACTTCTATTCCCAGCCTGCCCTGGGGAACCCCCTTCTCCTAGAGGGCGCTCTGGAAGCCCCACAAGGGGGGAGGAGCCTGCGGTCGCTGGGCCCAGCCGGCGGAGTGTGTTTGCATCAGGCCCTCCGGTTTCCACCCGCACATGGGACTGACTGTCTGCCGCCTGTGTCTCTTGTGTCTATGTGTCGGCTGTTCCCCCAAGCTGGCTGGAGACCCTATGGTGCTTCAGCCTTGGCCTGAGTATCTAACAGGAGAGTGAAGAGAGTCAGGCAGCTGAGAACCCCTGGAGCTTGCACCCCTAAAGAAGTATAGTAGGAGTGGAAGCCGCCTCCCACCGCAGATGGGGAGTCTCTGGTCTCCGTTCCCGCCCTCCGCGGGTTCTCCACCCAGACGTGGCCAAGGACACTGAAAGCTCTGGTTTCTGTGTGGGCTGCTGTCAGGGATCAGATTTCCCGTTGCCAGACACTTCCCCTCCTCCAGCCCCTCTGTGGGAACACTGGAGGAGGGGCTGACCAAGGTGGGGTTCCCTGGTGAGCTGGAGGTGCCCAGCAAGAAGGCATGCAGAGCTCTCTGCCTGGGATGGAACCAAATGGCTGCTACTAAATACAAGAAAATGGGATCCTGGGGTTAGGGTGGGGGCTCTCCACAGCTAGGAGACCTGGTCACTGACTCCAGCCGGCTTCCACTTCTGTTTGTATCTGTGTGTGCCTCTTGTGCATTCTGTGGCTCAGGCCTAAGCTAGTGACTGGCTTAATTCCCGTGTGTGTAGCTACTTGCCCCTCCGGGTCCAAACGGTGCTTTCCTTGGTGAGTTTCACTGAGGGTTGACTCTTGGGCAGCTGTCTGTGTGCACAGGACAGGAGGGCTTTCCCTTGCCCACACCTACTAGTGTGAGCTCAGCTGTGTGTCCTAGAACTGCCTGGAGCAAGCAGGGTTAGCACTCCTCTCCAAGCAAACTGCAAACACAGGTGCTTTTTCTGCTGGGTGCCAGGCAATGAGGTGCCACGGGGATAGTGACCCCTTCTATTCCCTTGGCTCACAGTCTGACAGAAGAGAGGTGTGGTGTGGTATGTGTGTGTGTGTGTGCGTGTGCATGCATGCGTGTGTTCTAGGGAGGGCAGCGCTATACTGTGAAGAGAGATCCTCTGCCCCTCAGGTTGCAACCTTAGGGTGTGGAGCACATTGTCACCTTCTCTCCTTCATCCCACTCCTTCACGGTCCTCCCATGCTCTTGGAGATCCCACCTTTTCAAAGGTGCTTCTGTCCAGGACATGGCCCGAGCGCTCTGCTTCAGACTGTAGCTCCCACAGCTCCCCTGGCTCTCTGTGAGCCTGTGGCTTTCACACCTCTGTAATTTCCTGATTTATTGTGCCTGTCTGTTTACTGTCTGTCTGCCTGAGTAAGATTCAGAAGTTCAGGGATCTTGTTGCTAGGTTTGCTTTGGGAGCTCAGGGACCCTTTTAGCTGAGCTGCATGTGGTAGTGCCGGCCTGCCATTCCAACACTCGGAGGGCTGAGCATGAGTTTGAGGCCATGCTAGGCTACAGAGGAAGACACCTTAATAATTAAAGGGGGGGGCTCGGGGATTAAAAGTGTGTACTGCTCTTGCAGAGGACCAGAACTCAGTTTTCAGCACCCCACATTGTCAGCTCATAACTGCCTGTAACTCCTGCTCCAAGGGACCTGACATCTCTCCATCCATGAACACCCGTGCTCATGCTGTACCTCCTCCCCCACACTTTATAAATATGATTACAAATAATAATTTTTTTGTTTTGTTTTTTGAGACGGGGTTTTCTGTAGCTTTTGGACCCTGTCCTGGAACTAGCTCTTCTAGACCAGGCTGGCCTCAAACTCACAGAGATCCACCTGCCTCTGCCTCTGCCTCCCAAGTGCTGGGATTAAAGACTTGCACCACCACTGTCTGGCTAAAGCTAATGTTTTTAAACAAAGGAAGGAAAGGGAGAGTGAGGGCCAGGCTAGCACACTTGACTAAATGGGGGGGGGGGGCTCTCCTTAGAGTTGGAGAGGATCCCTGTGTGGTTACTCTTTGACCTGGCCCCCTTTTAAGAAGCAAGGCCTTCCTGCTATATTTAGGGGACTTGTCTGATTTGGCAGGAGTCCCATGAGAATGTGGGACCTCTTAATAAAGGCTAGCAAACGGGGAGCTTGTGGCTGGCGGGGCTTTAGTAGAGGTACAGGCTGGGTGAGTAAAGAAAGAAGCAAGGCCTGGGCTGGGTTACATTGAATGGGCTATGCTACATTCTTCTGCTTGCCTTTGCCCACCTGGGGACAGTCTCATGAAACTTACACGTACCTTCGTGTATGAGGGTGTCTTCTTGGGAACGTGACTTCAGATGACTGTGTGCTATAGGGTTTAGGTCCTGGAGGGGGAGTTTGAGGAACACTTACCCTCACCAGGGGGCTGAGAGCCCTTGAGTCAAAGTCCAAGCAGTTGGTCCCAACGTCCCTTGGGCACTGACCCCACTTCTCCTTGGGATGGGACCCTCCACCTGATTTAGGTTTCTCTAGGCCTTGGGGAGCTAGTAACCAGAATTCTGCATCTTGTTCACCTCCCCCTCCAAAGGGGGGGGGCAGATAACAATTCAGTCAATAAACTGGAGACTAAAAATAGTTTTGCGCCCCCCCCCAGAGCTAAAAATAAACAACACACACACACATAAAGGCTTAAAAAATAGCTTAAAAGTCCCAGGTGAACTGTGAGCTCCTGGTGGCCCAGTGGTACCCCCCATGTTGGGTCCTGGTGTGTGTGTTGGGTTCTTGTGTGCCCTCTCCTCCCTGTGTATCCCAGATTGGACACATAACTTCCACTCTCTTGTCTCAGCCTCCTGAGTAGTGGGATGACAGGCATGGGAACCCAAGACTCTTCTTGGTGTTCTTTATGAGACGACCCTGCGATCTATGGGGTGCCTAATAACACCTAAGGGCTACACCTACCAAATGTCAACAATATCCCCGCACAGACCCCCCCCCCCCCCCCGCGCTATGCTGTGCTCGGTGACCTCTCCAAACAAACCCCCAAGGCAGAATTGCTCAGTTGGGAAGTATAGTCTATGGTTTTAAGTCCAGGTTTGGTTACCCCCCCTGCCCCGAAAGCAAGATGGGAATTTCTGTGAGCTTTTGTGGACTGACTCTTTGCAAGTTCATCATTTCTTTACCCTAAAGGTGTAAGAAGCACTTCTTAGCTCACTGCAGGCAAGAATGGCCCCAGAACATCCCAACCGAAGGGCACTCCCATTTGGGGAACACTTGAGTGCTTCGGGACCCAGGCACCAGGCATAATCTGGCTGCCTCCCCCCTGTTGCTATTTCTTCATTTTCTCTGGACCTGTTCTGTAAACCTTTACACAAACCACCCATGGCCTTTTCCTTCCATGGATTTCTGCATGACTTAGCTGAAGTGTCCTCTCCAGGTGAGCATGCTGGTTACCTTGATCACCGGAGAGATAGATGGCTTAGTGGTTAAGGGCACTGATTGCTCTTGCAGAGGACCTGGATTCAGTTCCTAGCACCCATGTGACCACTGATGGCAGTCTAGTGACGGGGTCTTCTCTGGCTTCTGTGGCCACCACACTTACATGGTACCTAGACATACATGCAGGCAAAACACCCATACGTATAATGTAAAAGTAATTGAAAATGTAAGTCTCCCGCCCCAGCTCCTCTTCTACCATTTTCTTCTGCTGCACTAGTACTCGATCAAATCTACCTCATTACCACTGTCTCCCCTGTCACCAGCTGACACATGGTATATGCCCAGGAGAGCAGGCGGAAAGACTGCTTATTTGTCTGTTTACTTTAGGTGGTGGAGACAGGACCCAGGACTTCCCATAGGTTAGGCAAGTGCTCCACTATGAGATCCTGTAGCCCCAAACCAGATGTTACTTCTGAGCCTTAAAACCGTACTGTGCCCTGCTGAGAGGCAGGATTTGAACCTTGGACCCGAGGATGCTATCCTGTGCTTTGTCTCTCTACCCTATTAAGAATCCTCTGAAGCCGGGCGGTGGTGGCACACGCCTTTAATCCCAGCACTCGGGAGGCAGAGGCAGGCGGATCTCTGTGAGTTCGAGGCCAGCCTGGTCTACAAGAGCTAGTTCCAGGACAAGAACCAAAAAAGCTAGGGAGAAACCCTGTCTCAAAAATAAAAAAAAAAAAAAAAAAAGAATCCTGAAATCTCCCTCTCTGGACCTTGCACTCCCGCCCTGAAGCATGCATTCATCAGGGGGCAGGAGCATCCTGTCCGCCCTGGGGTCCTGACTTCTGGCACAGATTTCAGCTCTGCCTTGGCATGGGAGGTGAAGCTTGGGTGGACAGGAACGCTGGGAGGTGGACACAACCCCCCTGCTGCCCTGGTCCTAGCTTACCATAGCAGAGAGCAAAGCAGGCAGGCGTGTAGATCAGTGCTTCTTAGAGGAGGGGGCTCCCCAGCTGTGGCCTGGAGGAGACCTGGCTAGAGAGCCTGAGAAGAAGGTCCTCCCCGAGGTCTCAGGTAAGAAAAGAAAAGGTGTTTTGTGGCTGTGGGTAGGAAGCTGGCTGGACCTCAGTGTTGTCAGCTGGGTTGGGGGAGATCTGGGGTTCACCTGTGGAGGGTCAAGAAGCTCAGCATATGAGATCCACTTCTGGCAGAGCTGAAGAGGTGAGCTTCCCAGGTCTGGGAGGATTCCTGGAATGGGCCTGGCCCCAGGTCAGGTCCTCTATGGGAGGAATTGGAGCACTAGGGGAAAAAACCTTCGTATCCAAAGGCATCAAAGTGGGGACCAGAAGCAGCTAGCTTTTCCTGGCCTTGAGACACGGTGAATCGGTGGCATGGTGACCTTGAGTCATGGGGATGAGGTGACACGGTGGCCTTAAGACTTGGGGATGAGTTGGAGTGGTGGCCTCGAGACTTGGGGATAAGGTGGCGCGGTGACCTCGAGACAGAGCCAAGGACAGGGTTGATAGGCAGGGAAGGGAGCAGATGGGAAGAATGAGTCTTTACCTTAGGTTTGGTGGGGACAGGAGAAGAAGAGGGGATGGGCTGATGTGACCACCATCTACATACAGTCTTCTCTCCGGCAAAGGCCTCTGCAGCAGAGGTGAGCATTTACGAGATGTCTCTTTCACCCTTTGCTTAGAAATGCTTCTACCTCAGGCACAGAAAAGGCCAGGGTCATCCCAGAGGCCCACGAGGGCCTGCATGGCCTGTAGCGAGTGCCACCCAACCTCGTTCCAGTCTCCCCGTCATCTGCTGTCTACCCTCTGCAGCCTCAGGACCTTGGCACGCCCCTGACTGCCACTCACACATACGCCTTTCTCTTTACACCTGTTTTGTCTAATAAGCACCTACTCCGAGCTCAGGGCTGGCTGTGTGGTAGTTGAGGATAGGACCTTCTCTGAGGCCATCTGGGCCTGAGTCCAGTTCAGGGAGCAGATCTCAGAGAAGCAGTGTGGGAAAGAGGACGGGTTACCAGCAGTCCTTGCAGATGGGACCTTAGGATGGAGACAGGGTCTGGTGTCGGGTACTGGAGCTGCATGTATGAGGGGGTGTTGGGGGGACGCTCTGTGTAGGGCCCCTAGGAACAGCCTGGCATGCTGTATTAGGTCACAGGGGCAGTGGGGACCCACTAAGACCTGTAGGCAGGGAGTGATAGAACTGGGTTTTCGTTTTGGATTGAGGGTAGAGACTGGGTATAGGTGAGGGGGTAGACTGAAGGGAGACAAGAGAAAAGGCATCCGGGGATAGCCCTAGCCTCTCTGTAATACAGGGGTGCCCAATGGCCAGCTAGGTCCATCCCTAGGCCTTGTGTGTGTTGGCAAGGGGATGCCTTACCAAGAAGGGGGGCACTGTCACTGAACCACACCCCAGCCTTTACATTTTTAAAAAGTCATTTATTTACTTTGAAACAGAATATCACCACCTATCTAATCCTGGCCAGCTTGGTTTCACTTTGTAGACCAGGCTGGCATTGAACTTGTGACACTCCTGTGTCTGCTTCCTTCTCTGCTGGGTTCCAGGACACAGACTCATACACAGCCCTGCAGAGCAGTGTCTGGTGGGAGAGAGGAGCAGCGTGCAATGAAGATGTGAGGTTCCCTGGTGTAAGGAAGACACAGGGCAGGGCACTGTGATGCTGGAGTGGACAAGGTCGCTGCGGGGGGGCGGGGCAATCTATGCAGAGGTCCTGGGGTAGGGCCATGCGGATGCGTTGCATGGTTTGGGGTTCCCACTGCGGGCTTTTGGTCTGAGGAAGGTGGCAGCCATGGAGTAAGTATTCTGGGCAGAAAAGAGACAGAAATGATGCAGGTGCAAGCTGGCTAGCTCTGGCCTCTCTGTGGGGAGCCAGGGGTCCAGTTCAGCTGTGTGGGGGGCAGGGCATTTGGGAGGACTAGGCTGCTGCCTGGTGAGTCTGAGGTACCCTGTCCTCGCCCCAAACCCTATTGGAGAAGGACTTGTGCCCGGCACTCTCAGGCACCTGTGCCGTCTCTACAGGATACCCTTGCTAGTTCCCTTTCAGGGCCCAGGAGATGGGCCCCAAAGGCCAAGAGTCTGATCTACTGATCCAGGCCCAGAGCTCCACTCCAGACGGGCTCTGCTACCGGCCACCGTGCCCACCAGTGGAAGTGCAGGCGGAAGTGAACTCACAGCCAACAGCTGGGGACAGGGTGCCTAAGGGGTGTCTGCTCCAGAGACGGGCAAGCGGGGCCAGGAGGAGCCCACCACCCCTCCTCAGACACTCAGACTCCCACTCACCCAGCATACAGGGTTGCTGTGGCAACTGCAGGCTAGGGCAGGCTCCAGGCGCCCCCTCTCCTCCAGCAGCCGCTTCTCCTCCTGTTACACTCCCTGTCCCCACCCTAGGGCACTCGAGGACAGACCCTGCTGCACGCGCCTCTCTAGGCTTAAGGCAGAACTCAGACAAATGTGGAGGCAGGCATATGGCCCCCTGGGGGACACACCAGGGTCGGGTTCCCACTGAGGGTGAGTCGACAGCCCTGCTTCCCCAGGGTCACATGGTATGAGAAAGCGATGGGCGCAGCTGTGTGCACACCTGATTCCTGGAGCTGCCACTATAGTGTCCCATTGGCTCAGCACTGGAGCACGGCTGGAGCCTGGGAGGGGTTTCTTTGTCGCCATATAGATAGGATACTTTCTACTCTGAACCACGTGTGGGAGCCCAGTGAGGCTTTAAGGTAGGAGCCCTGGGGTATTCTGAGCAAAAGAGGGACAGAATGGTTCAGGTGCTGATGAGTACCCTCTGACCCGTGGGGTGTGGGGGAGGCAGGCTGTGGAGAGTGAGGGCAGGCGAGCTTCAGGGAGGAGGGAACTGTGTTGGGCAGAGCTGGTGTCCAGGAGAGTCGACGAAGGTACCGATTCCATAAAATGGGTCCTGCAGCCCCTGACTCCATTGTTGTGGCTAAATGAGATCCATGGCAGCCAGCTGTGATAGCACACACCCGTCACCCAGCACTTTGGAGACGAGGCAGAAGGATTGCCACAAACTCAAGGCCAGCCTGAGTTTGAATCCCCAGAACTTATGTAGAACCCCAGGTGTGGCAGTGTGTCTCCATAACCCCAGTGAAGACAGGAGGATTGGGGTGACAGAGCTGGCAGGGAGCTAGCCAGGCACTCCACACAGCTGTTGAGTTCCAGGTTCAGTGAGAGACCCCGCCTCAAAGCGTAAGATGGAGAGTGTGTGAAGACACTATATTCTGTCATGGCCTGGCCTTTTAAAAAATCGTCATTTAAAGGCAAGAGAGATGGATGGTTCACCTGTTAGGGGCGTGGGTTCTGCTTTTCCAGGGGATGCAAGTTTGGTTCCCAGCACTTCCATCAGTGCCTCTGAGCTCCCTTGGCATCAGCACTCATGTACCCATACCCCACACACATACACACATAATTAAAACAAAACTTAAAGTTATGTTTTAAAAACATCTCACTATGTAGCCCTGGCCTGGGACTTGCTATGTAGACCTGACTGGCCTCAAACTCACGGAGATTTGCCCATCTCTGCCTCCAAAGTACTGAGATTATAAGGGTGTAGGCCACTGCACCCAGTATAAGTTTTATTTTATTTTTTTAAGCTTTATTTTTAAATAATTTCTAAGTTATCCAGGCTGACCTTGAACTCTGTAGCTCAGATTGGCCTTCAGTTCAAGATCCCCTTGTCTCCTCCTGCACCCACCACCTTGCTGGAGAGATTTGGGGAGCTTCTAAGGGGACAGCTAAGGGTAAATGAGCTCCTGTCACAGGCCTTGGGGGGGGCTAGTGATGTCCTTATAAGAACATGAAGTACACAGGGACCTCTCTCCTACACACCAGGAAGGCTGGGTGAGGACAGGGAGACGGTAGTCTCTTGATGGAAGCCCGGCTCTCAGCAATGAGAAAGTAAGTTCGCAGATGCCCAGAGCCCCAGCTACCTTAGTTGAGTGCTGGAGGCAGTGTGTGAGGGAGCCCTGCATTACAAGGCCCTGTCCAGCCCATCCTAGAACTGTTTCTTCATTTGTTTTCTTTTGTTTTTAGAGAGCGAAGTCTCACTATGCAGCTCTGACTGTCCTAGAATTTACTATGTAGAACAGGCTGGCCTTGAAAGTCATAGAGAGATCCTCCTGCCTCTGCCTCCTGAGTGCTGGGATTAAAGGTGTGTGCCAGCATATCTGGAAAAATCTTGAAGTGTGACTCAGTGTTTGTCTAGCATAAGACTTCCTAATTTACTCACAATCCCTTTTTACCTGAGAAACTGACACACGAATCTAGTATAAACACTGACCAACCATAAACCGTAAGGGAATTTCAAAACATGTCTTTGGTGTACACATAATTTCACCATTTTCCAAAGATGAAATCAAGTGTGCATGCTAATGAGACGTGCGCGCTTGATAGTTTATATAGCGGGAGTGAAATCTTGGCTGAGTTGTTGCTAATGCAGGATACAAAGTATCCTTTGTGTTGTTCAGAGTTACTTTAGCAACATCTGTCCTGAGAACCAGTTTCACACGAATAGGGTTCAAAATGGCAGAAGCATGTCTGGGAGTGTTCAGAACTTGCTGGATATTCTGTCCTAATCCTAAACTAGTATTGATTCAATTTTTGCTTCATGAAACTGAAAGCAGCAATTTAAAAAAGGGTTGTTATTATTTTTAAATTGTGTGTATGTGTGGGTATGCACATGTCCACCCAGGTACTCAGAGGCCAAGGGACCTCAGGTCCCCGGAATAGAATTGCAGGTAATCGTGAGCCGCCTGACATGGGAGCTGGGAACCCAACTAAGTCCCTCACAATGGCAAAATACAGCCTTGGGGGGGTGGGTGTCAAGATAGTTTCTCTGTATCATTGTTGTCCTGGAACTTGATTTATAGACCAGGCTGGCCTCAAACTCACAGAGACCCACCTGTCTCTGCCTCCTGAGTGCTGGGATTAAAGGTGTGCACCTCTATGCCCAGAAGCAGTCCACACTTATAATCACTAAGCCATCATCCCAGCTCCTCAAACAAGTCTAAAAATCAAACCATGAGATACAATCCAAAGACATACTTAGGAATAGATAGTAGGGAAATAATCAAAGTTCTTATTTTCCCTTAATTAAATACTATGTTTGCATAAATGCAGAAAACTTTGTAAGACCAGGCAACACTGCAGAGCACACATCTATGGCATCTGTCTGATAGACAAGGTACACGCTGCAAATGCTGTGCACTCAGCACCAAGGGTCCTGTGAAGTCAGAGAATGTAGCCCAGGCTAGCACTGTCAGACATGCCGCAGGTTCCTGTTTGATTTGAATTGGTTTTTGGTCTTTGCACATTCAGACAGTTGATGAAAAGTTGCCAATTCATGAGGCTACAACCTATGGTTTAAGAAGCTGGCTTTCCCAGCTCTAGCTTACTACGAGCCTGGGTCCATCTATAGCATTCAAAGGAAAAAGAATCATGCCAGCTGGCCCATGCACACAATGCCAGCCTTCAGAAAGCTAGAATAGCCAGGTGTTGGTGGTGCACGCCTTTAATCCCAGCACTCAGGAGACAGAGGCAGGCAGATCTCTGAGTTCGAGGCCAACCTGGTCTACAAAGTGAGTTCCAGGACAGCCAAAGCTACACAGGGAAACCCTGTCTTGAAAAACAAACAAAAAGAAAACTAGAAAGGCTGGGTGTAGTTCCTTGGAAGAATGCTTGCCTAACGTGCACAAGACCCAGCTCAACCCTGGGACTGCAGAGCCAGCAGCTACTGGGGGAGTCTTGATGCACCAGCAAGTGTCTGGAGTCCCAGATAGAGGGGAGGCAGAGGCAGGAGTGTCACTTGAGCCTGGGCTTCAGAATAGAGAGTTCTGTCACTAGGTAATAGAAACCAGGTGTAGTACCACACACTTGTAATCCCAGCTTTCAGGAGACTGAAACAGGGGGACTGCTGTGAATGGAAGGCCAGTTTGGGCTACTGAAAGACCAAGCCAAACACTCAAAATGACTCTGTAATTAATTCCACTTGTTGAACACCTGGGTGTTTTGGGGGCTAGGGGTGCGGGTCACCAGTAGAATGAATACTTAGCATTTAGGAAACCTTAGATTCCATCTTCACACCAGAAGAAACCCCATATTTTAAATAGTTTAAATTAGGCCATATTTTATTTCTAATGTATATATGGATTTTTACTTGTGCATGTGCGCCTGGTGTCCTTGGGGGTCGGAAGAGGGCATTGGGTCTCCTGAATTGGAGTTACAGGTGGCTGTGAGCCACCATGTGAGTGTTGGGGACTGAGTGGCCCTGTGCCACTTGGAAGGTGCTCTTGGCTGCTGAGCCATCTCTCCAGTCCCTGTGTTGCAATTTTTAAAAACACACCGATCCCTCTGCCTGCAGGAAGCCTAGAGTGTTTAGACAAAAGAGTACAGTGGAGACAGACCCCTGACTCTCTCCAGCTGGGACAGGCGAGGAAGAGCAAGCGAGGGTCTGGCCTTCTGAGATTTGGACCTGGAAGGCGACTATCACTGGTGGATAGGCAGACTTTCTATTGGTCTGGTTCTGCTGGAGAGGACACATGTAGCCTCCTTAGGTCATGAACTGTATGGGGACTCCTCCGGGGTCTCTGCATCAAGCAGCCTTGGGAGGAGAGCCCCTCATGATTACTTCCTGTCTGATAAGGGTCTGAGCCCACTGGGTACGTGTGAGACGGTTGCTCTTACAACAGTATAACAGTTTGCCTCCCTGAGGGAGCAGGGCTGAGGAGCTGATGGTGTGGAGGCCTGGCCCTGGATTTTCTCAGGGTGATTCAGACCCATATGGGGCAGGGGCTTCTAGAGCCTCCTATGGCTTTGCAACCTTTTGCAGTTGCATATCCTCCTGCCTCCAAAGCTAGCATGCTGGAAAGAGAGCTCTGGAAGAGGCGGGTGACATCTGCCATGACTGCCTGGGAAGTAGAGGTGGGTGAGTGCCCAGGAGGTTTCGTTTCCAGTATGGAAGTGGTCCACATATGTCCCAGGCCGCCCTTGTCTGGCAGATGAGGGAAGAAGGTGTCTAGATAGTCAGGGGCTTGGTGGTAAGAAGAGAGACAGCCATGGCG
This sequence comes from Microtus pennsylvanicus, assembly GCF_037038515.1. Taxonomy (NCBI): domain Eukaryota; kingdom Metazoa; phylum Chordata; class Mammalia; order Rodentia; family Cricetidae; genus Microtus; species Microtus pennsylvanicus. The sequence goes on from NC_134584.1 coordinate 85,176,730, forward strand.
GTCACAGAAGAGACAGGACAGACCTCTGGGGCTTAGTGACAGACTGTCACCATGGGACGGTCACATCAGGGGTGGCTGGGAACAGGAGTTAAGAATGAAGTAGATGTTATTGGTGAATTTATGGCACAGGATCCGGGAGGGTTATCCTCAGCTTGAGCCTGTACCTGAAAATCACAGGAGACCATCCCAGACAGTGCTTGGGGGCTGGGAGCTTCTGGGAGCAGAAGAGGAGATGAGGGGTTACAGGCCTGCAGGGTGGCACCTGAGGAGTAGAGGGAAGTTGAACTTTGAAATGAGCCTCATCAGGTCCTTAGGTCTGGTTGGTGACACGTAAAGTGAGACCTACGCACAGAGGTGACCTGTCATGGGACTTAGGAGGGGGCAATAGGTCTGAGATTCAGTCAACAAATACGATTTCTCATTATGTAGGGCCTGCTCTAAAAGTTGGGTGTGGTGGTCATAAACAAAGCAGTCTAGATCCCCAGATGGGCAGTCTCCTAACCAGATATAGTTATAGTTAACAGTTATATATAAGCCCAGTGACAGCAGCCCTGTGGGTTAACCTGTTAGCTGACGCTGCATGCAAAGGGAAAGGCACAGGAAAGGTGCTCAGGCAGGTCTAGGTGGAACAGACTGGGAAAAGAAGTCTCAAAGACTTTAAAATGGATGGATGGAGGAAGGAATAGGGAGGCGGTGTTGAGGGATCCCAGACAGGAAAGAAGAGATTTAGAACATACTGAAATGGAGTGGTTGGGCAGGCTAAGTGATGGGGGGGAGGGGCTTTTGGGGTACAGCATGGTGCTTCCTCTGTTGTCAGGTGAGGTTGATGTTCTGGGCTGCAGCAGCCCTGAGAATTGGGGTGTGGACACCACAGGAGCAGAGGGTAGGGGAGGAGCTCATGACACCCCTGATCCCTGCTTCCTCTCCTCAGCACTCCTCCCACTCCGCCTGCCTGTCTCCATCTCACCCCGAGAGTCCCCTAGAAAGGAAAGAGGGGACTTGGGTGTCCCTGGTCCCCTATCTGTGGCGCCAGCCAGCTGATTCTAATTAGCTGCCCGAGCGGAGAGACAGGAAGCAGAGGCTAGGGGCGGGGCTGGATTCCTGCCCAAAGCTGAGGTTGCCCTCCTTGAGGGATGAGGATGCTTGGTGGTGGAGAGGAGTGGGCAGGGCAGGGTTAGGGATGAGGCTGAAGCAGCTTTGGTGTGGGTGGTTGCTTGGCAACCCTGCTTGACCTATCAAGCTGCCCCCAGGGAGGTTCTGTTGGAGAAGAGGGACCAGGGCTGGTGAGAGTGACCCCAGAACAGGGCATGTGCACCCCAGTCCAGGAAGGGCCTCACCATTAGCATAAGACAGACTCCCACTGGGCTTGCTGAGGGCAGCTCCTGCCCAGTATCACTCTACTGTCCTCCCTCAGGCTGGTGGGCCAGGCTGTGGTACCCTGGTGATGCGGGGCAAGACCCACCCCACAGTCCGCTGAGAGTCCTGCGCCCGCCCCTGGCCTTCGCCATGGCCCGCTTGGCTGCAGCACTCTGGAGTCTCTGTGTCACCACTGTCCTCGTCACCTCTGCTACCCAAGGTAGGTGCTGTCGGGGCTGGGGAAGGGCCGGATCTCCAAACCCAAGTGGGATGGCGGGAAACATAAATTCTCTGGACCACAGCCTCCACCCCAGATGAAGCTGAACCAGGCCAGAGGGAGCAGGGTGATGCCACCCTCGGCAGGCACCACTGAGGGTGTTGAACCCCCAGCAGGCGCTAGGTGCTGTCCTGCTTGGAGACCCCTAGGACTAAGACAGGCTTTCCGGAGGGGGCAGCTATTTCTCTCTCTCTCCCTCCCCCGTCAGCCATCACATCTTCAAGGCTCCCTGGGACCATGGCTTAATTAAAGCATGCCTGCTGACGTTTATTTAAAAACAACTAATTACCCGACTTCGGCCTGGGATCCTGCACATGCCACAATTAGTGCCCTAAGCCTGCTGCCCACTGTTGACATTACCTAGTTACCATCCCTGGGCTCGGTACAAGCTGTGTGCAGGGCAACAGAAGCCAAGAAGGGGGTCTGTTGGCCTGACCCCTTCCTAAAGGGTCCCCTTCCCCACCTTGCCAGCCCTGTCCTCTGGAAAGTCAGAGGGATATTGTCAGCCTTGTTCTGAAGCCTTGGCAGTGTCTTGCTGGCCAATGACCCAGTCTCCCTAGTACCCAAGTTCTGGGCCCAACCCCTGCTAGGCCAGGAGGGGCTGCCTCCACCCCCAGCCCCATGTGAGCCAGCCCTCCACCCCCGGCCTCCCTCCCTGACTAGAAGCTAAAATTAGAGGAGGAAGCAGATGGCACGAGAGGAGCACATGGGAAACTTCTCTCAGCTGGGCTCTGCTCACCCCCAAAACCCAAGGGCCTGGCTGCTGTCACCCCTGGGGACTCTGCCCACGTTAGGTGGGCCCTGTTTCTGAAGAGGGGCCAGCGTGGCTCTGCCGCAATAGTACAAACACCTTTCACAGCCCTTAGTTCACCCCAGCTGTGCCTCCCCCAGCGATCTACAGTTTCTGCTTTCCTGCGCCCCGTGTGTCTGGGCTGCAACCAGTATCCCAAGGTGGTTGCCAGGGCAGCCTGGCACATGTCAACCCTGGATCCTGAGAAATACCCATAACAAAAGAATGAGCATCTTCTCAGCACATTAACTAACTGTAGATTAACCTCTGTGGTAGCAGACAGACCAGGGACCTGTTAGGTTCCTCAGAGCCGCCAGCCAGGCCAGGGGGCAGCAGAGTTGGACTTACTGCTGTACTGTGTGGCTATGATTGTCCCCTCATGTGAAGCTCTCTGGCATGGTCCAGCACGCTCCAAAACCCTGAGTGTGCTGCCACCCCTGGGGATGGAGCAGGAGGTCAGGAGTTCAAGGCTAGCCTTGACTACTTAGACTTTGAGGCCACCTGGCTATGTGTGAGACTGTTTAAAAAACCAAAGGAAAGTTCTTTAGTTTAAAATTCCTGCTGTCTGGTTCTTACCTGTGGGTGGGTGCCCATTTTACAGCTTGCTTGAGGAAGCTACTGCTAGTGGCTATCTGAACTTAGGCATGGTGATGCATGCTTGTAATTTCAGGATTTGGGGAAGGCTGATATACAAGGACCCGAAGTTTCAAGCCAGGCTGAACCTATTCCCAGTAAATCAGCAAACAAAGCAGGCAGAGACAGCTCTGTGGGAGGAGAGTGGTGGGGAGGGGAGATAAGAAGATCCCAGTCACTCTCTCTTGTGACTGCTGCTAACTTGGAAATTTACTCAGAGGTCTAGCAGCACCCACAGGAGCTTCTGTGCTGGGGGACAGCTTTTTGCGAAGACAGATTCAACCCAGTCTGGTGAAGGGGTTTGACATGGAGGAGGAGAGTTCCGAGCAGTTCTGCTGTGACAGTGTGTCCTGGTGTCCCAGTCTCAGTAGAAATCCTACCACAGACTTGGTCAATGCCTTCATGGCAGCCATCTGCCCCACCAGAGGCCCCACCCTAAGTCCTGTCATCAGGGACTTGTCAGGAGAACAAAGACCCACCATCATGGCTTCAGCCCAACCGGCTCCTGCTGAGGTCTCCTCCTGCTGTGGTGCCCCTCCCCCGTGTCTGCACACAGTCTTCCCTGGATGATGCGTGTGTCAGATCGCCTCTCTCAGTGCGGAGTGACAGCACAGCCCCATGTCCTAGCTGTGCAGGAGGTAGGAGGACCACAGTTCCAAGGGCAGTCTAAAGAGGTCAGTGAGGTCCCATCCCAGAATAAAAGACATGGCAGAATGCTTGCTGAGGGGTGCGAGTGGCTGTAGTACTAGTATTGCAACAGTAACAATAAAATATACCTAAACCCTCCTTTTTGTTAGAACCCTCGTGAGACTGCATTGGGGTCCTCTTTGACAGCCCCATTTTAAATTGATCTCAACTATTTAAAAAAAAAGTCATCTCCAAGCCAGATGTGGCGGTGCACACCTGGCATCCCAGCGTTTGTGAGACAAGGGCAGGGAGGAAGATCATTGTAGTCTTGTGGCCAGCCTGAGCTACCTAGTGTGTTCAGCGTCAGTATAGGCTACATTGAGACCTTCAGAAGGAGAAATCTGTGTGTGTGCACACGCATGCACACGCTAATTGTGGTAGCATGTGCCTATAGTTCAAGGCTATGTTGCAAGTTCGAGGCTAACCTAGGCCACATGAGACCCTGCCCTAGTTGGGGGTTAGGAGAGAAAAATGCTCAGAAAACACTATCTCCAAGTACAGTTACTTCCTCAGGTCCGAGGGCTTAGTTCTTCAATTCAGCATAAGATTTTGGGAGACAGGACTAGTACGATAGATAGCTCAGGTGAGCTAAGGTGTTTGCCACCAAGCCTGAGTTCAGTCCTCAGTACCACTGGTAAAAGGTAAACGTGACCTCCACACCACCCTCAAATATATACACGAATGTCAAAAGTTGTTTTGCAAGGATTTGGGGACACACAGTTGTAACTGGCCCACAATGTCCAGGATGGTGTTGACTGACCAGGCAAGGCATCTATGACAGGGTGAAGAAGGGTCAGCTCTCTGGGCCAGGTTACCCCTTGCTCTAAAAGTTTAAATCTCACTGCCACTTTCCAGCCTAAGATTCCTATAACCAGCTTCCCAACCCAGCTCAGGCAGCAGGTTCTTTCTTCCCTGGTGACTGTGACACCGTCCCCAACGGTCCTGCAGGCCTGAGCCGGGCCGGGCTCCCGTTTGGATTGATGCGTCGGGAGTTAGCATGCGAAGGTTATCCCATCGAGCTGCGGTGCCCAGGCAGTGACGTCATCATGGTGGAGAACGCTAACTACGGGCGCACAGATGACAAGATCTGCGACGCCGACCCTTTCCAGATGGAGAACGTGCAGTGCTACCTGCCCGACGCCTTCAAGATCATGTCCCAGAGGTGAGCCTGCTCTCCACCGTGTTCCCCAACTCAGCCCCGCAGACCAGGGGTTCTCAACCTTCCTGATGCTGCTGCCCTTTAATACAGCTCCGCATGTGGTGACCCCAACCATAAAATTATTTTGTTGCTGCTTCATAGCTGTACTTTTGCTGTTATAAATTGTAATGTAAATATCTGATATGCATGCCCCCTTGTGGGGTCACGACCCACAGGTTGAGAACCACGGCCATAGATGTGTTCATCCATCCTTCCACCTCCAGAAGCTTATTCCAAGACCTGTTGGTGGCAGGTGGAAGCTCGCAGAATCAAAAGCAAAGGTGTTCCTCTCCAAAGAGAAAGATTGCTACTCCTAACTTACAGAAGTGTGCATATGTGTCTGAGGCAGGGTGCTTTGGTGTGCAAATTGTCCTTGTGTTTGTGGCGGGGCGATAACTGTACAAAGAGTGATTTTATGTCTTGAATATGTGTGTGCAAATATAAAGTTTGTGTTTGTGTCTCTGAGCAGGTGTGAGTGTGAATGAGGGCGGATGGTGTGACTAAGGAGGTATCCCAGGCTGTACAACCTGCTGGAATAAATCAGTCCATCCTGAGCCTTTAGTTTCTCTGCAAGCAACCGTCCCTGGGACCAGGCTCCTGCCTGCTCTCCTTGCCACTATCTTATCTGATATAGTCCATTCTTCCTACGTGGCAGGCATCAGTGGACACCTGAGTCAGATCCTATCCCTCTGCCTGAACATTCTCAAGTTCCCACCTTCCTCTGCAAAATCCAAAGCTTTCCTGAGGCTAAACGTGCCCTATGTGACCTTCCTTGACCACTGACCCACCTTTCCTACATACTCTGAGTTCCAGCAGTGCAAGGCAGCTCACTGTAGAGTGCTGCTTAGGTTCAGTCCTCAGCTCCGCAATATAAACAAACTTGACCCTGCATCGGAATCTGCATTCCTGTAGCCCATAGACTCCCAGCCTCCTGCTCTGCTCTGCTCTGCCACATCCTGATAGGGTCTGTGGGAAGTGGCAAAGCCAGCCTCTGGGTTTTTCTAGAAGCATGAGTATATTTCTATGGTCCTTTTGCCGTAAATGCTGTCCCTGAGATCCAAGTGGCTGTTCCTGTGCTTCCTTGAGGCTGTCTACCTAACTAGACACTTAAACACCCTCTGAAACTGCAGGCCCCTTCCCTGCTCCTGACCCCTTCAGGACCCTGCCTTCCATCCACATTTCCATCAGGTATTTTGTCTTTGCTTAGTATTTTATCCTGTGACCTCCCTAACCCTAGCCCATTGGCCCTACAGGGACAACAGAACTTTGTCCCTCACCATTATGGCTGTGGCTAGGTCCGCAGCAGGCGGTCACTGAATCCCAGATGCCTGAGACTCAGAGTTCAAGGCCTGCTCCCTGGCTGAGACAGGTCCCTCTCTATAGTCTGCACAGCTAGAGCAGTCCTGTCCGCCCACTCCACACAGAAGGCTGAGTGTGTGGTGACTAGTCCAGGGAACGAGGCGAGACCTCAAGAGCCTTGTGGTGAAGGGCTTGAGGGCCCTCGGCCTTGCTCCCTCTCCTAATGGTGCCATTCTTGAAGCTCTTTGTGTCTGTGAGGGTCACAGCTAAGCTGCTGTGACAGGTACCGCAGGATGGCTGGCCAAAACCTTCCCTGGACCTTAGTGTTTCCTCCTCCTTAAAGCCCCACCCCTTAAAGAAGATGCCACGCCCACTCTCCAGTTGTAGTTCTCGCCAGCTCCAGGGAAGTCTGGGGTGCAAAGCTGGGGTTCTGGGGGTGCCACTCAAGGCCTCGCCCGTTCTAGATGAGCATTCTGCCCCTGGACCACACTGAGATTGACCACTCTAAAGTGAATTCTTTTAGTGACATTTTGTGCGTTTACCAGCTCAGCCTAGTGGCAAAGCTTCATACATGCCCATGGAGTTGCTTCACAATCTCCTAGCGTCCTGCTCTGTGCTCTCTGCCCAGAGGTTTGCCTAGGCTCTCTCCACGCTCACCAGCCTGACCTGCGCAGCCTTTTCCCAGCCTGATAGCATTCCATATGTGGGCAGGCCACATTTTACCAGCGAAACCACCATCTCAAACAGTCCTTCATGGCTGGACCTTTGGATTATTTCCCCCTGTTGGTGGACGTGGGCAATGCAGCCGTGAACATTGTGTGTTCAGGAATTGTTCACACTTGCTATAAATTCTATAGGGCACATTGCTAGTTGTATGAAGCCACTGCTCTGTTTGTGGGGGCGGAGTGGTGATTTTTTTTTTTTTTTTTTTTTTTTTTTTGGTTTTTAAGATAGGGTTTCTTTGTATAGCCCTGGGTGTCCTGGAACTCATTTTGTAGACCAGTCCAGCCTTGAGCTCACAGAGATCCACACGTCTCTGACTCCCAAGTGCTGAGACTAAAGATGTGTGCCACCCCACCCAGCCACTGCTGTGTTTTAAAAGGGGTGGGTAGATAAAACCAGACCCTCCCAGGCCTCCTTCTCTATTTACTCCTCAGCCTCCTGCTGTCTTTCCCTCTGTACTTCCTCGTCCAGGAAGAACTGGAGGCAGATTCAAGGTACACTTATCACTTGTACAGGCCTTGCCTGCCTACTCCAAGGACCTGGGTCTTCTCTCTGATCCTGACTGTACAGCTAACTGAAACAACTTAGGGAGGAAGGGGTTCTTTTCGGCTCTTGGTTTCAGTGTTCAGTCCATCATAGCAGAGGTGTGTGTGTGTGTGAGAGAGAGAGAGACAGACAGACAGACAGACAGACACACACACACACACACACACCGTGGCTAATAACATCGGGGCTGCAGGAAGCAGAGAAGCAAGCATGGACATTCTGCTGCGTCCTGCCCCTCATTTTTATTACGTTAGTCTAGGCCCTCAGACCATGGGATGGAGTGGCCACATTTGGGGTGGATCTGTTTGCCTGGGTTAATCCCCTCTGGCAAGACCCTCACAGACACACCTTGAAGCATACCTAACCAATCTCTGAGGCAGTTCTGAACCCAGTCCAGCTCCCGGTGAGGGTGAACCGTTGCGGGCATCTTGACTGGGCACAGGCAGCAGTAACAAATGGGAAGAAACCGGGAGCAGGTAGGCAGGCGACCAGAATAGCTGTGAAGTAGTCCTCTTTTTCCATACTAGCCAGACACCAGAGTGGCTGGCAGGGAGTGGGGTCGGGGACCCCTGTGGAGATTCAAGAGTCTTCTTTGCTGTGCCACTGCAGGTCTCAGTCACATAGGAAGAGCCAAGGCAGGCGCAGCAGGCCCTTAAGTCTCCTGTGGACAGTGTGTCTGCAAACGTGCCCACCACATGTGGTGTGGTGTGAGTTTTAGTGACTGGCACATGGGCTTTAAATTCAATGAAAGAAAAATGCCAAAGATGTACTAGTGCTAAGAGAACCTGCCTCATGGCTGTGGAGGCCTGTGGTAAAGAAAACAGACGGGAAGCAATAAAGCCCTCGCGGCCCCATACACAAACACACACACACACACACACACACGCACACACACACACACACACGCACACCCCTTCCCGACTGGAGCCATACACTTGCCTCCTGACCCCGGAGCCTTCCAGGCCTGATCATTTTCCTTAACGCCTTTTCCTTTCTCTGTAGGTGTAATAACCGAACCCAGTGTGTGGTGGTGGCCGGCTCCGATGCCTTTCCTGACCCCTGTCCTGGAACCTACAAGTACCTGGAGGTGCAGTACGACTGTGTCCCTTACAGTGAGTCATCTTGTTCCTCATGCTGTCTCGGGCCCTTCCCCTGCAGAGCAAGGAAGAAACACCTTGATCTAGCACTCATGTGCACACATCCACGGGCCTGGGCCCAGAGGATAGCAGGCTTGCTCCCACTTGGATACGTTCTTTTCAGACACTTGCCACACAGACTATCCTTCCTGTGGGGGCATCTTCAGTTCTAGTCCCCTGCCCACCCCTGGTTCTTCACATGTCCTTAGTTGCTAAAGCCCTTCCAGGCTGCGTTCCCACAGCATGCTGGCCTCTCTCTGGCCTTCTGAACGCTGTGCCTCCCTCCTATTTCCTGGCCTTTCGCCTCCTGACCGTGGACACACCTGATCTTTTTCATCCTCCTCTACACGCCCCCTCTTGTCCCTTTCACGTCATGGAAGCCAAAGATATCTTCCAAGGTTCCTGACTACTGGTTGGTTTATCTATTACCCTGAGAACACTTCCTGTCTGCAAAGGAAGTACTGCCATATTGGAATGACAGTACCCTGTAAGAAGATGGTTTGGGGGAGCCAAGAGCCTGACTATCATACATCTGACTGAGGGAGCAGATACAGACAGGGTTGCTCATCCTCAGCCCCCACACCCCAGCATCACCAGTCTTCCTGCCCACTCTCCTCCCTCCCATTGCCCCATCTGTCCTCTCACCTGGCTTCTCATGGCCAGCCTGGAGGTAGGGAGGGCCTCTAGGCACAAGGGGAGGAGGCAGGACCATTGGGGTGTCAAAGTGAGGGGTAGGGGAGCAGGAGACCTCATAACTCTGCCTCCTCTCCCCTCCCACCCAGCTTCCCCCATCCCTACCCCTCCAACCTCTGATTTCTCCTTGCAGGTGAAGCCGGGACGATGGGTGAACAGGATCACTTACCGCTTGTGTAACTTTCTTCTTTTAGTCTTCGCCCTTTCCTTTCAGTGCCTGAGGGGGATGCCCATCTGCTCCCCGAAGCCTCCCCACAGCACTGGGGACACTGCCCATCCGCATCTGGGGCAGCAGGGTGGGAGGTGGGAAGTGACGTGTGTCTAGGACAGAGAGCTGGGCAGGTGGCGTGAGGTTCAACCGTGGCTCCTGACTTGTCTGGCTCTGAAACCTGCAGCAAATGACTTAAAAATTTCTCTGGGTGCTGCAGACGGAGGCGTGAGTCCTGGAGATCGGGAGTGACAAGCGCTCGGCCCTGCGGCCAGAGTCTGCTCCCAGGAGCAAAGCCCCGAAGGCAGAGGCTGCGACTTCACCCCCCAGCGCCCAGCCCCGAGCCTGGTTCAAGATGTGCTCAGTGATGGTACGGATGCACTTTCCCGCCACCTGAGCCTCTTAACGCCTCTGCAGTGGGGGAGGGGGTCAGAGGCCTGCCCTGAGTGCTTCAAGGGATAGAGACAGCATGGGACCCAAGCTGCTTTGTGTCCCGGGCCATAGGTTCTAAGAGAATAGCAGCTGCATGGCCTCTTCGGTGTGGTTTCACTTCTCTGAACCTCAGTTTCCCCAGCTGTAGACAGGGTCCTGGAAGGCCTGGCTGCAAGGGCCTGCACTGTTCCCGCGCCCTCATGAGCACTGGTTGCTGTCACTGTGGCCACACTTCCCTTCTAACCTTACTGTTATTGCCATGGTAATCAAAGCAAGAATAGCAACATAGAATGAGCCCAACTCTCTAGAGCAGACAGGACACATGACTGGAAAAAGCCCCTGGTCCAGGTCCAAAGATCAAACCGAAATACAAGAAAAAAAGAAGAGGCCACAGGTCCTGGGATGGAGCTTAGATACTTAGAGCCAAGTCCCTTCATGTGGCCCAGGAACATAACCCAGGAAGATGGGCTTTGGGGTTGAAGGTGGCATAGGACGGGAGATGTCAGCTTTAGACTGAGAAGACAAACCTGAGCCTTAGAAGATGGATGTCATAGATAGGGCTAGCCATGGGTGCTCTTGTTCAGGTAGAGCTAGTAGGCCCAGTTAAATTATCTCCCGGCCCCCCAGGTAATTAGAGTTGGGGTTCAGGAAGCCAGACACACACTTCATGACTTTCCCTGAGCATGTCCTGAGGGCTAGGTACTGGGCAAGGCGCTGGGGAGTCAAACAGACTCCCTGCAAAACTCAAGCAAAAGGGCCCTGGGCTTCAGAGGCTGGGGTGACCCCAGTGCTGGCCAAGGTGGGGCAGGGTTGGGGGCAGGGATCCCACAGCTGGGGGTCACCAGAGTGTGGGAACCCCAGACATTGAACTAACACTGGATTTGCTTTGCAGCTGAGCACAGCCTAACTCTCCCTTCCTTCCCAGGTGCCACCCGTGCGTCATCGAGGGCGGTGGGCAGGGCAGGGTGCAGCTAGGGCTCCTGGGCCCTTGGTGGACTGGGCAGAGCAGCTGAACCTTGAGCCCCCCTCCCCCGGGAGTTTAGGAGCCTGTCTACCACATGCTCTTCAGCCCAGTCTGTGTCCCCTCCAATTCTGTGCCTCTCGTCTCCCCCACCCTGGCTCTGTCCGAGGCCAGGGGCGCCTGCCTGCCTGCCTCTGTTGTTCTGTGTCTGGCTCTACAGCCCTCTCTGTGCGTTTCGGGGGTCTGGAGGGCTTAGGGGAATACTGCTGGACTCAGGTGGGGCCTACTCAAAGGGGAAGGGGCTCAGCTTGTGCTTTCAGCTGGGAGGGGTACCCAGGCCCTAGAGACACTAAACCCCTTCCCTCGGCCCCTGGGTCTAGCAGGGGGTTAGCACACAGGGTGGGGAGGAGCCCTGTGGTTCCTATATCCCCACTGCCTGGTATCTCCTAGCTAGAGTTTAGCTCCTAACAGGGGCTCTTCTCTACAGCCGGGGCCCTCCACCTGCCTGTCTGTACCATACCAGTCTTTTCGTCTCTTCCCTTCTGTGTGTCTCCCCTGTCCCTTCTCACTGTCTCCTCAGCACCCTCTCGACCCATCCAACCCCAGAAAGAGGAATTTGGGGGTGGGGGCTGAAATGATAGAACGGAAGGGGTTGGGAAAGCAGGAGGAAAGACAGGAAGAGGGGGCGTGTGGCCAGAAAAGAAACGAAAGCAATTTAATCTTTTTTTCTCTTTTTTCTTCTTGCACATTTTTTTTCAATTTGTTTTCTCTCTCTCTTCCGATGCTTAAAGTAGAAGTGGAGCAGAAAGGTAAACGCACTGTTACCAATGCTAACCCCTAACTCACACTTTGTTCCACCTGTACCATACTCATGTGGCCCACCCTCCCTCCCACCCCTTCTTCTCCCCCACCCTCACTTGGTCCAGTGATTTCCCTGCCCCGGGTGTCCTCCCAGCACAGCTGGGCTGGCCCTGGTGCTGCAGCACCACCAAGGCCAAGGTCAAGGTCGTGGGCTTCTCCACTTTCCAGATTCTCACCGAAGCTCCTCTCTGAGCCTGGGCAAGATACTCACCCCACTCCTACACCTCTCTCTCTCTCTCTCTCTCTCTCTCTCTCTCTCTCTCTCTCTCTCTCTCTCTCTCCTCTCCCCACCTCCCCTCCCCCTCTCTCTCTTCTCTCTCTCACCTCTCTCTCTCCTCTCACCTCTCTCTGTACCTCTTCTGGTCCCTGGTCCCTGCAGGGTACCTGACCTCATCTCTCATTTCTTTTGCCTCCCTTAGGAGAAATGTGTAAGCATCCAGGCGGGTGGGGAGGGAGGGACTCCCCAGCCTCCACAGGCACCGGTAGAGGTCTCTCTTCCTTCCTCGGTCTCTCTGTCTCTCCTTCCCTTCCTCCCTCCCTCTTACTCTCTCTCCCCTCCTCTCTCTCCTCTCCTGTTCCCTTGTACCCTTTGCAAAGTGTTTCTGGTAGAGGGTGGTGGGATGGAGGGGACACTTTTTCCTTTGGGGGACCAGATTTTTCATCTCTCTCTGGCTCCTGGTGGCTTAAATTCTTCTGATTTGGCGTTTTCAAGGCCCAGAGCTGTTGTGGAGCACAGGGAAACAAGCCTCCACCTTCCACCCCTTCTGACCAGCCGGGTCCAGTCCTGGGGAGGGTTGTCAGCTATTCCAAGCCCCTGGGAGGGGGCAGCCTGCCAAAGCCCTGGGACGGGGGGGCGGGGGCGGGCCTCCTGGAGAGGGTGGAGTGGGTTCTGTCTCGGCACACTTGCAAAGCTGCAGTCAGGGTTTCTTCCGGGCTGATGTGGGAGAGGACCAGGGAGGGGTGGTGGGGGTCACAGACTTGCTCTGGGGACTTCCACAGGCCCCATAATTTCTTGCAGGGAGCCCCATGGTGGTAGGTGTGGCTATGTAGGGAGTAGAGGGTGACCTGCTAGTAATAGGGCAGGAGGCAGTGGACAAACAATGAGATGGCCCTGCAGGGTCCCTTTTGCCTTGAAATTAAGGTGGTCTGTGGAGGATCCCCTACCAGGGAGGTGGGCGGGGCCCCTCTGAGCTGCTCCCCTCCCCTCTCCTTCCCGCCTTGCCCGTCTCAGAGGCCTGGGCACCGTCTCAGAGGCCTGGGCACCGTTCCTCCCTTGCTCTCCTGAGTCAGCCCTGCACTGGCCGCTCTTCTTGCAGGCTTGGAACTACGGCACTGGATCTCCTCTCTGGGTTGGGCTGGGGGAGGGAAGAAGTGTTGGGAGCTGGGTGCTGAGGTAGGGCTCTTGCTGCCCAAGACCCCTGGCAGACCCTTCTTCATCTCTTCCCCTTCCTTGGGATGACCTCTAACTGTATTTTTCCTCCCCTGGTACCCTCTGACCAGCTCAGGCCCTCTTCATGAACACACACCCCTGGCAGGGGGTTTTATGGGATACCTGGAGAAGGGAAAAAAGGGCAGGTGCCAGATAGTCTGGTCAGAGGGTACAAACATAGCTGGTAGGAATGCCAGGGCTTAGCGCCCCGGGTTAACTTATGCTAAAGGGACTTTGCTACTGGCTGCCTTGGGCCTAGAAACCTAGAGCCGAGCTGCCCTAGTACTGTAATGGGGGCTACGGATTGCTCCCCTCTCCCAACCAAGTCAGCCTGCTGATGAGCCAGGCTAGAAATAGGCACTAGGCCTGGCTCCTACCCAAGGGTCCCTCACTACTGAAGCTGCCCACCATGCTGGTGCCAAGTCATCCCAGCCCTCCCTGTGTCCCTGGGGCTAGCTGCTTTGGTGATGGGCCAAGCAGGAGCAGAGAATTCACCATAGACCCACAAGCACACACCCTACAGCCCTGGCCTGCCTGTGGGGGTCTGTGATGGAGAAGTGAGAGGGAGGTGCCAGCCCTCCTGAAGGGAAGGGCATCTGTCCCACCGGTACTCAGGGAAGAAGAGGGGGTTGGCCACAGTAACCTGCTGGACCACTAGGGTAGGCTAGGAACAGGTTGTGCTGGGCTGTGAGGGGTGAGGGTGGGCAGGCCAGTGGTGCCAACGAGATGCAGTCGAGGTTTTCCTCTTTTCAGGGAATGGGGGGGTGGGGCGGGGCCCCCCACCTTTCTGACATCAGCGCTGCCTTGGTCCCTCCTCCTGAGCCGGGGATGGTCACAGGTAAATCGGGGTCCGGGGCAGGGGAGGTGGGGGGCTGGCTGGGGTGGGCTGGGGCTTTATCCTAGCACCTGGTTCCCTCCCTTGCCCCCTCCGAGCTGGACCTGGGACTGCCCCTGGAAGGGACACTCATTCGGGCCTGGGCGTTGGAGTGAATTCTCTGCTCACCCCCTCTCTCCTCGCCAGCACTAACCTTCTCTTCCCAGGTGGTCTCCAGAACGCCTCCCTTGGAGCCAGGATTTGTGGACACACACACACACCTTGTCTCTCTTCCCTCTGCGCAGCTCCCTCACCCCAAGTGTCCCCACTCCACCCTTGTGCACCAGTGTCAGTGTGTGCTTCTGAGCCTGACCCACCAGAGACCCTGCCGGCTGGGGCAGGACTGGACTTCTCCCTAGCCTAACCTGGGAGCTGCTTCCCTCCCTCCTTTCCTCAGCTACGGGTACCAGCTGAGTGGAGCCCAGACAGCAACAGGGGCCCGAGGAGAGAATAGACAGCCCTAAGCCTCCCTGCCAGAGTGGGTGTGGAAACATCACTCTCCCTTTCAGCTTTTGGAGGAAGAAAGTGAAGTGGTTTTTTTGTTTTGTTTTGTTTTTTTATTTTTTTTAAGTCCATCCCTGCATGGTTGGTGAAGGACAAGATCCCAGCCCCTAGTTCTTCCACAGAGGCAGAGAAGGGAGGCCAGGGTGCTGATACCTGAACCCTGAGGCTAGGTGGCACTGCAGCAGAAGTCCCCGCCTCCCATCCCTTTGTGCCCAGTCTGGGGGAGCTCTGGCCAAATCCTTCGTCCCCAGCCTGTGGGGTCTCTAGCAGCCAAGGAAGGGAAGAGGGCACCACCTCCCCACACTAACCCTGCTCTTGATGGTCTCCAGGGTTCACAGCTCCAGGGAGAGGGGCAGCTGGGCAGGGCGGGATTCCCGGCCCACAAACCCCCTTCCCATCACCAGCCCGACCAAGCAACCATGACTGCAGCAGCAGGAGGGGACAGCATGGTTTCCTCCCCCCACCGTGTGACCAACTTGCCTCTCTCTCCCCTCTCTCCTTGCCTCTGCTCCTCCCCACCTCCTCCCTGCCTACCCACCCACCCGGCCCAGTCTTCGTGTGCCCAGGGACTCTGCAGAAGGTACTGGAGCCCACCTCCACACATGAGTCAGAGCACCAGTCTGGTGCCTGGTGCAAGGACCCGCTGCAGGCAGGTGACCGTATCTACGTCATGCCCTGGATCCCCTACCGCACGGACACACTGACTGAATATGCCTCGTGGGAGGACTATGTGGCTGCACGCCACACCACCACGTACCGACTGCCCAACCGTGTGGATGGCACTGGCTTTGTAGTCTACGACGGCGCAGTCTTCTACAACAAGGAGCGCACGCGCAACATCGTCAAGTATGACCTGCGGACTCGCATCAAGAGCGGAGAGACAGTCATCAACACAGCCAACTACCATGACACCTCGCCTTACCGTTGGGGAGGCAAGACCGACATTGACCTGGCGGTGGATGAGAACGGGCTGTGGGTCATCTATGCCACTGAGGGCAACAACGGGCGCCTGGTGGTGAGCCAGCTCAACCCCTACACGCTGCGCTTTGAGGGCACCTGGGAAACGGGCTACGACAAGCGCTCGGCCTCCAATGCCTTCATGGTATGTGGTGTCCTCTACGTGCTGCGCTCCGTGTATGTGGATGACGACAGTGAGGCGGCGGGCAACCGTGTGGACTATGCCTTCAACACCAATGCCAACCGAGAGGAGCCAGTCAGTCTCGCTTTCCCCAACCCCTACCAGTTTGTGTCCTCTGTTGACTACAACCCCCGGGACAACCAGCTGTATGTGTGGAATAACTACTTTGTGGTGCGCTACAGCCTGGAGTTCGGACCCCCAGATCCTAGTGCTGGTGAGAGGGGTCTGAGGGTGTAGGCCTCTTTGCATCCATTAGTCCTCGGTACCGGAATGTAGGGCCCACTGTAAGCTCTTGAGGATTAGGAGGTACAGAAAAATCCAGTTTGTGGCAAACACTGTCCACACCCTCACAGCTGCTGCTTCAACGTGCCTGCTGTCTTCAAAGCACTGTTTTACAGATGAGGGATGATTGTGAAGCTTGAGGGTTGAACCCCAGGATTCTGGGCTCTACCCAGTGATCTGTGCTGCCCAGGCACATTCATGTGGGGTTGCTTAGGGGGTGCAGGATCAGATGCTTGCTGTAGTCTTGTTTTGCCTCCAGCTGGTGTTCCCATCACTAACCCAGAGCAACTCCAGAGCTCTAGAGAGCCTTAGCCAACCTTTGCAGAGGGGGACTGGGTACCCCCGAAGGAAAACGTAGCCAGGTTCCCGACCCCAATCAGCTGTGTCACAGATGAGTGGTGTTGTAGCCAGCACTTTTGACACACATCTCCAGTCCCGGCTCTGGGAGTGACACCTTGTGGTACATAGTAGAACATTTTCACCTTCTCATGGACTCATGAGTGTAGGGTACCTCTGAGCACAGGAGAGGTCAGGGGACCCAGGACAGCTTTTCCCGCCAATGAGTAAGAAGACATCACGATGCCAAGGGGCCTTGTGCTTGGGCTCATTGGTGGGCCTTGGGCATGGGTGTGACCCAGTCCTGTCCTCTCTACCTCCCAGGCCCAGCCACTTCTCCACCTCTCAGTACCACCACCACAGCTCGGCCCACACCCCTCACCAGCACAGCCTCTCCTGCAGCCACCACTCCACTCCGTCGGGCACCCCTCACCACACACCCAGTGGGTGCCATTAACCAGCTGGGACCTGACCTGCCTCCAGCAACAGCCCCAGCGCCCAGCACCCGGCGGCCCCCAGCTCCCAATCTGCATGTGTCCCCTGAGCTCTTCTGTGAACCCCGAGAGGTTCGGCGGGTCCAGTGGCCAGCCACCCAACAGGGTATGCTGGTGGAGAGGCCTTGCCCCAAGGGAACGCGAGGTGAGTGCTGGGGCCACAGCTGACTGCGAAGGGCTGGGAGGCCCACAGCTTAGCTATGCAGGTGCCACCTGCAGCTGAGCACCTGGGGAGCTGCCAATAATCCGGCTACCGGCCTCAGACTAAAGTAGCAAAGCCAGTTTCAGGACAAATGTGGGACAGAGAAGCAGCCCAGGTGCTCTGAGGTTTCAGAAAGTTTGGGAGAGGCTTTGTGGAGAAAACTTTCCACAGCCCATCTTGCCTAGGAGGCTAGGGTGGGCTACCTAGTGCCTTTTCCCAAGTGTTCCTCTCCTCATCCTCTGCTCTGTCTCCTCTCTTGTTCCTTGTCCTCTCTTCATTTCCTTCTCTTTGACTTTCTTGTCCATCTCTACAGGAATTGCCTCGTTCCAGTGTCTCCCTGCTCTGGGGCTCTGGAATCCTCGGGGTCCTGACCTCAGTAACTGCACCTCCCCTTGGGTCAACCAAGTAGCCCAGAAGGTACCAGTAACTGCTGCCCCTTGCAGGCAGGCAATCCAGAGCCCAGGGTCAGCAGGAGTGGAAATGGCTTGGGAGATATATAGGGCAAGGGGCATCCTTTTACCTGACCCGTGTGTGGGAAAGGCTAGCAGGGAGAAGAGGGCAGGTGAAGAGGGAATGTGGACCAGGGCAGGCCAGTGCCCAGAAGACCTGAGGTCCCTTCCTCCCCTCCTCACACAGATTAAGAGTGGAGAGAATGCAGCCAACATTGCTAGTGAGCTGGCCCGCCATACGCGGGGCTCCATCTACGCTGGGGACGTGTCCTCATCGGTGAAGCTGATGGAACAACTGTTAGACATCCTGGATGCCCAGCTCCAGGCCCTCCGGCCCATTGAGCGTGAGTCAGCTGGCAAGAACTACAACAAGGTAGGCATCTGTACCTTCTGCCACCCCACAGTGACCAGTGAGGGACACAATACCCCAGGGGCTGCTGGCATTCACTGCCGCACTGCCTTGAGCAGTGCTAGAGGTGGGGTTCCTGAGGAAGGTCTCAGGGCCCCAGAGTCTGAGCACTGTAGCTTGAGGAGCAGTGCCTGGAGTCCCCACCCATCACTACCTCCATCTCTTTCTCCAGATGCACAAGCGAGAGAGAACCTGCAAGGATTATATCAAGGTGAGCTCCGTGTGGTACAGATTGTGGGGATGAAGGGAAGAGAGAGAAGAGGATATTAAGACTATCCCAAGGAGCTAAGAATGTGGGGGACTCATGGTATTGTCCCTGCTACACACAGGCCGTGGTGGAGACGGTGGACAACCTGCTCCGGCCAGAGGCACTTGAGTCCTGGAAAGACATGAATGCCACGGAACAGGTGCATACAGCCACCATGCTCCTAGATGTCCTGGAGGAGGGGGCCTTTCTGCTGGCCGACAATGTCAGGGAACCCGCTCGCTTCTTAGCTGCCAAGCAGAATGTGGGTGAGTACTGTAGCCACCCCAGAGCCAACCCCAAACTGCAGGGGTGTTGGTTTCCCAATTCCTGGCCTGTGGTTTCGCTGCAGGTTCATGGGGTAGCATGAACCCTGTTTGGGGATGGACACTGGTAACGTATCCTTTCTGCCTTTGCTTTCACAGTCCTGGAGGTGACTGTCCTGAACACAGAGGGTCAAGTGCAGGAGTTGGTGTTTCCCCAGGAATATCCCAGCGAGAACTCCATCCAGCTGTCTGCCAACACCATCAAGCAGAATAGCCGCAATGGTCAGTGTCCCTTGGGGTTTGTCCACAAGCACGTGCACACTGCCCACTTGGTACCTTGATCTTGACTCTCTGGAACACAACAGTCATGTGTTTTAATCACGGTTTATCTGCCATGAGTATGGATGTCCCGAAGCCCTGTAGAGGCTCTAGAAGACGTTTTGCCATTTGAGGCTGAGACACAGAGAGACCAGGGGATCTGCCCAAGGTCACACGAAGTAAGGGAGGGTCAGAGAGCCAGCCTGTATGTCCTGGCCTCTGTGTTTGATCTCCCACTGCTGAACAATGGCCTGTGGAAATGGCTTCTGAACTTCTGCTGCTTCAACTGGGCCACCGCCCAGATAGAAGTGCATGGCTGAGGATGGCCACTATATCGCCCTGTGCCCATCTTCCTCAGGGGTGGTCAAGGTTGTCTTCATCCTCTACAACAACTTGGGCCTGTTCTTGTCCACGGAGAATGCCACGGTGAAGCTGGCAGGCGAGACAGGGACCGGTGGCCCTGGCGGTGCCTCCCTGGTGGTGAACTCGCAGGTCATCGCAGCTTCCATCAATAAGGAATCAAGCCGCGTCTTCCTCATGGACCCTGTCATCTTTACTGTGGCTCACTTGGAGGTGAGCTCAGGTGTACCCCTCCCTCGCTGGAGGTCCCAGCATCCCCTGTTCCTGGACTACGTATCCCCCGCTATTGTTGACCCACCTGAGAGTAAGTTTCAGCTCCCCTGCTTCAGCTTGGACCATGTGTCCCCTAGAGCTGGTGGTCACCTTGGGTCCTAGGCACTTCCTTCACACCTGTCACTGTCCCCGTAGCTGGTTTTGAGGGCAGGAATAGGGCTTGCAGTTTTGACACCCTGTCCACCACCATACAACAGGCCAAGAACCACTTCAATGCAAACTGCTCCTTCTGGAACTACTCAGAGCGCTCCATGCTGGGCTACTGGTCAACCCAGGGCTGCCGCCTGGTGGAGTCCAATAAGACCCATACCACATGTGCCTGCAGCCACCTCACCAACTTCGCAGTGCTCATGGCTCACCGAGAGATCGTAAGCTGGCCGGCGCTCAGCTGCTCCGGGCGGGCCTGCTTGCTGCTGGCCTGGCTTTGCATGGCACCCTAGAGAGCACACAGCATGGGCAATGCCTGCGAGGCCAGCTCATGGCCATGGGGACCACCAGACTTGCCTAGGGCATGAGGCCTTGCATCTGGCTCCCCTGGCCCCGAGGCACTCTGGGGAAGGCAGTTGGTGTCACATTGTCTTCTCTCCAAGCGCCTTCCAGAGCATGAGGAAAAGAGCTGCACCGCCTGCACAGGGGTGGGGGCCGCTCTGTGGCTGGGTGGGTAGCGCTGGAGGTCCTTACCTGCAGCTGTCACCTGGCCAAGCCCTGAGTGCCTCCCTACTCCTGTCCCCTAGTACCAGGGCCGGATCAATGAGCTGCTGCTGTCGGTCATCACCTGGGTGGGCATTGTCATCTCCCTGGTCTGTCTGGCCATCTGTATCTCCACCTTCTGCTTCCTGCGAGGCCTGCAGACCGACCGCAACACCATCCACAAGAACCTGTGCATCAACCTCTTCCTTGCCGAGCTGCTCTTCCTGGTTGGGATAGACAAGACTCAGTATGAGGTGAGCCGCACCTGGGGCCGAGGCTGGGCGGTGGGAGGGGCCGCAGCTGATGAGCGGCCTCTTACTGGTGTGCTCTCCCAGGTTGCCTGCCCCATCTTTGCAGGCCTGCTGCACTACTTTTTCCTGGCCGCGTTTTCCTGGCTGTGCCTGGAAGGTGTGCACCTCTACCTGCTGCTGGTGGAAGTGTTTGAAAGCGAATACTCACGCACCAAGTACTATTACCTGGGCGGCTACTGCTTCCCAGCCCTGGTGGTAGGCATCGCAGCTGCCATTGACTACCGAAGCTATGGCACCGAGAAGGCGTGAGTGTCTCTGTTATCCCTGTGGTCTTCGTCTGTTTGGCTCTTGAGTGGCTGGCTTTCCTTGGGCCGGGGCTGGGATGGCCAGTCTTTCAGGCATCTCTCCACTCTGGTTGTCTTTCATTTTAGCTGCTGGCTGAGAGTTGACAACTACTTCATCTGGAGCTTCATTGGGCCTGTTTCCTTTGTCATTGTGGTAAGTGGCACTCCAAGTACTGGGCTCCTTTCATCCAGGCTGGTCTTGACCCTAATCTTGGCTTTTCAAAAACGGCATTGGTGTAAAAATCTGTCAGAACCAAACATGGGCCAGGGCATGGCTCAGTGGTGAGCACTTGCCCACTATGCAAAAGGCCCTGGGTTCTAATTCTAAAACCACACAGACATAAACACACACACACCTGAGCTGTAGCTAAAAAGCCCAGGCCAACAAAGTCCATTGTCTTCAACACTGAGGCCAGTGCACCAGCAGCTGTGGTTTCATGCCAAGCCATGACCCTTGGCCTCACAGCAATGACAGCAAGTAACAGATGAGAGTAGTGGGCACTTTGGGCCCCCATCGGCAGAGAAGGCCCTGAGGAAGGGGTTGGAGCAGAGACTGAGCCCTTCCTGTACTCTACCCAGGTGAACCTGGTGTTCCTCATGGTGACCCTGCACAAGATGATCCGGAGCTCATCAGTGCTCAAGCCTGACTCCAGTCGCCTTGACAACATCAAGTGAGCCCTCACCCTGGGCCCTCAGGGTTCCCAGAACCCTTTGTTCCCCGCTGGTTCTATGCGGTGGGGTTTGTGCATGGTGTGGGCCCTATTCAGCAGGGTCAGAAAGTGCAGCAGTCCATGGAGCCTGTGCTTTCAGGCCTGCCACTGCAGGTTTAGTGTGAGTCTGTGTGTGGGCACCTTGAAAACTGGGTCACAAAGGGAGTCTGAGTGGACTGAAAGTCTGGCCAAAGTGATGAAGTTGGCAGGGAATGACCCGTCACCTGAAGCCAACCCTCGGTGTCAACCTGGAGGCCTTGGGGCTGGGCTGTCTTCACTGGTGAGCAGTGTGATTGCCTGTCCTCCTGGTCACCAGGTCCTGGGCGCTGGGCGCCATTGCGCTGCTCTTCCTGCTGGGCCTCACCTGGGCTTTCGGCCTCCTCTTCATCAACAAGGAGTCTGTAGTCATGGCCTATCTCTTCACTACCTTCAACGCCTTCCAGGGGGTCTTCATCTTTGTCTTTCACTGCGCCTTACAGAAAAAGGTGAGGGTGGCAGAGCTCTCCTTGGACATTCTGGACCCCGGAATGAAAGGACTCAGGTGCACCTTGGCCCTCAGTGTGTCCCCTGGACACCTGCCTTCTGTGGAACCATCTGAGTCTGGTGGGGCTGGGGGGATTCAGCCAAGAGTAAAAGAGATTCCAGAAATAAAGCAGGACACAAAGGCATCGTAGCACAGAGCAGGTACAGCCCTAAGTGGCAGACAGCTGGTAGCCACAGCATTAAGACTTCTGCCATAACCATCTAAGGATAACCATGTAAGGATAGAAGGAATGGTTCCAGGGAAACCCTTGTCTGACTTTGAGTGTACTGCACACACATAGAGCACATACATACATGCAGGCAAAGCATCAATACACATAAAATTTTTTCTTGCAAACCACACGAGGGCTGAGGATGTGGCTGAGTTGGTAGAATGCTTGCCTAGCATACATGAAGTCTGTCCCATCCCCAGTATCACGGATTGGGAACGGGGATGCATGCCTAGAGTTGTAGTACCGGGGAGGTAGGGGCAGGGGTATCAGGAGCTCAGTCATAATGTTCCCTGTGCCTGGCACACGGTACATGTTCCTGAAAGATGTGTCGAGTCTGAGAACGCTGGAATAAATAAATGATTGAGGGAGTCGATGGTGGTAAAGAAAAGAGAGTGGGCCGTAGTGATAGCCTGAATAGCTGGCCACCAGGGACATAGATGACCAGAGTTTCTGTGGCCTGCCAGCTCCGAGGATGACTGATGGGGAAGGTGCAGGTCCCCACCGTCAGCTGCCCCCCGTCCCTCCCTGCACAGGTGCACAAGGAGTACAGCAAGTGCCTGCGTCACTCCTACTGCTGCATCCGCTCCCCACCTGGGGGTACTCACGGCTCCCTCAAGACCTCAGCCATGCGAAGTAACACCCGATACTACACGGGGACCCAGGTACCCAAGCAGGGAAGGCATATCCAGCATGTTTCTCTGTGGCCAAGAGGCAGGAGTGTCTGCCAGAGCCTCAGAAAGATCTGGAGGGCAGGGTGGTTAGAGATCCCCTCATGTTTGGGCTGTGTCCTCAGAGCCGAATCCGGAGGATGTGGAACGACACCGTGAGGAAACAGACAGAGTCCTCCTTTATGGCAGGTGACGTCAACAGCACCCCCACCCTGAACCGAGGTGAGGTCTCCCCAGCCCTGGGTCCTCTCTCAGAAGCTCCTTGTCCCAAGTCTCTAGGCTGCCTTGTAACCTCTGATCCTTCCCTTGGGCAGGTACCATGGGGAATCATCTACTGACCAACCCCGTGCTACAACCCCGTGGGGGCACCAGCCCATACAATACACTCATTGCAGAGTCTGTGGGCTTCAATCCTTCCTCGCCCCCAGTCTTCAACTCCCCAGGTGAGGACACTTGGGCTGGCTGGATGCCAGGGAAGAGCAGAGTCCCAGGTCGGGAGGCCCCAAGGGCAGGTCCTGAGGGGGCTCTGCTTAGCTCATTCTTGTCTTGTCTTCTCTTGCGGGCTGGCATCTACAGGAAGCTACAGGGAACCCAGTAAGTACCGCTGTCTCCTGGAAGCACTTCCATAGCGGGGAGGGGGACAAAGGCAGACCCTTCTTCTGTAGCTTCATAGGGACTGGAAACTTAGGGTGTCCCTTTCTACAGGCTCTGGCATGGCAGCCAGGTGAGGACTTTCAGGTAGGGAATGAAAGTGGGGGTCCAAGCCTAGTTGGTGTACCTGGCTACACTGGCCTCCACTTGCTGAAGTTGTGGCACTTACAAGGGAACCCTGGGTGAACTGGCCCGTATACATCCTCATGGGCTGCTAGGCGGCAGACCCCCCCCCCAAACAGGAGAGAGAGAGGAAAGAGAGACCTGAGGCTCTGGGACAGACCTCTGTGCTCCCTTTGTCTACCACGTGACCAGGCTCATCCTTACTGCCCCCTCTGCCCTGCAGAGCACCCCTTGGGAGGCCGGGAAGCCTGTGGCATGGACACCCTGCCCCTTAACGGCAACTTCAACAACAGCTACTCCTTGAGAAGCGGGGATTTCCCTCCAGGGGATGGGGGTCCTGAGCCACCCCGAGGTCGGAACCTGGCCGATGCCGCTGCCTTTGAGAAGATGATCATCTCAGAGCTGGTGCACAACAACCTGCGGGGGGCCAGTGGGGGCGCCAAAGGGCCTCCGCCGGAGCCTCCTGTGCCACCCGTGCCAGGGGTCAGTGAGGACGAGGCCGGCGGGCCTGGGGGTGCTGACCGGGCAGAGATTGAACTTCTCTACAAGGCCCTGGAGGAGCCACTGCTGCTGCCCCGGGCCCAGTCGGTGCTGTACCAGAGTGATCTGGATGAGTCGGAGAGCTGCACGGCAGAGGATGGGGCCACCAGTCGGCCCCTTTCCTCACCTCCCGGCCGGGACTCCCTCTATGCCAGCGGGGCCAACCTGCGGGACTCGCCCTCCTACCCGGACAGCAGCCCCGAAGGGCCTAATGAGGCCCTGCCCCCACCCCCTCCTGCCCCCCCTGGGCCCCCAGAAATCTACTACACCTCCCGCCCGCCGGCCCTGGTGGCTCGGAATCCCCTACAGGGCTACTACCAGGTGCGGCGGCCCAGCCATGAGGGCTACCTGGCAGCCCCCAGTCTCGAGGGGCCAGGGCCCGATGGGGATGGGCAGATGCAGTTGGTCACCAGTCTCTGAGGGGCCTCATGGACCAGAGGCCGGGGGCCTGGCCAGGGAGGGAACCCAGGAGGGGCTCTGGTGGGAGCAGAGACTGACGGAGGCAGTGGCTGGTGGGCCACTCTCTCCAGGTGCCCCTCAGCCCGTGGGCCCCACAGTCCCCTCGGGGGCTCTGACCTGGGCCCCAGGTGCCAGGGTTAGTAGACAGGGTTTCCACCAGCCACAGGCCCCAGCCTCTCTAGGGGAGTGCAATGAGGAAAAGCACTTGGGCCCTGGGAGTAGGGGAGAAGCTGGTAGGTATGACCAACTTCTGACTCTCCCTGCCTGTGGAGGAAGAGCAAGGGATAAGGCTTCCCTAGGATTTTAGGGGGTTGCCGCTTTTGAGGTGGCCAAAGCCTTGCAGGATCCAGTTTATCAGCTGCTCCTCCCCATCTACCGGAGGGGAGCAGTGGGGCAGCGGGACAGATGGACAGGATCCTCCCTGCCAGGTTCCTTGTGCCCTGGAGACTGGGCCTTGCACCACAGGCAGGCCGAGGCCTGGAGATGGGCAGTGGGGGCTGGTGGTTATCGAGGAACTTTCTCTGAAGCTCCTTTCTCCCTTGCTATCGGTCCTTGTCTCCCAAGCAAGCCTGCCCTTCAACCCTCAGAGTGCACCCAATGACCCCCTCCCTTGGGGTGACTCCCGATGAAGCACAACTCCCCGCAGGGCCCCTAACCCACTGGGGTGGCCATATCTGGGCAGTTCCCAGTCCTGTGGGCTGGGCTATCTGGGGAGCAGATTTGGGGTCTGGGGCTCCCTGAGGAGTGGGTCCTGGGTTTGGATCTTTCCCTAGGGGGTCCTCTTACCCCTCTCTCTTCCTCCCCTATTGCTGTAAATATTTCAACAAAACGGAAAAGGAAAAAAAAAGACAAAAAAAAAAGTAAGAAAAGAAAATCTCATCACTTGAAGCCACCGGGCACCTGCAGCCCAGGCCAGCCCGGACTTTCTCCGGAACAGAGCAGCGGCCAGCCCTGGCAACCAGGACTTCCTGTATTGTACATCCCAGCCAGGGCGGGCAGCCGCCAGAGCCGCTTTTACACTCCAGAGAGCAACAGCGAAACAAAGAACCCGTCCTTCCCGGCACCGGGTCCTGTCACCTCTGCTCTGTCAGTCCTGCATCAGTCCGCCCTCCTGGGGCGTGTACCTCACTGCCTGCCCCGCTGGCCAGGAGACACCCTCACACCCAAAGATGCTTTTGCCGAGATGGCTGCACTACCCCTTTGAGTTCCTGCTTCTTGTATATCACTTCAGGACTCATGGCAGGCAGGGGGAGGCTGGCGTCCAATCCTGAGAAGGGAAAGGAGTGAAGGGCAGGGAATGGTTCCTGTGGCTGAGCGGGATGGCAGTGGTAAGGTCTTTCTGAGGGAAAGGGGGAACAAAGGTGAGAGGTCCCTTTCCCTTGCCCCTCATCCCAAGCCCTCTGCCAGGCTTAAGGTGTCTGCCTAGCACCTCTGGCCCTTCAGCCTGGCCTGCCCTCCCCCAGTTTTGGGGAGATAGCATTAACTCTGCTGCCATCTTCCGGAGATGGAATCACACCTCTGCTGACTTCACTCTGTTTTTTCCCCTGCCTCCTTCCTCACAAGTGCCATGAGTTTTCAAGCATCCTCGGGTCTCAGCTTGCTGCTGCTGTGAACTTCTTTGGGTTATGAGGGAGGAGCTCTAGGAAGGCGCTGAGCAGGAGGTGAATCCGTGGCGAGGAGGACCCTTTTTGCTGCTAGAAAGCCCTCTCCCTTTTGGGGAGCTGGGACTGGCTTGTCCCCATAAATGTGGGGGGAAAGGGGCCAGACCAAAGATAATGGTTTGCCCCATGAAGGGGAACAGATGTGAAAAGGCAGGGTTTATTCCATCTCTGGTTTTTTCTGGTAGTGTGTTTTAGCCTATCTTGCCAGAAGACCAAGGGTGAAGTCTAGATGGGGGAGAGAGGATGGGGGTAGTCTTGCCAAGGCAGGCCTGGAGAGTAGGAGATGGCTTGTGGCCCTCGCCTAACTTCTGCTGGACCTGGAGCTTGCTGTGGTTCTGTGGAGTGACTGGCCCAGGAAGCAGAGGACTTAACTCAGCCCAGGCCTGAGGCCCATCAGACATCAATAAATCTGGGGAAAAGGGTGGGCGAAGAGGTC
Organism: Microtus pennsylvanicus; assembly: GCF_037038515.1. Classification (NCBI taxonomy): domain Eukaryota; kingdom Metazoa; phylum Chordata; class Mammalia; order Rodentia; family Cricetidae; genus Microtus; species Microtus pennsylvanicus. Next base: position 85,203,396 of record NC_134584.1, read on the forward strand.
CTCTGGGATTGGAGGCACAGGAGTCCTGCTCCCTCATTCCCTGCACGGTCCTTTTCCAGATGTGGGCGATGGACGGCAGAGGATGTGGTGCAGCAGGGCCTTTGGTTCCTACTCTAGCTGGCATCGCTAGCACAGAGTAAACCCCAGGCCTCAGCTACATGGCGGGCCCCCAAGTGGGGCTGGTTCCACTGCAGTCCAGCGCAAAGCCACCCAGAGAGCCCAGGTGTCCCCTACCCTAACCAGACCTGGTGCCTTGACGCCCCCACCCCAGCGGGGACGGTACAAAGAAGGGTCTTGGTCTCCTCCTCCTCCCTTCCTTGGGCTCCTGAATTCATTTGTTCCTAAATCTTGCTCATTCTTTTTCTCTGCATTTTTTTTCCTTTTGGGTTTTTCTTAACTATCCACCTTCTTTCTTTGTGTCCCTTTTGCTGTCTCTGTGTGTCCCCCCCCCCCCATTCTCAATTTCTCTGTCCATTTGGGCCTCCCTGCTCCCACACCCTAGTCCCTTCTTTCCTTGGTCTCCTTTTCGATATGCCAAACCAATTTTGGGTCGAGTGCATTTAACGAGAACAAAACAAAAGGCTCATAAGAACGTTTCAGAAAAAAACAAAAAGTTTAAAAAAATGTTGAGTCAAAAAGTCAAACAATAAAGAAATTAAGATTTCTTGGAATGATAAGAGTGGTGTCATTCAATTGGGGGACAAAAAGTGGGGTATAGTATATGAGTCCCAGAAATCTATACTTGAATGTCTTGCAGGCCTAGAATTTCAGCATGTGGGAAGCTGGGGCAGGAGGATTGATTAGGCAGTTCAGTCTGGTCTACGTGGTAAAACCCTGGCTCAAAATTAAGGGACCAGGGAAATGGTTCCATGGTAAAGACCACTTGCTCTTGCACAGGACCCAACTTACAACCCCTGTGACTATAGTTCTAGAGGGTCTGATCCTTCTGATGTCCACAAGCACACTTACGGTACACATGCTTAGATACAACTAACTAAAAATATATACCTCTTAGGACCCTCAGCAGGCACCAGGGACTTGTATGTGAAGTGCTCTAACACTCCTGGTCTGACTGAATGTGTCTTAAGCAGTTTTCTCTGGTCTGCACCCACAATGCAGGGCACACGTTAGAGTTAGAACTCCACTTTACAGATGGAAATGCAGACACACACTAGGTCTCTGGCCTAGCCATTGTCTCACTCTCTTAGAGGAGTTCTTGGGAGGCAAAGGCTGGTGGATCTACAGAGCGAGTTCCAGGACCAGCCAGAGCTACACAGAGAAACACTGCCTTAAAAAAAAAAAGTGTAAAAACTTGCGTGAATGAATGGTTGGCTAAAACATTTATCAAAGGTGGCCCGCTAAAAAGGGAGCTGGAGATGCCTTTATTCCTTGTCTTAGTGTTGATGAAGGGATTTCAAGGCTCAGGTATCACAATGCTAGAGTGAGTACTTGTAAAACCTAATCCTCCACAATGGCAAGGCCCAGAAGACACACCCTTCACAAATCTTATAAGGCACAAAATGGTGAGGGACACCGGCACATTAGAAGAGCTTTGTTGTCTCCCTTTTCCTTGTACCAGACCTTGGGGTTGCCACTCAGAAAATTCTCAAACAAAACAAACTAAAATGACATCGATGAATGGTGGCAAGAGGGAATCCAGGCCTGTGAGCCAACTTCCAGACAAGCCAACTTTCAAACCCCAGACCGAGAACCCCTTGAATGAAAGCCCAGGTTCCTCTTGCTGAAATACCTAAGAGTTTTGCTGTTAGCTTTTCTCCAGTCCTTCCCCAGAAGGACCTATGGCCTTTTTTTTTTTTTTCAAGACAGGGTTTCTCCGTAGCTTTTAGTTCCTGTCCTGGAACTAGCTCTTGTAGACCAGGCTGACCTCGAACTCACAGAGATCCACCCGTCTCTGCTTCCCGAGTGCTGGGATTAAAGGCGTGTGCCACCACCACCCGACTCGACCTATGGCCTTTTTAAGGGTAACTACACTGGGGTCTGTTGGATACTGGTTCAGCGAGATCTCAAGCAACATCGTGACTCCCCAGTTAAAGCAAAGCCTTATGGGGGTCAGGTTATTATTAATGGAGTTTGGCTGGATTCTGTCTCACAGTAGGTCCAGTGGCTCCCTGGAATCCTGTAGTCATTTCCTAGCTGTATGCTTGGGATGTACTTAGAAACTGACAAAATTTACTCATTAGTCCCTGACCACTGCAGTGAAGGCTGGTAGGGTTGGAAAGGCCAAGTGGAAGCCACTGGTGTTGCCTCTGCCAGAAAATAGTGAGCCAAAACCAAAATCACACCCAGGAGGAACTGCAAAAATCAGTGTCACTATCAAAGACTCGAAAGATGCAGGGGTGGTGGCTCCCACATCTTTCTTCAGCTCTCCTAGCGGGCCAGCACAGAAGACAGATGGTAGAGAATGGCAGGTGACTGTTGAAAGCTTAATCAGGCAGTGACTCTGGCTGTAGCTGCTGTACCAAATGTGGAGCCCTCCCTTAGGCGGATTCATGCATCTCCTGGTACCTGGTATACCGCTATTGATCTAGTAAGTGTCGTTTTCTCGGTACCCGTCCATACGGACCAACAGAGCAACTGGCTTTCACTTACAGTTTTACCTCAAGGATGTATTAACTCTCTTGCCCTGTATCATAACTTAGAAGAGATTTTGCTCATCTGTCTCTTCCATGAAATATCACACTGGGGTACTACATTGATGACATTATGCTGCTTGGACCAAGTGAGCAGAAGGTAGCAACCACTCTGAACTCATTGGTAACGCATATGCACACCAGAGGATGGGAAGTTAATCTAACCAAAATTCAAGGCCTTCTGTCTCAGTGAAATTCTTAGGAGTCCAGTGGTGTGGGCATGCAGGGATACCCCTCCTGCAGTAAAGGGTGTGATTGCACCTGGCCCCCAACACCACTGAGAGAAAAAGAACAGGACTTAGTGGCCTCTTTGGAGTCTGGAAGCAGCACATTCCTTGTTTGGGTGTATTCTCCGGCCAATAGGCCAAGTGACACAGAAAGCGGCTTGCTTTCTGGGGCCTGGAGCAGAAGGCTCTTTTCGGCTATGCTGCAGGCTTCTCTGCCACTTGGGCCATATGATCCAGTAGACCCCATGGTACTTGAGGTGTCAGTGATAGACAGGGATGCTGTTTGGAGCCTTTGACAGACCCCTATAGGTGAAGCAGAGACCTTTGGGATTTGGGAGCAAGGTTCTGCCATCGTTTGCAGACAGCTATTCCCTCTTTGACAACTCTTGGCCTGCTATTGTTATGCAGGAATAAAGGGCATAAGACCAACACAGTTGGAAGATAGAACAAGCGGCCTGAGCGGGGCTGATTAGGCTGTGGTGATATTTAAGACAATGTGGTACTGGTACAGGCAGAGATTTGAGAAAACTTGAATGGGTGGTGATCTGCTCTACAACAAAGGCAGGGTTAGAAATTGCCAGAGGGAGAACAGCTCTGTCTACAAGGTCTCAGACTACTACAACAGCCAGATGCCATTAATCCCAGCATTTGGGAGGCAAATGAGCCATAGCTAGCTCTCAGGAGCTACTGTCTGTGGGCACTATATTAACATCTATTATATTAGAAATTAAAACATACTAATATAACACACACCATTTATTTATTTATTTATTTATTTGTTCATTTATTTGTTTGTTTCTTTATTTATTTATTTATTGGTTTTTCCGAGATAGGGTTTCTCTGTGTAACAGTCCTAGCTGTCTTGGAAGTAGCTCTTGTAGATCAGGCTAACCTCAAACTCACCAAGATCCGCCTGCCTTCGCCTTCCGAGTGCTGGGATGAAAAGTGTGCGCCACCACTGCCTGGCCCCACACACCCACTTTTTATTTATTTTATTTATTTATTTATTTTTTGGTTTTTCGAGACAGGGTTTCTCTGTGGCTTTGGAGCCTGTCCTGGAACTAGCTCTTGTAGACCAGGCTGGTCTCGAACTCACAGAGATCCGCCTGCCTCTGCCTCCCGAGTGCTGGGATTAAAGGCGTGCGCCACCACCGCTCGGCCTATTTTAAGATTTTATTTCAAGTCTATGAGTATTTTTCCTGTATGTATGTCTGAGCACCACATGTTTGTCTGGTGCTTGTAGGAATCTAACATACACTCTGGCCTCCAAGGGCACACACATGGGACACTTTACAAACTTATGCAGGTAAAATATCCATACAATAAAATAAAATAAATAAAGAGTAAAATACTGTGTAGTGAAATGGAATTTGGTAGATTAAAAAGCTCATGGGAACCCACCTGTCTCTGCCGCCTGTGTCTGGAGGTGTGCGCCATCATGCCCAGCTTGAAATTATGTTTTTTTTTTTTTTTTGGTTTTTCGAGACAGGGTTTCTCTGTGGTTTTTTGGAGCCTGTCCTGGAACTAGCTCTTGTAGACCAGGCTGGTTTCGAACTCACAGAGATCCGCCTGCCTCTGCCTCCCGAGTGCTGGGATTAAAGGCGTGCGCCACCACCGCCCGGCTGAAATTATGTTTTTTAAAAAAGGTAGTGAAACCCTGGAGAAATGGCTCAGCGATAAGAGCACTTGTTCTTGCAGAGGCCGTGGGTTCAGTTCCCAGCATCCATACAGTTTCTCACAATCATCCATAACTCTAGTTTCAAGAGGTGTGATGCCCTTGGCTGAAGCCTTTAATCCCAGCACTCTGGAGGCAGGGACTGGTGGACAGGGCCAGTCTGGTCTACATAGTGAGTTCCAGGACAGCTAGGACTATGTAGAAAGACCTTGTCTCAAAAACCAAACCAAAACAATCCCCCAAAGCAAAACAAAAACTAATAATAATAACCAAAAAAATCTCGACACCCTCCCACATTTAATAAAAATTTATTAATTTATCGTGTATGTATATGGATACCTGCAGACACATGCTTATGTCGGGGGTCAGAGAACAGCCTGAGGATATTAGCTTCCCCTTTCCACCATATGGGTCCCAAGACTGAACTCAGGTTCTGTAGCACTGGCAGCCACCTTTACCCACGGAGCCTTTGTCGCTGGCCCTCCACCCTCATTGTTGTGCCATTTGAGGTTTTTATAATACAGAGTTGGCAAAGAGAGTAGTGTTTTAATAGCCGTTTTAGATAAGGATATTCCTTTTTGTTTTCTTTTTTTTTTTAATTTATTTATTTATTAAGTATACAGTGGTCTGCCTGCTTATGTCCCTGCAGGCCAGAAGAGGGCACCAGATCTCATTACAGATGGTTGTGAACCACCATGTGGTTGCTGGGACTTGAACTTGGGACCTCTAGAAAAGCAGGCAGTGCCTGCTGAGCCATCTCTCCAGCCTCCTTTTTGCTTTCTGTCCCAGACTTTAACAAATGGTGCTGTGTTAGTCAGCTGGACACCAGAAGGAGTGGCTCAGTGGTAGAATGCTTGCCTAGTGTGTGTGGTTCTCAATCCCATCCCAAGCTGGGGTTGGGGAATTAATTAAAATGTGAACTTTGAGACTGGATTAATAAAGTTTTCATACTCTATAACCTGAAAACCCACTGCACATGTTACCATTTAGTTTGTTTTTTGAGATAAGGTCTCTTGTAGCCCAAGTGGCCTTGAACTTGCTATGCAGTCAAGGATGGTCTTGAACTCACAATTCCCTGACCTCAGCTTTCGGAGCACTGGGTTTATAGGTATGAACTACCATGCCTGGATCCTTCCAATTTATAATTTAAATGTATTTAGTACCCATTCATGATTTTATGGTCCTCTGGGAAAATTTTAATCTACCAAATTCCATTTCACTACACAGTATTTTACTCTTTATTTATTTTATTTTATTGTATGGATATTTTACCTGCATAAGTTTGTAAAGTGTCCCATGTGTGTGCCCTTGGAGGCCAGAGTGTATGTTAGATTCCTACAAGCACCAGACAAACATGTGGTGCTCAGACATACATACAGGAAAAATACTCATAGACTTGAAATAAAATCTTAAAATAGGCCGGGCGGTGGTGGCGCACGCCTTTAATCCCAGCACTCGGGAGGCAGAGGCAGCCTGGTCTACAGAGCTAGTTCCAGGACATGCTCCAAAACCACAGAGAAACCCTGTCTCGAAAAACCAAAAAAAAAAAAAGTAAAAAATCTTAAAATAAAAATAAAATTGTAGTTGTTAAGCTAATCACTGGTTTAATTATAAGACTTTTTGAGACAGAGTATCCCTCTGCAGGTCTCACTCAACTCACAGCCATCCTCCTGCCTCTGCCTCCCAAGATCTGGGGTGAAAGGCCAGGGAATATTTTAATACCAAAAAGATGGATGAAGCTGGGTGGTGGCACACACCTTTAATCCGAGCACTCGGGAAGTAGAGGCGGGCGGATCTCTGTGAGTTCGAAGCCAGCCTGGTCTTCAGAGCTAGTTCCAGGACAGGCTCCAAAGGTACAGAGAAACCGTCTCAAAAAACAAACAAACAAACAAATAAATAAATAAGAAAGAAAAGAAAAGATGGATGAAACTAAAGAGCTGGCTCTGTGATTCCGAGCATTGCTGCCCTTCCAGAGGACCCAGGTTCAGTTTCCAGCAACCATATGGCAGCTCTAACTCCAGTTCTCGGGGATCCAACACCCTCTTCTGGCCTCTTCACACTGGGAACACATGAACACACGTGGTGCAAAGAAATACATCCCTGAAAAACAGACATACATATAAGATGTTTTAAAATAAAATAAAAGTGGTGTCATAAAACCTTTTGTCTGAGCACTCAGGAGACAGAAGAAAGCAGATCTTGTGAGCCCAAGACCACCCTGGTCTACAGAGTAAGTGCCAGGCCAGCCTGTGTCTATATAGTGAGACCCTGTCTCAAAAACAAAACAAAGCATTGGAGCCAGGGAGAAGACTGGATGGATTTGTGTTGCTTTTACGAAGGACCTGAGCTCTGTTCCCAGCACCCACATCAGGTGGTTCACAACTGTAACTCCAGTTCTAGGGGTTCTAATGACCTCTTATGACCTCCAAGAACACTGGCACTCAAGTACAAACCTACACACCGAGATGCACATAGTTAAAAATAAAACCTAAGTGTCAGAAGCTGCTATTATTTCTTGGTACTATCAACATCTTAGTTTTTCTGGTTGCTGCCCATATTTCAAGTACTACTCTAAGACTACATATGGATGTATCTTTTTTTAAAAAAAAAAATGAGGGGCAGGTTTTTTTTTTTTTTTTTTTTTGGTTTTTCGAGACAGGGTTTCTCTGTGGTTTTGGAGCCTGTCCTGGAACTAGCTCTTGTAGACCAGGCTGGTCTCGAACTCACAGAGATCCTCCTGCCTCTGCCTCCCGAGTGCTGGGATTAAAGGCGTGAGCCACCACCGCCTGGCAAAGATTTATTTTTTTTATTTCTTATGTATACAACATTCTGCCTCCATGTATGCCCACACGCCAGAAGAGGGCACCAGATCTCATTACAGATGGTTGTGAGCCACCATGTGGTTGCTGGGAATTGAACTCAGAACCTCTGGAAGAGCAGCCAGTGCTCTTAACCACTGAGCCATCTCTCCAGCCCCCATACTAAGGGGGCTCCAATAGTAAGATGGGAGCCAGATGAGACGTCTGTTTCCAAGCCAATTCCGATCTTTTGAGAGATAATATGACAAAGCCCAGCTCAAAACTAACATAAGGGTCTCGGGGGGTAGGGTGCTTACCTAGCTCACTGAAGGACAGGAGGCCATCCCCATCACTGGGAGGTGATGCGGATTCTTGTATTGACAGCCTGCTACAAAGTGAACCCTGTGCCAAAGAAACAAGCTCGTGGGGCTGGAGAGATGGCTCAGAGTTTAAGAGAACTGACTGTTCTTCCAAAGGTCCTGAGTTCAATTCCCAGCAACCACATGGTGGCTCACAACCATCTGTAATGAGGTTTGGTGCCCTCTTCTGGCCTGCAGGCATACACACAGACAGGACATTGTACACATAAAAAATAAATGGAGAGATGACTCTGTGGTAAGAGAGCGGTTCAGGTCCCAGCACCCACATGGCAGCTCACAGTCACCCGACACTTCACTTCTAAGGGATCTGATGCACTCTTCTGGCCTCTTTGGGTACCAGGTCTGGTGTACAGACATACATGTAGACAAAACATTCATACACATAAAATAATATTTTGAAAGTAACTGATAAATTTAATAGATGTGGGGCTGGAGAGATGGCTCAGCAGTTAGGAAGACTGTTCTGCCACAGGACCCAGGTTCAATTCCCAACACCCACATGGCAGCTCACAGCTGTCTATAACTGCAGTTTTAGGGGACTAGACACCCTTACACATGTAAAACACCAATGCACATAAAAAATAAATGTTTTGTGTTTTTTTCCTTTTTTTCCCTGTTTTTTGAGACAGGGTTTCTCTGTGTAATAGTCCTGGCTGTCCTGGAACTAGCTCTTGTAGATCAGACTGGTCTCAAACTCACAGAGATCTGCCTACCTCTGCCTCCTGAGTGCTGGGATTAAAGGCATGTGCCACCACGGCCTGGCCAGGAGTTTCTTTATAAGGCACCACAGACTACTGTAGCTAAGTTTTTCTGGGATATGAAGAGGATGGGGCTGTGGATAAAGAAGTACACTGCATGGGCTGGAGAGATGGCTCAGCAGGCACTGCCTGCTCTTATAGAGGTCACAAGTTCAATTCCCAGCAACTGCATGGTGGCTCACAACCACCTGTAATGAAATCTGGTACCCTCTTCTGGCCTGCAGGCAAAAGTGCAGACAGAACACTGTACACAATAAATCTCCTTTTAAAAAGTACACAACACAAAAGGAGAGGAACTTGGCCTAGGAAATACATGGCAACTTCATCATTAATTTGATTTTATTTTCTGAGACAAGGCATTACTGTTTAGTCCAGGCTGGCCTCAAGATTGTGTACACTCTACCTATCTTACTCTTCCAACACAGACTTGGTTACTTTATTCAGTTCTGGGAGTGGAAAGCTTTTAAGTATGTGGGTATCTTAGCTAACTTTCTGTTACACCACAACCAAGGCAATTTTAAAAAGAGTAACTTGGCTTAGGGTTTCAGAGGATTAGAGTCCATGATGGTGAAGCAAAGGCATGGTGGCAGGGACAGCTCACATCTTGATACATAAGCAGGAGGCATTGAGCACACAGGGAATCCTGCCAGTCTTCTGAGACCTCAAAACCCACCCCCAGTGACACACCTCCTCCACACCACCCTTCCCAATCCTTTCTAAATAGTTCCACCATCTGGGGGCCACACATCCAAACATACAAGTCTCCACAGACATTTTTTTCTTTCTTTCCTTTTTTTTTAAAAAAGTATTTGTATTTTATGTACATTGGTGTTTTATCTGCATACATGTCTGTGTGAGGGTGTCAGATCTCCTGGAACAGGAGTTATAGACCGTTGTGAGCTGCCGTGTGGGTGCTGGGAATTGAAACCAAGTCCTCTGGAAGAGCAGTCAATGGTCTTAACCACTGGGCCATCTCTCCAGCCCCTTTTTTTTTCTCTTTCTTTTTTTTTAAAGATTTATTATGTATACAGTATTCTCCTTCATGCATGCCTGCAGGCCAGACAGGGCACCAAATCTCATTACAGATGGTTATGAACTAAGAACCTCTGGGAGAACAGCCAGTACTCTTAATCACTGAGCCATCTCTCCAGCCCCATCTTTTTAAAACAAACTAACAAACAAAAATCAAAGCCAACAGGGTTCTGCTGTGTTGCCCTGGCTGGCCTGGAGCTCACTATATCAGGGGTTCTTCAGCTTCATAGATATCCTTCTGCCTCTGCCTCCTGAGTGCCGAGATTAAAGGAGATTAAACACCATGCTGTTGTTTTTCTATTTATTTTATATAGTATTGAGTGTTTTGCTTGCCTACACGTGTGTGCAACACACGGATGTCGGGTGCACTCGATGGTCAGAAGAGGGCTTTAGATCTCCTGGGACTGAAGCCGTGGATGGCTGAATTGCCATGCCTTGAGAGTACTAGGAACCCAGCCCGGGTCCTCTTCAAGAGCGACGTGTGTTCTTAAGTTCTGAGTAATTGCTACAGCCATTCAAACACCTTAAATAAAGGGGGACCACCAGCCCCCAAATCGTGACACAGAGACTTACTAATTATGAATGTTTGACCTTAGCTTAGACTTATCCACTAGCTTTTCTAAGTTAATTTAACCTGTTTCTATTCATCTGCATTTTACCTCAGAGCTTTTTCCTTTTCTTTCATTCTGTATGTGCTGCTTTCCTGTTTCCTCCTTGCTGGTTGGCTAGCTGACCTGCCCAGGCTGGCCTCCATGGCAGGCTGGCTGGCTCCCCTTTTCTCTCTGCTCACCATCCCTGCTTATCCTTCCTCTGCCTAGCTACTGGCCATTCAGATCTTTATTAGACCAATCAGGTGTCTTAGGCAGGCAAGGTGAAACAGCAACACATCTTTGCATAATTAAACAAGTGCAGCATAAAAAGCAACACACCTTTACATAGTTAAACAATTATTTGGCAACACAAACAAATGCAACCCATTTTTGCATAGTTAAACAAATATTCTAGTCCACAATGAGTGCAGATGCTTCCAGAAGCCACAGTAGGGCATCAGATCCCTTGAAGCTGGAGTTACAGGCAGATATGAGCTGCCTGATGTGGGTGTTGGGGATCAAATGCAGGTACAGTTCAAGAGCAGTAGACTCTCTTATGCACTGAGCCACCTCTCCACCGCTCAAATCCCTCCTGTTAAGGAGACCTTGAACGCCTGCCCTGCCTCCCAAGTGCTGAAATTACTGGCTTACATTTTCAACTGTAGCCAGGCAGTGGTGGCACATGCCTATAATCCTAGCACTTGGGAGGCCGAGGCAGGTGAATCTATGAGTTTGAGGCCAGCCTGGTCTACAGAGCCAGTTCCAGGATAGGCTCCAAAGCTATACAAAAAAACCCTGTCTCAACCCCCCCTCAAAATAAAAACAAAAACCAATTTTTTTTTCAGCTGTAAGTTTCATGAAATATAAAAGGTCAGATTACCTCTTTCAAATAAAAGTGGAGATTCCCTTGTCAGGTTACAGACATGTTTGAATGTGAAACATACAGAGGACCCCAAGGACTTTTCAATGGATAGCTCATTAGTACTTTTATACTGATCATATTTTAAATTATATTTTTTGTTCTATTGAGTTAAATGTACAACTAAAATCCATTTCTTCATTTTTGACCTTTTTGCACTGGTCAAATGTGAAAATGAATCTATCATCTATTCATTTACTTCACCAAACTCGCTGTGTAGACCAGGCTGGCCCTGAACTCACAGAAGTCTGCCTTTCTCTGACTTCTGAGTGCTGGGATTAATGGCGTACACTACCATTCCAGCTGGGGTTTTTTTGTTATTTGGGGTTTTTTTTTTATTTCCTTTAAAAGATGTGATTAGTAAAAGGTGTGTCACAGCTCAAATGGAAAGAGATCCTGACAATGCAGAACCAAGGAATACCGAGTGCTACAGCTCGGGTGGAAGCGAGCTCTGGCAGTCGGGAGCCAGGGCACAGGGCACAGTAAGCGTAGCAGCTTGCAGCCCTGCTCTAGGGAGGGTTTCCCCAGTGTTAACAGCTCTGCTGGGGCAAGAGAGGGCTTCCCCAGCCAAGTTGTTACAGCTCCGCTGCTCAGCTCCATTCTCCAGTGTAACAACTCTACTCTGCTAGGGGAAGGTTTCCCCAGCGAAAGTGTTACAGCCCTGCTCCCAGTCTGACTTCCCCAGTGAAGCTGTAACAATTGGTTGTAACAACTCTTGCTGCCAGGGGAAGGCTTCCCCTAGTGAAAGTGTTACAGCCCTGCCCAGCTCGGCTCTGTCTCGTCTCTGCTCCAGCTAAAGAAGGTCTTCATCCAAACCTTATCCAAGAGATTTATTGGGAGGGAAGAATGTAGGGTAAAAGGGCCAACCAAAGAAACTCACCCTGGCTCTGAAAACAGAGCCAGTGAAAGAAACACCCCCAGGTTCTGGAAACACATTGGTTCCGAGACCCGAGCCGGTGAAAGAAATGCTTTAGACCCAAACCCAGACCCAAAGAAATGCGCCCTGACTCTGAAATCAGTACCAAAGAAGCACTTTGTCCCTAGGACCAGAGTCAGTGAAAGGAATGCCCTGGCCAATGAAAGAAACACAGTTTGGCCCTTAAATCAGAGCCATCTCTGCTCCTGACCAACTAAACGAACCAATCCCTCCTCTCCCTGGAAAAACTCCACTCCTAAGAAGCCCTATATATGCCCTGTGCTTGTTCAGTTAGATGAGCTTCTTCCACCCTGGCAGAGGCAACCATTCCCGGATCCTTTCCTCCCAATAAACCTCCTGGAGGTGTGGGTGAGGACCTTCTTTCCACAGAGCGGAAAGAGTGTCACTTTGGCTGGGGAAACCTTGCCCTACACTCCGGAGCACTGGAGCCAGGGCGGCTGGAGAAGCAAGTCCTCTCCTGCCAGGACAGAGCTGTCACTTTGGGGAGGCTTTCCCCAGAGCAGGGTGGGTTTCTTTGGCCCTTTTTCACCCTACAGAAGGTCTGTGACTAGCCTGAGGCCCCACTGGCTGTATGCCTGCTGTATGCCTAGGAGGCAATGGCAGGATATAGGGAAGGCATGGAGTGAAGATGAGTTTGTCGCATTCTATCGTCATAAATAGTGAAATAGTGGCAGTTAACTGTTTTGTTTTGGTTTTCTTGAGACAGGGTTTCTCTGTGTAGCCCTGGCTGTCCTTCAAACTCAGAGATCCGCCTGCCTCGGCCTCCAGCGTGCGCCACCACGCCCGGCCATAGCACTTGTGTAGAGACGGGAGTCAAGCCCTGGTCCTGGTCCTGGTGGACTCGGACCCGGACTCGATCTTGTATCACCGGCGCGCCATCTTGTCTCAGGGGTGACACAAATGTTGACAGCCTTCGCTACAGTCTCCCAGACCGCCGTCCTCAAAGTCGGGAATCGCTCAGGGTAGCAGCTCCCGGAAAAGCCGCCAGAGCTGCCAACGCCACTCTTTCGCTTTCTGCTTTTCTCACTGTGTGGGACTGAGATTTCCACAGTTCTCCGGCCCAGCCACGACATTAGCCAATTACATTTCGGGAGCCTGCTTAAGCCCTGCCCCCTGATCGCCCGTCAATCACCGCGGGAGCTAGTACCGGTCTTCCTACGGTCTTAAGTGAGAGTCGCGCGCCACCGTTCGGCCGTTGGCGGTGCTTACCTCTAGGGGGCGTGTCTACCGGAAGAGCAGAATGAGGGGGCGGGCCAGGCCGGTGCGGTAACCTTTGGGATTGGACAAGAGAAGTTCCGCGATCTAACTCCGCCCACCCCGGAGCGAGCTATTCGAGTCGGAGACGCTAGGGATTGGTTCCGGATGGACACTTTACGAAGCTAGGAGATTTATCATTCCGCCTTCCGTGAACCGTGAAGAGGGAGCTTCTCTGATTGGTCTGGGGGTCGAGGCGCGCGCCGGAAGACGCCCCAGGATTGGCTGGCGGGGCTCTCGCGCCGTCATAGTTCCTTAGCGGCGATTGGCTGGAGGGTGGAGTCGGCTATTTGAAGGCGCGCGCGGACCCCTGAAGCTCTTTAGAGAGAAGAGTTGGAGTCACGGCGAGGACGCTGCCTCGCCGATCTCTGCCCGAGTCGCCATTGCCTCCGCAGGACACCGAAGAAGGCTCCGCTGCAGCTGCGGTCCCCTGGCGAGGTGATGGCCAAGGTGTCGGTGCTGAACGTGGCTGTGCTGGAGAACCCGAGCCCTTTCCACAGCCCCTTCCGGTTCGAGATCAGCTTCGAGTGCAGTGAGGCCCTGTCTGACGGTGAGGCTGAGCCTATGCAGGCGACCCCAAGCCCTGCTGCCCTCGTTCTCGCCACTCCCAGTCTCCCCTTGGCCAGCTGAGACTCCCTTTGGCGATACGCCTCCATGGCCCCTACTCCGACGTCTCGGTGGACGTGACACCCCTGTCCTGCACTGCTCGTCCTTGGCACTTTTTCTCTGTAGTGGTGTCAGCCTCCGTTTAACCTGTGGAGACCGCAGCCTCGTCTTCCTCCCTATGTCTAGGCTCCAGTTTCAGGCCGGTTTCCTCCAGGAAACCTCCCATCTAACCTCTCCGATGGAAACCCAACCTCAAGTACCCGCCTTCCCTTTTCCTCCAGACCACACAGACCCTCCTTTTGTCACCTTGTCTGCCCATGGCCAAACCTCCTCCACCCCGTTTGTCTCCCAGCAATACTCTCCCCAGACAACTCCAGATTAGTCCCCAGCAACTGCTGTTGCCGAGACCGGGGCGTCCCCCTTAGGTTAGTCCCAAATCCCAGAGACGGGAGTTTCTGGCTCCGGTCTTTGCGGGTAACTTGGTCTCCCAGCTCCTGTGATGGGGTTGGGTGAACACTCAGGTAAGGGGTGCCACAGCCAGGCAGCCCTCTGCCAGCTTCTGAGTTTTCTACCAGCTTCCAGCTGACTCAAGAAATCCCTCCTCTCTTTTGATGAGCAGACCTGGTCTGGGGAGTGGGTGGAATGGCCAAACAGGGATGGGGGTCCAACTTCAGTCTGCTGGGGAGCGGTCACTGGCTTTTGTGAATCTTTACAGAATGACTTAATTCATCTGCGGGACATGAAGGTAGACATGGCTGTCATCTCCCAGATGAGAGGACAAGGGCCCCAAAGAGCAGAGGAACTCTCATCTGAATGGGAACACATAAGCCATGAGGTCCCTTTGGAGTCTCAGCTCCACAGCAAGGCGCATCCTGTTTCCAGGAGGAAGCACTCCAGTGATTCTGCTGAGGGTTGAAGAGATACAGCTGAGGAGAGGCTAGGTTGTGGCCACCAGGCCTCGGGACAGCTGCTGGGTGGTGTTCAGATGAACCCAGCCACTCCTGTTAGCTTAAAGCTGCTGTCGGGTGGGCCTGGGGTGGGCCAGTGGCCCAGTCTCTCTCTAGTTTCCTCTTAAGGTTAAAGGACTCTACTTGTGACTAACCATAGAATAAACTGGGCTAAATCCTTGTCCGGACAAGGCAGGGTGTAAATAAATAAATAAAAGGTAGAGTAGTAACAATGTGGAATAAGATTTATTTGAAAGCCATGAAGAGACACGTTAGGGGTCACAGTTCCCAGATACCAAGAGAGCAGGTTTCAGGCAGCCTGAGTGTGTTCCTTGCATTTAAAAATGGTTGCATGGTCATTACCTAGTATTACTTTGCTTCTTATTTGTGAGATTAGAACACCAAGGCTAAAGTCAGCCTGCTAGTCATGTTTTAATAGGAGCAGGGTGGTTTATCTATGTAAGCCAGACAGGAGAAATGTCACCATTGAAGTTTGGTTCTGAGTTCAGATCGATTTTTTTAGATTTATTTTTTGAATTTAATTTGCCTGTGGGTGTGGGCCAGAGACACATCAAATGGTCTTTCTCAACTGCTCTTCAATTTGTGTGTATGTGTGTGTGTGTTTTATCTACATATATTTATGGCACCACTTGAGTGCCTGGAACCCAGAGAGTTCAGAAGAAAGAACTGGGTGTTCTGGAACTGGAGTTAGAGATTTTGGGAGTCACCATGCAGGTGTTGGGCATTATACCTGGCCTCTAAGAGAGCAGCTAGTGCTCTCACCCCATGGGCTGTCTTTCCAGCTCTGTTCTACCTCTTTTAGAGACAGGGTCTCTACAAAACCTGGAGCTCCAATATTGCTAGGCTGGCTGCCTAGTGAGCCAGGGATCCACCATCTCTTCCTCCTTGGTAGTGGCGTTTTCTTTTATTTTGTATTTTGAAACAGGGTCTCACTATGTAGTTCTGGCTGGCCTTGAGCTTGTTATAAGACCAAGCTGCCTTGAACCCAAAGATCTTCAGTCTGCTTGTCTCTGCCTCCCCAGTGCTGGAATTAAAGGCATATACCACCACACCTGACCTCTTTCTAGTTTGGGGTGAATGTGTGTGTGTTGGGGGTGGTATGTACATGGGAGCCCCTGGAAGGCAGAGTCATCTGATTCTCTAATGCTAGTTTGAGCCTCCTGACACAGTTGTTGGGAATCAAGTCAGGGTCTTTAAAAGCAATACTGGATTTTAACCTTGAGCTATTTCTTTCTCTGTCTGTCTGTCTCTGTGTTTCTCTCTCTCTCCCTCCCTTCCTCCCTCCCTCCCTCTGGTCTCGGTCTCTCTCTCTCTCTCTCTCTCTCTCTCTCTCTCTCTCATTTGTTTTTTGGTTTTTTTGAGACAGGGTTTCTTTGTAACTTTGGAGCCTATCCTGGAACTAGCTCTTGTAGACCAGACTGGCCTCGAACTCAAAGAGATCTGCCTGCCTCTACCTCCTGAGTACTGGTATTTTAAAGGTGTGTGCCTCCACTGCCCAGCTCTAAGAGCTGTTGTCCCTGGCACCCTAAATCAAGGTTCTTAGGCTTTCATAGGAAATATTTTATCTGCTGAGACATCTAGCCAGATCCCAGATCCTTTATCTTTCCGTCAGTCCTAAAAATGGAAGAAAACATTTACTTGTAGGTCTTTTTTGTTTATGTGTATTTTGTGTGCATGTATGTATGTATACTATATGCACACCTAGTTCCTGCAGAGACCAGAAGAGGGTATAAGATTTCCTGAACTGGAAATAGAGACAGTTGTGAGCTACCATGTGGGTCTGGGAATCAAACTTAAGTCCTCTGTAAGAGTAGCAAGTGTTCTTTTTTTTTAATTGATATTTATTGAGCTCTACATTTTTCTCTGCTCCCCTCCCTGCCTCCCCTCCTCCCTTCATTCCTTCCCCCCAAGGTCTCCATGTTCCCAATTTACTCAGGAGATCTTGTCTTTTTCTACTTTCTACTTCCCATGTAGATTAGATCTATGTAAGTCTTAGTGTCCACATTGTTGTCTAAGTTCTCTGGGATTGTGATTTGTAGGCTGTCTCTCTTTGCTTTATGTTTAAAAACCACCTTTGTGTGAGTACATGTGATAATTGTCTTTCTGTGTCTGGGTTACCTCACTCAAAATAATGTTTTCTAACTCCATTCATTTTCCTGCAAAATTCAAGATGTTATTTTTTTTTAAATATTTATTTATTTATTATGTATACATTATTTTATCTACATGTATTCCTGCAGGCCAGAAGAGGGCACCAGACCTTATTACAGATGGTTGTGAGCCACCATGTGGTTGCTGGGAATTGAACTCAGAACCTCTGGAAGAGCAGTCAGTGCTCTTAACCTCTGAGCCATCTCTCCAGCCCCCAAGATGTTATTTTTTTCTGCTGTGTAGTACTTCACTCTTCCATCGAGGGGCATTTAGGTTGTTTCCAGGTTCTGGCTATGACAAACAAAGCTGCTATGAACATAATTGAGCACATGTCCTTGTGACACAATTGAGCATCCTTTGGATATGTACCTAAAAGTCGTATTGCTGGGTCTTGAGGAAAGTTGTTTCCTAATTTTCTGAGATCTCCACACTGACATGCAAAGAGGCTGTACCAGCTTGCATTCCCACCAGCAATGCAGGAGTGTTCCCTTTACCCCACAACCTCTCTAGCATAAGTTGTCATCAGTGTTTCTGATCTTGGCCATTCTTACAGGTGTAAGATGGACTCTCAGAGTTGTTTTGATTTGCATTTCTCTGATGACTAAGGATGTTGAACATTTCCTTAAGTGTCTTTCAGCCATTTTAGATTCCTCTGTTGAGAGTTCTCTGTTTAGGTTTGTACTCCATTTTTTTTTTATTGGATTATGTGATCGTTGGTGTCCAAATTCTTGAGTTCTTTGTATATTTTGGAGATCAGACCTCTGTCTGATGTGGGGTTGGTGAATATCTTTTCCCATTCTGTAGGCTGTCGTTTTGACTTATTGACCATGTCCTTTGCTTTACAGAAGCTTTTCAGTGTCAGGAGGTCTCATTTATTGTTTCTCTCAGTGTCTGTACTGCTGGGGTTCTATTTAGGAAGTGGTTCCCTGTGCCAATGCATTCAAGTGTACTTTCCACTTTCTCTTCTATGAGGTTCAGTGTGGCTGGCTTTATGTTAAGGTCTTTGATCCATTTGGACTTGAGTAGCAAGTGTTCTTAAATGCTGAGTCCCTACTTATAACTTTTTTTGTTGTTGTTGTTGTTTGTTTGTTTCCTTTTTTTAAAATTTTTTTATTTAGGGGGTAAGAGTCCTTTGTGTGGCATCTCTTGTTTTTGTCTAGAAATCAAACCCTGGACTACACACATGCTAAACAGTGGCTTTGCCATTAAGATGTGCCGCCAGCCCAACAGTCTAGTTTAGAAGTAGAACATATTAGGAATGACCATAGAATTTCTTGTTAGCGAGGACCCTTTGAAAAGATAGAGGAGGGTGCTTTTCCTCCAAGTTATGCTGATTGGTTCTATTCCTTACACTCTGGCCTGCAAGATGGTTTTGTCTTCTTCCTGGCCTCCTTTCTACGAATTGTACAGTTGTTTCCTTACATTTTATCACTATCTGCCCGAAACCTGACAAATTCCCTCAGCCCTGGTTAGTTAATCTTCATTTCCAAAAAGCCCCAAGCCCTGTGGTTGCCTCTGTTCAGCATCTGAAAAAAAAGAGTTCCAAGGTTCAGATCTACATTTAGTGGGTTTGGCCCAGATTCCCTCTTTTTCAACTGAAAATTTCAATAGGCACCAGTTGAAAGAAGCCAGACTTTGTGCACCAAAGTTGATCTGTATGATGAGCAAAAGGCCAGACAATAAATATAAATACATAGTTTTAAAAAGGAGAATAGTGTGCACAGCTATAACCCTAACATAGGGAAACGTGGTCTCAAAGAAGCAGGAAGGATGGCATATTACCTGTAATCCCAGCACTTAGGGGTGAGGTGGCAAGGAGGCTTGGGAGTTCAAGGTCAACCTTAGCTTCACAGCAAGTTCCACATCAGCCTGGGCTACCTGAAACTGTCTCAAGAAAAAAAAAAAAGCAAAGAAGGCTAGAGCATAGTGGTGAACACCTTTAATCCCAGCACTCAGGAATCAGAGGAAGGTGGATTGCCAAGGCTACACATTGAGACCCTGTTTCAAGAAACAAAGTAAAACAAAGGAGGGGGAAAAAAGGAATGGTCTGAGGGTAGGTCATTCATGAAGTGTTTGTCTAGTATGTATGAAACTGGATTCTGTCCCCAGTGCTGTGTGAAATAAGCTCAGCTAATCTATGATCATTTCGACATGTCTTTTGTAATGTTTTCAGCTTTGGTTTTGTTTTCCCAAATGGTAAAAGGTGTATCTTAACAGGGTCATTATAAACTTAGGGCATCAAAACAACTGGGCTGCAGAAATGGCTCAGTGGGTAAATATTGTGGAGACAATAGAATCTCCAAAAGCTCTCTGTCTATACTGACATGCACCACACTTACTGTTGTCCTTTTATCTTCATAGACCTCATGGCTTGGGCATACCCACATTCACATGCATGTAAATGCATTACATGCATATTAAAAAACAAAAGTAGTGGGTACTTTTAATCCCAGTACCTGAGAGGGAGAAGCAAGAGGATCTTTGTGAATTCAAGACCAGCTTGTTTTATACAGTTGGATCTTGTCTCAAAAAGAAAAAAAAATCCAATCTTGTGTTTTGGTCAGTATGAGGTTATACTGTATGAGTGACTGGTGGTTCATACCTCCTTTTGAAGAAATCGTCTTCACCATTGGCTTCAGAGGCTCTTCAGGTCCCAGTACTCACAGATGCTCAAGATTCTTCTACAAAACGGTGTAGTGTTTGCTTAGAACCACGCATACACAGAGTCTCCCATAGACATTTATTAGTATGCTTTCTTGGTTTTTTTGTTTTTGGACAGGGTCTATTAAGCCAAGGTTGATCTTGAATTTAATATGTAACAAGAGTCTAGTCTTGAGTTCTGGATCCTCCTACCTGCATCTCCAAAATGCTTGGGCTTTAGGTGTGTGTCACAACAACCAGCCCCCAACCCCCATAGACTACCGTTCATCTACAAGGGACTTTTTTCCTTTTCTATTTTTTAGGGGAGAGAGGTAGACAGGTTGTGAACACTGGAGTTCTAGGTTGATGTCAGCAATAATCTTCAGTTGTTCTTCTCTTTTACTCATCGAGACAGTGTCCTTCAATCCCAGAGCTTGATGGTGTGACTAACCTTACTAGCCTGCTCATTATAGGGGTCTCCTATGTCCACCTACCAAGGTTGGAGTTAAATAGGGGGCCCCATGGCTTTTTCATGTGCTTACACAGAAAGCACTGCAATTACCGAGCCGTTATTCTTAGTGTCAGTGCTGTAGAAATAACAGTTATACTATGTTTTTTTTTTTTTAAGAGAATAAATGAAATGCCTTTAATTCCAGCACTCGAGAGGCAGAGGCAGGTGGATCTCTTAAGTTCCAGGTCTGCTAGGAATATGTAGTGTGAGAATAAATGACAGAAAAAGAAAAGTTACATATGTTCTTGTTCAGTACAAACTTGTTTTGTGTTTGGGGATGGAACCCAAGCATCATAAATGCTGGGATGAGCACTCCACCTCTGGCCATGCCTCCAGCCCTGGATTGTTTTCTAGTATTTCCTGTCTGTGGTCATTGTTTTGAGCTTATGGTAATAGTCTACAGGTGCTAAAAGCTGAGTATATTTTGAAATGAAATCTTAGTTTCTTTGTTGTGTGTGTACCTGAGTTTGACTATTCTGCACTCAGGTAAAAATTGGGGAGGGAGAGTGAGTATAGACCAAGGGCTCACTGACCGGCCACCAGCCCAGCTGACACAGCAAGATTCAGATTCAATGAGAGATACACATGGGCTCACATTTGTTATCCCAATACTTGGACGGCTTGCAGGAATATTGTGAGCTCTGGACCAGTCCGCACTACATAGGAAGACCCTGTCATTTGTTCCTTCATTTCTACATTTGTTGTGTTTATGTGTGTGCTAAGGCATGTAGAGGTTAAAGGTCAGCTTGCTGGGGTTAGTTCTCTCCTTTCCCCATGTCTTTTCTGGGGATTGAGCTGAATCTTTAGGTTTTGTGGCAAGTGCCTTAACCTTCAGAACAATCTCTTAGGCTCCAACTCCGTCTTTTTTAAAAAAAAAAAAAAATGCCGGGCGGTGGTGGCGCACGCCTTTAATCCCAGCACTTGGGAGGCAGGCGGATCTCTGTGAGTTCGAGACCAGCCTGGTCTACAAGAGCTAGTTCCAGGACAGGCTCCAAAACCACAGAGAAACCCTGTCTCGAAAAACCAAAATAATAATTTATTTACTTTTATTTCATTTGCATTCGTATTTTGTCTCCATGTATGTCTATGTGAGGGTGTCCAATCTTGGCATTAGAGACAGTTGTGAGCGGCCATGTGGGTGCTGAGAATTAAATTAAACCCAAGTCCTCTGGAAGAGCAGTCAGTGCTCTTAACCATTGAACCATCTCTCCAGCTGCCCCCCCTCCTTTTTTCTTTTTAATAAATCTTTTTTTTTTAAATATTTATTTACTTATTATGTATACAATATTCTGTCTGCAGGCCAGAAGAGGGCACCGGACCTCATTACAGATGGTTGTGAGCCACCATGTGGTTGCTGGGATTTGAACTCAGGACCTTTGGAAGAACAAGCAATGCTCTTAACCACTGAGCCATCTCTCCAGCCCCCCCCTCCTTTTTTTAAAGCTCTGTTTCACATGCTGAGATTAAAGGCTTGTACCAGTGTGATGCTCATGGGTTTGAGGAAAGGAGCCTGAAGAAAGTAGAGTTTAACAGAGCCTTCTTAGCAAGTAAGAGCAAGGGTAGCACACTTTTCTGTCCTTCCAGAAACATTGATTCTTGTATGTCACTTTTTACTAAATCCATGGGGCTGGAAGCCTGGCTTAGCCACACAGCATGTTTTTGGCAAGTGCAGGCCCTGAGTTTCATCCCCAGTACTGCAAAGAAGGGAATAACTAGGAACAACTAGGAAGATGTTCTGCAGTCAGAAAACTGATTGCTCTTTCAGAGAACCCAGTTCAGTTCCCAGTACCCACATGGCGGTTAACCATCTGTACTTCCGGTTCCAACAGACTTGACACAATCTTGTGGCTTTTATGGGCATGAGGCACCGAAGGGTAAGTAGACATGCAAGCAAAACATCCATACATATAAAAAGAAAACAACCTTTAGAAAAGCACACAGGAAAATAAAGCTTAAAAAAATGAAAGAGCATGCTCACTTCAGCACATATACTAAAATTGGAACAATACTGAGATTAGCTTGGCCCTTGCACAGGGATGACACAAAAATTCATGAGCATTCAAAAAAAAAAAGTTATAGCGAAATAAAATTTCCCAGAAATGCTGAGGCCGGAGTTTGAGCACTGGTGAACCCCAGACATGGTATCACCTAGAAGGACCTAGGTGACAATGTAAAGGGACAAGGGAATTTATGTATCTAGGAAGGCTTTGTGGCTCAGGTGACAACTTCCACAGTATGATCTGGTGTCAGTGTGCTTCCAGTGCTGGGTGCCTGTGCCACACTGGACCCAGGGCCAAGCAGCTTCCAAGAGCATGCTCCCTGTGAATCTCAGCTTGTGCAACTTTTCCCAGCTGCTGGAGCTAGGGGTTGTGTAATTTCAAAGAGCCTAAAATAAGTTCTGGGTCTGAGGCCAAGCTTCTCTGTACTAGCATGACCTTGGCTCTCCTGCGAGAGGCTGTGGGCACTGGGTTCGCCTGAGATTAATGGGAAGGGTCTCCAGGTACTTTTTCATTTTTTTTGGGTTTACTCCAGGACTGAGCCCCCTTAATGGAGTACGGAACAGTGTTGGAGGGATGCCCTGTCACACGCCATTTGCTGGCAAAGCCTCTGTCCCACAAATGTGCACAAGTAGGCATGAGTTGGTGCCAGATGTGGACAACTCTGGGACAAGTTGGTTCTCCCAGCAGCTTTGCCTTTCCCTTCTGCCACCTGGCTCTCCTGCTGGATTGGAATCTGCCACTCTGCCCTAGTTGTCGAGGGATCTGCTCTACTTGGTGGCACCAGTCCTTCTGTGAAAGAAGATGCTGCTTCCTATCCAGAGACCAGGGTCCTTGAGTAGCTCAACTCCCTGCTCCTTCCACAAGCCATAGTCACAGGACTCCTGAGTCAGCCTATGTTATTGTGGTTCCTCTCCATTACTGAGAGGCCTGTTTCCCTGGAGGGCCAGAGTCAAGGTCACCTGGCCCAGTTAGGCCCCACAGGGAAAATGTCTCCATTAAAGCAGAGCTTCACACTTGCTCTAATTCGGGACTGTGGTGCCTGAGCCTACGCCTAGCAAACACACCAGTTCCCTGGACATTCTCATACATTGAGATGTGGCTGAAACAAGAAGACCCTTGCCTTGCTCTCCAGCTATTTTCAGTCCTCAACTTCCCAACCCCCCATGTGCTTGCAGACCTGGAGTGGAAGATCATTTATGTGGGCTCAGCTGAGAGTGAGGAATTTGATCAGATCCTAGACTCAGTGCTGGTGGGTCCTGTCCCTGCTGGAAGACATATGTTCATCTTTCAGGTAAGGAAGTTGCACCTTAGCCCTTGATTTCTAGAAATGTTACAGGTTGGAGATGGAGCCCAGGCCCTGACATATACTAGACATGCACTCCCCTACTGAGCCACACCCAAGCCTTGAACCTTCCTCTTTTACCTGAAAGCACACTGGCTTTAGCAGTCAGGTTTAAGTTCAAATCATAAAAAGAACTGGAAATGGTTCCAACTACTCGGGATGCTGAGGCAGAAGGACTACAACTTCAAGGCCTACCTGAGCCATATATCCTGGTTGACTGCCTGGAGCTGTCTGACCAAAGCAGTGCTTCAAAGGCCACTACTCAGGATTCACCCCACCTCTGAGTCACAGCTCTTAGTGACTTCTGGGCCACTAATTTGTCATCTGTTCACAGGAGTTGTGTTGTGTACCAAACCCATGAACACAGTCATGAATATTGAACTATTCCCCTCAAGGATTACGGGGTTTTGTTGTTACTTGCTTATCAGTCAGAGCTAAGCACATGCCTATAAGCCCAGCACACAGTTTGGAACCAACCTGGGCTCTGCAGCAAGACCCTGTCTCAAATACCTTGCTAGTAAATGTTGACACATGAGCTCAGCCAGTTGCACTAGCCCATGTCTAAATCACTCAACACAGATGCTCCATAAGCTGCTTTTACACACAAGCAGTACTTCACTGCATTTGGGGATCTTATTTATTTTGATTTTTTACTGTATGATGTAAATCTTTACTCATTGATTACATTTTAAGATATCTCAATAAATCATTTGGCATCAGTGAGTTAAACATTTGCATATATAATGAAGAATCAAGTAAATACTCAATTTTTACTAAAGGTATAGCTGAGTTTAGTGGTATTTGTTTTTAATCTCAGTACACGAAAGGCTGAGGTAGACTGCTTCAGGTTCAAGGCTAGCTTAGGCTACACAGCCAAATGCTGTTAAAAAAAATAATTAGGCGAGGTGTGATACACCTTTCATCTGAGCACTCTGGAGGTAGAGGCAGGCTTTACCCAAACAGACAGAATACAAGGGGGTGTAGTAAAGGTGTGATGAATGTAAACTTAGTGTCTGTCTCTGCCCTGGGATTTTGGTAATGTAGCAAAGAAAGGTTCCATAGGGTTCCATTTATGGTTGCTAAGCTCTATGTTTCTAGGCCAAGAGAGAGAAAATCATTCTGTGGTAGCTGGACTGTGTAGCAGAGCTGTTCACATTCTGACAGGCAGAAACCAAGCTCACCATATGAAACTCCTGAATTTTGGCAGTAGGTAGTCAGCCAAAGGGTCCTTGTATTCTATATTGAAAGTGGAAGAAAGCCACGTAGCCCCTAGTTTGGTCACATGTTGGAACCTGAGCACTAGGTTTTTCTTTCTCTTTATGTTGTTAGATTTGCAGTTTCTAGTTGTATCAGGTTGGCAGATTTGTAAACTCAGAATCAGTGAATATGAAGATGGGCTGTGGCTTCTAAATGGTACTGTGTCCAGTCCGGTGTTACTATGCTCATTGGCAGGTGCTTAGGATTGCTTAGGTGTAGTGTTTTCATTTGCATTGGTTCTGTACACATAACTGTTCCCTCACACTGATCTGTGATTCTGTTCTCTGTCACTGGGTTTAGTCATCCTCTCCAGGATGACTCCTGCCTGGCTTCCTGCGGCCAGACCTCCTTTTCTAAACACCGCTCTTACCCAAGCATGCTGGGGTTGCTCCGTATCCACACAACCAGTCAGTCACCTGTACACCACTTTCCGCCTGAACACCCTGTCTCTTAGTCAAATTCAGCAGTTTTGAATTAATTATTGTTGTTATTATTACTGGGACTAAGGACTATGTATACTAAACAATGATGCTGCCAAATCAAATTCATGATCTCTTCTTTATGATCAGTTTGTCTAGTCTCAGCTTTTTGGTTAGTCTTTGTGTCCTGATTGGCAGTGCTAAAGCCTAGGATTTGTCTCCCCAGGCTGATGCCCCAAACCCATCCCTCATTCCCGAGATGGACGCTGTGGGTGTGACTGTGGTTCTTATCACCTGTACCTACCATGGACAAGAGTTCATTCGTGTGGGCTACTATGTCAACAATGAATACCCAGACCCAGAGCTTCAGGAGAACCCGCCCCCAAAGCCAGACTTTTCTCAGGTAAGGCCTGTCTCTGCACTTACTGCTTCAGACAGGCCAGTTCTTTACAGCTGTCTGAGCCAGAGCTAGGATAGAGCAAGTCTTTTCTTGAGGCATGCCTAACAGAATCAAAGCTAGAGCTAGGGAAGTGGAGGGCACTGTGATCCCACCACCCTGGCCCTCATAAATTAGAGGCCAGCCTCATCTGCGTGGGTTCCAGACCAACATAGGCTACATAGTAAGACCCTTTTTCCAGGGGGGCGTGGGAGGGAGTGCTGGAGGCCACTAGAGAGAGAACTCAGTGGTTAAGAGCACTGGCTACTCTTAAGATTTGATTTGATTGGTTCTGATTCCTAGCATTCACATAGTAGCTCACAGCCATCTTTAATTCTAGTTCCAGGGTATCTATGCCCTCTTCTGACCTACATGGGGATTAGGCACAAATGGAACCAATACAGTAAAGATATTTAAAAAAAGAAAATCAAGTGAGCCAGAGAGAGGGCTCAGCAGTTAAGAACCTTGCTGTTCTTCAGAGCCCAGATTCAATCCCAGCATCCACATGGTGGCATATCATCTAGCCACCCACGTGGTGGTTCTTACTAAGAGGGCATCTGTGCCCTCTTCTGGCCTCCAAAGGCATCAGGCACACACATGGTACACGGACATACATGTAGCCAAACACCCATACACAAAAAACTTTTTAAAAAATCATGCTAGGGCCGGGCGGTGGTGGCGCACGCCTTTAATCCCAGCACTTGGGAGGCAGAGGCAGGCGGATCTCTGTGAGTTCGAGACCAGCCTGGTCTACAAGAGCTAGTTCCAGGACAGGCTCCAAAGCCACAGAGAAACCCTGTCTCGAAAAAAAAAAAAAAATCATGCTAGGCATGGTAATGCATACCTTTAACCCCAGCACTTGGAGGCAGGCAGATCTCTCTGTGAGTTCCAGACTAGCCCAGTCTACATAGTTGAGAATCTCTCAAAACAACCCAGAAACAAATGAACAAAGCCAAGCAAAACCAGGACAAGGAAGACCCTGTTCCTACTCCACAGTGTACAAGCATCCTTGGGGCTCAAAGTGGGGGTCTGAGGGATTCCTGGCCTTTTAGGGATAACACTTAGGTGATAGGGACTGACATTCTAATTCTTGCTCCAGCTTCAGCGAAACATATTGGCTTCTAATCCCCGGGTGACCCGATTCCATATCAACTGGGACAACAACCCAGACAGGCTGGAGGTCATAGAGAACCAGGACCCTAGTCTGGATTTCGGCCTTCCCTTCAGTTGCACTCCTCTCAAAAGTCTGGGCCTTCCTACCTGCATCCCAGGCCTCCTCCCGGAGAACTCCATGGACTGCATCTGATGGGAGCCAGGCTGGTCCCAGTAGGACCATGGCCAGTCTCCTTGCACACCTGGAGGGGATCTAAGGCCCTCATGCGTGGTCATCTCAAGGATTTGGGGGTCACCGACTGCTTCCAGACTCGTCATCCCCAGGAAAATATGGACCACAGTCTCTCACCTCAGGTCCAGAAGAATCATCTCACTCTGACCCACCAGCCTCTAAGAAGCAGGTACTTATATGCTCGTTCTTTGTGTTGTTTTTCCTTCTACACTGTCAGTTCCTGTGAGAAGCTCTCTATCACCTGTCTTGAGGCTTGTTGGGCGATGCCTGGCTAGCCTTTGGCCAGAGGCTGTCACTGCTGCCCACTCCAGTTCTTGGGGTCTCAGGCAAGGAATACTGGTTAGAAGGCAGACTCAATATCACCACTGTCCTTCCAGGGTGTCTTAGTCATTTAGTCTAACCACTACTAGAGAACTCTCAAAGGTGAGCTCCCCAGGCCAAGGAGGAATGGTGGGTACTTTGGTCACAGCTACCTTCTCATCTCGTGACTGAGCCTGACTTTCTGAGAGGATTGCCCTGGGTAGAATAGGTATGTTTGTTGGAGGTCCTGATGACATGTTCTCATGAGCTACACAGTATTGTGGGAGGCATTTGGCAGACTGACCTGGAAAACTTCTACTCCCATCTGCCTCTACCTAAGCCCTGGGCCCCTTGCTGCTACACGGATGCTATTGTGATTGCAGTGTGTATATTAAAATGCTTTTATATTAAAAGTTTTGTTTGGTTTAAAAATAAAAGCACTTCATCTAGATTGTTTCTGCTTTTTATTTATTTATTTATATTCCCTGCTCCTTGACATGCCTGAAGACCAGACTGGACTCGAACTCACAGAGATTCACCTGCCTTTGCCTCTGGAGTGCTGGGATTAAGAGTATGCAGCACCACACCTGGGGAAAGTTGTTTGGTTTTTTGTTTTTTGTTTTTTTGTTTTTTTATTTTTTGAGACAAGGTTTCTCTGCATAGCCCTTGCTGTCTATCTTGGACTCATTCTGTAGACCAGGCTGGCCTCAAACTCAGCGATCCACCTGCCTCTGCCTCAAGTACTGGGATTAAAGGTGTGTCCTACCACTCCCAGCTTAAAACATTTTATTTCTGTGTTTGCCTGTATGTTGTCTGTGTTATCACTTGAGTGCCTGGTGTCTGCGGAGGCCAGGACGATTTTGGAGCCCCTGAAACTAGAGTTATAGAGGGTTGTGAATCCCCACGTGGGAGCTGGGAATTGAACCCAAGTCCTCTGGAAGAGCAGGCAGTGCTCTTAAGTCATCTCTAGCCTCTGTAAATTTGTTTTTAAATATATGTTGTTTCTTCTTTGGCCTCCTGTCTCTTTCACCATGTTGTGGTTAACCTCTTGTTCTGAAAGTGGCTGGCCCCTCTCCTCTTGCTTACTCCCCTGTTAGTCTCATCCTGTTATACAGTTTGCACCATAAGCTGAGGCTCAAATGTTTTTCTTTGCCCAAGCTGTTTAACTGGTGCCCAGTGATCTTTCTTTGACCTTGACCCACAGGCATAGAGCAACATTGTGACCCAAGGACACACAGCGCCACAATTTAGATAACTTCACTTAGCTATGGTGTAACTCCCCAAATCAGAAACGGAGCATTTGGCAGTTCGGCCAGCTCCTATAATCCAGAGAAGCTCTACTCTATGGCAGGTACTTTTCCCACTGGTAGACTGCAGCTGACCTAGCATCAAGAGTGCATACAGTTGCTGGCTTAGAAGTTGGATATGAACTGCCCAGGGAGAGTTAACTCTGTCCCCTCAGCACCTTCCACCCTGGCCACCCTCTACTACAGAGGTTCTCTGGTAGGGATGTGGATAATTTTGTTTCCCAGAGCACACTTAGCATGTCTGGAGATGGTTTATGTGAAAATGAAAGTGTACCAGAATCCAGTGTATTAGGGTGGGGGTTCTGAACACTAACCTAAGTGTGCAGGAGACCCCTCCAGCAGAGTGCTCAGGCCCCTGATGTCAGTGGCACAGTGGGACACTGACCATGTTCTGGCAGCGCAGACTTGAAAGAGCACCCTGGGCAAAGTAAAATCATTGCTTAGCAGCTGATAGGCATTGTGTTCAACCCCTGCATTGCATAAAAATAAAATTTAAAGACAGCATCCAGAAGGAAAGAGGATGGCTCCCTGCCTGCCCCCAGAGGGCAAGTTACGCTGGCAATGTCCAGGCAAATGGAGTTTAGTTAAGAGCAAGGAACCAGTCTGATCATTCCTCGTCCATAAAATGGGAGTATGACAGTACCAACGTGCTGAGAACGAGAAGTCATGTACTTGGCCAGTGTCGTTGTTACTACTTTTCAGAGCCCTAGGGCTGGGCCACAGTAAACGGTGGACATTAAGATCCCCCGCTCCCAGCCAGCCCTCACTTCTGCGTCCAGCATCCTCTTGCAGCTCCGGTTGTGGCGAGAGCAAACAAGGCGAATCCCGAGCTGGCTGGGTCACGGCTGCCCAGCGTCAGGCCTTATGAATGACGCCGAACGGCGCCCGGCGACCTCTGACCCGCGGCGCCAGCCGGCCCCTCCCCCTCTGGCAGGTGGACAAGCCGCTGCGCCCGTCCGCCGTGGCGTCAGCCTCCGCTGGCCCGTGGCCGCTGCCGCACTGGGCAGGGGCGGGAGACTGCAGCGCTCACGGTACCACACGGGCGTGCGCCGGGACCGCCTCCCGCACCTCGCAGCGAGCGCCTGCCGCCCGGCTACCCTCCAGCCGTCGCCCCGCCCGCTGCCCGGGCCGCAGCCTGCGCAGCTGCCCCGCCCTCTCACCCCGAGACTGACACTGACCGGAGCCGCGCGTCTCAGCCAATGGGCAGCCTCGCAGGGCGAGCCCCAAGCCTTGTAGGGCTTCTCGGCCAATCACAGGCGATCGCCCGCCCGACTGTGGCCTCGCGAGCCCGTGAGTGGCTGAGCGCCTGCAACTCGCGTCAAGCACCCGGGAGCCTATGGTAGCGCGGGAAGGTTTCAGCGGGCCAATAGACAGCGGCGTGGGGCTGTCAGTCAGGAAGGCCTGAACCAATGGGCGGCGGGCTGCGGAGGCGTCACGGACAGAGGACTTGGGCTGAGGCTCCCCCGCGGGCGGGCGCAGAGAGACGCGGGAAGCAGGGGCTGGGCGGGGGTCGTGGCGCCGCAGCCAGCGCAGCCAGCCCCAGGGGCCGCCGCCTCCGCTGCCCAGCGCGCTCCGGGGCCGCCGGCCGCCTTAGCACCCGCCGCGCCGCAGCTCCGGGACCTGCCCCGGCCGCGACGCCGCCGCGATGGGCAACGCCGCCGCCGCCAAGAAGGGCAGCGAGCAGGAGAGCGGTGAGTTCCCGGCCGTCACCCTGATCTCCGCTGCGTGCGGCCTGCCCGTGCTCTGCCCATCACTGCATGGCCCCTCCCCCACATGCCCCCCCAATCCTGTCCGCCTGCACCCCTGCCTGATGCCTGTCCACGCTGAGGTCCAAGCACCGCAGACGTACCTTGCCCCCGGTAGGGCCCCCGTGCCCATGACCAACCATCTCCCACTGCAAAGGCCGTGCCCCCCCACCCAGCTGTCACTGCCAACCATTGCATGTGTGACCGCCGGGGCCCCAGATGGGGCCCTGTCACCACCCCACCCCCTCCTCTTCTAGTCCCTTTTCCCAGATTCTAATCCCTCCCCACACTTCGTCACTCACCTTTTCCACACAAGCCCCAATGCCTGACCCTGATCCAGGCTCCTGCCAGTCTCGGGAGTGCTGTGGGGTCCACTCTGCAGGGACCTTGGCCACTTGGTGACCACACCCCTCCCCCTCCAGCCCCCGCCATCTTTCCCCTACCCCTGCCTGTGATCCTCCTAACCACAGCCCCCACCTCCAAGCCCCCCTGTCCCCATGAGCGTTTCCCAGGGCCACCTCCTGCATTGTTTTCCCCTTCTGTGTCACTTGGCATGGGGGACAAGATCTTCCTGGGTCCCTCTGCCCCTCTCATCCTGTCACTCTGCCTCCTCCGTAAGCGTCTGGCCCTAGCTGGGGTGGCAGACTGTTTATGAACCTAGAGAGCTGCTTCTGCGCTTCCAGATCCAAGTTCGAGCTGGCCTCGCTCAGAGCCATTGCGTCTGTCCTCTTTCTGGGGTTACGGGTAGGGGAAATCGGCCAAGCACTCTCCCATCTTCTGGCCTGTTCTGAGCTCTGGGTTCCTTGGAAGCCCCCTCCCCCCCAATAAATGGTCGTTTCACAACTGCGGTTCTGTCATTCACCCAGTCAGTCCCTGGGGCTGCTTCACTCCTCCTGGTTCAAGGCTGAGAATGAAATGTAGTGTTAGCAGGGTCTCATTCGACTTGAATTGGGATGGTCAGAAGGAGGAATTGCAAGGGTAGGGAAACGCCATCGAGCCATAGGTGATAACTAATAATTTGGTTTGCTGAGGAGAGATGGATTCTGTGCATACCCAGGACTCACCCAAAGGGAGGTGTGTTTCACCCCCACCTCACCCCGCCCCCATCCCTAAACATGCTGAATATTTTTTAACCAGGGAAAGAAACTGTATTTGAAATAGAAGAATTCTGTATTTGAAATACCTTCAGAAAGGGCCTGTGCCCTGTTCCCAATACTTGCGTCTCTTAAAATTGTGTAATCCAAGCTAAAGCTGGACTGCCGCTGAGAACCCCTTCGGTTACCCAGAAATAGTCAGACCTCCCCAAAAGGAAGGCTATGACCAGCTCTGCCCTTCTCAGCATCTGAGTCCCCAGAATGCTACTAAGCCCAAGAACTTTCTGCCCCTCCCCCGCCTTCCAGACAGCACAGCAGCCTTAAGAGGCCTGGCATGTCACCGATGGGCGGGGGACGGAGAGGCAAGTGCTTGTAGTTGAGGGCTTGATGACAGAGGAGCAGGTGGGTAGTACTCAAAAAGGTCTTGGACTTGAGCTTGGAGGGGCCCAGGCGGAAGGGGAGGGCCAGCTCCCTTGGCAGGTGAGGCCCCCCAGGAGGTAGATGGTCCTGGCAGTAGACTGTATACTGCAGTGGCCCTTTTGAGAGTTGAACATAGTGCTAGAAAAGCTTCAAGCATATCAAACAGATTCAGCAGGAACTAAGAGCCACAGAGGGGAAAGAGCCCAAGAAAAAGATCAGAGTCTCCGAGTTGGCCAGCTGTTTCATTGGGATGAAGTCCAGCCACTGTTTATCGGCATCCGAGAGCTCTAACTTAAATAGTCTCCATAGATACACTTATTCTGATGATTTCTCTCCAGATGACGCAGATGACATCGTACAGGCAGGATTCACACCCAGATCTGCCTACCAGCAGATCTCTTGGACCCCAGAACATCTCAACTCAGATGTTCTTTTATTTGTTTTGACTTTTTGAGACAGGGTCTCACTGTATAGTTCCACCTGGCCAGGAACTTGATCTGTAGACCAGGCTGGCCTCAAACTCCCAGAGATCTGCTTGTCTCTGCTTCCCAAGTGCTGGGATTAAAGGCGTGCGCCACCAGGTCCAGCCTTCAGCCCAGACATTCTTAAGCTGCCTCCACAGGAGTTAAACCCCAGCCATACTTTCCTAATTTAAAATGATTAAAAAAAAACTGTGAATAGTAGTGTATATTGGTACTACCAGCCATTCAAGAGGCTGACGCAGAAGGATTGTTTGAGCCCAAGAGTTAAAGGCTAGCTTAGGTGACAGCAAGACCTTGTATCAAGATACAAATAAAACCTGTGTTCATCAAGATGGCTCAACAGGTAAAGATTGTTTTGCTGCCAAGCATGCCAGTTTGAATTGTCTGCCTGGAACCCACATGGTGGAAGGAGAACTGGCTCCTACATGTTGTCCTCTGACTTCCACAAGGATGCGTGTACATACACAATAAATGTGGAACATTAAAAATAATAAGACAGGCATAGCGACTCCCGCCTGGAACAAGCAAGTGAGGGACTGTGAGTCAGAAAGGACCTGAGTTTGAGGTCAGCCTGGGCTACAAAGGAAGGAGACATGGCCTTTTTAAAAAAAAAAAAAAAAGTAAAGACTGTACTCATTTTTGCTCATAGGTTCTAAGCTATAGCAGTCTGAGATTGCCTTTTATAGTCTCTGATGTACATTAAAATACAATGTAACTGCCGTGCAATGGTGACCCAGGCCTTTAACCCCAGCCCTTGGGAGGCAGAAGCAGGTGTGAGCTGGAGGCCAGCCTGGTCTACAAGAGCTAGTTCCAGGACAGGCACCAAAGCTACACAGAGAAACCCTGTCTCGAAAAACCAAAACCAAAAAAAAAAAAAAAACAAAACAAATAAACAACAACAACAAAAAAACCAATGTAACAATACGGAAGTGGCATACAGGCTTATTGACCTAGCTTCTTGGGAGGCCAAAGCAAGAGAATCTTAAATTCTAAGATAGTCTGGGCAACCTAATGAGAAGCTATCTTAATAAAAGTAATAATAAATACTTAATAAAAGTAAGAGCTGGAGACACAGCTCAGTGGTACATTGCCTGCAGAGAATGTTCAAGACCCTAGGTTCAACCCTCAGTACCACTAAAAAAAAAATAATAATTTTGTGCTCTGCCCCTGAGACCTAGTCAGACTTCAGAGGCATCCTTCCACCCCTAGAGAGAATGGGGTGAGAAAGGGAGTCCCTTTGCCTGGAAGCTTCTTACAGGAAGGAGGAAAGCTGGGTCTCCTCTCATGTAAGCAGGACTGGGGCAGTAGCCACACCAGCCTGCAGGGGGCACCTGCATTTCATCTGCCACATACCTACCCCTCTGGGGTTGGAAAGATACCCAAGCCGTCCTAGGCCCCAAGCACTGCACTGCCATGGCTTTGCCCAGGTGGGGCAAAGCTTGCTGTCTCCTTGACCAAGAGGGCAAGGGTCTAGAAGCAACCCAGGATGAAATAAGATAAGGGGAGTCTGCACCCTAAAATGCCACAGATGTTGATGGGCCAGAAGCCTAGAGGACAGAGGGAAAAGGTCAGGTTCCAGGAGGCTGCCAGTGCGAATAGCCAAGTGGGGCTCAGGTCTCAGCTAGTACACACCTCAGAGAGTTGATCCACAGGGAACCCCGAAGAAGTCCACGTGACAAGTCGGTCCAGTCACTGAGGAAAGATGTCCTCAGGACATTCCTGGATAGAAAGATTTGTCTTCTAACATCCTATAGAGGTTCAACGGTCAAACCCTTGTTACCATTGGCAGTTGTATGGGTACCCAAGAGGGTCTTCCCAGACAGCTTTGCCTTTTGCCCAGTCAGGCCAACAGAAGTTTGAAGGATTCTATCTGCCCTCCTCTTGCACCGACTAGTCTACAGGTTGGGTTTCTTACCCTATTCCCACCCTACAACTCCCTGGCTCCCTCTACAGGCAGGGCCCTGAGGACTGGCAGCCAAACTGGTGCAGCAGATCTTATGAGGCTTCCCAGCCACCGTAGTGTGCTAGTGCCCTGAGAAAGACTGAGTGATGGCTTCCAGCTCCAACGATGGTGAGGCTGAGCCCTGTTGCTATAGCAACTTCCTAGGCACTGTCTGCCCCTTAAGTCAGGGAGGGGCTGTGATAGAGGTTTAGGGGAGCAGGTAGAGAGAAAGAATCTGAAGACTCTGTGGGTATCCCTGGAAACCCCTCCTTTCTTAACATCCTGGACTGGGGGGCCAGAGAGAAGAGCAAAGGGATGAATGGCCCATTTCAGACCAAAGCAGATGGTCTGTCCGGAGTGGAGCTCCAGCTCAGACGGGGCATGGAGTCGTCCCACCTAGTCTTGGGATTCAGCCCAGAATGAGGATTGATCCACCTTAGACCTGGGTATAGTCCAGCTTGGTACCCTGAACCCTGCCAGACAGGGCCTTCCTCAAACTGGGGGTGCGGTGTAGTGCACTCTGGCCTGCTGCTGTGTCCCTCGTGCTTGAATCCAAGGTGATTTCTGCGTCTTGCTGTAGCACTGACTTTCCTAGAGGTATCTGGAGTTTTCTCAGTACATCAGATCCAGAGAGTGGAGGCCAATGACACCCTTCCCTTCCAAGTGGGAGAAGGCTGAGAGCAGCTGGGCTAGCCTCCTTGTCCACTTCCTGTTCAGCAGGGTCCATGGGTGCCCGGCAGCCCCAGGAAGGGCACTGTAGAGCTCTCAGCTTTGGGAGCCAGGAAAGAAGGAAGATGATGATTAACGCTACCTTCCCCTCCCCCACCCAAGTTTAGCCATTCATTTCCGGTTTGGACTTTTCATGGCTGAGAACAGAGCCAAGCACAGGGCACGGTTTGACAGAGGCCAAGGACATCCCAGGACACTGTTCCCCTCTCACCCCTGCAAAGGAACAAGACAGAGACCCAGATGTATCCATTTCTCTCAGGGGTAGCAGGATTTGGGGGCTTCTTACTAAGAGGAGACTCAGACAAGATAGGTGGCTTTGGCCACTGTTTCCCACCCAGGCCTTCCTCTCCGCTGTTCTTGCAGCTAATTAACAAGCTCTGGGGTTTCTTTAACCTCTGGAGAGCTGGTGCCTGGTGCCTGGGCTGGGGCCTTAACTCCTTCACCTCTGCCCGTGGGCAGCACTCCAGGCCATGGACTTCATGCAGACTACACCACTGGGGGAGACATCCTGGGAGCCATGGGCATCCCTGGAAGGGCAGGCCAGCCAGAGGGACACCCTCTAGAGAATCTTCCCACCTCTCGCTGCCAAGGAGAGCCTCTGCAGACCTTGGCCAGCCTGGAGCAGGTGCCTTTAAATGCTTCCGTGGCAACCAACTCCTTTCCCAACCCCCAGACCTTACCAAGACACACTGGTTACTCCAGCCAAGAAGAGATTGCAGATAGAACCCAGGGCCACCTGGGATGGATGTGGGGTCTGGAAGTTGTGAGCAGGAGGACGATGTCACCTTCCAGCTGTGGCTGCAGCTGTTCCTCTGGGCCCACCTGGCTGTCCGTTTCCTGGGTTACCTGCGCTGCACTTTCTGGGGACTAAAACCCCAGTCAGCACCCTGAATCCTGGCTGGGAGCTGAGGGGCCCCAGATTTGTCCATGCTCCCTAACCCCCATGCCACGCTGTGCTGGGAGAGGCAGGCAGCAGGTAAGTGGGCTCCGTCGGGGGCTACACATAGTTCTGCTGTGTGTGTGCAGCACCATCGCCTTCGCTTTCTTTGTTTACTTCTCCAGAGGCCTGCCTTGTGTGAGAGCTTGCTGTCTCAGCTTCCTAGTTCGGGGACTGCAGCTGAGGTTTTTCTTTGTGTTGTCTTGCTTGGGATGGAACCCAGGCCTTGTGCATGCTGGGAAGCGCGCTGCTGCCAAGCTACAGCGCCAGTCTCTTCCCTCAGCACAGGTTCTTGCTATACATTCTAGGCTGGCCTTGAACTCAGAATCCTGCCTCAGCTCCCAAAGTCTTGATCTTGTAAGCCTATGCCTTTACTCCAAGCCTGCTCCTCTTGGTACTGTCCTCCCTGCTCCCTGACCTGTCCCAGTACTAGGGAACCTGAGCCAGGAGAACTGCTCTGAGTTCAAGGCCATCCTGAGCTACTAGTGTCCTGTCATCCTGTTCTACAGTGTAAGGTCTTGTCTCAAAAAAATCAAGAGAGGGGCTGGGTGTGGTGACCTGTGCCTTTAATCCTAGCACTCAGGAGACAGAGATGGGAGCAGAGGTGGATCTCTGTGAGTTTGAGGCTAATCTGGTCTACATAGTGAGTTCCAAGACAGCCAGGACTATAGAGAGAGATATCCTGTCTCAAAGGGAGGAACAAGAAAGTATTAGCCATAGTTCTCTTAAGGAACAGAACTGGCAGAATGTATATTTATATGTGGGATTTATTTACTAGAGTGGCTCGCAGGCTATGGTTTGGGTAGTTGTTCAAGCCTAAGACTGGATGTCTCAGCAGCCCCAATAGTGCTGGAGTTCTGGAAGATTCCTGGGCAACTGCTGCCTTTCAGTCTGCAATGAAATACCGAAGAAGTAGATTCTGATACCAGCAAAGGAACGAACGCCTCGGCAGCAGGACAGATGGCCTTGCCAGTGCAAGAGAGGACAAGCAGGCCACAGCAGCATGTTCTCCTCATGTCCTTCTCATGTCCTTTGTGGGGGCTTACGGTGGGTCCTCCCACCTCGCATGGTCTAATAAAGAAACCCCTCACAGGTGTGTCCAACTGCTGGGGTTTTAGTTGAGTTGCCTACTAAGGTTAGTATCACAGCTATCAGCTGTCACAACTGGCATTTCTGTACCATACACCTGGCTTTTATGACTCCACCCCACCACCCTACAAGATCGTCAGCGCTTTATCCCCATTTGTTCATGTGGAAAATTGAGACCCAGAAAGATTAGATGAGTTGTCTAGAGATGCATAGCCCATCATGATCCAGACCGACTCTGAGCTCCTGTCCTGAAGTTGTCCCCTAGCTGCCTCTCAGGGGCTGTGCACAGCAGTGAACTGTCGTGAGGCCTCATTTTCCTGAGTTGTTAACTGAGTAAAACAGATAGATGTAAGGAAGGTTGTCAGGTAGATCAAATAAGAGTGTGGATGAAGTGGGTGTCCAGCCAGTTACCAGGGACAGCTTCTACATTAGGAAATGAGATGCTGGCCTCAGGATGCTGCAGGCGCCAGGGAGGAGTGTGCCTGAAGGGAGGCAGCCCCTCAGCAGAAGCAGGCACAGAGCCAACGGGGGCCAAGGTGACAGCTGAGCCCCCCAAGGGCGCCTGCTACACTACCCCTACAGGCCTCCACCAGAGCCTGGCCTCAACAGACGAGCAGCCAGATCAGAGGCTATAAATATCTCAGCTGGCACAGTCCTGGCCAAGGAATGTCTGTCAGTGCTAGGGAGTGTGGGGTGGGCTGGCCTATGTGCCTCTTGGTCTTGTGCACCCCTGTGTCTCTGTGAGCCCTGTTTAGGAGTTACCAGAATCCAGGACCCACCTCTGTAATTAAAATGGTACTCAGGCCCCAGTCCAATCATGATTCCCCAGGTTGCCGCTAGGATCCCCCAAAGACACTGGTAAAATATCAGACTCTGACTTGAAACAGCAGCTCCCCACTTTCCACCAGAGCGGAAAATCTTGATGTGCCTTGAAGCAGGGACTCTCCCCCTAACCTTCTCTCTCTCCCTGCAGTGAAAGAGTTCCTAGCCAAGGCCAAGGAAGATTTCCTGAAAAAATGGGAGAGCCCTTCTCAGGTACGCACCTCAGACCGATCAGTTCCCATGGTGACCCCTGCTTCTCATCACCAGGCCCCTACCCCATTTGTACCCTTGCACCTGGCAGCCCCTGCTCACCATGCAGCTGCCAGCAACTCCTGGGCCCCAGGCCAAGGCCGGATCTGGCCCCTGCCACCCTGCCTGGAAGAATGTCCCCTGGGTCGTCTCCACCCATTCCCCAGGGCCCCCTCTGCCGGTGGCATAGGGGACTCCCCAGCCCAGAAGTATGCAGAGAGGCACCCCTGAGCCCTCCCTTCCCTGTCCACAGAATACAGCCCAGTTGGACCAGTTTGATAGAATCAAGACCCTTGGCACCGGCTCCTTCGGGCGAGTGATGCTCGTGAAGCACAAGGAGACCGGGAACCACTACGCCATGAAGATCTTGGACAAACAGAAGGTAAGGACCAAACACTGCTGAGCTCAGAAGAGGAAAGTGGATGTGTATGTGCGTCTTGTCTTAGGCTTTGTAAGTATTCCACTGGTGGGTTTCTTGTTTGGTTTTTCTGGCTTTTTGAGATAGGGTTTCTCTGTGTACCAGCCCTGACTGTCCTGGAACTCGCTTTGTAGACCAGGCTGTCCTCGAACTCACAAAGATCTCCACTGGTGGTTTCATGTCCACTGTTAGGGTGCAGCTCAGAGGCAGAGCACTGGACCAACATCC
Organism: Microtus pennsylvanicus; assembly: GCF_037038515.1. Lineage (NCBI taxonomy): Eukaryota > Metazoa > Chordata > Mammalia > Rodentia > Cricetidae > Microtus > Microtus pennsylvanicus. The sequence continues at coordinate 85,242,054 of NC_134584.1, forward strand.
TCAAGGCCCTAGATTCCATCCTCACCCCTGCAAAAGATGAAGTAAGCGGGAAAGGATGTGAGGGTCACAGTGTAGCTGCACACACAGGCCAGAACTCTGCGAACTTCGCCATCTGCACTCAGTAGTGTCTTGGAACCTGTCCCCGTGAGTCCCCTTGTCCTCCACAGTCTGTCAGCCCCACAAGAACACACGAACACACAGGTGTTCAGAGAAAGGAAGGTTTACACGGTTCCTTGTTTTGTTTTGTTTTTCAAGATAGGGTTTCTCTGTGTAGCACTTTGTAGACCAGGGGTTGGCCTTGAACTGGAAGAGATTTGCAGAGAGTTACCTGCTTCTGCCTCCTCAGTGCTGGAATTAAAGGTGTGCGCCACCATCGCTGAACTTAGACAGAAGTTCTTTGAAAAATGTATTAGTGCCGGGTGGTGGTGGCGCACGCCTTTAATCCCAGCACTTGGGAGGCAGAGGCAGGCGGATCTCTGTGAGTTCGAGACCAGCCTGGTCTACAAGAGCTAGTTCCAGGACAGGCTCCAAAACCACAGAGAAACCCTGTCTCAAAAAAGCAAGAAAAAAAAAAAGAGAAAAATGTATTAGTGTGTGTGTGTGTGTGTGTGTGTGTGTGTGTGTGTGTGTGTGTGGCTTGTTGACCAGCTGTTTCAAAACAGTGCAGTAGAGGATGGGAGTGGAGAGATGGCTCAGTGAGTTAAAGGCGCTTGCCACCAAGTATGATAACCTTAGTTCAGTCCCCAGAACTCACATGGTGGAAGGAGAGAACCACTCCTACAAGTTGTCCTTTGGCCAAGATCAAGTGTCCTCTGACCTCTCCAAGTGTGTCATGGCATAAGCATGCACACCCCCCTCCCACACACACACATACAGAAAGTGAATTTAAAAAAAGAAATGTACAAGTTAGAAGGCTGAAGAGATACCCTTGGTGGACTAGCCGCCTCGCAGGCAAGCATGGGGATCTGAGTTCAGTCCCAGGGTGCACACAAAGCCCAGCACAGCAGCGCTGTTCGTGTCAGGACTCCTGGTGTGAGCTAGGGCTGAGAGCCTGTCCTGTGTAGCAGCAGACAGGAACCTACCATTAAACAAGTTGGAAGGTGAGGACCTATACCCAGTTGTCCTCTGATCTTCACACGTGCCATGGTACACACACCTGGACGCACACAAACACGCAGAACAGTTTTGTTTTATGAGATCGGGTTTCTCTGTGTAGCTCTGGCTGTCCTTGAACTCAGAGATCCGCCTGCCTCTCCCTGCCTCTCTGATTGAGGAAGCTCCCCATGGTCATCCTCAACATGTGTGTGCACACACGAATGCATACACAGACCCACACGGAATTTTATTTTAAAGCTGTGTGTGAGGGAACATTCCAGCACTGAGGAGGGAGTAGGTGGATGAGGAAGTTGAGGTCATCCTCACAGCAAATCCTTTGCCATCCTGGCTGTGTGATACCCTGCCTTAAAATAACAAAAAAAAAAAAAAAAAAAAAAACTTTGTTTGGAAATGGAGTCTCGCTTTGTAGCCAGACTGCCTTCAAACTTGAGATCCTCCTGCCTCTGCTTCCAGAGTACCTGGGTGACAGGTGTGTGTCGCTATTTGCAGCTTTTCATAAGGACTGCATATGTACAAGTGTGTGTTTTTGTGTCTGTGTATGCATGTACGAGGTAGAGATATAAGATCTATACCAGGTCTCTCCTTTAGTCATTGTCCATGTTCACCATCATTGTCGTGATCATCATCATCATCTCATCATCATCATCATCATCATCATTATGTTTCTCTCTGTAGCCCTGGTTATCCCTGGAACTCACTCTGTAAACCAGGCTGGCCTCGACCTGGCCTCAAACAAAAGATATCTGCCTTCCTCTGCCTCCTGGAAGAAAATGCAATACCACACCTGGCTCTCCACTTTATTTTACCAAGCTTGGAGTGGGGCTGGTTGGCCACCAAGCACCAGGGAATCACCTGTCTTCCCCTACCAGTGCTGGGGTTGTAGGTGCACACCACCACACCTGGCTTTTCCATAGGTGCTGAGGATCTGAACTCAGGACCTCATGCTTCTGCTGTGGGCGGGCACTTTACCAACTGAGCCATCCCTCAACCCTTCCATAACGACTTCCTTAAAACTGTGTGCGTATGTGAGTGCGTGTGCCTGTGGATGCAGGTGTGCGCACACCTGCGGGTGTGTTTGTAGGTACCTGTGGCAGCTAGAGGCATTGGATCTCCCAGGAGCTAGAATTAGAGGCATTTGTGAGCCACCTGACATGGGTGCTGGGACTCAAACTTTAGTCTTCTGCAAAATGCGTTCACACTTGCTTTTGGCCACTAAGATACCTGTCCAGACCCATGAAGATCTCCTCTGATCCTGTTTGATGATGACACCGAGACACAGCACGGGTCACAGGATTTCTTCATTGCACTTTATTTCTGTTTGTATGTGGTCCTGGGTCTTTCACATTCTAGGGAGTTGTTCTACCACTGAGCTGCCCCTGAACCCTAACAGAGGGATTTTGACATTTTCTTGCTAGTCCATCAAAAGCATACAAAGAAACAGGTGATTTTTTTTTGTTGTTGTTGTTCTTTCCAGCTACTGGGGCTAGAACTCAAGACCCACATCTGTTAATCTACCACTGGGCTACATAACCACCCTGGAATTTATTTTAACCATGTTTGCAATTAATACAGTGGATCTGTCATAGTCATTTCTATGCTACCAGTGTACGTAAAGGTGATTGGTTGGTTGGTTTTAAGACACAGTCATCTATCCAAGCCCAGCTTCACATTCTTTTTGTTTGTTTGTTTTTGTTTTTGTTTTTGAAGCCTGTCTTGGAACTCACTCTGTAGACCAGGCTGACCTCAAACTCAGAGATCCGCCTCCCTCTGCCTTCAAAGTGCCGGGATTAAAGGCATGCACCACTACCACCTAGCCTTGCTTCAAATTCTGTGTAGCCAAGGCTAGCCGTGAGCTCCTGCTTGCTCTGCCTCCTCAGTGCTGGGATGTTTAGACTGCATGCACTGCCACACCGGGCTCAGTTGTTGCTGCTCCTTTTGGTTTTGTTACATTTTTTTTTATTGGGGGCTGGGAGATGAGAGCCACAGCAACACTGTAGAGGACAGAGGACAGCAGGAGTCGTACTCTCTTTTTGCCATGTGGGTTCTAGGGATTGAACTCAGCTCACCAGATTTGGATCAAATTTGACAGTCTTGTTTTTGAGGCAAGGTCTTGGTATGTAGCCCAGGCTGCCCTCACACGTGAAGTCTTCCTGAATGCAGAGATCACAGTGAAACAGCTTGTGATTTTTTTTTCATGTTAAGTAGTTTGGAATGCACTGAATTTTATTTTCGGGGTGTGTGTGTTTGTGTAAGTATGTGTTTGTGTATGTGTGAGTGTGTTTTGAGATGGGATCTCACATAGCCTAGGCTGGTGCTTCTGTGTAGGCAGAGTTGTTCTTGAACCCCAGATCCTCCTGCCTCAGTCTCTCAAGTGTACACCAAAGCCAGGTCATCTTGTACCTGCAAATCCGTGGAAAGGCAAGAAAGGATGCAGAAGCTGACAGCCTTGCCAGGGCACAGTTGTTTCACATGTGCCTGTTGCTGAGGGGGCGCTGGCAACATGGCTCAGCACAGAAAGGTGCTGCCAAGCCTGATGACCCAAATTTGACCTCCAGGACTCACGAGGAAAAGGGGGACAGACTTCCTCAGCTTGTTCTCTGACCTCCACATGTATGCCTTGGCATGCACAGGTTGCCCACAACATAAATATAAATAAAAAATAAATTTAGAGTTTCGGCCATCAGGAGCTAATCTAGCACATGCAAAGTCCTGGGTCCCATGTCTGACACGGCAAGAGATTAAAAAAAAAAAAAAGTACTTGACCAGAAAAAGAAAAACTGATTTCTAAGCTGCCATGCCTTTGGGTCTCGCTGGTGTCATTAAGTCTCCTACCCTTGCAGGCAGCCTTCTCTGCTCCCCCCCCCCCCACTTTCCAGACTTTTCCAGGTGTCTGATAGGGGCCTTTGTAAGCCCCAGGCTCCCTCTCCCAAAATTCTTCTGGTTTTGGGGGCTCCTACACATGCTTTCTGCCCTAGTTGTGTGCCACGTAAGGACTGTCAGCTCTTAGCATGCAGCCAGGGCCGTGGATATCTGGCTAAAGAAATAGCCCCCACTCCCATCTTCCTGGTCCTCACCTAGCCTAGGGAATGAGGCCCCTCCCACACCTCTTTTCTGCCTCAGGTGGTGAAGCTGAAGCAGATTGAGCATACTCTAAATGAGAAACGCATCCTGCAGGCTGTCAACTTCCCGTTCCTGGTCAGACTTGAATTCTCCTTCAAGGTAAGGACCACAGCCAGGGCTTCAGGAGGGTGGAGGGTGGCTCCGGGCCCATACTGAGCATGGCCTCCTGATCCCCCGGGCTGGGGCACCCACTTTGAAGGAAGAAGACCCTTGGAGGAAGAATGCCAGAAACGGGTGGACTGGGGCCCTGGGCCCCTCCAATTGAGCTCTTCAGCTAGTCAGCTGCTAGTTCAGTAACTTCGGGCCTCACCCAGCCTGAGTGACCTCCAGAGTCACCACCCTGACTCATTCCAGGAACCCCAACTGCCACTCGGCAACCAGGGAGCTGCGCCTCCCTGTGCCCTGCAGGAGAGGCACTGACCACACTGGGCCTTGCTCTTCTCATCTGTGAAATGGGACTCAGCACAGCCCTCCTATTGTGAGGTTGTAAGAGTAAGGAGTTCTCACAGGTGCATAAGAGCCTGTGGGAATGCCTCTCAGACAGACAGTCACCAGAGCCCGTCCCCATAGAGCCCATCCCCACAGAGCCCGTCCCCAAGAGCCTGTCCCCACAGATCCTGTCCCCACCAGAGCCCGTCCCAGAAGTTCCCCATGCAGAAGCTGTACAGAAGTTCAGAGTTTTTTAAAATTTTTTTGTTTTTGTTTTTGTTTTTTCAAGGCATAATTCCTCTGTGTAGCCCTGGCTGTCCTGAAACTTGATCTGTAGACCAGGCTGGCCTCAAACTCAGAGATCTGCCTGTCTCTGCCTCCCAAGTGCTGGGATCAAAGGAATGAGCCACCATGCCTGGCATAGTTTTTGTTTTTTGAGACAGGGTCTCACTATGTAGCCCAAGCTGGCCCAGAATTCACCATCCCTCCTGCCTGAGCTTCCGAGAGCTGGAATCATAGGTGTACAACATGGCTCCTTATCAGTTTTGTTTTGTTTCTTGCGGTGTTAGAAATGGAACTCGGTGCTGTGTGTGTGGGAGACAAGTGCTCCACAGTTGAGCCGCGTCCCCAGTCCCATAATAACCTTCTGTTCTTTTGGTGGTGAGCGTGGAAAGGCAGAGCTACCTCTCCGACAACCTGTCAGACTTTTGTTCTCAGCAGGGCTTATGTTTTCTTCTTACTCTCCAGCCCAGGCTGATCTCAGAGTCTTCGTCCACCCCAGCAGCTGAGACTCCAGCTGTGTCCCACCCTGCCCCACATGGTTTTGTTCTGGGTCCTGCAAATTCTGTGGCCTGTCTTACCTGTTTGGCAGATGATGGAACTGAGGTTGAAACAGTAGCCATTGCAGAACTACAGCTAGCCAGGGCCCAAATCCTCTCCTTCTCCCCTGTGAGAACAGAGCAGCAGCCTCCTCTTCCTGCTCCCAGAGAAAATGCAGCTCCTGGTGCTTGAAGCATGGGCCGTTGGGAAGATAGTTGTCACTGAGGGTTTGTGCTTGCTCCTCCAGCCACTGTGGTCTTCAGCTGGGGCCCAGTGCCTGGAGACAGGGCCTTGACTCGCTTTGCCTCCCACAGGACAACTCAAACTTATACATGGTCATGGAGTATGTACCTGGTGGGGAGATGTTCTCCCACTTACGACGGATCGGAAGGTTCAGGTAAGCAGGCCCCACCCCTGCTACCCAGGGGCTACTATCCAGGGACATAGAAGAGTCCAGTCTGCTTAGAAATGGAAAGTGATGTCTCTGGGTTCTGGTGGGATTTTGTTTTGTTTTGATTTGTTTGTGTGTGTTGTTTATTGATGGGGTCTTGGTGTGTGTGTGTTATTTATTGATGGGGTCTTGCTCTGTGTGTGTGTGTGTGTGTGTGTGTGTGTGTTGTTTATTGATGGGGTCTTGCTAAAGAGCCAGAGCTGGTCTTTGGCTCAAGATCCTCTTGGTCCTGCCTCCTGAGTGCTGATGTGACAGGCGGATGTCACCACACTCAGCCCCTGTGACGTTTTGTTCCTGTTATGCTAAGCAATTTGTGATGTTTCAGCCAGCCAAGCTGAGTGACCAGGACAGAAACGGAGAGAGAGAGAGAGAGAGAGAGAGAGAGAGAGAGAGAGAGAGAGAGAGATCATACTATGTAGTCCAGGCTAACCTTCAAATCCTAGGCTGACTCTCTTCTTCTCTCTCAGCTTCCTGGAACCACAGAAACTCACCATTGCACCTAGCAAGATTTTTTTAAATTAGTGGATAATTTTATGTAGTTTTAAATTTTATACTATTTGTCACTTAACAAGTAGATATAAATATATCTTTTTTTTTTTTTTTTTGGTTTTTCGAGACAGGGTTTCTCTGTGGCTTTGGAGCCTGTCCTGGAACTAGCTCTTGTAGACCAGGCTGGTCTCGAACTCACAGAGATCCACCTGCCTCTGCCTCCCGACTGCTGGGATTAAAGGCGTGCGCCACCACCGCCCGGCTTAAATATATCTCGTATACACTAAAATCCAAACATCTTGTCAAGTGTCAGTGGTGCACACCTCTAGTCCCAGCACTGAGGATATCGAGGCAGGAGGATCAGGAGTTCGAGGCTAGCCTAGGCTGCATAAAAAGCCCCTTTCTCAAACACAAGCAACCGCCTTCAAAACCAAATCAGAAAGCAAAGTCTCCGTGAGCTACTGTGAGGGTTGCCTTAGTCAGGAGCGCACGACCTTCCCTTTCATTTCTGTCATCTTCCAAATGCTGGCCAGGCCCTGAGCATGGTTTTCTGGTCCCTTGTGCTCCCTTTTCTCTAAAGCCCTTCTCCCTTCTGTGTGGCTGCCCTCCTTGCTGGTCCTTTCTCTCCCTGGAGGCTCTCTAAAAGTTGTCCTGGTTTTGTGAGCTTCAGCTTCGCTTGACCTGTAGCACTTGGTGGTTGACCCTATGGGGTGTTTGGGGGTTATTTTTGTTTGGTTTTGAGACAGGGTCTTTTTATGTAACTTTGGCTAACCTGGAACTTACCTGTAGACCAGAGCTACCTAAAGCTTACAGGTCTCTGGAACACTGGCGTTCAAGGTGTACGCCATCATGCCTGGCAAGGTGGCCTTTGTTTTGACACTTGTCTGGACCCTGGTGACTTTCTTCCAAGTCTTTGATTATCAGACAAAACCCCTTAAACTGCTTCCTTGGGTAAGGTGACTCCTCACCTAGGCGCTTGTCCCCTCTAAGCCTTCCAGCTCGAGTTTCTTTTAGCTGACTTTGGTATAGAATTGTACAGCTTAGACTCTGGGGAGATGGAAAGCTTCATTTTTTTGTTGTTGTAGTTTGTTTTGTTTTTAACACAGGGTCTCACTAAGTAGTCTGGGCCAGCCTGGAACGCATAATATAGTCCAGACTGGCCTCAAACATACGCCAGTCCTTCTGCCTCTGCCTCCCAGTGCCCTGATGACAGATATGTGCCACCATGTCAGGCTCCCCAGTTTTTGCACTACTGGTTGGGTCTGTGTGACCCAGGTTGTCTTGGAATCCTGGGGTCATGTAATCCCTCTACCTCAGCCCCCCACATAGCTGGAACTACTAGAGCACGGCATCATGCCCAGCCTTGAATCTACGTTTTGATTAGCTAGACACGGGATGTCTTACTCTGTGGGCACATAGACCCACTTGCTGGACCACTCGGATGTGGTCATGCTCACCCACACATCCCCTCCTGGCTTGTCCCCACCAGCGAGCCCCACGCCCGTTTCTACGCGGCACAGATCGTCCTGACCTTTGAGTATCTGCACTCCCTGGACCTCATCTACCGGGACCTGAAGCCCGAGAACCTTCTCATCGACCAGCAGGGCTATATTCAGGTGCCCATGGCCGGGGGAGGGCGCTCCCGGGCACATGGAAGCCTGCAGCCCTTCTTCCTACCTACTACTGCCTATTCTTGTGCCTACAGGTGACAGACTTCGGTTTTGCCAAGCGTGTGAAAGGCCGTACTTGGACCTTGTGTGGGACCCCTGAGTACTTGGCCCCTGAGATTATCCTAAGCAAAGTAGGCACCTCACCAGCCTGCCCCACCCCTGAGGCCTGCTCCACCTCACTAGCCCACCCTGCCCCTGAGGAATCATCTCCTCTTCACCTTCTTGCTTCATCGAATGGCCCCCCATCTTGCTCTAGGGCTACAACAAGGCTGTGGACTGGTGGGCTCTCGGGGTCCTCATCTACGAGATGGCTGCTGGTTACCCGCCCTTCTTCGCTGACCAGCCTATCCAGATCTACGAGAAAATCGTCTCTGGGAAGGTGAGGCCAGGATGTGGAGCTCATCCCTGGAAGGAACCGAAACCGCCTTCCACATTTCCCCCACCAACCCGTCACCCTAACACCCAGGAGCCTGAGGCAGGAGCATCTGAGGCCAGCCTGAGCCACATAGAAATTTCCAAGAGAGCCTGGGATAACTAGTGAAACAGAAAAATCAAGGAAGAGGGGTGTGACTCAGTAGTAGAGCAGTGGCCTAGCATGGATACCCCAGCAACACAGACACACACACAGCTGTGCCCCTGGTCCTGCCCACCGTGGAACACCACTGTTGACATAATGTGGAAACTCCTCAAGTGAGGAGTGGCGCTCTCTTTCTCTCTGTCTGTCTCTCTCTCTCTCTCTCTCTCTCTCTCTCTCTCTCTCTCTCTCTCTCTCTCTCTCTCTCTCTCTCCAATGCTTTGGAGCATCTGTCTCACAACTGACAGAACTGAGGAAGCCTGAGCCACACCAGAACCCTGGATACAGAAAGTGCTGCCCTGACAGACCAGAACAAACTTGTTCCCGTATGTCTGCCCCAGCCATTCCAGCAAACCTCATGCTGCTGTAGCTATGTACTCTTTCTAGACGTGGGGTCTCCTTAGTCACCCTGGCACGGTGGCACAGCACTCTTCAGTGGTAGTCCAGACCAGTTGGGTTACAGAGACAACCGCAGCAGTGTTCCTTTCAGGAGGACTGCTCGTGTCCTCAGCATTCATTAGCCCTGGGTCACTCTTCAGCCTGAAGAAAGGGCACCCCTGTAGGAGAGGTGAGGAAACTGAGGTACAGAAAGGGAGTGTGACCGGTCTGAGTTTGCACCATGAGAAGTACGTGGAAGCCTCAGTGTGGGGCCGTGCTGAGAATCCCAGCCCTGTGTTCAGCAACCCCACCTAGCAGGGGGGCCTGGCTGTCACCCCACTCTCTTCAGCCGCTGGTTGGCTCCAAGTCTCCATATGCTCAGACAGTTGTGGGCACAGCCCGGCTCCAGGTCCCAGCCCTGCCACAGCTACTAGGTGAAGTGAGACAAACCGACTTTGATTCTCTGAGCCTCATTTACCCATCAGCCATCTGACCTCTGGGAACTCAGGGCTGGGCACACACTCACCATCGCCTGTGAGTGAAATATGAGCACCTCCCATCAGAGAGGAGAAGCAGCAGACAGCCAGGGGGTGTGGCAGCATGAGCTTCGCTTCTTTTTCTTTCTTTTTTCTTTCTTTCTTTCTTTCTTTCTTTCTTTCTTTCTTTCTTTTTTTTTTTTTGACACAGGGTCTGTCTCACTTTGTAGCCCTGAGTAGGTTAGATTTACTATGTACACTAGGCTGATAGCTAACACGGAAATCTATCTGCCAAGTGCTTTTTATCCTAGCATTCATAAGGCTGAGGCAGGAGGATTGTTGTGAGGTTAGATAAAGAGATTTTAGACCTGTTACAGGATGTCACTCAGAAGAAACACTAAATGGAAAACTGAAATGTCAAAGATGGTGGCTTAGTACAAAAAAGTCCATGGGCCGGGCGGTGGTGACGCTCACTTTTAATCCCAGCACGTGGGAGACAGAGGCAGGTGGATGTCTGTGATTTGAAGCCAGCCTGGTCTACAAAGCTAGTTCCAGGACAGCTAGGGCTGTTACACAGAGAAACCCTGTCTTGAAAAAAACGGGAAAAAAAAAAAAAGCACCATGGATGAGGTGAGGAGAAAGCGAGGGAATTCCCTTGTTTTAAAAACAAGAGTCCCAGGTTGGACTCCAGCTCCACGTGTAATCAAGGTCACCCTTGAACTCAGGGTCCTGCTGCTGCCTCCCAAGTCCTGGGTTAGGTTAACAGGCGCGCACAAACGGCTGAGCATAATCCCCTTCTTTGTAGCAATTTACAGTTCCCACGGGCCCTGATCACGTTATCTCACCACACACAGAACCCTGGGACGTGGCCGGCACAGGCCTGGAGAGGTTAAGGACCCTGGCCAAGGTCACACAGCCCAGGAGAGGAGTAGCAGGGACCAGTTGGTTTTCTTTTCTTTTCTTCCTTTGGGTCTGCTTCTCTTGCTAGTCTGCCTTCCCTTTCTTCCTTTCCTCCTTCCTCCTTTTTTTCTTCCCTTCTCTACTGTTTTTCCTTCAGTTTGTTTACATCTGTTCATTGTGCCTGTGCCTGTGTCAGCTTTCAAGATCAGTCCTCTCCACCATGTGCGCCTTGGCTCGCAAGCTCAGATCATCAGGCTTGGCAACAAGTACCTTTGCCTGCTGAGCCTTTTCTCCAGCCCTTTTGTGTTTTTGTTTTCGTTTTGTTTCTTTTCTTTCTTTCTTTTTTTTTCTTTTTTTTTTTTTTTTTGAGACAGGGTTTCTTTGTAGCTTTGGTGCCTGTCCTGGAACTCACTTTGTAGACCAGGCTGCCCTGGAACTCACAGAGATCTGCCTGCCTCTGCCTCCCAAGTGCTGGAATTAAAGATGTGTGCCACGACCACCCTGCTTGTTTTGTTTCTTTTACAGCAGGATCTCACTATGTATCCCTGGCACTCAACCTTCCTGCATTAGCCCCCAAAGTGCAGGAATGACAGGCTCCTGGAAGTCAGTTCTTTTGTTTTGTTTTAACTTTTTTATTGAGCTATACATTTTTCTCCACTCCCCTCCCTATGTATACAGTATTCTGTCTGCATGTATGCCTACAGGTCAGAAGAGGGCACCAAATCTCATTACAGATAGTTATGAGCCACCATGTGGTTGCTGGGAATTGAACTCAGGACCTTTGGAAGAGCAGGCAATGCTCTTAACCTCTGAGCCATCTCTCCAGCCCCCTTTTTTAACTTTTTTATTGAGCTGTATATTTTTCTCCCCTCCCCTCCCTATGTATACAGTATTCTGTCTGCATGTATGCCTACAGGTCAGAAGAGGGCACCAAATCTCATTACAGATAGTTATGAGCCACCATGTGGTTGCTGGGAATTGAACTCAGGACCTTTGGAAGAGCAGGCAATGCTCTTAACCTCTGAGCCATCTCTCCAGCCCCCTTTTTTAACTTTTTTATTGAGCTGTATATTTTTCTCCCCTCCCCTCCCTATGTATACAGTATTCTGTCTGCATGTATGCCTACAGGTCAGAAGAGGGCACCAAATCTCATTACAGATAGTTATGAGCCACCATGTGGTTGCTGGGAATTGAACTCAGGACCTTTGGAAGAACAGCCAGTGCTTTTAACCTCAGAGCCATCTCTCCAGCCCTGGAAGTAGTTCTTACCGGTATAAATTCAGAGGCTGTACAGGGATGTGCAGAGCCTCTGGAGGTGGATGGCTGGAAGAACTGGCCCTGAAGGAATGCGGAGTGAGAAAGGAAATATTCTTAATTCAGAAGCCCTCAGACTCCAGCAGAGCTGGCTGAAGAATCCTAGTCGAGGATCTAAGTCTTCAGACCTGAGATAAACCTCCTACAGTTGTTTCCTGTGACCTTGGGATAGTTGATTCTCAGCCCCTACCCAGAATTCCTAAACCAGCAAACCCAGAGGGGACTCAGCATATAAATTTTTTTTTTGTTTGCATGGCTGCTAGGGCCTAAAGGCAGAGTACTGTGTGCGGTGAGCTACTGACCTGCTACAGCGCAGTAGGCTAGCTCCAACAGCCATTTCTGTTTACTTACTTTAGTTTTTCAGTTATGTGTATATTTGTGTGTCTGTAGGTGTGTACACATAGTGTAGGTACCCTTGTAGGCCAAAGGCATTGGATCCCCTGAGGCTGGAGTTACAGGTGGTTGTGAGCCACCATGTGGGTCCTCTCCAAGAGCAGAGCCATCCATCAGTCCAACAATGAGCCTTCTTTTTTAAAATTCCTTTCTTTCTTTTGAGGCAAGGTTTTATTTAGCCTTGGCTGGTCTGGAACTTACTGTGTAGATCATGCTGGCCTTAAATAACTCAATCACAAAGACCTGCCTGCCTCTGCCTGAGGGCTGGGATTATGAGGGCCACCACACTCCAGCAAGCCATTTTAACAGATTTTCCTCTGTAGACTGTTAGATAAGACAGGTACCATCCAGCCAGAGTGTAATGATAAACGCCTGAAGTTCTCACACTCAGATGTTCAAGGCCCAGCTTAGCTACACGTTAAGGTCCTGTCGTGCATGGTGTGGTGGAGCTCAGATTTAATCCCAGCACTGGGGAGGCAGATGCAGGTAGATTTCTGAGTTCCAGGACAGCCAGGCCTACTCAGAGATATCCTGTGCGTGTGGTTTTTTTTTTGGGGGGGGGTTACTGTCTCTAAAAGTGGAAAAGGCAGCATTGTGTACCCCTGAATCTGTGAGCAGCACCCCATTCTATCTGCACCCCCTTCCAGGTGCGGTTCCCATCCCACTTCAGCTCCGACTTGAAGGACCTGCTACGGAACCTTCTGCAGGTGGATCTTACCAAGCGCTTTGGGAACCTCAAGAATGGGGTCAATGACATTAAGAACCATAAGTGGTTTGCCACGACTGACTGGATTGCCATCTATCAAAGAAAGGTGGGTTTCATTTTTCCCAGCATGTCCAGAGTTGGGGAAAGGGAAGGAGACAGCGATGGGATCTTGTGAATGGCCTGTTAAGCCCAGGATCAAACACCAGAAGGCTTCCTGGAGCTGGTAAGGGACTGGACATGGGATGCTGGGGTCTTCTGGCCACTCTGTGGTCTTGGGCAGGAAATATTCTCTGGGAAATGACATCCATTTGGTTAAGTTGGCATGCAAAGAAGACACAGTGCCCTAACGTTGAGCACAGGCCTGGGCCACAGCAGTGTCTCCTGAATATTAGGCCATTCATCCTTATTGTTGTACTGGTGTGAGGTCAGCTAATGAGCTCTGGGCGATTCTCGATCCCTCTCCAGGTGGAAGCTCCCTTCATACCAAAGTTTAAAGGCCCTGGGGACACGAGTAACTTTGACGACTATGAGGAGGAAGAGATCCGGGTCTCCATCAATGAGAAATGTGGCAAGGAGTTTACTGAGTTTTAGGGGTGTGCTTGTGCCCCATGGGTTTTCTTTCATTCTTTCTTTTTCTTTCTTTCTTTTTTTTTTTTCTTTCTGGTTGGGGGTGGGAGGGTTGGATCGAACAGCCAGAGGGCCCTAGAGTTCCATGCATCTAAATTAACACCCACTCCACATCCCCAGGTTAGGGAGAGCAGGAAAGCCAGATATGGGGAAGGGGCAACATCAGCTGCTCCCCTTCTCCCCCACACGTCTCTGCCTGTTTTCAATGGATTTCTCAGCTCCAGTCACACCCAGTCTTACTGGTGTATCCAAGGGCAGGGTCTGGAAAGAGGGGCGCAAATTTGCCCCAGCCTCCACCCCCAAGCCAGCACTGGACACTAAGAACGAACAGAAAAGCCAACCTTCCCTTCCATGCAGTCCTACTTGGAAAGGGAGATTTTAGTCACATGTACAGAGGGCTGCTTGCTAGTAGGGTTTTTTTCTTTTCTTTTTTCTTTTTCTTTTTTTTTTAAATTTTCATTTAAATTAAGTTCCACCAGTGCCTCCCACCCTCCAAAGTGTCCCACCCCTCCCAAAACCCCTCGCCACTCCCCAAATCCACTCTGATGAGGCCGGGGTAGCCAACTGACTCTTGTCAAGGAAGGAACTGGGCTTTGAACCTCGCCCTGTGCTGCTAGCTTCCCGGCCCCCCCTCTCCAGGGGTCTCATGCCAATTCTTCCGCGCATCAGCCCCCTTAAGAAGCCCCTCCGATCCTGGGCGCCTCACTTCTAGCTTAGCTGTCAGCTGTCCATCACCTCTTGCTGTGCATCCCCACTCACTGCACCCCCAAGTCTGATTGTGCTTTTCTCTCAATAGAAAGGTGGGGAGCGACTGGGAAATTATCCCAGTTATCCCTGTGTTTGTCCCTCTTGTAACTTCTCCCAAACAGGAGGAGCTCTCAGGCCTGGGTGGGGGCCCCGGGTGGGCGAGGGGGGCCGTTCAACCTGTGTGCTGGAAGGATGAGACTTCCTCTTGAACAGTGTGCTGTTGTAAACATATTTGAAAACTATTACCAATAAAGTTTTGTTTTAAAATAAAAGTGTCGCTGGTATTCCCGACTTCGATCACACCGTCACACCCTCAGGGTGTTGGAAAGGGAATTTCGGACCTCAGCGTCCAGGCTCTGGAGACCCCAGCTCGGGGACCCTGGAGAAACCGGGCTTAGCTGGAATTCCTGCACTTCCTCCGCCCCGCCAGAGAAAGGAGGGGTGGGGTGGGCAAACTGTCCTTTGACCCTGAGTTCGGGGGTCCTCAAATCTGCTCGCACCCCTACTTCGTCTAGTCCTGGACCGAAGGGGACTGGAGGGAGGTGCCCGGGCCGGTACGGTCAAACTGCAGCGGGATCGGCCGGGTAGAAGGAGAAGGGGAGACCCGCACGCCCCCAAGCCCTCATCTAGGTGCGGCAGGGCCGCTGGTGAGCTCTCCGCGGCTCCCCAGAAGCGCGGCGCGTCGGGCCGCGGCGCGGCTAGTTCCCGGTAAGTGCGGTCCCGAGAGCGCTGCGCGCGGAGAGGCGTGGAGAGGGGGCTGGGCGCCGAGGACGTCTGGGTCCCGCGCCCAATGGCTGGAGGGCGGCCGAACGCCGCCCGCGCGCCCCGCCCGCCCCCTGTCCCCTCCCCCCCTGCGCTCCCCTCCCCCTCCCCCGCCCGCCGCGCTCCCCGCCCCCGATCCGGCGCCAACTCCGCGGCGCCTCCTTAAAAAGCGCGCGGGAGTTGTAAGGGGGGGCCGGAGCGAGCCGGAGTGAGCTAGAGAGCCGGGTACACGGGGCGGGCGGGGGCCTGGGCTCCACCTTAAAAGCGGGCGCGTGGGGGTGGGAGGGAGCGAGGAAGGCGGGCAGCGGGGGAGGGCGAGCAGGAAGGGGGGCCGGAGTGTCCCGGGCGCAGGGCGCGCGTGCGGCGGCGGCGGCGGGGAGGGGCCGGCCGCGCCGCGCTCCCCTCCTCCCTCCTCGCATCCCCGGCCCCGCGCGCGCCCAGCAGAAGCGGGGCTGTTGTGTGCGTGCGTGCGAGTGAGTGAGTGTGTGCATATTTTTTTCCTCTTTTCTTTCTCTCTCACTATTTTTTTTTCTGTCTCTCTCGCGCGCTCTCCTCTCTCTCTCTCTCTCTCTCTCTCTTTTTTTTTTTTTTTTTTTGCGAAGAAACAGCAGCGCCGCCGCCGCTCCGCCGAGGCGCTGCGCCCCCCGGGGGGAGGCGGAGGAGGCGGGCAGCGGCGGAGGGAGGGGAGCGGGGAGGGGGCGCCGCGCTGGGAGGGAGGCAGCGCGCACCGTGCAGCCGGGCCGGGCGGGAGGCATGGCGGGGCCCCCGGCCCTACCCCCGCCGGAGACGGCGGCGGCCGCCACCACGGCGGCCGCCGCCTCGTCGTCCGCCGCTTCCCCGCACTACCAAGAGTGGATTCTGGACACCATCGACTCGCTGCGCTCGCGCAAGGCGCGGCCGGACCTGGAGCGCATCTGCCGGATGGTGCGGCGGCGGCACGGCCCGGAGCCCGAGCGCACGCGCGCGGAGCTCGAGAAACTGATCCAGCAGCGCGCCGTGCTCCGGGTCAGCTACAAGGGGAGCATCTCGTACCGCAACGCGGCGCGCGTCCAGCCGCCCCGCCGCGGAGCCACCCCGCCCGCCCCGCCGCGCGTCCCCCGCGGGGGCCCCGCCGCGCCGCCGCCCACGCCCGCCCCGCCGCCCGCGCCCGTCGCCGCCCCGACCCGGGCGCCCCGCGCGGCCGCCGCCACAGCGCCCCCTTCTCCCGGCCCCGCGCAGCCGGGTTCCCGGGCGCAGCGGGCCGCGCCCCTGGCCGCGCCGCCACCAGCGCCCGCCGCGCCCCCGGCCGCGGCGCCCCCAGCCGGCCCGCGCCGTGCACCGCCGCCCGCCGTCGCCGCCCGGGAGCCTCCGCCGCCGGCGCCGCCACAGCAGCAGCAGCCGCCACCGCCGCAGCCACAGCCGCCGCCGGAGGGGGGCGCGGCGCGGGCGGGCGGCCCGGCGCGGCCCGTGAGCCTGCGGGAAGTCGTGCGCTACCTCGGGGGCAGCGGCGGCCCCAGCGGCCGCCTTACTCGCGGCCGCGTGCAGGGGCTGCTGGAAGAGGAGGCGGCACGGAGCCGTCTGGAGCGCACCCGCTTGGGAGCGCTCGCACTGCCCCGCGGAGACAGGCCGGGACGGGCGCCGCCGGCCGCTAGCGCACGCGCGGCGCGGAGCAAGGTGAGCGCACCGGGCAGGTGCGGGCGAAGTTGGCGGGGACTAGAGCCCCGGGAGGGAGCGGGACGTCAGGTGGCCGGGGTTCGTCCACGGTCCCCGCGGACTCAGAGCGCGGTGATCTTGGTCAGTGACCTGATCTGCCGGAGCCTCAGTTTCCTCGGCTGTAAACCGAGAATTGCTGATAGTAGCGACCCCTGGGGGTTGTTGAGCGAGTTTAGTAAGACTTGGCTATTGAGGGCTTTATTAACCCAGAGCCTGGCACGGAAACGACAGCATAAAAGTTGCTCCGTGTTGTTGTCAAAGGTGGCGTCGGACACTGGATTCCATCCGGGACTAGAAGAACTCTAACTCTGCCTGCTTCTTTCTCTGGCCCCAGAGAGGTGGAGAAGAGCGGGTGTTTGAGAAAGAAGAGGAAGACGATGATGAAGACGAGGAAGAGGAGGAGGACAATATATCAGAGGGCTCAGAAGTGCCTGAGAGTGACCGCCCCGCAGGTGCTCAGCACCACCAGATTAATGGAGAGCGGGCCCCTCAGAGTGCGAAGGAAAGGGTCAAGGAGTGGTCGTCCTGTGGACCCTACCAGGGCCAGGATGAAGGGCGGGGACCAGCACCTGGCAGCTGCACACGCCAGGTGTTCTCGATGACAGCTATGAATAAAGAAGGGGGGTCAGGTAAGGACCCCCTCGGGGTCGGGCGGTGCAGAGCCGGGAGCTGTGACCTCTAGCCTGGAGACTGACTGCCACTTGCTTTTGCTTCCCAGCTTGTGTTACAGCTGCTCCAGATTCGCCATCTCCTGTGCCTTTGCCCCCAGGAAAACCAGCCCTACCTGGGGCTGATGGGACACCTTTTGGCTGTCCGTAAGTGGAGGCATTAGGAACATTGGGGTTAGCACCTGGGCGTGTTGGACAATCAGAGCTGTGTGGTTGTATGGTGGTCACTGTTGCTCTCTGTTCTGATGCAGTCCTGGACGCAAAGAGAAGCCAACCGACCCAGTGGAGTGGACAGTCATGGATGTGGTGGAGTACTTCACTGAGGCAGGCTTCCCGGAGCAGGCCACTGCTTTTCAGGAGCAGGTGAGTTCCCCGCCTGTGACTGCGCACCGCTCTGCCCAGGCCCTCACAGGTGTTCACTGACATGCCCTTTCTGTCCTGCCCAGGAAATTGATGGCAAGTCTTTGTTGCTCATGCAACGGACAGATGTGCTGACTGGCCTGTCCATCCGCCTGGGCCCAGCCCTGAAGATCTACGAGCACCACATCAAGGTGCTCCAGCAAGGCCATTTTGAGGAGGATGACCCTGATGGCTTCCTCGGCTGAGTGCCAGCCTTGCCCCTACCCCAGCCAGTCCAGATCGTATCACAGCGCCCTGACAGTCCAGGAACTGGACATAGGGACACCCTCGACCTTCCTAACAGACTCCAATGAGGGGGTACCCTCCTCCATTTCTCCCTTTTCTCACACCCCTACCTTAGTACATCTCCTCTCCACAGCCATGGAGTGTGGGGTAGGAGGACTTGGTTGGCCCATTCACAGGGGCCACCCTTTCTCCCCAAACCAGGACATTTTTGAAAAACAAAAAATCAGGGGAGCTTCCTGTGGCCCCCAAACCCTCTTCAGTTCAGCCAGATGTTATCTTATATAAGTGTTCTGTTCTGCCTGTCCTGGTGGTGGGTTCTGCTCCACCACCCGTTCCCTGCCCCCCACCCTGACCTCTAGCCTCTGGAAAACAGGTGAGGTAAGGGACCTTGGGTCCTCTGGCTCCTTCCCTTTCTGTCTGTCCATTGTTGCTCCACCTGGCTGTATGGCTTTTTAATATTGCACCGAAGGTTTTTTAAATAAAACTTTAAAAAAAAAAGAGTCCATTTTTCTGAATGGAGGCAGGAGGTGCAAAGAGCCTTGAGTTTAGTGTGGGGGCAAGAGGGAAGAACAGTGCCTGCTTTGCCCAGCCCCCCAGAAGGGCTGACTCCAGGGGGCCCTTGCCAAGCCTGCGGACAGTGTGCCATGGTTCCATTTCCCGGTGCTACGGAAAGGAAGTAGTGTTTGCAGCACATGTCGTCAGCATTTCAGAGACAGAAGCAGAATCAGGACAAGGCTAACCTTAGCTACATAGTGAGTTCAGGGCCAGCCTAGGTTACCTACAGTTCTGTCTTGCAAAAAAAAAAAAAAAAAAAAACGCTATGACCAGAATAGTTGCTTTGTCTTGTCATCTCATTCCAGAACCACCTGTCAAGCGTTTGTTGAGTGACTAACCGTTAACTGCACACTTGCTGGGCCTTTAGTTGTTTACTCTCTAGTTTCATGAAGCAGACATCATAAAACCTCACTTTATAGAACGGGACAAATGAGTTTGACACAGTCAAGAAGGTGAGGGTCATGCAGGACACTGTGACACCTGTTGCTGCTTTACCGCAAGCCTTGTAATTAATGTATTTTGCTTCCTAGCCGAAGTTAAGTGCCAATCAGTCTTTGCACTTGGATAGGAATCCAATCTACAAGTGTCAGAGGTGTGTTCTCCGTCCAGGGCAGGCATATTGGAATAAAAGAGACAATGGGATAAATCACTGTCTGAGGGTCTTTATTGTGGAAATGACTGCTAGTCACTAGTCTCTCGTAGGTTCACCGGCAGATCCCAGCTCCATCAGTGAAGAATCTGATCTTGGGGGTCAGCAGCTGGGGTGGAGCCTAGGCCTCTTGGTAACCCGCATTCCCCAATTCCTAACATGTTAGGAATCCCCTCCAGCCCGGTCAACGACCTGGGAGAGAAAAGGCGCCAAGCTACAAATATCTACTAGGCGGGTCTGGAGCTCCGCCCTTGGCATCGCCCTGCCCCGCGCGCCAGGTGCCGGCTGAGCTCTGTGCGCAGTGCAGGCCCAGGCTGCGCGGCCCTCCGCGTGCTCCAATTCAAAAGAGGCGAAAGCCTCGCGGCAGAGACGTCGAGGCTGGTTCGAGAGGGTGACGGTGCTCACTGCCCCGACCGGTAGACCCCAGGTGTGCTGCCTTCCTGGGACGCCGCGGAGGCTGGAGGAGCCTGCGCTGGATGCCCGATGGCTGCGGAGTCCTGGTTCGCCGGGTCGCTGGCCCTGAGCCCTGGAGAAGCACCGCCTTCGGACGATTTGGTACCCGGGCCGCCGCCCTATGGAGACTCCTCGTGGTCGCCCGCCCGCAGACCCGAGGCCTCAGCGGAGCAGGAGCCCCAGCAGGCACAGCAGCTGATGGAAACCCCAGCCTCCGCGACCTCCAGGGAGCCACTGGCAGCGGAGCTCGGACCTGCTCGCCTCCCACTGGACTCCATGTTCAGCCCCATCACTGACCAGCTCCGTTATCTGCTCAGGAAGGCGGATGACTTTCAAAGCTACTTGCTCTACAGGTGACCAAGTGCTGGGGCCAGGTTCCAGGACAGAAGGACAGGCTGTACAGCTCACACCAGAGCCCAGAGATAGTACTCACGGCTAGCTGTACTCTACTAGTGTGCCGAGGGCTGTGGAGAATTGAGAGGCAGGAGCAGGCAATGTGTGGGCTTTTGGGACACCAAGCGCCAGTCCTTTCACAATTTTGTTTTTGGTTTGTTGGTTGATTTGGCCGATTTTTTTTTAAGATAGTATCTCATCACGTTCGAAATGGCGACCCTCCTGCCTCAGTCTACTGAGTACTGCCTACCAAATTTGAAATGCTCAGATTTAAAAAGAAAAAAAAACCTTATAAGTCAGCTAAACAAAATCTATCTGCATTAACTCTGGCAGAGGCCATACTCCACTCCCAAGGAAAAATCCAATTTCTGGACCAGGGGAAAGGGATTGTCTGTCTGTCGGAGGCTAGCTTAATCCCCAGCTTTCTGAGCCCCATTCCGCAGTTGCGTGCACCCCCAGACACACCGGGAGGGAACCTAGGCCCTTGTGCTAGGCAAGCCCTGGGCCACAGCGGGGCACTCCCGGCCCAGGTGTCCGGCATTTTAACAAATGTCCTAAAGGACGGGTGCAGGTGGTTCTGAAAGGGGAGAAAGACTTGACACCGGGGGATCTTTCTTATGCGAGAGCTGAGACTAGAGCTCCACCTGTGGCAAGGCCCAGTCTTGAACAGAGACAACTTCCCAGTCCCTCTTTTTATGTTTGATTTTTGGTGCGGGAGATGGAACCAAGGGCTCTGCCCGGGCTAAGCACGCTGACGCTAAGCTGGCCCTGGGGATACAGGTGGTAAGCATGGGGCACCTGGGGATGGAGGGAGAGTGATGCCACGTGAAGGCCCCTTTCTCCCTTCAGCAGGGACCGAGTACAGAAGGAACAGCTAGCCAAGGCCATGCCCACCTTCCTAACAATGTGCGAACCTTACTTCCTGTACCTTGAGGCTGCTGCAAGGAGTGTCCCTCCCATCTTCGGAGCCCTGCAGGAGCTGGTCCGGAAGGGGGTGTGTACTTTACCAGGTCCCATTCTCCTTGGGCCCCTGCCTAGGGATGGGAGGGTGGCTTCTGGCCGACCCTCTGAGGTCAGGAAGTCTCCCACTTCCCATGCAGTTGCTGGAGATCTCCCAGCAGCTCACCCTGCGTTTGGAACAGTTAGTTCTCATGTATGCTTCCTTCGGATTCGTGGACCTGGAGGAAACCAACCCTTTGAGGTAAGGGGGCAGGGAATGAGTTGTGGGGTGGCAGATTCCAGGGCCCAGCTTGCTGTCCACTCTCTATCTCCTGTTAGCATCTCCTGCTTCTTCTGCGGGAGATTCTCCCTTAGCCCTTCCCACGATGTGTCCATCTTCCGGTACTGCACCCCAGCTGCGTACACTGCCAGTCACTTCCCGAGATACCTCTATAAGAAGATGCGCTGGAACCTGGAAACCACCACAGAGGCCAGTAGCCAAGGACCAGACTCCCATGTGGATTAGTGAGTTTCCTTGTCAGAATCAAAATCCTTCCCCTTCCTATGTTGAATGTCAGTTTGAGCCTCTCCAGCGCCACCAGAGTGAAAAGCGAGACAGGAAAATGAACACCTTTTGCAGTTGCTGGGATAACACCCAGGACCTTGCATCTGCTAGGACAGCAATGCACACCTTTAGTTTTTCTTAACTCCACCTTCACCTTCAGATTGAGCCGCCAGGGAGGAAAGTCCTCAGCACATCCCCCACATCCCCACCCGAGAACTTAAGCCAACTTCTGACGGATGAACTTGAACCCTCACCTCCAGAAAGAAAGCCTTCAGCAGAAAAACTGAGGGCACTGCTTTTCCTTCTGATTTCTCTCTCAGCTACTTCTTATGTTATCGAGATACATGGGAGGATGCAGGCCAGGGTCCAGCCAATTCGTGCCCCCAAATCCAGAAACTCTGGTCCATCGGCCGCTGGATGCCCCTAGGACCTGCAGAGGATGACCTTGATTCATGGTAGGATGGCCACGTGGGCTTTGAGGTCGGAGGGAGGGTGGGACAAAACCCCATCAATGACTGTACCTCATTTTACTGTGCCCTGAAAAGTGCTTTATGTAGACGACACAGCAGTTCGTAAAGGTGTAGACCAGTCCATTTTACAATGAAGAAAACGTTTTCAGAGTCGATAAGTCACTTTCCCAGGGAGACACAGCTAGGAAAGTGATTAACAGCCTCAAGTCCAGTGCTGCAGCTCAGCAAAGGACACACCTTACCTTAGGGTATCCCCCACCCCTAACCGAAAGCCCTCAAGTCCAGTCTTGTCTCCGGACCCCCAGGATTTTGTGCCCGCAGCCACCCGGGGACTACCAGCAGTTACTAACCATCGGCTTCGAGGAGCCTTCGCATGTGCTGGCCACCGACCTGCTGATACAGATCCTCATGGGCCAGGTAGGCCCCGCCCGGCCCCCCAGCGCTGCCGGGCCCTCGGCTTGGGCTGCCCCGGCATCCTGAGCCCCAGGAGAAGACGCCAGCCGGGGCTTGATAACCCCAAACTCCAGGCACGAACAGGGGCGGGCTGCACTGAGTACGTCCCGGCATGGGCCACCGAACACCAAGTGCGTACACACTTTTCTGTTAATAAAAGAGCGAGGTCAGAGGTTCTGTCTCCTGTGAACACTGCGTCCCTCCCCTGGGGGCGGGCAGGCCCCGCCCACCGAGGAGCCTTCTGGGAAGTGTAGTCCGAAGCCCTCGTCGAGAGCTGCACATGCGCAGATATGTACATGAGTCAAAGAGGGAAGTAGCGGCTCTCGTCAGCAACCGGAACCCAGAAAACAAGTTTCTGGTAGTAGGAAAATTCTAGGCCCGCTGGAGGAAGACTTAGACCTACGCCGGTTTGGTGGGTTTTTTTTTAACCCGGAAGTGATTTCTAGCCAGGATTTAAAAAAAAAAAACTACATTTCCCGATGTGCCCTAGGAAACTGCAGGCGATCAATTTGTAGAGTGGAGTCAGACTTTCTTCCAGCTTTTGGGATGTCCGAGTCGAGCTGATTGTTGTCTTGTCCCGCGAAGAGTGTCTGGAGTACAGGCTAGGAGAGTCCAAGGGAACTCATCAATCTTGGGCTGGCAAGGAGGCTCTAGCTGAGAGAAATGAACTATCCTGCTCTTCGGAAGCTCTGTCAGAAGCTGTGTCTTCTGAGCAGAACTGGCCCCTGCTTAGGAATGGGGTCCTTCCTCCTCCCCTGTGTCACCCTGAGAGGTCGATTTTTGGATCCTAAAATTTTCACATTCAGACTGAGAATGTGAGACCCAGAGCTACTGAGAGCCAGAACGATGCCTTGTGGTTTTTGTTGAAGTAATTTTTGCCGGGTGGTGGTGGCTCACGCCTTTAATTCCAGCATGAGAGAGGCAGAGGTGGATCTCTGTGAGTTTGATGCCAGTTTGGTCTACAAACTGAATTCCAGGACAGCCATGGCTGTTACATGGAGAAACCCTGTCTCAAAAAACAAGAGTAATTTTTATTAGCCGGGCATGGTAGCACACACCTTTAATCCATAGCACTCAGGGAAACCAAGGCAGGTGGGTCTCTGTGAGTTCTAGGCCAGCCTGGTCTACATAGTTCCAGGATGCTTGGGCTATGTAGAGTCAGAGTCTCTCTCTCTCTCTCTCTCTCTCTCTCTCTCTCTATATATATATATATATATATATATATATATATATATATATATATATATTCTGTATGAACTTTCCCTGCTTTCCCACAGAGGCCAGAAGAGGGGCATCAGATGTGCTAGGACTGGAATGAGAGTCGTCAGCTTCTGTGTGGGTGCAGGAAACTGAACAGAAGCCCTCTCAGAAAGCCCCCAGCGCTCTTATTAGCCGAGCCATCTTGCCAGAACCTTTCCTTTTGTATCCAGCTGGAGCCTTTTCTTCCAGCCTGGGCCTCCAGAGCATGCCACCATGCCTTAAGCTTCAGGAAGTCAGCTAACAGTACCTGGTCTGTGCGATTACAAATGCGTTTTAAACAGATGTGACAGATGAGCAGACTCCAGGTAACACACCAAGCCCTGGCTCTTCCAGAGAGGCCTCTGCTAACCATGACACCTTCAGACTGTTTCCCTCCACAGCTTGAGTCAGAATAACCCCAACACTGCTCTGATTCCTCCTAATATTGATCTGAGCAGCTCCTGTGTCTATTCACATCGCTCCTGTGAAAATCTTTGCCTCCCAGCACACACATGCGAGCTCACAATCATTTGTACCTCCAGCTCCTGGGGAGCCCTATGCCCTATTTTGGTTTCTGCAGGCACTTGGATGATACACAGGCTTACTGCAAGGGAAAACATTCATACACATAAGAAGCATAAATACTGATGTTAGGGTTTGGGGTGTGGTTGAACTTGCATGCACAAGGCTCTTGGTTTGATCTCCAGCACTACAGAAGTAAGAGTCTTGGCTGAGCACAGTGGCGCAGACCTGTGATCCCAGCACTCAGGAGAGGAGCTAGAGGATTGCTGTAAGCTGGAGGCCAGCCTGGTTAACAAAGTGAGACCTTGCTTAATAAGACGGAGCCAGGCGGTGGTGGTGCACGCCTTTAATCCTAGCACTTGGGAGGCAGAGGCGGGCAGATCTCTGTGAGTTCAAGGCCAGCCTGGTCTATGAGAGAAAAAAAAAAGACAGGGAGCTGTTTGTCAAGTACTTGTCATACAAGTTCAGTTTGAATCCTGAAATCTACCTATAGGTAGAAAGATAGAACTGATCCCCCAAAAGTTGTCCTCTGATGGCCACACATATGTAGCAGCATGCCCCCACATCACACACACACACACAATAATAAATATTAATATAAATAATAAATAAGCGGGGTATGGGGCACACACCTTTAATTTCAGTACTTGGGAGGCAGAGGCAGGCGGATCTCTGAGTTCTAAGCCAGCCAGGACTACAGAGTGTGGGAGGGAGCACAAGAGACATAGCTCAGCAGGTAGGAATGCTAGCTGCTCTTCCAGAAGACCAAGGTTCAATTCCCAACACTCGCATTGTGGTTGGCAACCATCTGTCACTCCAGATCTATAGCATCAGACACTCTCCCCAAGCACCAGACATACATGAACACACAGATGTACACACACATGCACACACACGTGGTCTACAGAGTTCCAGGGCAGCCAGGGCTACGCAGAGAAACTCTGACTTGAAAAACCAAAAATTAAAATAAGGTGGACAGCTTCTGAGGAACATCTGTAGTTGGCCTTTCGCCACACACAGATGTGTGCACGCAAATGAACTGTCCCACAGACACTCCACACCCACCAAAGGCGGCTTGTGCTTGTGATTCCATTTGCCACCCTGGCGGTTCTCTGCTTTCTCGTCATCAGTCGCAAACACAGTCAAGTCTACAGCAACATAGACTCTGGAGGGCCCTTCTCGGGCTGAGCTGCTCCTGGGTGAAACACCACAGGGACCTTTCCCCTGCTTTATTTGCTGGCATTCATTAGTCACTCGCTGTAAGCTGAAGGGCAAGCCTGGTTAACACAGTAAGATGCAAGGGCCACAACTAACAAATCAGACATTTAATCCATAATGCTAATATTTATTCGTGTGTCAGCGTGTATGTTGTAGTGGACATTCCATGGCATATGGGATGGGAAAAAAAGTCTGGAGTGTCAGTCCTTGTCTTTCACCTTGGGATTTTGTTTTGTTTTGTTTGTTTTTGTTTTGAGACAGGGTTTCCCTGTGTAGCTTTGTTTTTTTGTTTTTGTTTTTGATTTTTTGAGACAGGGTTTCTCTGTGGTTTTGGAGCCTGTCCTGGAACTAGCTCTGTAGACCAGGCTGGTCTCGAACTCACAGAGATCCACCTGCCTCTGCCTCCCAAGTGCTGGGATTAAAGGCGTGTGCCATCACCGCCCAACTGTTCTTCACCTTATTTTAAACAAGCTGCCATTTCCTACTAAGAGTCTGCAGAACTTTGCATGCATGATGGCTTTTTACTTGGTTTTTGGGGATCTGAGTTCAGATCACCAGACTCGTATGACAAACGTTTTACCCACTGAGACATCTCCTCAGCCCCTTAATTTATTATTCATATATATTTTGAGACAGAGTGTCATATAACCAGACTAGCCTCAAGCTGTCTACGTAGCTGAGGATGACCTTGAACTTCTGATCTGCCTGCCCCTACCTCTGCCATTCTGCGTACCACTGTTTTTACCAGGCAAGTACCAACTGAGCTGGATCTCTAGCCCTACACAACAGTTCTACAGTGTTCTGAGGTCCCACTTTCCCCAACCCTAGCCACTTCTAAAAAGCTGTTATATTGCCCTGGCGCTGTGAATTACACAGACGCCATTTCTTCAGACAGTTTAGAGATTTACCAGCAGTTAAGCAGGGTTCGCAGTGGACCAGCTCCTGTCCACTCCCACTTACATTTTCCCCCTCCTGCGACTGTCACTCTGTAGACCAGGCTGGCCTTGAACTCAGAGAGCTGCCTGCCTCCACCTCCTAAGTGCTGAGTTTAAAGGAAAATGTGCTTCCTTAGCAGTCCCACGTGAATAATTTTAAAAGATTTTTTTTAAAGAACTGGGTATGATGATGACACAGGCCTGCAATCCCAACATCCTGGAGCCGGTCGGTGGTGGTGCACGCCTTTAATCCCAGCACTAGGGAGGCAGCGGCAGGCGGATCTCTGTGAGTTCGAAACCAGCCTGGTCTACAGAGCTAGTTCCAGGACAGGCTCCAAAGCCACAGAGAAACCCTGTCTCAGAGAAAAAAAAAAAAGCCATCCTGATCCACATAGCCAACCAGGGCTACATAGTGAGTCCCTGTCTCAAAAGATTTTTAAAGGGGAAAGAGGTTCCTAAGTAGTAAAAATAAGTAGTTTTGTTTTGGCTCAAACCCAGGGCCTTGTACTTGCTGGGCAAATGCTGAAGATTTGTTTTTGATTAAAGGATTTAAAAAAAATTATGTATGTGGCCAGGTGCGGTGGTAAATACACCTCTAATTCCAGCACTCAGGAGGTAGAGGCAGAAGGATCTCTGTGAGTTCAAGGCCAGCCTGGTCTGCGTAGTTCTAGGACAGCCAGAATTACATAGAGGAGAGAGCCTGTCTTTAAAAAAGAATTGTGTGTGTGTGTGCATGAGTGTGTGTGCCTGTGTATCCCAGGGCGCCAGGTGTGCATGAGTGTGTGTGCCTGTGTATCCCAGGGCGCCAGGTGTGCATGAGTGTGTGTGCCTGTGTATCCCAGGGCGCCAGAGGAGTCCCAAAGGGGGGCTCAGGTTTTCTGGAGCTGGAGTTACCGGGAATTGTGTGCTACTCAAAATTTTGCTCTGGGAACTAAACCTGGGTCCTCCACACGAGCAACAAACAGATTTGGGTTTTGTTGTTGTTGTTGTTTCTTTGTGTGTGTGTGTGGTTTTCAAGACAGGATTTCTCGTTCGAGACCAGCCTGGTCTACAAGAGCTAGTTCCAGGACAGGCTCCAAAACCACAGAGAAACCCTGTCTCGAAAAACCAAAAAAAAAAAAAAAAAAAAAAGACAGGATTTCTCTATGTAGTCCTGGCTGTCCTGGAATTCACTATAGACCAGGCTAGCCTCAGAGCTCCACCTGTCTCTGCCTCCCAGGTGCTGGAATTAAAGGTGCGTGTCACCACCACCCGGTAAAAACTCAACTTCAGAGCCAACTCCCCAGTCCTGAATTTTCTCTTTTAGGAACAGTTCCAAGGCTAGAGATAAGCCTCTGTGGTTAAGAACACTTGCTGTTCTTGCAGAGGACCCAGGTTCAGTTCCCACCACCTGTCTCTAGAAGGTCATGACTGACTGTAATTCCAGTTCTGGGGATCCACCACCTTCTCTGGACTTCAAGGGCATCTGCACGTCTGTATTCACACACATACCCCAACATAAACACACACACACATAACGGAAAAGAAAATAACTCTTGTGGGTGGAGAGATGGCTCAGCAGTTATGAGTACTTTGAGAGGACCAGGGTTCATTTCCCAGCACTCAGATGCTGCCTCACAACCATTAATAATTCTAATTCCAAGGAAGCTGATGTCCTCTTCTCGCTTCTGCAGGCACCCCACACACACACACACACACTAGCAAAAACTCTTATACACACAGCATAAATCCAAAAAATAGATCTGTTAAGAACTTTCTTTTTTTTAATATTTATTTACTTATTATGTATACAATATTCTGTCTGTGTGTATGTCTGCAGGCCAGAAGAGGGCACCAGACCTCATTCCAGGTGGTTGTGAGCCACCATGTGGTTGCCGGGAATTGAACTCAGGACCTTTGGAAGAGCAGGCAATGCTCTTAACCACTGAGCCATCCCCCCCCCCCCCGTTAAGAATTTTCAAGGTAATCCTTGACCACAGAGAATTTGAGGCCAATATGGGCCATATGAGGGTGGGCAGAATACCCACTAGGCGCTTGGCCCCTCATCACCACCATTGGGACTTTTATTTATTTAAAAAATTATCTTGCCTGGCGGTGGTGGCCCACACCTTTACCCAGCCCTCGAGAGGCAGAGGCAGGTGGATCTCTGAGTTCGAGGCCAGTCTGGTCTACAAGAGCTAGTTCCAGGCCAGGCTCCAAAGCTACAAAGAAACCCTGTCTCAAAAAAACACCAAAAAAAAAAAATTTATCTTTACAGCTGGGCGGTAGCGGCACACCTTTAATCCAAGCACTCGGGAGGCAGAGGCAAATGGATCTCTAAGATCGAGGCCAACCTGATCTACAGAGTGAGTTCAGGACAGCAAGGGCTATGTAAAGAAACTCTGTCTCAAATATATATATATATAATTTTAATTTATGTGTATATGAGTACGTTTTGTGCGAATGTATTCCATGTACGTTCGGGTGCTCCCGAAGGCGGGAAGAGGGGGACAGATCACCTGGAGCTGAAGTCAGAAGCAGTTATGAGCCTCCCATGTGACTGCTGGGAACTGAACTCAGGTCATTTACAAGAGTAGCAAGCACTCTTTACCCTGAACCGTCTCTCTAGCCCACCACTGGCATTTTTCACTATTGCTTATTTCCCTAGAGCAAATACAATTTCATAGCACCTCTTTCTAGCAGCTCCCTGAGCATCCACAGGATGCCTTTGGCGCGGATAAAAGCTGAGATCTGGAGACCCCAGAATTGAGTGTATGAGCCGGTGCCCAACATTTTGCACTCGTACCACCAGGGGGCAGTAGGGCCCCGACCTCCAGTCCCGGGTCAGCAGACAGCCGGGAGACCAGAGCGCTTTTCGAATTCCAACATTCCAGCGCGGTTCTCTTGGTGGCTTTCCTGAGCTTCCTTCACCCAACCAGCTCTCGCTCCACCCAGACTAAGGAGGTTCCAGTAGAAAAACAGCTTGCAATAAAGCCTAGGAAAGGAGGGGGAGGACACTTTATTTTGTGCTTTAGCGGGTGGTTGTTAGTTTTCCAGTGAAGACTAAACAATTTTAATGGAGAAAGGTGGTTAATTCCATAGTCAGCATCAAGGATGTGCAGGATTTCAAGTTGCCATTGAAGAGAGCTGGTCCCTTCCTCTCCAGGCCTTGGGCTGATCCGGAGGGTAGCAGCCTCTACCCTGACTCTTTAATGGGGGACGTCGCTTCTGGCCGTGTGTCCCAGCCTTCGCAGACCTCAGGGTCTGCGCTCCTACTAGGGTAGAGGGGAGAGAAAGACCACCACCATTAGGGACAAGAGCTACACCCAGGCATGGGGGAGTGTGAGGCAGTTTGGGCTCCAGGCCCCAGCCCCTCTTCACTTTCAGGGTTAAGTCTGGGACTTCGAGTTGGGGCTAGCGTGGCGCTTCAGGGAACTGGGATGCACTTTTGCCTTCCCAGTGCCCAGGCGCTGCAGGGAGGCGTAGGAGAGCGACAAGCTTTGGAAAGTGAGGCTCCTACCTTCTCCAGGCCGTTCTCCGAAGCCGGTCTCCGCGGGGGCCAGATCACCGCCAACTTTCCGTCTCCCCTGCTCGCTGTGGGGGAAGGGACGCTCAGCCGCGGCTGCTCCTCCTCTTGCTAGTTGGAGGATGGCCGCACCCCTTAAACACATACAGGTGTGCACTCCTCCCTCCCTGGGGAGGCCTCCACCCAATTCTGAGGACCCAAGAACAGGAGGGAGGCAAACCTAGCATAGACAGGAGCCTGAAATCTACAGGGGACCCGAAAATGCCAGAAGCAAGCCAAGGTTCCAAGACAGTGTATGGTGGATCTGGGGATCCTCACTCCGGGTATGGGAGTGGTGAATAGAAGGCGAACCCCAAGAAGAATAGTTAAGAGTCCCGGGAGTCTGCAAGCCTACAGATAGATGAAGAGTCACTGGAGGTGGAGACAGCGGGAGCTCTGGACCCGGGGTGACTGGCTTACGGGTGAGGCTCGGCGCTGGCTCCTGGACCTCAGCGGCCCCGTAGATACTGCGCCGCTGCAACTGCAGCTCCCGCTCGCGCTCGCGCACCTGGCGCACCTCCTGCTCCAGTAGCGACGGGGAAACCAGCGGCGGCGGCTGCCCCACCAGCGGGCAGCCGTCCTGCACGGCGGGGTGCAGCCGGCCTCCCGCCTCCGGCCGCCGCTGCAAACCCCCGCCGTCCTCCGCTGCAGCCTCAAAGAAGCGCTTGAGTTCGTCCAGCGGCTGTGGCCGCTGCCGGGCGCTGGGCAGCAGAGTCGCCGGGCTCGCCAGCGCCGCCTGCCTGTGAGCCTCGCGTTCGATGTCCCGTTGCATCTTCGCGCCCGCCCGAGCGCGCTCCAGGGCGCGCGGCAGTGGGGGGCCGGGGCCGGGCCGGCTGAGCACCGGTCGCACGCGCAACTCGATGAGTTCCTCGCCCGCACGGCCGGGACTCAGACCCCGGCTCCGGCGCAGGCTCTGCTCGCGCTCGCAGCTACGGCGGATTTCGCGCTGGATGGGCGTCTCCATCAGTAGTTCCGCAGGCGCCGGGTGAGATGCCGGCTTCGGTGGAAAACACACCGGGAGGCCTCCGAGCAGAAAGAGGGGCACTGCCCCAGTACCTCCGTTATCCGAATGCTAGGCGGCCCAGCTACGGAACGTCCGTCCGGGCTTTCTGTGTCCTGCTCAACTGGTACTTGCGGAACTTGGCTCTCTGGCTCCGAGGTCTCCAAGTCCTCCGCTCCAGAGGTTTCCAGGACCTCACCGTTAGCCCTCGGTGCCCTGACTCTGAGGCTCCCGGAGCACGTAACCTTAAGATTCAGGTGACCCCAGGACTCGGCTCTCGAGCGCCGGGGTCTGGAAGTTCAGAGTTAGGCGCACTTTGAAAATTTCTGTTCTCTGGGTCGGGATTGAGATGCCCAGATAGGTAGGACGCGGTGACCTGCGCAGTACCTGTGGTTGCAGCCGCCGCCCGAGGTTCTAAGGCGTCGCCAGCCCTCTTCTTTGACCCGCCTCTGGCCTCCAGGAACGTCCCCTGGGGGCAGGACTGGGCACCGCCCCCGGCACCTGCCAGCTGGGTTCGAGCGGCCCTGGGCCCGCCCCCAAGGCGGAGGCTCCTCCGCTG
Organism: Microtus pennsylvanicus; assembly: GCF_037038515.1. Taxonomy (NCBI): domain Eukaryota; kingdom Metazoa; phylum Chordata; class Mammalia; order Rodentia; family Cricetidae; genus Microtus; species Microtus pennsylvanicus. The sequence continues at coordinate 85,273,524 of NC_134584.1, forward strand.
GACGCCGGATTCCCGCCACCGGAGTCCAGGGGTTGACTGAAGACAGCTTCTTAGGAAAGGGCTTCCCTGAACTCCCTACTCCGGAGGTAAAGCCTTCTTGTTCTGGGACCACGCTGGTACTTTGGGGGGGGAGGGGGGTCTCATTTGCCATCACTGCCTGGCGACCAGACCTCTAGTCGAGCGCCTCGCTGATCTCCGAGCCACCTTACAGGGTATTCCCTGGGTCGTCCTTCCCTGACCTCACCAGGCTAGCTCAGTAGGTGCCCCTCGCGGCCAGCGACGCCCCCGTGGCCTCCCGAGATCCTCGCGGCTCTACACAGCTCGGGTCCCGCCCCAGGGCCGCCGGGGGCCGCCGCACTACGAGCTCCTGCCGCCCTGGGTTGCTCAGCTCTGCCAGATTCGCAGCGGGGCTCCTGCCGCTCAACCGCCAGGAACAGCTTCCCTCCCCTCCCTTCCAGAAAAGCCCGCAAGGCGTTTGCGGCCTAGTATTCTGCTAGAACGAGCTTGCCATGATTGAGAGCAGAGACAATATAGCGCTTCCTGGCCTCCGCCAAGCAACTGCGGCTGGAAAGCGGTCAGCTTGGGGCGGGTTGCTGAGATGGCCCAACCTGGGGCAGGAGCCACCGGGTTAGCGGGGGAGATCTGTGTCTGGGACGATCTGTTGTTGTTCAAGGGCAGGATTGATGCTCCAGTCTGCGGGTCAACCATTCCCAGGGATATTTTCCACTCCATCTGGTGGGATGCCGACTTTCACCAAAATCGGACCACCCCAGCGTCATTTTATAGTAATCTGGAAAAAAGACAATTACCTAAAGAAAATAGAAAGAGGGGCTGGAGAGATGGCTCAGTGGTTGACAACACTGGCTGCTCTTCCAGAGGACCCAGGTTCAATTCTCAGTACTCACAGGGCAGCTCATACCTGTCTAAAGTTCCAGGGCTTCTGACGCCCGCACACAGACATACATGCAGGCAAAACACCAATGAACATAAAATAAAAATAAATTTCAAAAGAAAATAAAGGAGCCAGGGTGGTGGCTCACTCCTTTAACCCCTGTACTCGCTCAGGAGGTAGAGGCAAGCTGATCTCCATGAGTTGGAGACCAGCCTGTTTTACCTAAACAGTTCCAGGTCACCCAGGGCTACATTGCGAGGTCTTGTTCCAATAAACAAACAAACAGGAAATAGAGGGCTGCAAACCCCCAACCACTTGATCGCTCCTCCTCTCTCTTACATCTGGCCTCAAATGCTGCCTTCTCTTTGACTGGAGTCAGTTAAAAGGACCAGCATGGTTCACACTGATCTGACTCCTCCCAGGCACAACACCAATACACATAAAAATAAAAATAAACAATTTTTAAATAATAACAATAAGATCTGAAATAATGACTTGGTTTGTAAAGTGCTGGTGGCCCATGTATAGGACCGGGGAAAGGCAGGAGGATGGGATCCCTGGTGCCAATTGGAACCTAGTCTAATCTAGTGGGTGAGAGCAAGGCTCAGTGAAGGACCCTGCCCTTGTGTGGAGGCATACACACTTATCACACATGTACACAAAAGAGATTGAGGACATGACTCACAGATAGAGTGCTTGTCTGTAGGTGGAAGGCCACTCGGACCCGAAATAATCACACAGAAACTATATTAATTGCAATACTGTTTGGACAATAGCTTAGGCGTATTTCTAGCTAGCTCTTACACCTTAAATGAACCCATTTCTACTAATATGTGTACTGTCACGTGGTTGTGACCTACCGACAAGCTTCCATCCAGTGTCCAGCATCTGTGTCCTGCTGCGGCTACATGGCTTCTTCTTGACTCTGCCTACTCTCTCCTCCACTCTCTGCTTGGAATTCCCTCCTTGCCCTATTCTGCTAAACCACTGGCCGAAACAGTTTTGTTCATTAACCAATAAAAGCAGCACATATACAGAAAGATTTCCCACACCATTTCCCCTTTTCTGTTTAAATAAAAAGGAAGGTTTTAAGCCGGGCGATGGTGGCACACGCCTTTAATCCCAGCACTCGGGAGGCAGAGGCAGGCGGATCTCTGTGAGTTCGAGGCCAGCCTGGTCTAGAAGAGCTAGTTCCAGGACAGGAACCAAAAAGCTACGGAGAAACCCTGTCTCGAAAATCCAAAAAAAAGCCTTTAATCCCAGCACTCGGGAGGCAGAGGCAGGTGGATCTCTGTGAGTTCGAGACCAGCCTGGTCTACAAGAGCTAGTTCCAGGACAGGCTCCAAAACCACAGAGAAACCCTGTCTCGAAAAACAAAAAAAATAATAAAAAATAAAAAGGAAGGTTTTAACTTTAACATAGTAAAATTACATATAACAAAACAGGTATCAAGTAAGAATTACAGTTACAATATTTATATCTACTTTATCATTTATCATAACTAAGGAAAACTATAATTTTAACTGTATTCTTTAACTCCATCAAAGACTTCAAAAGGATATAATATTACCTGAGTAAACAGGAAGTGCATTGTAAGCAACTTCCAAAACTCTAGAATTGACAGAGACATCTCGCTGCCTGGACAGTCACCCAAAGTTCTTCAGTAACATTGAGGCATCCATCTTCAGCCTATAGGCCCATAGTATCTGGCAGACTTTTCCATGAAGCAGGAAATTTCAAAGACAGTTCCGCCCATATTGGCAATTTGTCAGTCACTTTCTTCTGTGTCTTGCAGAATGTCTGGCAGACTCTTTAATGAAGCAGGAACCCCGAAGGATTGTCTCAACTTTAGGCAAGTTTAGCACTCATTTTTCTGTGGGTCCTGCATGTCCAGTTCATACAGCATAACATCAAGCAATCCAGGCAAGAGCAGTTTCTTGCCCAAATGGCTAGCAAACTCCATAGAAGAGCCTCTTCAATGCCTATCTTTCTCTTGAAGTAGATTGGTGCTCCCAGGAGCAGATGTGCCTCATTGTCATGAAAAGTTCTAAGTTCTTTTTTTTTTTTAGATTTATTTATTTATTAAGCATACAATGTACTGCTGGCAAGGAAGACACCAGGTACCATGACAGATGGTTGTGAGCCACCATGTGGTTGCTGGGAATTGAACTCGGGACCTCTGGAAGAGCAGCCAGTACTCCTACCCTCTGAGCCATCTCTCCAGCCCCCAAGTTCTAAGTTCTTAAAACATTTTAAATGCCATATTCTGTTAATCTTTTTTTTAATATTTATTTATTATGTATACAATATTCTGTCTGTATGCCTGAAGGCCAGATGAGGGCGCCAGACGTCTTTACAGATGGTTGTGAGCCACCATGTGGTTGCTGGGAATTGAACTCAGGACCTTTGGAAGAGCAGGCAATGCTCTTAACCACTGAGCCATCTCTCCAGCCCCCTCTGTTAATCTTTGAAAGGTTTGAAGAATAACTATCTGACTGAAATATATCTCTATATATCTGGAAAACCTAACATGACTACAAGTTTGACTATTATAAATGACTATCTATTAATCTGTATTACTTAATTATATATTACATTTTTAAAAAATTTATTATAAATTTATTTATTTATTTATTTATTATGTATACAATGTTCCTCTTGAATGACCATCTCCATGTCAGAGAAGGGCACCGGATCTCATTACAGATGTTTGTGAGCCACCATGTGGTTGCTGGGAATTGAACTCATGATCTCTGGGAGAGTAGCCAGTGCCCTTAACCTCTGAGCCATCTCTCCAGCCCCATATACTAAATTACAGTTTTTAAATGAGCTGCACAAACACAATACCTTAATCAAGAGTAGAAATATACATATAACAAAATTGACCTTAAATTTTTATCAATAAACTGAGATCCATACCAATGCAAATCTCTACAGCATATTCCCTTTTAAACATAAGTAAACATTTATAAACAATATTTGGAAATTTGGGTGTAGTTCTCTCCAAACTTCTTCCTGCTTTTTGATGGGTGATGTATTTTATTTTGGGGGGTTCACGGAGACCTTTTAGGGGATCTTGGTCCATCATCCATCCAAATATAATAGTCTGGAAAGAATCTACAGGTTCTCATCCTCGGTGAAAACAAACACAGAACCTCTTTTCCAAAGCAACATATCCTTAGACTCAAATTCTGAAGTCAAGATACCTTTAAAATATATATGTTGGTTTAGCAGCCCATACAATGAAATATCTCTCTGTACTTAGCTCATTCACAGTCAAAAAATTTAAAGAAAACACAATAATATACATAATCCAGACTGTGTATATTCCATCTTTGTGTATCTTATTTTTTACTCTTACTTGTTTTACAAGTTTAATATTTATTTTATTATCTTTACTCTTTTTAACCTATGATTGTCTGTACTCTTTTATATTATAATCGTCTATATTCTTTTTTTCTCTTTCTCAAGCCTACATACATTTATCTAACACTGTGACCCATTTATAGGTCTTTTTATCTGAGTTAGTGTTTATTGTGTATCTGAAATCCTTTTCTGACAAGATGCATTTTAAAATGGTAAGCAGTGTGGTCGTGGCAGCCCTGGATGCTGACTCTGCCTCTCTTATCCTTTTAATATGGTGGAGGTACCTTACCGCCAGCTCTGGAACAGCTGGGTGGGAACCATGCCCACCACCTCAACTCTGGTAAACAGTTGTCCCATGCTGCCACCGACTAACTTGCAGCATGCTGCCCACAAAACCCATTGAAGTGCTCAGCCTCCTGAAAGAGCCAGAGCTGTTTGTGCATCTAGCATGAATCAGGAAGCCTCTGTTTCTTAAAGAAGCCAAGCGGTTTTGTTGCTGCTGATGCTGAATCAGGAAGACCTCTCTTAAAGGAGCCATGGTGCCCCTACTTGCCACTGCTAGCAAACAGAGCTCATTTGGGGGAAAAAATGGGACTACCAAGAAACTGTGCTTGGTTCCATTTTTGTGGATCTAGAAGCTCTTTTTTTTTTTTAAGGTCTTATGTGGATCCATGCCCCAGGTGGTGGGCGCCAATCTGAAGGTGGAAGGTTGCTCGTTCCCAGCAGCCCAGACCTGATATAAACACACAGAAACTATATTAATTGCAATACTGTTTGGACAATAGCTTAAGCATATTTCTAGCTAGCTCTTACATCTTAAATTAACCCATTTATACTAATCTATGTATTGTGGTAGGCCATCTGATTATGACCTACCGGCAAGGTTCCACCCAATGTCCAGCATCTGTGTCCTGCTGCAGCTACATGACTTCTTAATTCTGCCTCCCCTCTCCTCCTCTATCTTCTTGGAATTCCCACCTTGCCCTATTCTGTTAAGCCTCTGGCTGAAACAGCTTTATACATTAACTATTAAAAGCAACACACTTGTCAGCATACACAAAGCCCCGGGTTCCATCCCCAGCACTGCCATGGTGGTACATGCCTGTAATCCAGCACTTGGGATAATACATGCAGGAAACTCAGAAGCTGAAGCTTATCCTTGGCTACACATCAAGCTTGAGGCCAGCCTGGGACACTGTTTTAACAAATACTTTAGTCTCTATACGGCATGTTGTACTCTGTCCCTTCCCCTCTACCAGGGCCCCTTGGTGACCAAGCAAATAAGCCTTCCCCATCAAAGGGCACCTGTGACTCTTACTTGGCAGAGCCAGTCACTTTCCTCCTTCTCTGCCCTTTTCCACTTGGCTTCATCTGACTTGGCCACCATTTCCTTCTCAGACTCTGGTTCTTTCTACTGATGACTTCCATCAAGGTCACCAGGTGGAAGAGAAGGCAAACAGGATATGTCACCTGTCATGCGCCCTCAAGCCTACTGGCTGCCTCCAGCTACACACCAAACTCTTTGTGGGAGAAGGGCAGTGACTACATGTTGCTAACCTGGGGCACTATACTAAACAAAGCTTTGGAGTGTGTAAATTCTCTTTCCACTCAACTCCTTAGTCACTCTTTAAAAAAAAAAAAAGATTCATTTATTATTATGTGTACAGTGTTCTGCCTGCATGTATGCCTGCTGGCCAGAAGAGGGTACCAGATCTCATTATAGGTGGTTGTGAGACACCATATAGTTGCTGGGAATTGAACTTAAGACCTCTGGAAGAGCAGCCAGTGTTCTTAACCTCTGAGTCATCTCTCCAGCTCTTCTTTTTTTTTTTCCACGAGTAACTAGGACCACAGGCACATGTGGACACACCAGGTAGACTGTGTATTTTTTTTTTTTTTGGTTATTAAAACGTTTATTGAAAATTCTTTTTTTTTTATTAAGCTCTACATGTTTCTCTGCTCCCCTGTCTGTTTCTCCCCTACCCCCTCAATGCTCCCCCAAGGTCCACATGCTCCCAATTTACTCAGAAGATCTTGTCTTTTTCTACTTTCTACTTCCCATGTAGATTAGATCTATGTAAGTCTCTCTTAGTGTCCACATTGTTGTCTAAGTTCTCCGGGATTGTGATTTGTAGGCTGGCTTTCTTTGCTTTATATTTAAAAACCACCTATGAGTGAGTACATGTGATAATTGTCTTTCTGTGTCTGGGTTACCTCACTCAAAATAATGTTTTCTAGCTCCACCCATTTTCCTGCAAAATTCAAGATGTTATTTTTTCTGCTGTGTAGTACTCCACTGTGTAAATGTACCACATTTTCCTTATCCATTCTTCAATGAGGGGCATTTAGGTTGTTTCCAGGTTCTGGCTATGACAAACAAAGCTGCTATGATCATAGTTGAGCACATGTCTTTGTGACACAATTGAGCATCCTTTGGATATATACCCAAAAGTGGTATTATTGGGTCTTGAGGAAGGTTGTTTCCTAATTTTCTGAGAAATCGCCACACTGACATCCAAAGTGGTTGTACCAGCTTGCATTCCCACCAGCAATGCAGAAGTGTTTCCTTTTCTCCACAACCTCTCCAGCATAAGTTGTCATCAGTGTTTTTGATCTTGGCCATTCTTAGAGGTATAAAATGGAATCTCAGAGTTGTTTTGATTTGCATTTCTCTGATGACTAAGGATGTTGAACATTTCCATAAGTGTCTTTCAGCCATTTTAGATTCCTCTGTTGAGAGTTCTCTGTTTAGGTCTGTACTCCACTTTTTTTTTTTATTGGATTATGTGATTATTTTGAAGTCCAATTTCTTGAGTTCTTTGTGTGTTTTGGAGATCAGACCTCTGTCTGATGTGGGGTTAGTGAAGATATTTTCCCATTCTGTAGGCTGTCATTTTGTCTTGTTGACCATGTCCTTTGCTTTACAGAAGTTTTTCAGTTTCAGGAGGTCCCATTTATTAATTGTTTCTCTCAGTGTCTGTGCTGCTGGGGTTCTATTTAGGAAGTTCCCTGTGCCAATGCATTCAAATGTACTTCCCACTTTCTCTTCTATAAGTTTCAGTGTGGCTGGCTTTGATCCATTTGGACTTGAGTTTTGTGCATGGTGATAGATATGGGTCTATTTTCATTTTTCTACATATTGATATCCAGTTATGTCAGCACCATTTGTTAAATATACTTTCTTTTTTCCATTTGATATTTTTTGCTTCTTTATCAAATATCAGGTATTTGAAGATGTGTGGGTTAATATCCGGGTTTTTAATTTGGTTCTATTGGTCCTCCTGTCTGTTCTTATGCCAATACCAGGCTGTTTTCAGTACTGTAGCTCTGTAGTAGAGTCTGAAGTCAGGGATTGTGATGCCTCCAGAAGTTCTTTTATTGTACAGGATTGTTTTGGCTATCCTGGGTTTTTTGCTTCTCCATATGAAGTTGAGTATTGTTCTTTTGAGGTCTTTGAAGAATTTTGCTGGGATTTTGGTGGGCATTCAGCCATTCTTTTGCTTAGTTTTAGTTTTAGAGATCTTTATGTGTATGTATGTGTATGTAAATCAGTGCAGATTTATGCAAATGAGCGCTGATGCTATTGGCTCTCCTCAGGAGAGAGATTACAAGTAGTTGTGTGCTACCTGGAATGGGTGCTAGGATCGAACTGGATCTTCTTATGAGCGGTTTCTTTTTTAAATTTTGTTTTAATTGATGTGTACGTGATGTCTACGTGCACATATATGTAGGTACCTGAGGATGTCAGGTGAGGGCAACATATCCCTGGAGCTGGAGTTACAGGAGGTTATATGTTGCTGGACATGGCTGCTGGGAGAATCGAGTTGGTTCTTTGCAAGAGCTGTGAACACTCTTAACCACTAAGCTATCTCTGCGGATGTTGTTTTTGTAATGAGATGGGGCCTGGGGCTCAGCATGTGTACCAGGTTGATCTTAAACTCACAGAGACCAGCAGAAGCCTTCAGAGTGCTGGGATAAAAGGTATATGCTACCATATCCTGCCGTTGTTTTCGTTTTGAAACAGAGAACTCTTGTCTCAGCCTCGAAAGTTCTGGGATACAAGCGTTACCCAGACCCACAGAAGTCTGACCTTGCAAAATCCCAAACTCATGCTTTACTTACTTATTATTTTATTATATAAAAATACTTATTTATTAAAAAATATATATTAAAATATATTATAATATAAATATATAAATTTTTTAGTTTTTTGAGGTGGGGGTCTCACTCCGTGTCTCTGACTGTCCAGAAACTCACCATGTAGACCAGGCTAGCTTCAAACTCAGAGACCCACCTGTCTCTGCCACCTGAGTGCTGGGATTAGAGGCGTGCTGAACCACGCCAGGCCAGCTCCAGGTTTTGAACACCGCTTCTATATTCTCTTCTGAGGCCTCCTGCCCTCAGCCTGCAGGGGGACAGACACCTCAGACTGAGTACTTGCAAACTGAGTACTCCCCATACACCCTGGGATGCCTATGTCTGTCTCTTCAGCTCTTGAATCAGGCTGGTGAGGGAGCTCAGAAAGGAAAGATGCGTGCTTGCCACCATGCATCGTGCCGTGACTTCCGTTGCAGGACCTGTTTAACAGAAGGAGAGAAAGTACTCCTCCATTTATCCTCTGACCTCCTCGTGCACTGTGATGCGCGCGCGCGCGCGCACACACACACACAGGACACATGATGAATAAAAATGTTTATGGTGTAGCACTATTCTTGGGGAGATTGGAGCAAATATCTGCTCATCCAAGATAAGGAAGCAAGGACAGACCCGAGTGAGGAGACTACCAAAGTCCACCTTGGTAAAGCCAATGAGTTTTATTGGGGTTACTTACAGGAATGCGGGTAAAGGGTCACCTATGGAAACAGACTGCTGCATTACTGAGAACCCTAACCCAGCAATGGTGACAGCTCACAGAAGCAGAGAACCTGGAGTCACCATAAAGTCTGATGATTGCAGTGTCTCTTTCAGGCACTCAGTTCCTCCGAGAGTGTCTCTCAGAAGTTCTTGCAGAAGGAGGGTCCAAGTACATATGTTCAATTTTGGGGGCTTCCTGAAGCCTTTTAGTTGTTTACTTTTTTTGTGTGTGTTTTTGCTTTTGTTTTGAGACAGGGTTTCTCTGTAGCTTTGGGGCCTGTCCTGGAACTCACTTTGTAGACCAGGCTGGTCTCGAACTCATGGAGATCTGCCTGTCTCTGCCTCTCAAGTGCTGGGATTAAAGGCGTGCGCCACCACCGCCCAGCAAGTTGTTTACTTCTTGAGCTGGAGGAGCTTCCCTGCCCAATGGAGTGTTTCCCCGCCAGTAGACCATCTGGCACCTTAGCGATACAATGTTTAAAAGTAAAAAGCCCAGTTGCCTTTACCCCAGCTCTCAGAAGGCAGAGATGACACTGAGTTCAAGGCCAGCCTGATCTACATAATGAGTTCCAGGAGAGCCAGAGCTACATAGTGAGACCCTGCCCCAAAATCCAAACAAAACGACATCTCCCTAGATGCTGGACTGAAAAAGCGCCTGGTGCATACGCACTTCCCTTGCAAGCCTGATGCCCCTTGTTCACTGCTGTGACATGACACTGTAACCAAGGCAACTTACAAAAGAAAGAATTTATGCAAGGCTTACAGTTTCAGAGGGCTAGTGTCCATGACTATCATGACTGGGAGCACGGTATGGCATTGGGCAGTAGCTGAGAGCTTACTTCATGAAACACACCCAGAGGCAGAGAGTGAGAGCTAACTGGGAATGATGAAGTCCCGCCTATTCTTTCCTGTCTAGCTATTGACTGTTCAGTTCTTTATTAAGCCAATCAGAAGGTGCCTTAGGCAGGTGAGGAAGGACAGAGACACATCTTTACACAGTGTGATCAGACATCCCATCTGTAATCTCAGTTGCTATGGTGAGATGGAAGGCGAGCATGCTGCAACGGACACAAAGTGTCTGTGTCTCAAACAAGAGGGCAGCCAAAGAGCCATGCTGAAGATTGTTCTTGTACCTTCACATGCACACAGTGGACTGTTATTCACTCATAGAGGGAAACGAAGCACTGATTGCTGCCGTAGTGTGGGCAGGCTGAGAACAGGATGTTAGCCAGGTGTGGGGCACAGTGCTGTAATCCCAGTGCTCAGGAGGTATAGGTAGGAGGGCCAGCACTTCAAAGTCCTCCTTCATTGTGTAGTAGCTTTGAGACCACCTTGGGCTACATGAGACTGTGCCAAAAAGACCAAAATTAAATAAATTAATTTAAAAAAGGGAACATGATGCTGAATGAGAAGGTCGGATACAAAAGGCTACATTGTGTCAATGTCTGTGTTTGTGTGTGCGCAGAACAGGCAAACTACCCAGACAGGTGCAGGGGGCGTTTGCCTGGCCCTGGTTTTCCTAGAACTAGCTGTGTAGATTAGGCTGGCCTTGAACTCAGAGATCTGCCTGCCTCTGTATCCCAAGTGTGTGTGCCACCATTGTCCAGCAGATGTTCTTGATCTAGACAGAAGTGAGGGCTGTCTGCCATTGTGAGTGTGCTAATTGCCACAAATGGAAAATGTTTTTTTTTTCGGGGTAGGTCTTTATTTGTGGGGTCCCAGCAGGCCCAGCCTGTTGTCCATGGTGGGGATGGGCTGTCCAATACAGGGGAACAGATGGTAGCTCCCTCCACCAAGAAGTCAGAGCTTACCCTTGTCTCCCCCCTCATGGCCAAGGGCAAGGACCCATTCCCCCACTCCACAGGGCTATAGTGACACGCTTAAAAAGTCAAAAACAACCCCCCCACCAAGGAACAGATTCTCTATATAGAAACCTTGTTTAGTTTAAACTAGAAACAGGGATGCTGTGGGCAGCTTGCTTCTTCTAGGTGGGCTTTCTACAAGGTGAGGCTGTCTTCACCCAGGTTGGGGCAAGATGGGACACAGGAGTGAAGGTAGACACTGGCTGGGGTCAGGTGCCCAGGTGCCCCACCCCCACCTGCTCTGCCACTCAGGTGGGGTTCCTCTGGTGTACACTTTTGTCCTTGTGGTTCACGTGATGCCCTTCAGTGGGGCAGCACCAGGGTCATTCTCGTCCAGGGTCTGCTCTGGCTTCCATCGCTTCTCATAAATGAAGATGATGGTGACCAACACCAGGACCTCGGCCACGATGCCCAGGAAGGGCCAGAGGGCGGCCAGGCAGAGCCGCGTGCGCGCAGTATCATCCTCTCCTGGACGCTGCCCTGGGCGTTGCGTTACGCACGTAGGTATCAGGGTCGCTGTTGATGTGGAGGTTGCTGATGGTCAGCTCTGACCTCTCCGCTGTGGTTATCACGACATACTTGCTCTCAGAGCCATTGGTGATCAGCTGATCCCCAGAGTCAGAGTCTTAAACCAGCTCCACCCAGTGACAGGAGGGTGGGGTGACTTGGACTTGCAGACCAGCCTCACGTTTCTCTCCCTCACTGGAATGCTCTGACTTCTTTCCGTCCTTGGTCCGGGGTGGCCCCTCCACACGGATGTCGCCCCCGCCCACGCGCTCGAGAAAGAAGATGCAGGAAATAGACCCAGAGCGGTCATCTGTGTCCTCCATGTACCGCATCTGCAGGTCGGGCAGCGTATCCTCCTGCAGTACCTGGTCACCTCTCATCCAGTGGTGGCCAACGATGTTGATGCTACTGCTGTTCAAAACGCAGTTAAGGTATGTCTTGGAGCTGACATCATGGACAGAGATTACGATGGTGTCCACCACCGCCAAGGAGCCTTGGCCACCCAGGAGCGCAAAGCCTAGGGCCAGCAGCAGTACCACCACCATGTCGCCTCCTTGGAAAATGTTTTTTTTCCTTAAAAAAAAAATCATTCAAGCCAGGTGGTGGTGGTCCACGCCTTTAATCCCAGCACTCGGGAGGCAGAGGCAGACAGAGCTCTGTGAGTTTGAGGCCAGCCTGGTCTACAAGAGCTAGTTCCAGGACAGGCTACAAAGAAACCCTGTCTTGAAAAAAACACGAAAAAAAAAAAAAAGAAAGAAAGAAAAGAAAATCATTCAAGGCAACTGCAAAGTTACCTTAGTCCAAAGTTCCTGCTGTGCAAGCATGAGGACCTGGGTTTGTATCTCCAGCACCCAAGTAAAGAAGCCTGTGCAGGAGCCTGTGTGGGCAAGAGCCTTGTGCAGGGCAGGCTGTGTGTGCAGGAGCCTGTGTGTGCGGCAGGCTGTGAATGAGGGAGCCTGTGCAGGAGCCTGTGTGTGCAGGAGCCTTGTGCAGGGCAGGCTGCGTATGCAGGAGCCTGTGAGTGAGGGAGCCTGTGCAGGAGCCTGTGTGGGCAAGAGCCTTGTGCAGGGCAGGCTGCGTGTGCGGGAGCCTGTGAGTGAGGGAGCCTGTGCAGGAGCATGTCTCTAACCCCAGCACTGTGGAGACTCAGGTGTGTTCCTGAGCCTTACCTCTGGTTCAGTGAGAGGTCCTGTCTCAGAAAACAAAGTGGGGGTGGATAGAACACACCTGACACTAACACGTGCCTCCATGTGCAAAAAATGGACACACACTAAAGAAGGGTTGGGGCGTGGCTCCGTGGTACCCTAGGTTCCACTCCAACATACACAAATATGTGTTCATAAATACACACATGTATACTCTCTCTTCCCATCATGGAATATTTTCAGAATGATCTAGAAACTCAAATTCAACTTTTCTTCTCCCTGTACTAGGAATCAAATCTAGGGCCTCGTGTATGCTAGACAAGCCTCTACTGCTAAACTGTTGAGCGCCGCCCTGCCTCCTCTGCCTCCCAACTGCTGAGATTAAATGCAGGCATATGCCAGCTACCAGGCTGGTTTTTAACTCATTCTGTAACCCAGGTAAGGCTTGGCCTTGCCAGTCTCCTCCCTCAGCCTCCCTGGTGTGGGAGCCAGCCATGATAAGTTAAATATGAACAGATCAACCAAAGGAAGTTCTTTACTTCCAACCATTACCAGCTGCCATTGACAAATTTAACAGAGGCCTGAATCTCAGTAGTTTACCCTGAAGCAATACCTGGTTACAGGAAGAACCCCAAGCTGAGATTACCTGAGCACCACCTAAAAACAGACCATCCAAAGGAAATGCCTAACATTCCAACCGCTTTAGATAGGACCACCTACCAGCACACCCACACCAGGACACCCCTACACAAATGTCAGCCAATCAGGGGTCCTGAACCTCAGAAACCCCTCACCCCCACCTTTACTACTATAAAAACACAACTCTAACTGAGCTCGGGGCTCCCGTTTATTCCAATATGTTGTACATGCGGAAAGACTGAGTTTGAAAACTTGCATAAAATAAAGGCTCTTTTGCTTTTACATATAGGACTCCATCTCCTTATGGGCTTTTGGGGGGACTTCGCATAACATCTAGTAGTGGGATCCCGGGTCAGGCCACCTGCCTGGAGTCTGTACTGGTGGGACGTAGGCGATCTCAGTCCTTGATGACAGCCCACAGCAGCATGGTGGCCCTTGTGCAAGCAGAAGACCTCCATTTTACACGCCAAAGGTGTGCAAGGGGCCCTGAAAGGCTTGAATGTGGGTGAATTTACCACTCCGGCTGGAGGGGAGGGGCCTTGCTCAGAGTTCCTCTGAAGCACCTAGCAGAAACAGACAAGGGCTGCTCTCGCAGGATAAAGATCAAACCTGGTCTAGTTGTGTTGAGCTGACATTCCAACACTCAGTGCTCAAAAGAAAGGCATCCTCAATAGTGAGCTCACCTCCTGTTCTTTCTTTCTTTCTTTCTTTCTTTCTTTCTTTCTTTCTTTCTTTCCTTCCTTCCTTCCTTCCTTCCTTCCTTCCTTCTTGCTGCTTTCTCTTTCCCTTCCCCCCCTTTCTTTTCTTTCTTTCGGTTTTTTGAGAAAGGGTTTCTCTGTGTAACAGCTCTGGTTGTCCTGGAACTCACTTTGTAGACCAGGTTGGCCTTGAACTCACAGAGAGCCTCCTGCCTCTCTGCCTCCCAAGTGCTGGGATTAAAGGTGTGCACCACCACAGCACAGCTGTCCTTTCTCATCTCTAACCCCATCTCTAAACACAATAGGGTCTTCTGATCTGCAGGCCATTTGTACTTATACTCCCATTTCACCGCGAAGCAAACTGAGGCTTTGAAACCTGATACCAGTTGCCCACAGTGACCCCATCCCAGGCTTCTTGGTTGCCATGGTCTCCAGAAGCTGAGTCAGTGAGCTCTCCCTCCCGCCTGCTCCAAGGTCCTAGAAGGGAGCCAGTGACCCTGGGCTTTTTCTAAAGTCTGAGTGCCCGACGCAGGCGCAGGCGCCAGTGTCCGGGCGGCCGCGGGTCAGTGCCTGGCCGCTCTCCCCCACCTGCTGGAGCATCGGCGTGGCTGCGTGCGTGTGAACTGGGAGGCAGCCGAGTGCAGCGTGGAGACGGGAGGCTGGTAAATAATTCATCCTAAGAAGTTGATAGCGCTCCCCAGCACTGCCCCAGCCCCAGCCGGGCCGCGCCTCCCGCCCAAACCAGCCGGACCTGCTCTCCTGCTCCGCCCCGCAGCCCCCTCCCACCAACCAGGGCCCAGACTGGGGAGCTTCGGCTCACACCACGAGAGGGCTACTGGGCAGAGATGGCCCTGCAGACCCCGGTATTGTCCCCGGCCACAGCCACACCCATGTAAGTGTCTGGGGTGAGGGCGGGTGGGCAGAGTGAAAAGGCTGGCGGCGGAGGTGGGGCGCTGACCTTGTCCGGGAGCCCCAGCTGGCCTCTCAATAAGGAGCCTAGGAGAGAGCAAGGGGTGCTGGCGGCCAAACCTGGGGCTCCTTGAGAGCCACTTCCCCAGAGAGTTGGCCTACTGCAAAGTTAGGCGGGGGACAGAGAATGTCAGGGTACAAGAATGTGCATCCGAGTTTAGTGCCTGCCACCAAACTCCCCAAGTCTGCAGAGTGAGCGAGAATGCTGGAGTTCAGGAAGGAAGGAAGCGCTCCAGCCTCCAAAGACTGGCAAAGTCGTAGTGTAGCGCGGCAGCGGCCACTCCTCTGCTCCTTTTCGGTACCAAGCCGGTTATGGCTGAGATGCGACCATGGAGTAGGAGAGGAGCGACGTGAAGAAGGTGTAGGAGTTCGACTTAGCTGAGGGCTTTCAAACCGAGAGAAGCTCTAGCCCAGTATGCGTCTGGTTCCATCCCTAGCAGGGAGCCGGATGGTCAGCGGGACTCCAAAGGATTGTAGAAACTTCCAGAAAGACGGCTTCCCTCCACTAGGGACCCCAATTCTGTCCTTCACTTTCCTGTGCCCTCCATTGCATTATTCACCAAGTACAAACCTGGTTGCTTAGCAACGGGAACCCGATCCCCCCCCCCAAGGAAGAGTTAGGGAGATAACATCTTAGGAGTGGGACAGCTGAGGGGACTTCAGCCCTCCCCCAGGGACAGAGAGGTGAACAACCGGAGTCTACATTTCCCTAGGGACACCTGTCAGGCGACCTTCGGCCCCTGCCCCAGTTGAAGTCCCCACCTCTAGGTGGGTCTCTGGCCTCCCATGGCTGCCCAAAGGAAGGTCTCTGGAGGCCCTGAACCCCAAACTGTGTTGTCAGCAGTGAGGGAGAAGGGCTTCCCTTCTGCCTTCCTGACTTGGGACAAGTCTTGTGCTGTCTGTGTGTATGTGACTGTGAGTGTGTGCGTGAATGCATATACGTGAGTGTGTGTATATGTGTGGGGGAGTGTGTAACAGTGTATGTGTGTGGGTGCATTGTGTGAGTTTGTGTGTGTTAGAGTGTGTGTCGTGAGAATGTGTGCAAGCGTGTGAGTGTGCATATGTGTGCATTTTGTGTGTGAGTGTGTGTGAATGTGGAGAGAGGACAACCTTACATTGTTTTCCACTCACCTTGTTTGAGACAAGCAGTCAGGCTAACCTGCTGCAGCTTATCCTGGACTATCCTGCTGCTGCATGCACCAGGCTGTCCTGCTGCAGCATATCCTGGGCTATCCTGCTGTTGCATACACCAGGCTATCCTGCTGCAGCATATCCTGGGCTATCCTGCTGTTGCATACACCAGGCTGTCCTGCTGCAGCATATCCTGGGCTACCCTGCTGTTGCATACACCAGGCTATCCTGCTGCAGCATATCCTGGGCTATCCTGCTGTTGCATACACCAGGCTATCCTGCTGCAGCATATCCTGGGCTATCCTGCTGTTGCATACACCAGGCTGTCCTGCTGCAGCATATCCTGGGCTATCCTGCTGTTGCATACACCAGGCTGTACTGCTGCAGCATATCCTGGGCTATCCTGCTGTTGCATACACCAGGCTGTCCTGCTGCAGCAGCAGAGCTGAGAGGACAGGTTTAAGCTGGTTCTGATCATTGGCTCACTGGACCTTGTCCCCAGCCACGGGCGAGTTCTTTTGCTACTCCTCAGAGGCTCAGTTTTCCCTTTGGTAAATGGATCATAGGATTACGGGGAAGATTAAGTGTTTCTCCAGACAGGGCATTTCAAAACCTGACAGGCACGTGGCCTGTGGCTACTTTGGCTGGGTCTGTTCCTAGCTGGAGTGTCAGGTGGGGGGTGGAGCCTGAGCCGAGGTGGCTGTGGTCCAGCGGAAGCCCTGCAGGGTACTTAGGGCACTATAAATAGCTCTGTTGTGCCTTCAGGGCGTGGCTGGAGGACCCGAGAGGACTGGAATGTGGGCAGTGGGGCTGGGATTCTCTCCCCGACCTGTTAGGATTTAAGTTGATAAACACCTAAAGATCTTTGTGCCCACCCCGTCTGCCATGGTAAACAGCCCTTTCTGACCATCGGCTGAAGGAGGGCTAACACGGCCCCACACCTGGGCTGGTCAATGATCATGGTATTTTGACAGTGCCTGTCCCCTAAATGAAGATCCGGGAGCCCCCTGGGGGTGGGGAAGCAGGATGCTGTCACATTTCAGTTAGGACAAAGGTGGGGAAATACCAGGTTAAACCGTAAACTTCAAATCCCCCTCCTTGGAGCTCAAAGTCCTCAGTGAGGCAGGATGGCCCAGTGACCCTTGCCCCCAGCAGGAAGAGGGTAGACAAGTGGAAAAGAGACAGTTGTGAGTTACCATGGTAATGGATTAATGGTCACTTCTCTCCCCCACATTCCCTCATACTCCACACCCTAGTGCTTAAGGGTGGAAGCTGAGGTTCAGAGAAGGCGTGGGGCTAACAAGAGACACACAGCCTCTTTGGAGCCTGGCAGGACTTGAGTATGTCTGTGGTTGTTTGTAATAGTTATTGTAGTTATGCAGAAGTTGAATTAAGTGTGGAAACTGCTTAGGTTGCTCTCTTGCACGATTGAGGTCAAGCTATCCCTGCCCGGTTTCACAGGTGAGCCTGAGGCTGAGAAAGATGTGAGACTCAGCCTTAGCTTGATGGTCTTGGCCTCTCATTTCCATCATCCAGACTCCAGTCCGCTCCCAGGCGCTTCCCTGGTGGAGAGGGGGAAACACAGACAAAGCTCCGGGCTCTTTCTTGGCAGCCCAGGGGTCTTAATTGGGAAAGGACTTTTAGGAGCCAGCCTGCTGAGGGATGGAGTCCCTAGGAAACGCCTCTTCAGCCCGGCCACTCTCTCCACAGGGTCATGGCGGAGAGCGCCCTCTATCGACAGAGGCTGGAGGTCATCGCTGTAAGTGTCACACTCCAGAACCCTGAGGCTTCTTCTTGCCCCGCTCCATCAGGGTAGGGAATGTTTACCCCAGAGGAAGCGAGTCTGGATCTATGAAGAACTGAGCTGCACCTTCAGCTCCAATCTGTCCAGGGAGCCCCTTAGGCAGCTCCTGTGTCCGGTCCCTGTCACTGCCGGAATGGAGGGCACCTGTCTTTTGGCACCTCCAGAAACACCTTCTCCAGTGACACTCAACCTCCCTACCTCTTAAATCTCCATATACCGTACCCCTTATTTGGAGTCCTATTTTAGGGAACCCCATCCTATGAGCTCTGTTCTTCTGGTCTACCTGTGTGTCCTCTACCTCTCATTTCTCTGACAGCCCTCTTTGCACGCCGCTCCTCACTAGCCGATTTCCGGACCTCAGCTCTCTGCACCCTCATCTTTGCCCTCCCTATTTCTCACTAGCACTGTGCACCTTTATTCTCCAAACCAACTTTGCACCCCATATTTCTGCACCCTACATTTCAGAACCCTTTCTAAAACCTATTTTCTTTCTTTCTTTTTGTTTTTTGTTTTGTTTTGTTTTTAGGACAAGAGTTTTTGTGTATAACAGTCCTGGCTGTCCTTGGTAGACCTTGCTTGGTAGACCAGGCTGGCCTTGAATTCACTAGGATTCACCTGCCTCTGCCTCCCAAGTGCTGAGATTAAAGGTGTGTGCCAGCACTGCCCGTCGCAGAAAACCTATGTTCTTTTTTTTTTTTCTTTCGGTTTTTTGGAGACAGGATTTCTTTGTAGCTTTGGAGCCTGTCCTGGAACTAGCTCTTGTAGACCAGGCTGGCCTCGAACTCACAGAGATCCGCCTGCCTCTGCCTCCCGAGTGCTGAGATTAAAGGCGTGTGCCAAAACCTGTGTTCTATATATAGTCCCTGAACCCTGACCTCGGCGCCCTTGTTTCTCTAATCCCCACCTCCGTGCTCCATTTCCCTGACTTCCACTCTGCACCCCGTCTCTCTTCACCTCATCTTAGACTTTACCTCTTAGTGCCCCAACTCTTTGTAACCTACTTCTGCACCTCAACCCTGGAGGTCCTCTGTACCCCAAGTCTCTGGTCACCTGGTGTACCCCTCCATTTTTCTAACCCTCTTTTTTGTACTTAATTTACTAACTTTCCCACCTCATCCAACCCCATTTTTCTGGACCCCACTCCTGAGCACCCCAACTTTAAGTGGTCCACTATCACCTCATTCATATTTCTGAACCCGATCTCTGCAGCCCATCTAACCGCATTTCCCTCTTTGTACCTCATCTCTGCCTCCACCTCTATGCCTGAGTTTCTGGATGTCTACCTCTGCACCCCCATTTTGAACTCCATCTCACTAGCACTTTCCCTACATCTAGACCCACATATCTTTATACCCTTAAATCCGCTTTTTACATAATTTTTTGTCGCAGGGTCTTTTGACCCAAAGTAGCCTCTGAGTTACTACTCCCTGTGTAGTCCAGACTGGCATGAAACTCATGGAGACCATCATACCCCCACCTCCTGTGTCTTGGGGTTACAAACGTGTGCGCCTCACCTCGCCTGGTCATCCCATCTTAGAAGCCCCAAACCCCAGTCCCCATTCCTAAGCCCCGCCCCATGCCCCCATCTGTGGACCACCATTGGGCGTGGCCGGGCCTCCGCAGCATCAGGGCGCGGCCGCCTGGTGCCGCCCCGCTCCGCCCCGCCCCTCCCGCTGCTGAGTCAGCGCTCTGCGGCCCCCGCCCGCGGGAGGACGCCCGGGAGGCCCGGGAGCCCCGGGAGCCCCGAGGAGGCGGGCGAAGGGCGGCACTGGGCCCGCCCGCAGCTCTGGGTCGTGTGTGCTCAGGAAAAGCGGCGACTGCAGGAGGAGATCGGCGCTGCGCGTCGGGAGCTGGAGGAAGAGAAACTTCGCGTGGAGCGGCTCAAGGTTGGGGACTCCCGTCCAGCCCCTGCAGTGAAGTGGGGATGTCTTTGTGAGGCCGACTGAGAGACAATAGGAACCTCTGTCCAATTTGGGGAGGGGGAGATGGAGAGGAGGCGAGCGAAAGGTAGCCATGGAGACAGCTGCCCCACTCTGGAAGAGTATGGGGAAGGTGAAGGGCTTCTCCCAGTTTGGATGTGATGAAAGGAGCCTTAGGTCAACGCTGGGGTGGAGAGGGGCGCATTGGGAGGTCTTTCTGAGCTTGGCTGGGCCAGTCGACTGGGCAGGCTGGAAAAATAATGGTTTTGTGTCTCTGTTTGGGAAGGCTACTTGCTGGCAAGGTGTTGGGGGACAAGATATGGGCATGTCTTCCAGCCTGATGGATGTGCCCTCTGGGAGTTGCAAGCAATGGGTGGGGAGGTAGGCTTCCAGTGGCCAGCCCCGGACTCCCTTCCCATGTCCAGAGGAAATCTCTCCGAGAACGTTGGCTCATGGATGGGGCGGCTGAAGGACCAGAGCGGCCGGAGGACCTGGCCTCCAAGGACCCGCAGTCGCCTGAGGGACAGGCCCAGGCTCGAATTCGTAATCTGGAAGACAGCTTGTTTTCGTGAGTCGGGAATCCCTGCTTTTGAGCCCTGCCCCAGCCTTTGACTACCCTCAGAAATGAAGCAGTTTTAGTCCTGCCCGGTTTCCAGCGGCTTCCTCTCTCCCTCAGACTCCAGTCCCAACTGCAGCTGTTGCAGAGTGCGTCCACAGGTGCCCAACACAGACCTGCTGGCAGGCCCGTGTGGCGCAGAGAGGTGAGAGGGGCTGGAAAGGGTGGGGAGGAGGGGGTGTGGCCAGCAGCGGTGGAACGGGACTCAGCAGAGGAGGCTCTCTCCAAGAGTGCAGTCAAACCCACTCACCGGTACTTTACTCTGTGTCCCTGTGGAAGTTGATTTTCTTGTCTAGACCTTAGTTGCTCTATTCCTAAAATGGAAATACCAACTCAGAAGCGCTTTTGGGAGGGGCCGGCTAGATTATAATTTAAAACTACTACCCCAGTGTGACCTTGAACTCGCGATCTTCCCGCTCAGCTTTCCCAGGCTTCTCTCACCCATGCCTTGCTCACAAAGGGAGTTTGTGTGCATGCAGGTGTGTTCAGCTGCCCCAGTTTCTTCACCTCTCTCTGTCGTCCCTTGCGGGTCACACTGCCTCTTTCCTTTCCCCAACCTTTCTGTTTCCTTAGCCTGGAACAACTGTCTCCAGCTCAGCACTCTGGACAGAGCACACACACCCCCTCCAGAAGCCGTGCCCAGGCTTGTCTCTGCAGCAAACACTGACACCCCCAGATCGCTCCCGGCTTCTTTTTCCATCATTGCTCCTTTCTCTCCCCCCACTCCCAATGTGGTTATTTGTTGTTATGCTGATTTTCCTCTTCCCATCAGAACTTAAAGTCTGATTGTGTCAGGTCCTCTCAGGTTGGGAACACAGCTCAGCTGTGCTGCACTGGCGGCCTTGAGTGCCCCAGGTGCTGGGCTCCATCCCTCCCCCAGGAATCCTTTGTCTATGGCAACCTCAGAAGCTGGTCAGTGAAGTATTAACATGGTATTAGTGAAGCAGGCGGCGCACAAACCAGGGCTGATTTGATTGTGTCTCTATTCTTGCAGGGTCCCCGACCTCTCTCTCAGCCCACCATGGAGGCAGGTCCTGTAGGTAAGTATTGGAATCCCGAGGTCTAGGGAACAGCCACCACCAGATCACTTGACCCAAAGGAATCTGGGATGAGGGTCCTTTTCATCCTCCTATCATCCTGACCTCCCTACCCTTTCCTCCCTTCATTCCCCCAGGCCTCAGTGATGTGGACAAGAGAACTTCCCTGCCAGCTGGTCCAGTGGGCATGTCCCCCGAGCCCCCCACTGATCCCAGGGAGGAGCTCAGTGAGGTTCTGCCAGCCTTGAGGCCATCCCCTGAGGCCATAGGGACCTCTTCAGAAGCCAATGGCCCCTGCCCTGGGCATAGGCCCCTTCCAGAGCAGCCCAGCCCAGGGGCAGCGAGTATCACTCAAGCCAAAGGAGATGGTGTGGTGGAGGTGGTTTGGGCTGGGCTTCGGGCCACTGAGAACAGTGCCACAGCCCCCACGGGCGAGGAGCTGGAGGCCAAGGTGGAAGAAGTAGTGCTGGAGGCCATTGAGTCCAGGCAGGGCACTAGCAGCCCTGAGCTCCCCGCTTGGGTGAAGGAGGGGAGGGGTGTGGTGGAGGTGGTCTGGGAGGGGCTGGGAGGCAGTGATTCCGACATCACAGGGGAGACAGACAGGGATGCAGAGGCCACACAAGCCAGTCCCCCGAGGCTCCAGGAGCAATGTGAGGCTGAAGCTTCCAGAAAAGAGGAAGGTGCTTCCAGGGATAGTCCTGAAGGTGTTGGGCAGGGGGGCCCTGGAGGAGAGGAGGGGTCCTTCATTTGGGTGGAGAGAGTAGCCCTCAGCGAAGACTGGGAGGAGCTCTTGATGGAGGGCTTGGAAGCGCCTCCAGGGGTAGGCTGTGAGGGAGGACCTGAGGCTTTGATGGAAGCACAGTTGGGAGGCAGTGGAGAATCCTGGGAGGTGAAGAAATCAGAGGGCTCGGAAGAGAGGGGAATGGCAGAAAAGCTCAAGGTAGAGAGAGGTGGAGCAGCCGAGGTGCCAGAGCCAGTCCAGGAAAGAGAGGGAAGCCAGGCAGAAAAGGGGGAGGAAAAGGATGGTGAAAGCCCCCCTGCGGCAGAGGTAACAACAGATGAGGAAAAGCAGGCGGTGAGAGAGAAGGAAGATAGAGAGCCACTGGAAGCAGAAAAAGGAGGCAAGGAAGAGCCAGCCACCACTGAGACGCCATTGGTGGCAGAGAGAAAACCAGAGGGCCCCCTGGACCCAGAGAGAAGAGGAAGTGAGCTTCCATCAGACCAGGAGAAAGACGGTGAGAGCTCATTGGACAGAGAGTCAAAAACAAACGAGAAACTTTTGGAAGGAGAACCAGGAGGTGAGGGCTCATTGGATGAAGAAACTAGAGGAAGTAAGGAGCTATTGGATGCGGAGCCAGGCGGTGAGGGCTCATTGGATGAAGAAACTAGAGGAAGTAAGGAACTATTGGATGCGGAGCCAGTCGGTGAGGGCTCATTGGATGAAGAAACTAGAGGAAGTAAGGAGCTATTGGATGAGGAGCCAGGCGGTGAGGGCTCATTGGGTGAAGAAACTAGAGGAAGTAAGACGTTATTGGATAGAGACCCAGGAGGCAGTGAGCTGTCATCAGAAGCAGAGAAGACCCCAGGCACCAAGGAGGAGTTGAGCCCAGAAGAGCAAGACAAACCCAGTGAAGGAGCAGAGTTTCTGGTGGAGGATGCCAGCCAGTCAGGGACCCCTCTTTCGGTTCATGAGAAGCCCACATTAGAGGAACAAGGACTGCAAGGCCTGGAGAAGCAAGAAGGAACCGTGGAAGAGACAGCCAGGGAGCCTCAGCCCTGTGCTGAGAGTGAGGGTCCCCCCGGGGATGCCACCCCACTCTTGGCAGAGACCCCAGCAGCGGAGCAGCCCGTGGAAAGCCAGCCACTGCTCCATCAGGAGGTGTCCAGCACCAACCCAGGTGACCACCCTGCACCTACCTATGCACCTGCCCGGCAGCTTGAGCTAGCTGAGGCCAAAGAGGCTAGTGGCCCTAAGCAAAAGACGTGCCAGTGTTGTGTGGTCATGTGAGCCTACGCCTGCCGCCCAGCACCCTACTCCTCTCACAGCTACCTCGCTGCCTGGCATCCAGCAGAAGGTCCCAGGCACAGACAGGGTACCATAGGACTGGTGGTGGTACCCAGGAGCCAGCAGGCCCCTGTGTTTACCTACACCTGGGCTTTTAGACTCTCCCTGCCCACTGCCTGTGGCCCTGACTCCCTTCTGCAATGAAGCCTTTATACTTGAAAATTAAATGTTAAGGCACTCTGGCAGCCTGACTGTGTGTCTTCTTTTTGTTTTGTTTTGTCTGGCCTTTTTTGAGGCAGGATTTCTTTGTGTAGTCCTGGCTATCCTGAAACTCATTCTGTAGACCAGGCTGGCCTCGAATTCAAGAGATCCACCTGTCTCTGCCTCCCAAGAGCTGGGATTAGAGGCGTGCACCACCGTTGCCTGGCTTGTTTATATTTTCTGTGTGTGAGTGTTTGCCTGTGTATAACCGTGAATGTGAGTGCTCAGGGAGCCACAAGAGGGCACTGAGAGATTCCCTAGAACTGGAGTTACAAGTGACTCTGAGCCAACCTCTGGGTGTTGGGAACTGAACCTGGGTCCTCTGCAAGGCCAGGGAACCAAACTGGTCTGCAAGAAAACAAGGGCTCTTAACAACTCAGCCATCTCTCCAGACTCTGGAGTGTGTCTTTTGAGCTGGAATCACCTCCTTTTATACTGCCTGGGAGTAGGTCTTACTAGAATCAAAGGTTGTGGCTGGGTGAGATGACACACCTATATCCCAGCACTGGGCTGCTGCAGCAGGAGATCACGGCTGGAACAAGACTCCAACACAATAAAGAAGACAACAGCAAAAGGATCGGGTCAGTGAGAATATTAATTCTACAGGAACACAAAGGCGTCCAAGATGCAGGGGCTAGAAAACGAAGAATCGGTTAGGTCTGGTGGCACAACCTTCGATTTCCATACGCAGGAGGCAGAACCAGGTGAATCTGAGTTCCAGGCCAACCGAGGCTACGTAGTGAGAGCCTGTCTCGGAAAACTACAAATAAAAAGGTCTAATCCAGAACAGGGGCACAGCCCCCAACCTGAAGCAGAATGTGCTAGAACCTAGAGACAGGAGGCCCGAGGCCCAGCTCCTCTGGTGTGGGCAGGAAGTGTTTTTCATATCCGGAGTGTAGAGGGGCAGAGGCTGGAGGGGGCTCAGTAATAGGTTCCAGCTCCATTTCCTCCACTTCCAGGATGGGTCCTTCCTTGGGTGGCTGGGGCAGGCTCACCTCCTGGGGAGATGGAGACTTGACATATGGCGGTCCTCCCCGACCCCACTTGCCCCGGCATCCTCCAGTTAGAGAGTGGTGGTCCCACAGTTGGCAACTTCTCACCTTTATGTAAGGCTGCCCAGAATTGCTGTTGGCAGGGTCAGGAACTCTCTCCCAGATCCACTGAGGAAGCAACTTGTATCGCTGGTGGAGGCACCTGGCCAGTAGGGACCCGGTGGCAAACATGTTGCTAGAATCCATTACTTCCTGAACCCTGAGGCCACCCACCCTAGGTTTAGCTGCTGAACCCCCAACAGAGAAGAGACCCCATATCTAAAAGCCTTACCTGGTGGCGGCTAGGCTCAGGCCACAACCCGCCAGGAGCAAGCCCCATAGGGACAGGACACAAGGCAGAATCTTCCATCTGACCTCATTGTCTGTGGGTGGGGAGGATACGGAGGACTAGACAGCCATCTTGAATAAGGGCTTTGGGAGCAGCCATCATGACGAAGGGGGTGAGGGGTTTAGGGATATAGGGGTGTGCTGACAGGCAGAGGCAGGGTTGGGGGAACGCTGTTGCAGACATACATTGGATAATACAACAGCATTTAGAAGACGCAGAGTACCCTGGGGCAAACGGGGTGTGGTCCTCGGTTCCATCCTCGGTATTATCCTATACATAATCCTCTCCATCAGAAGCTATCCACCAGTGAAGCCCGTGTCATGACTTCAAGACACCCCTAGCCGGAAGTGGACAGGTAGCCCCATCGTACCTGGTAGGTGAAGCCGAAGGCTAGGACCCGGTGGGCCCTGTCCTGCAATGGTGGACACCGTCACCCACAGCTTGAAGGAACCCCAGTGAAGGCTACGCAGAGTGACGGTCTGGGTATTACAGCTCACTGAAGGACACAACCAAAGAAGTTGGGGGAGCAGTGAAGTCATTTGCACACACCACGCTGTCTACACCTTCCGCATGGCTGTCTCAGTGTTCTTTGTTTATTTATGTGGCATTCTATTATTCTCTGAGGGGCTTGCCCCTATGCATGTCATGGCACACATGAGGTCAGAGGTCGTTTCTCACCACCTATTCCACCATAGGTGTCTTGGGTTTCATGGTAGGGGCCATCTCACAGCCCCTGATCTGGAATTCTGTGCACTATCACTTCCTTAACCAATCTCTGACCCCTCATTTTGTGAACATCTCTGAGCGCCATGTGACGGTTGGATGCTCTCTCCACTGTCTACATGAATCTTCCATTGGGAAGTCAGCTGCCTGAGCGCTGCCTCCAATGCACAAGGCCCAGAGTTTGATCCCCAGCCCTGAGGAGGGAGGAAATGGTCCAGAGCACAGTAGTGTGTGCCTGTCATTCCAGTTACTCAGAATGTCATTTCCAGGTCAGGTTGAGATCAAGGGAGACCCTGTCTCAATAAACAAAATCATTCAAGTTTCACAAACCCACTGTAACCATGTGTGCACAGTATTCAGGAAAGCTTCCCGAAT
The DNA here is from genome assembly GCF_037038515.1 of Microtus pennsylvanicus. Taxonomy (NCBI): domain Eukaryota; kingdom Metazoa; phylum Chordata; class Mammalia; order Rodentia; family Cricetidae; genus Microtus; species Microtus pennsylvanicus. Next base: position 85,299,707 of record NC_134584.1, read on the forward strand.
GGGAGCAAGAAGAGATCATGATGTCCCTGGGGTGTCCCCACGAGGACTTAGTCTCTGTGTGATGGCACAGGTTTGGAGGCCATGTGGGAGCTGGTTCATTCCTCCCACCATGCGGCTGAACTCAAGTCGTCAGACCCAATGGCGGGAGTATTAATTTGGTGAGCCATTTCACAGGCCCGTGAGTCAAACTTTGTAACAAGTTCGGATAACTTTTATAGTTAGGAAGAAAAGAATAACAATTTTGTTTCTTCAGTGATGGGGGTAAAACCCAAGGCCTTGCACATGCTGGACACTTGCTCTTCTGCTGAACCCGACCCCAGCCCCTCACTGGGGAATTCCAGACAGGAACTCTATGCTGAGGCACCAGCCAACCCCATAACAATCTTTTAGATTTTTCTTAGGTGTATGGGTGTTTTGCCTGAATGTCTATCTGTGCTCCGCATGCATGTGGTGCCAGTGGAGACCAGAAGAGGGCGTCAGATACACCGACACCCGAGGACAGAGGCTGTTTGCTACTATTTAGATGCTGGTAACCGAACCCAGGATCTCTGCAAGAGCAGTCAGTGCTCTTAACTGTTGAATTTTGCTCCAGACCCAGGAATGTGTTATTATAGAAAAACATTAGCCAATCTCAAGGGAAACAGAAGAAAATAAAAGTCACAAGCAATTCTACAAGCCCTGTTAACATTGAGAGAAATTTCTTGGCATATTTGAGCCTTGGCTTTGCTCAATGTTGGGCCTTTTATCAAAAACAAAGCTATCTCAGAATCTGCGGTCCTTTTTATACTTTTCACTTAATGAAATATGACAGGTACCATCACTGTCAGTGAGGACAGATTGTAGCCTTTGTCTTTAATGTCTCAGTAAGTCCATTTCAGAGGTAGACAAGACATTTGCTGTTCTCTGGGAACTTAGTGACATAGAATTCCCAGGAACTGGGAAAGTAGGGACAGCGTGGATGACAAGTGGATCTTTGGGGGATACAGGAAGGGACCGGAGACAGGAAGCTCACCATTCGTGCAGACGGTGGGGATGGCTTCACCCTGTATGCACAAGGTATAGTGAGTAGCCCGGCCTCGGAGTTTGGATCTTGGTACCTCTTCCCACGCTACAGCAGGTGTCCCTGGGGGGTCATCTTGGAGTCGCCAAACTGCTGGTCCAGCAAGGGGCACTGTGAAAAAACTGGGCGTATCAGTATCTCCGCAGTTCCACGAACGAGGCCCCTCCCTCATCCTCCAGCGCCACTTCTTACCTAAATCCTTGGTGAATCCCCAAACTGAGGGGGCAGCAGCTAACCCCCCAGGGAATACTGCTGTCACTGTAACTCGATAGGGGACCCCTCCTTCAAAATCCCCTGGGGGGAACAGGAAGAAGAGAACATTTACAGCTGGTTCTCTCTCCCCAGCGCAGAGCCAGAGCCGTGGGAGCTGTCATCTGGGCCCCTAGGGGAGGCTGTTCCACAAAGTGCCAATGAGACCTGAGACTGGAGGGGAAGAGAAGCAAGATATAAACAGCCCAGGACGGGACCAATCCCAGTGGTATGCAGTGACTTGCACCTGTGGCGCCCTGAGGCTGAGCTACACAGAGAGACTATGCCTCCAGGAACTGAGAAGCAGGGCTGTGGCTATGACTCAGTGGGCAGAGTGCCTGCCTGGCTTGCACAAAACCCTAGTTAAATCCTCAATACAAGCAGTACGACTCTTGGTCATTGAGCCATCTCTCCAGACTCTCATTTTACTTTATTGTTTGTTTGTTTATTCAAGACAGGGTTTCTCTCTAGCTTTGGAGCCTATCCTGGAACTTGCTCTGTAGACCAGGCTGGCCACAAACTCACAGATATCCGCCTGCTTCTGCCTTCTGAGTGCTAGGATTAAAGGCACTGGTATAGGGACACGTGCTTGGAATTCCATCACTTGAAGGGTGGATACAGGAGGGTCAGAAGTTCAAGATCATCTTTGGTTAGTGAATGCAAGGCTAGCCTGGGATACATCAGACTACGTGGGGAGAAAAAAAAGAATAGACTAAAAACTAAAATAAAGCTGAGCGGTGGTGGCACACACTTTTAATCCCAGCACTCGGGGAGGCAGAGGCAGGCGGATCTCTGTGAGTTCAAGGTCATTCTGGTCTACAAAGCAAGTTCTAGGACAGCCAGAGCTGCTACACAGAAAAACCCTGTTTTGAAAAAAAAAAAACTAAGATAATATCTGGGTGTAATGATAACACATCTTTAATCCAGGCCAGTCTGGTCTACACAGGAAGTTCCAGCCAGCCAGGACTGCCCAGTGAGACACCATTTCAAAAACGACAAAAGGATTAAGGGCCTGGAAAAATGGCTCTGTGGTTAAGAGCACTGGCTGCTCTTCTAGAGGACCACAGGTTCGGGTCCCAGCACCCACATGGCAGCTCACAACCATCTGTAGCTCCAGGTCAGGGACCTACTACCTTCTTCTGGTCTCCATGGGTACTCTACATACTTAGAACATACATTCAGGCAAAACACCCATACACATAAATAATTTATGAAACAGGGGAGTAAGAAGGCAGGCATCATAGCGCACACCTTTAAAGTCAGCCCCGAGGTAGATTCTCTATGAGTTCAAGGCCAACCTGGTCTACAGAGTGAGTTCCAAGTCAGCCAGGGTTACACAGAGAAGCCCTGTCTCAAAAAACTCAAAACAGAAACAAAAAAAAAATAAGTAAATAAAATAAGTAAGTCCCCAGAGTAGGGAAGCAAGGCTCTGCATGTCTCAGTGTGGGGAAGTAGAGAGCACAGCTCAGCCCTCTTCACTACTGGTCCAGCATCCGTGCTCAGGTGTGCTGGCTCTGTCAGTGACCACAGTGTGATTTTGCCCCGAGGCCAGGAAATAAAAGTGCAGGCCACTGAGGCTGTGGACACAGACCTGCGTATGAGTGACACTCCACTCAGGGGAGTCACGCTCCTAAAGACCTGCCTCTAAACTGCTGTGCCAGTCAAGCAGGCCAAAGAAGGAATGTTCTAGAATCATTATCCAGTCCTCTTCTCTTTCTTCCTCCCCTTCTTCCCACCCCTCCCTCCTTCATTCCTCCTCCCTACTTCCCTCACTCTCCCTCACTTTCCCCCTTTCTCTCTCTCTCCTCACCCAGGCTGTCCTAAAATTAGTAAATAGTGATCCTCCTGCCTCAGCCTCCTGAGGTCAGGTGTAGACCACTATGGGCTAGGACTCCTCTCTTCATTCAGTGAACACGTACGCTTGAGAATCTAACCTATGTTTCTCTCCCAAAGCCTCGTTTTCTTCTTCATACCTGAGACACACATCCAAATACCAAGTCTCGGTCCAGAAGCCTTTGATGGCCTATGGAGTTTTAGCACCATAACGTTACAATTTGTACATTATCTGACTTCCTGTGCCAACAGGTGACCTCTCTCTGGCACAGACTCCCACCAGGGCACCATTGCCAGAAAGCAGCCCATAGAGTCAGCACCATGCTCTGGGTCCTCCAGAACCGGGAGCTAAACAAATCTCTTTCTAAGTGTCCAGCCCCAGGTATTTTGCTCTGGCAACAGCCCCTATACCGGTGTAGATGGGATCCCAGGTGTCCCAGGGCTTAACCTGGTAGCAGAGCGCTGAGGTTTGCAGTGGGGAGATGGATCCAGTTGAGCTTGTCCAGGCTGTCACCATCTCGAGCCCAGTCTACCACATACTCCCACGGTTCCCCGGTCCCCTGTTGCCAGGTCACCAGTAACCCTGAGCTCCCATCAATGCTGCTGACGACCACACCATGGGGGGCAGATTCTGGAGCTGGAAGCAGGGGGAGATATCTTGACTGTTCATTCAGGAAGGTTATCTTGTCCCCCAAGATATTGGGCAGAAGACATTTCATGTCATTTTACCCAAGCAGACCAAAGACAGATTGGTGAGAAGCGTCCTGTTGGCGGTGCTGACAGTGGACACCACAGCCCACTCCATCAGTGTGGGGATGGAGGACTTGCAGCAAGGGACCTCTTCTTGAGTCATAGTAACATCTCCAACCCCAAACACGACTCTGTAAGTTCCCTGCACGGAGGGTCCTGGGTTCTAAGGGAGGAAAAGTTGTAGTTAGCATCCCCCACTATGATGATGGCAAGGCACCTGCTAAGTCAGGCAGAGCGGCAGCTCATGAGTCTCAGAGTTTACAAAAGAGGCCTAGGGAGGGCAAGGAGACAGCCATGAAGGCATGGAGTTTAAGGAGGAGCCTGGTGTCACATCTGTAATCTCAGTACTCAGGAGGCAGAGGCAGGAGGAGGTGCCACAAGTTCGAGGCCAGCCTGGGCTAAATGTGACCCTGCAAGCAGAGTACCAATTTTACATAAAGATAGTTTGATCCTGCACCTAGGGCCCTGCCTCATTCTGCCCTTGCTAATCTTGGTTTAGATAGCAATCAAACAAGAATTTAAAAGCAAACAAACAAAACAACAATAATAACACCCTGGTCTTGGCACTTGAGTTTGCTGACTTGATGTTTTTGAAATACAGCTGTATATACACAGGGTTGGGGAGGTGGCTCAGTTGGCAAAGTGCTTGCTGTGCAACCATAAGGACCCAAGTTCAATCCCCAGAATAGATGTTTAGAAAGCCGGACATGGGCCAGGCAGTGGTGGTGCATACCTTTAATCCCTGCTTGGCAAGTTACAGGAACAATGAAAAACCATGTCTCAAAAACTGAGCAAAGATGAGAGTCCTCTGGCCTCTTCATATACACACTTAAACACGCGCAAGCATACACAAATTAATATTATATTTTTTAAGAGATTATGTGTGTTTATGTATGTGCACATGACTTCAGTACCCAAGGAGTCAGAGGATTCCCTGGAGTTATGAGCAGTTGAAAGCTGCCTGATGTGGATGCTTAGAACCAAGCTCACATTCTCAGCAAGAGCAGTAAGCTCTCCTAGCTGCCCCAGAAACATTTATCTTAAATATCAAATTCTTTTTATTTTATGTGAGTGTGTGTGTGTGTGCGCACGCGTGCACATTGCCATGGCACACGTGTGGAGGCAGAGGATAGCTTCTCAGGAGTTGGCTTTCTCTTTTTATCTTTAGGGGCTTCTCTCTCACCGTCAAGAGCTAGGGAGCTCTTCTGTCTCCGTTCCTCTCACTGGAGACATGCTGGGACACACGCCACAGCACCAGCTTACTGTGGTTTTGCTTGTTTGTAGCTTCAAGATTTATTAACCAAGCATGGTGGCACACACCTTTAACCCCAGCTGGGGTTAGGCAGAGGCAGGCGGATCTCTGAGTTCAAGGCCAGCCTGGTCTACTGAGCGATTTCAAGGACAGTTAGGGCTGCGCGGAAAACAAACGGGTTTGTTTATTTTGTGTGTGTGTGTGTGTGTGTGTAGGAGTGTTCTACTTGCACGTGCAGAACTGCACTCTCAGAGACTAGTAGAAAGCATTGGAGGGCTGGAGAGATGGCTCAGGGGTTAAGAGCATTGCCTGCTCTTCCAAAGGTCCTGAGTTCAATTCCCAGCAACCACATGGTGGCTCACAACCATCTGTAAAGAGGTCTGGCGCCCTCTTCTGGCCTTGAGGCATACAGACAGAATATTGTGTGCATAATAAATAAATAAATAAATAAATAAATAAATAAATAAATAAATAAATAAGAAAGCATTGGATCCCCTGGAATTGAAGCTACTACAGACAGTTGTGAGCTGAGATGTGATGTGGGTTCTGGAAATTGAAGCTGGGTGCTCTTCGAGAGCAGCCTGTGCTGACCATCCCTCCAGCTCCATCCCGCTCTTTACATGGTTCCTAGGATTGAACGCTGTCTTTCAGATTGCCTAGCACTTCACCCCTTGTTTTCTCTCTTTTCTTTGAAACGGGACCTCACAGACAGAAGGCCGGCCTCCAATTCAATATACAGGCAAAGACGACCTTGCTCCCCCTGCTCCCACCTCCCATTGCTGGGATTACAGCTGCACCTTCGCATCTGGCTCACACAGAGCTGCAGACAGAGCCCATGACCTCAGTCAGACATTCTAGGGAAGCTGCATTCTGGCCTGCATCCCAGTAGGACCTAAGAACTTTGAAATATTTATTAAGGGCTCCTGCCCTGCTGCACACCTCCGGCTCCCTCCCTTAGGGCTTTGTTACTTCCTCCCAGTGGAAACTTACGAGGATGGAAAAGTGTAAGTGATTCCAGTTTAAGTGAATTTCAGAAAACTCTAGGAAGGACCAATATCAAGCACCTTTAAAACCACCAATTAGGAGACAGAGACAGGTGGATCTCTGTGAGTTCGAGGGTATAAATGTACGCAGACATGCATCCACACACACATACACACATATGTATTTACAGGAATGCATACACTTATGCACATGCATGTGCACATGCCCAAACATATATGCATTCAAATTCATGCACCCTCACATACTGCATGTATACATGCATAAATACACGTGGAACTAAATGGATGGCATTTAATTGTGTGGCTCAAGGGTCATATATGTTTTATTCCTTTCAGAGTTCATCCATGCCCAGCAGACATTAGAAGTTCAATAGTAAATTTGTTCATTGCTGAGCATGAAGCCTGGGACCACATACATTCTCGCTTAGTATTCTGTCACTGAGGCCCCCCCCCACTTCTATTTATTTTATTTCACTTCATGTGCATTGGTGTTTTGCCTCCATGTTTGTCTGTGTGAGGGAGTAAGATCTTCTGGAACTGTGGTTACAGAGAATGGCAAGCTGCCATGTGGGTGCTGGGAATTGAACCTGGGTCCTTGAGAAGAGCAGCCAGTGCTCTTAACTGCTGAGCCATCTCTCTAGCCCCGAGCTCCCCTATCAAATCTTTTTGTCTTTCAGACTAAGATGTCCTGATCTTGCACTGACTCTGGCTGGTCTTGAACATGCAATCTTCCTGCCTCGGCCTTTTGAGTACTGAGATCACAAGCGTGAGCCACCTTGAATCAGGAGGTCTATGACACCTTCTTCTACCACCTGTGTGATGGCAGCACGGGATTTGCAGCGCAAGTGTTACATCTTGCCAAGCTGCACTGAATTCATGTCCTGAGTCTAGACTTTCATTTCTGCTGCCTTCTGCTTGGGATACTGGATTCCGCCCAACACCTCAGATCTCTGTCAAGTTGCTGGTGTTGGTGGACCAGCACTGCAAGAGACCGCTGCAATTCAGGAAATAACCTCCAGGGGGCAGCAGAGGAAGGCACTGCTGCTCGGGCGTTCCCAGACCCCTGCAGAGAACTACCTTGGGACTGGGCGCTTACCTTCCAGAGAAGCAGGGCTGTCCGGTTGCCAGCTGTCTCACAGATGGCGCCCGAAAACCACACATCTTTAAAAGCTGATGAGGACAGGAAAAGGCAGGTACAGTTAGATGGACAAGGCTGCCTGACCTGTGGTGGACCGAGGCCCAGGAGTGCAACACTAAAGGAGGCATCCTTACCCAAGAACGGCGTCTGAAAGGACAGGTCCGGGCTCCACTCGCCCCAGGGACCTCCGTTCTCCACTCGGCAGCGGCCGGACACCTGGTAGCTGGTGCCAGGTTCCAGGTTCTGCATCTCAACAGGAGGCAGCAGGTCTGTCTTCAGTTGTGGCTCCAGCTGGGAAAAGGATGGCGAAGTGATGGGGTAGCCCTCTGTGCTGAGGCGAATTCTTTTCCCGAAGCTGTGGCCCTGGGTCTGGCACAGACTAGGTAAGCCCTCTAGTACTGAATATTTACAGCAGGCCCTCGGAGTGTGCGTGCCTGCATGTGTGTGTGTGTGTGTGCGCGCGCGCGCGCGCGCGAATGAGCGCGTATACAGGTGTTGGTGTCAAGTGCCTTCCTTTACCCACTAAGTCATCTCGCTAGTCTCCATTTTTGAGACGAAGTCTCTTGCTGGCTCATTCGTTGGACTGGCTGGTCGGTAAGTTCTGAGATCCACCCGTGTCTGCCTCTGCTGCGGTTACATGGTGCTACCATGCTTGTCTTTCCTCTATGGGTGCTGGGATCTCAGGACCTCATGTTTGTGTGTCAAACACTTTGATTACTGAGTGATCTTCCCGGCTGTAGTATGGTTTGTTTGGTTTTTTTGTTTGTTTGTTTGTTTTGAGACAAAATTCTAAAAACCTGCTTTGATTTTAAATATCTTTATTTTATGTATGGATGCTTTGATGTATTCCCACATGATAGAAGAGGACATCAGTTTGGGTGCTGGGAATTGAACTTGGGTCCTCTGGAAAAGCAGCCAGTGCTCTTAATCGCTGAGCAATCTCTCCAGCCCAAGACAAAATTTTTTTAACTGATCAAGATACTCATACAGGCCAGGTGTGTGCAAATCTTTAATCCCAACATGGGGGGCATAGGCAGGTGGATCTCTGTGAGTTTCAGGCTAGCCAGGACCACACAGTGAAATCTTGTCTCACTGCCCCCTCCCCCCATACCCAGTGTCTAGAGGTGGCAATGAAATCCTGCTGTTCAGGATTGGGAGGCTGAGGCTGGAGGATCACGTCTCTGAGACCAGCTAGCTGGCTGCATGGCTAAGTAGACAGAAAACAGAAACAAGTGGACAAAGTTGCTTATGAGGCCTTCTATGTGAGATTTGGGGGTAACTCCATGACAGGTGTCGAATCCTATCTATCAGGGATAGGGTGGGAAAGAAGCCCCCCCCCACTCACCTGAGTCCACTCTGTCTCCTGGCATCTTTTGTATTGGAATTGACAGAGGAGAACCTTAAGAGGTGGCCACAGAGGTGGTTTCCACAGCACAGCAGCCTCCAAGGGTTCGTCCTCAGAGAAGTCCACATCAGAGAGGAGCTGGGGGGGGCCTGGCTTCACTGTGAATAGGAGGGCACCATGAGTTAGGGCCTCCAACTACACCCGCCCCCCGCACTGTGCCTCACCCTCCCACTGCGTTACTTTGGGTTTCCAGGTCCACGGAGACAGAGGACCAGAGAGGTTGGCCCTCTTGTGTCCCCGAGATGTGGAGTTCGTCAGCCACGGTGAACTGTTCCCGGGGAATGATCACCCAGTTCTGCCTGGAAGGCACCTTTACCTCCCAGGTTCTCTTGGGATCGCTGTGGGGAGAGATGGGGAAGAGACGCGGGCTGGCCCAGGCTAAGCGCCCTGGCACCTGCGCTGCTGGCATCTGAAGCACCGCTCTATGTCAAAGCGGTGCGACCTGAGGCAGGCAAGTGCTTTAACCTCTCTGTTACTCCTCCAAAATCCTGCAGTCCATGTGTGTGTTGAAAGAGCTCTGTAGTGGGCCAGGGGACGGTTCCCTGTCATCCCAGCACTCGGGAGATGGAAACAGGAGGATTGTTAGAGGCTAGCTTCACACAGTAAGAATGTCTCAGAAACGTCCTCCTCCATTCCTCCTCCCAAAGCCCTTATCACTGTCCCTTACTTAGTCCAACTAGAATGGAGTTTCTAGATCACATCTGCACCCTACCCACTCCCAGCACCCACTTTCATTGTGATTCCAAGCACTAGACTGATTTTTTTTTTGAGACAGGATTTCAAGAAGCCCAGGCTGGCCACTGGTTATGAAGCTGAGGCTGGCTTTGAACTCCTGATCTTCCTGCCTCATCTCCTAGTGCTGAGGTTGCAGGTGTGCGTAACCATGCTGGCTTAGACTGGTGTGTTCATAGAGTAAAGTAAACTGCTAGAAAAAGTCAAGCTATCTGCCTGATGTTGAACGGCGATATAAACCTGCTTCCTGGTACTAAGCATTTTTTCTTTGCCATGTGCCTAGCGCATTGATGGACAGAATCAATCATGGGAGGCACGTGCCATCATTACTGCATTGGGGGGGGGCACTAGTTACTGCGTGACTAGTCCAGAGTTATGCAGTAAGGAAATGAGTGGGACCTGGCTTGAGGGTCTTGAAAATGTGGAAGAAATTCCCAGTAGCAGGACTCGGGGGTCCTCTTAACCAAAGCCAGTTGCAATCCGAGTGGCCACTTCCCGTGCCTCAGTTTCCCCAGACCACTCCAGGTTACTCACTACTTCTGACTCTGGAGACGCAGCACAGGTGGAATCTCCAGGTCGCCCAGAGGTTCCCAGGAGCAGTTCAGGTTTCCAAAGGGTCCAACGCTGTAGCATTGCAGTGGGCCGGGGCTGCCTGTGGGGGCGCAGAGGGCCGAGAGGGCCACGATCAAGTTCCGAGGGCTCTAAACATGCCAGACTGTGGATGCCTTCATTCTCCGGTACTGCAAGAGTGCCGGACCCGAGTCCAGGGCCTGGCACGTGCTGGGACAGCGCAGAGGGAGTCCCGGGCCCCTCCCCAATCCTGCTACATTCTGTTGTCACCTAGTCCCCGCCGCCCTAAAACTGTGATCCCAAGTCGGCCACTCACGAAGCCTCTCACCCGGGGGCCGCGTCCCAAGCAGCAGCGGCAGCAGTGGCAGCAGCAGCAGCTCCAAATGTGTGAGGCAAGCAACCCGGGGCCCGCTCATAGTTCCCAGGGACAAGAGGCACCGCCAGGCCTGGGGCTTGCAGCCTAAGAAGGAAGACACCCCGCCCCTGGCGGGAAGTCCCCAAATCCGCCCACCCCCAGCAATGACACGCACGCGTGCAAATGTTCAGAACTGAACCTTTATTTTGTAGTGGGAAAGCCTGAGTACTGGGGCCCTCGCGTCCCCAGCCCTGGGGTCTGCATGCAGCAGAGTGCTTTGGGTTGGGGACCGACCGTAGAGGAGCGGGGAGGGGGGCGTAGGTTGCAATGGCCTGGCCAGGAAACAGCGGCGGCAATTAGGACTGGACAGGACATGGGTTCTTAGTGTGGCCAGTTTGGGTAGGTGGAAGCCTGGCTGTAGCCGGGCTCTCTGGAGCTGGGGTTGGGGAGGGGAAGAATTCAGCCATAAAGATCAAGTTTCCTCTTGGCTGGGTATGGGTGTGGTCCGGAGCTAGGTGGGGCTAGTAGCGTCTTGGCAGAAGGTCTGTGAGGAGACCGCGGAGGCTGCAATGCCTTGCCCGTAGGAAGGCTCGTGAGCATCGCAGACAGCAGGTTGGAGACACCGGGCGCGGCCCCCATCGGCCGACCCGGGTCCTAGCACAAGCTGCTGATTTGACTCCTACTACAGCCCCACTCGCAGCAGCTGCTGGAAAGGCCAGCCAGGACATCTCTGCTGCCCCGAACTGCTCCAGGCGACCCTTGCCAGCTGGGTCGACTACCATAGAAGGCCTGGGGGGATTTGGTCAGGCCCAGCCACTCGCTGGAGCCCACAGCTTCGTCCAGTTCGCTGGCCAGGTTGTCCGTATTGGCTTCTGCATCAGGGAAGAAGTCCCCTGCAAAGCAGAGGAAGCGTTAGAACTCAGAATGCCGGCTCCTGTCTGGCCAGGTTGTATCTCTGGTCTTGAGAATCAAGGTTGCTATCCAAAGTTTTATTTCATGCGGTCCTGGGCTTTGTTACTGGTTTCAATACTAAGCCCGACTTTCCTGTCACGGATTTCATGTTATTCTTTATTTAATGTGGACCAGGTAGACGAAAGAATGCATTTGGAAGCTAGGCTCCCTAACTTAGAATCATAAATGAGCTTACCTCTCCGAGGCTCAGTTTTCTTTTCCATGAAGTGGGGGGAAATAATAGCTCCTACTCTCTTCAGTTTTATCGATAGTGGGAGGCTTAGCGCCAGCAAGGGCACAACAAAATCGGATACACAATGAGCCGCAAATGAACCCTGATTATTTATTGACTGACTTGATCGTTTGCCACATTAACTTCCTCGGTCCCCTCGGTGACAGCCACGGAGCTGCTGCTATTGCCACCCACTATCCAAATGAGCCGGTGGTTCCTCAGTGAGCTCGTGTGAGGTGAGGACACAGCCATTCGGCCATAGGCTACTGTTTTAACCCAGGCGCAGGGCTATCTGCACACGCGTCCATCACCCACCATCGCTCCGTCCTCATCACTGCCATCTTCCCCAGTTTTGTTTTCTGAGGACAGAGTCTCAGGCTGCGCTGGAACTCGTGACCATCCTGCCTCAGCTTCCCAGAGTGTTGGGATTCTAGCCATTGATGTGCCAGCAAGCCTTGCCTCTAAGGAGCTGCACCCTCCTTGCCTCTCCTACTCCACCCACTAAATTGTCTACCCTTAAAAAATTCTGCTAGATCTCACCTGCTGTGTCTTCCATTTCACCAGGAATTGTCTCTCCAAGGGGGAGCAGGGGCATCCAGGAGGTGGCAAAATCAAGCCCTGTGCCCATAGCCCTCCACCTGCCCTGCTCACTAGGCTCCAAAACCTGCTGTGCCCTCAGCAGGTGCCTCAGGGACAGTGGCACCTCTGCTGAGTGCTTGGTGCCAGGACTCAGGAAAAGGTGGCCTGATGGCTCTACCTTTACTCCTCTGCCAGCAAACCCAGGGTGCTGGCTCTGGCCATTTCATCTCTACAACTGGACCACCCTGGTCCTGCAGAAGCGCAAAGGCCAGGCAGGTGCTCCCACAGCGTGTGGCTAGAGAGGAACTCTATTCCACAAAACCTCCTGTTTTTACTTTGAATTTTTAAGATTGGGTCTTAATCTGTAGCCCAGGCTGCCCTGAAATGCAGGAAACTTCTGCCACCACTTCCCAAATATTTGAAAGTCCCGTTTGCGCCATGTCTGGCTATACACCCCTCCTCTGTTTTGCCCACCTGTTCCAGGGTGATCCTCCACCCAGGCCACACACATACTCACCCAGAGAGTCATGGGCCAAGACATCCGCCCGGCGCCATCGCGAGCCCCCGCAGGTGAAGATGACCGCTCGGATGAACTCGCGCCCGCACAGCTTCACCACGTAGGGCGCTGGCCTCGCATCGGCCTGCAGCTGCAGAGTCCCAAGGAGAGCCCAGGAAGCCAGCAGCAGCAGCCCGAGGGTTGCCATGCTCAGCTGAGATGCCTGCGACCAAGGTGGCTCTCTCTGCACCACCTCTGTCCCCCCATTTATACAGGCTGGATCTCAGCCCCTCCCGCTGACTTATCTTCCTCACAGGGGAGGCAACCTGACCTTTACCAATCCTTGCCAAAAGATAACCTTTCATGCAGACAGGGTGACATGGCTCAGCTCTCTGTCATCCTTCCGCACCCGGGAAGTTCTCGTGCTTTGTCAACTAGTAAGTGCTGGAATTATAGGAGTAAGCCGCTACCTATCTTCCTTCCTTCCTTCCTTCCTTCCTTCCTTCCTTCCTTCCTTCCTTCCTTCCTTCCTTCCTTCCTTCCTTCCTTCCTTCCTTCCTTCCTTCCTTCCCCTTTCTATTTATTTATAGACAATCTCCCAGCCTGGCTAACCTCAAACTCTAGCATCAAGATCTCCACTGGAGCTAAAGAAATGGCACTGGTGCAGAAGATAAGAGGCGTCCTGCTCTTCCAGGTGGCCCAAGTTTGGTTTCCTGCACCCAAAGCAGGAAGCTCACGGTTGCCTGTAACTCCAGTCACAGGGGATTTGACGCCCCCATCTGGCCTCCTCTGGGACCTGCATGTACATGCTCATACAGGCACATATATAGACATGAACAGCAATAAAAAGCACACATTAAAGAAAGGTCACTCTGCAGGACAGCTGTGACCCTTGACCTTTCCCCTGGATTCTGGGGGCCAACTGTGCTCTCTTCTGGCCTCCACAGCCCCTGCACTCGCATGCTACACATAAACTCGCTCAGGCGCACACACACCCATATAATAAATAGACAGAGAGGTAGAGCATTTGTCCTGGGTTCAATCCTCATTGCTGAGAAAACCCGGCAAAGATAGAATTCTAACCGCACACTGCGTCGTCAGTGACTGCGGAGCCCAGGCTGGCCTCAGACTTGCTATCCCTCTGCCTCAGCCTCCTGAGTGGCCTAGTGGTCTGGCTGTCTCCAACATCCACAGCAAAGGAGCCACACCCAGTTTTTATTTTATTTTTTTTATTTTTATTTATTTATTTTTTTGGTTTTTCGAGACAGGGTTTCTCTGTGGTTTTGGAGCCTGTCCTGGAACTAGCTCTTGTAAACCAGGCTGGCCACACCCAGTTTTTAATGTGGGTTCTGGGGATTTGAACTCAGGCCCTCAAGCTTTTGCAGCAAACACTCCCACTGAGCAGGGTCCTCAGTCCTGATATGTGCTATTTAAAGGGTGGATATAAAGAGGCTTCCCGCTGTTTTCTTCCTCAGGCCAGAGACTGGATGGTGTCTTCTTCGAATCCTACCAGATCCTACTGGATCCTACCGGATCTTACCTGTTACCATTCTCCTTTCCATCTCGGATGACTGCTGCCTCTCACCTTCTCATCGTTTCTTTGTATCCATCCACAGAGTTCTAGTGTTTTTATTTATTTATTTATTTTTTATTTATTTATTTATTAAGGATTTCTGCCTCCTCCCCGCAACCGAGAGTTCTAGTGTTTTAAAGTCCTGGAGATGAACCCAGGGCCTCAGGCACGTTTAGAAAGAAAGTGACACTGAGCCACACCGCAGTCCACAGATGTGGGTTTGTGAAGGGCTGAATTTTTTTATTGGATTGTAGTTTAATGATTTTTTTAAAACAGATTTATGTATGTATGTATGTATGTATGTATATATGTTTTCCAAGACAGGATTTCTCTGTAGCTTTGGAGCCTGTCCTGGAACTAGCTCTTGTAGACCAGGCTGGCCTCGAACTCACAGAGATCTGCCTGCCTCTGCCTCCCAAGTGCTGGGATTAAAGACGTGCGCCACCATTGCTCAGCTATTTTTTATGTTTCTGTTCTTGTGCTAATCCTCTGACATGAGTGTGGGGTCAGAGAACACTTTCCAAGACTTGGGAATCAATTCTCCCCTTCCACAATGTGGTGTAGGTCTGGGGATGAAACGCAAGCCTTCAGGCTAGACAGCAAAAGCCTTTACCTGCAAGCATATCTGCATGAATATGTGTGTGTATACAAATAGTCAGGGTTCATATCTGCATGAATATGTATATATATTAATAGTCAGGGTCTCATATCTGCATGAATATGTATATATTAATAGTCAGGGTCTCATATCTGCATGAATATTGTGTATATATTAATATTCAGGGTCTCGTATATGCATGAATATGTGTGTATATATTAATATTCAGGGTTTCATCTCTGCATTAATATGTGTATACATTAATATTCAGGGTCTCGTATATGCATGAATATGTGAGTATATATTAATATTCAGGGTCTCATATATGCATGAATATGTGTACATATTAATATTCAGGGTTTCATCTCTGCATTAATATGTGTATACATTAATATTCAGGGTCTCGTATATGCATGAATATGTGTGTATATATTAATAATCAGGGTCTCATATATGCATGAATGTGTGTATATATTAATAGTCAGGGTCTCATATATGCATGAATATGTGTACATATTAATATTTACGGTCTCATATCTGCATGAATATGTGTACATATTCCAGCCCTCAGGAAGCTGAGGCAGGAGGATTGCCACAAGTTCCAATCAAATCAACCTCAAGTTCCATACTAAGTTCCCAACTACCCTGGGCTACAGAGTGAGAGTATATCAAAAAGTAAAATAAGAACAATGTTCATCAGGACACTAGAGATGGGCAGCCTAGGTTTGTATCTCATCCTTACCTGCCTTCTTGTTGTGTGAACGTAAGGGAGTCACTTGACCTCTCTGTGGCCTGGTTTCTCATCTATACAACAGGGAGGCTGGGAAGAGTGCACCTGGTTCTTCCGTCGTCGTCGTCACACCCTGTGTGGTCAGCACTGTGCACTTCTGTCTTCTGTTGCTCTGATGGACATCCTGGGGGTCGTCTCCCTGCGCTGCCTGGAAAGGGCTGATGAATAATTTGCTTCCCAATCCCAGCTGCCCCTTTGCCAGTGCAGCTCACAGGGTGCAACCTTCTGCCCTTTTCTCTTCCGCATCCTGATGCCTGGTCAGGAGCCTGCTGGCAGACAGGAGCAGGTCCCTTGGGGCTGCCTGCCTGTCTGTCTGCCTGGCCCAGACAGGAGTCTCTTTTGTGCCTTCCACGGTGTCTGAAATCTGAGTCCATCAAGCTGAGATAGAATTCTGGTTGCTGTGCTCCTGGAGGAAGGTCTTACACCTCTCTGAGTTCACTGAGAAGATGCAGGCAATGTGTGTGTGTTAGCTTTACAGGCTGCTGAGGACTTGGAGGTGCATGTTTCTTCTTGGATGCTCCAGGCCACACATCCAAGAAGAGACACACCTGGGGACCAGGGTGGGCACTTTGGGAATAGAAATTTCACAGATGCATTAAGGGTCTTACATTTTCTGAATGGGTCTCCAGTTCAGTGACAGAGTCCTAATTGACAGAGGGGAGTCGGGCTACGATACCTGTATCTGCAGCTCTTGGGATGTAGGTATAAGATCAGGGGTTCAGGCTGGAGGGATGGCTCAGCGGTTGAGAGCACTGATGCTCTTCCAGGGGTCCTGAGTTCAATTCCCAGCAGCCACATGGTGGCTCCCAACCATCTATAGTGGGATCCGGAATGCAAGCAGACAAGCAGGCAGAATACTGTATACATATAAATAAATAAAATCTTTTTTTAAAAAAAACATCAGGGGTTCAAGGTCATTCTCAGCCACACAGTGAATCTGAGGCCATTCTGGGCTGCATGAGATCATTTCCAAAAACCCCAAACAAGATACAAAAAACTAGGGCCTTGGAAATGATTTTGTTGGTAAATTCCTTCCTTGTCTTGCAAGTTCAAAGCCCCAAGTCTCATCCCATGAAAATAATGCTCATAAAAACGGTGATCCTCACCTGTGATCCCAGCTCTGGGAAGCAGGGACATGAGAACCCTGTGGCTCACAGGACAGTCAGTCTAGCCAACTCAGGAGCTAGTTTAGTCAGACAGGTTTAGTCAGAGTACCTGTCTTAAAAAAGAAAAGATGGAGGGCCGGGGGTCAATATGCTTGTCCTGTAAGCTTGAGGACCTGAATTTGGATCTTCAGAGCCTGTGTAAAAGATGGTGCTCCTGTGCCCGCCCCCGTGACCCCGTGACCTCACAGCAGGATGGAAAATAGAGGCAGGAAGACCCCTGGGACCTTGAAAACCAGCTTGCCTGTGCGCAGGAAGTAAGAAACCCTACCTCAAGTGCTAGGGAAATGGAGAACCACACCCAAGCCTGGATTCCGACAGCCACAAGTGCACACAGAGACATGTAGTTACACGGACACACAGAGACACACAGCACATACAAGCACCCACATACACACCAACAAAATGTCATAGACATCCTGATACAGGCATGCATATACAGAGACATACACACAGAGAGAAACAAAAACACAATCACACACAGCCACGCATTCACAGACACATATAGACACAGAAACATGCAGACACACACACATGCATACATATATACAAACTTAAAGAATAAACCTTATTTAAAAGTTTGTTTGTTTTTTCTTTTCAGTAAAAGTGGCCAGGGACACCTTGGAAGGCCGAGGGACAGCCTGGTGCGAGGCGGGTGTAGCAGGAGAGCCCAGGACTTGAGACAAGTACTACTGGAGGGAGGAGCACCGATGTGTCCCTGCGCTTGCTTCCTTCATCGCTGCTGTTGTTCATGACTGCAGAGTGCTCCCACCCAGACGACCTCTGTTCAAGCCGGGCCCAGGGAGAGATGTGTTCATCCATTAAGTTCCACTCGAACCGTGTCACACAACCCCATGGGACACCAGGTCACACAAATGCAAGCGTGTCTGTGCATGCCTTTCCCAGAGGTTTCTGACAGTCACAATTTGGACACTGCCAGAGCTCCCCCTTTCAGGGCTAAATCAACACACTCTCACACACCGGGTTAAGAATCTGTTTGCGTACAGCCTTATCAGCAGAGTGTCTCTCAAACACTGGCTGTTGGCCAGCACGGCAGGTGCCCGTGGGCCCAGAGGAGAGAGCACAGCCAGGCGGCACCTCCTCAGTTCAGCAGGGCTCACTGGGTCTCTCCTCTCTAGCCACCTCCCCTTGGGTGGGCTGGTTTTCGTTCTTGGTTTCCTGGCATTTGCCATCTGCCTAGGAAATGGGTTACAGAGAGCTCCTTCCAGTTCGCTCTTTCTCTGAATTGCCTATCATTTCTTCTCCTGGTCTTGCTATGAACTCCAAAGTGACCTAAAATTCACAGTTCTGTCTTAGTCTTCCTCCCCAAGACTAGGATTAGAATCCCGAGCTTTGTCCGCAGGCGGCAAATGCCCAGCTGTGCCCAGCTCCAGCCCAGATGCACGGCTTTGTGGGCACCTGTGTTTGTCTGTGGACGTGTGCTGTAACCCGGGTCAAGCATTGTATGGCTAAACCCTGACTGTATCCTCAGGCTGGTGCTACGCCGCTTCCATTCGCTTGTAGACAGAGCAGCACCAACTCACTTCTCTGCCCCCTTCCAGCCGAATTTGGCCTTTCTGAAGGGAAACAGGCACGGTTGACATGGGCAGCTATGTGGGAACCCAAGCATCTCCCGGAGTCCAAACCTAGTGCAGACATGTGGGAACCCAAGCATCTCCCGGAGTCCAAACCTAGTGCAGACATGTGGGAACCCAAGCATCTCCTGGAGTCCAAACCTAGTGCAGCCATGTGGGAACCCAAGCATCTCCTGGAGTCCAAACCTAGTGCAGACATGTGGGAACCCAAGCATCTCCTGGAGTCCAAACCTAGTGCAGCTATGTGGGAACCCAAGCATCTCCTGGAGTCCAAACCTAGTGCAGACATGTGGGAACCCAAGCATCTCCTGGAGTCCAAACCTAGTGCAGCTATGTGGGAACCCAAGCATCTCCTGGAGTCCAAACCTAGTGCAGACATGTGGGAAGCCAAGCATCTCCCGGAGTCCAAACCTAGTGCAGCCATGTGGGAAGCCAAGCATCTCCCAGAGTCCAAACCTAGTGCAGCCCCTCCAAGGTGTTGGTGGAGGTGTTGGTGGTCATGCAGTGACCCACTTTTCTCTGGAGATGGGGTCTATGTTGTCCATGCTGGTTCCAAACTTCTCAGCTTCCTACTCCTTCTGCCTCCACCTCCAGAATGCTGGGATTAGACTCTTGTGCCACCATGAAGCTTTTATATGATGCTGGGGAGTCATTCAACGTCTATAGCCAGATCTTATCCCTGGATATAACTGTCTATATGCATATATACATACAATGTTTGCATTGATGGGCTAGATCCCAGGGCCTCACAGGTGCTAGGCAGGGCTTCACCACTGAACCACAATCCCAGTCCCTCACTGGGTCATTCCAGGTAGGGGCACTGCCACTGAGCCAAATTTGTCCCCAGCCACAGCTATTGCCTAGCCTCCGAAAATCTGTGATATTTGTTATAGGGATCAGCCTGCAAATCAATGTTGGGCTTCTTATGTGATTAGCAGAAATGTTCTGGCTTCTGTGATGGGTACCACCTGGAAAGAATGTCTTGTTTACAGCCCCTACCTCTTTACAGGGCCTTCCATAGCCCAGGCTGGCCTCAGACTCACTATACAGCCAGGGATGGTCTTGAACTCCTAATCTTCCTTCCTTCACCTCCCAAATGCTGGCTCACAGGAGTCACCTTGAGGCCTTGCTGTGAAATATTCCTTCTGTACACTGTATGAGTACATGTCACTATGATTGGTTTAATAAACAAGCTGAACAGGATGAAGTTAGGCAGGAAAGCCAAATGGCGGGGTGAGGAATGGCGGAGTCAGAGGAGTCGCCAGCAGACACAGGAGATGATTGTGCCATGTCACCACGCGGCAGAGAGTAAATAAGGAAATATGGGTTAACGTAAAATATAAGAGCTAGTCAGTAATAAACCGGAGCTATTGGCCAAGCATTTGTAATTAATATTAAGCCTCTGAGTGATTATTTGAGAGCAATTGCAGGACAGGAAAACTCTGCCGACAAAGCCTGGTTTTTGAGATGCTGGCAATAGAACCCGTGGCTTTGTGTATGGAAGGCCAGCACCCTACCCCCTTAGCCACACCCCTAGCCCAGTCTTTGTGAGTCCCAGTGCACCAAGAGCCAGCCAACTTCAGGACTCACCTGAACGTGAGAGAGACATGGGTTCTGAATTCCTCTGCAGACCAAGTGTGAAGGCACTTCCTGGTCCCACAGTAGCCAGCAGCCTGCGCAGGATGGTGAGCTCCATGGCAAACTAGGGCCACACAAAGGGAAACCTTGTCGGTCAAGTATCAGTTTCAATTTCAGGGAGCCCAGCTCCCTCTTCCACTTATCTCAGGGAGCACAGTTGCATTTGGTTAGGATCTGCAGGCTTTCCTTGTCCAGGAGCCTTAACTACATGCTTCTTCATGGCTTGCACCAGGGACTTGGTGTTCTGCCTAGAGGTCTTCTTTTTTTTTCCTTACTTATTTATTTATTTATACAATATTCTGTCTGCATGTATGTCTGCAGGCCAGAAGAGGGCACCAGACCTCATTACAGATGGTTGTGAGCCACCATGTGGTTGCTGGGAATTGAACTCAGAACCTTTGGAAGAGCAGGCAATGCTTTTAACCACTGAGCCATCTCCCCAGCCCCCCCCCAGAGGTCTTCATATCTCATCTTTAAAAAAACCTACGGGGCCAAGAAGGTAACTCAGTGGTGAAGGCACTTTCTGCCAAGGCTGACTACCTGAGTTCAGTCCTCTGGATCCACACGTGGCTCCCACACGTGTCTTCTGACCTGCACACACATGCCGAGGCATGTTCGCACCCACTTCCCAAGGCAGAAGAAAATAATTTTATTATATTTTTTTGTGTATGTATGGATACACATCTGCCACTGGGAATTGAACTTAGGTCGACAGATTTGGCAGTGAGCACCTTAGCCCATGGTACCATCTCGATGGTCCTTTTTTTCCTTTCTGTCTATTTAGTCCTTGCTGACCTGAAATTCACTATGTAGATAAGACTACCTTCAGATTCCTGCCTAACTGTGCCTTCTGAGTACTAAGATTAAAGACAAGTGCCCCATGACCAGTTTTTATATCTCATTTATTGACCCAAGGGCATCTTACTCTAGAAATGAGCTCATTCTTTTTTTTTTTCCTTCGGTTTTTCGAGACAGAGTTTCTCTGTGGCTTTGGAGCCTATCCTGGAACTAGCTCTGTAGACCTGGCTGGTCTCGAACTCCCAGAGATCTGCCTGCCTCTGCCTCCCGAGTGCTGGGATTAAAGGCGTGCGCCACCACCGCCCGGCATGAGCTCATTCTTAAAACTTTTTTTTGTACGTGTGTGTAGATTGTATATATAGGTGGATGTGACTGAGTACTGCGTGTGTATGATCAGAGGCCTGAGGAGGGTGCTGGATCCCCTGGAGCTGGAGTCATAGGCCATCGTGAGTCCTCTTGCAGGAGCAAGTGCATGCTCTTAAGCACTGAGCAATCTCTCCAATGAATGATTATACTGCCAATTGCTTGTGTTTTTTAAATACTTACTTACTTACTTATTTATTTATTTATTATGTATACAGTGTTCTGCCTGCATGTATGCCTGCAGGCCAGAAGAGAGCACCAGACTTCATTATAGACAGCTGTGAGCCACCATGTGGTTGCTGGGAACTGAACTCAGGACCTCTAGAAGAGCAGTGAGTGCTTTAACCTCTGAGCCATCTCTCCAGCCCATGGTCTTTTTTTAAAAAAAAAAATTATTATGTATACAGTGTTCTGTCTGAATGTTTGCTGGCACACCAGAAACGGGCATCATGAAATGTCCACCCCAACATGAATTATAGCTTACAAAAGCTGGGGACCAAGAGCTCTGCAGTCTGCAGGACTTGCAAGAGGTTGAAAGCATCCTTTCTCTCTGCTTCTGCTTCTTTCAGGTGGCTTAGAGTTTTAATTCAGGGTTTCTCTGTGTACCCCTGGCTGTTCTGGAGCTTGCTCTGTAGACCAGGCTGGCCTGGAACTCAGAAATCTTCCTGCCTCTGAATCCCAAGAGCTGGGATTAAAGGTGTGCGTCACCACGCCTAGCTGATGGTCTTGCACATTCAGTGTGTGCCTAACTGTATGTGTGTACACCGTGCGGGCTGCAGGAACTCATGGAAGTCAGAAGAGAACATTAGAACCCTTGGGACTGGAGTTACAGACATGTAGAACTATCACATGGGTGCTGGGAACTAAAACCATGTCCTCTGTAAGAGCAGCATATGCTCTTAACTGCTGAGCCATCTTGCCAGTCACTTCTTTAGTCTGAGAGTAGCTCGTAGCCATCCTTACTGCTTATATAAGGTTGGAGAGGGAAGAACCTCATGAATCTGATTAGTTTTGGGGACTTCCTGAAGCCTCTGAATTGTTCATTTCTTAGAACACCCTGTTTGTTTCTTTTCTTTCTTTTTTAAACTTTCTTTTATTATACACACACACATACAGTGTGATGACTATTCTTGGTTACTAACTTGAATACATCTGGAATCGACTAAAACCCAAGTGCCTGAGTACAACTGTGAGGGATTTTTTTAAAATTAAATCACATGAAGTGGGAAGATCCACTTTTTTTTTTAAATGTGTAGCCCAGGCTGGCCTCGAACTTGTGATCCTCCTGCCTCTGCCTCCTTCAGCAAATCCTACCGGCGTGCGCCACCACAACCGGCTTTTTTTTTTTTTTTGAGACAGGATCTTTCTACATAGTTCCAGGAACTTGCTCTGTAGACCAGGCGGGCCTCAAAATCACAGAGATCTGTTTGCCTCTACCTCCTAAGTGCTCATATTAAAGTGTACAACTCCACACCTGGTCGGGCAGTGGTGGTGCACACCTTTAATTCAAGCACTCGGGAGGCAGAGGCAGGCAGATCTCTGTGAGTTCGAGGCCAGCCTAGTCTACAAGAGCTAGTGCCAGGACAGGCTCCAAAGCTATACAGAGAAACCCTGTCTTAAAAAACCAAAAAAGAAACAAACAAACAAAAACCAATTCCACACCTGACTGGGAAGACCCATTTATTTATTTATTTATTTTTTGGTTTTTTGAGACAGGGTTTCTCTGTGGTTTTGGAGCCTGTCCTGGAACTAGCCAGGCTGGTCTCAAACTCACAGAGGTCTGCCTGCCTCTGCCTCCCGAGTGCTGGGATTAAAGGCGTGTGCCACCACCGCCCGGCAAGACCCATTTTTTAAAAAACTTTTTATTAATTTTTTTGTGGATTTCATATCATCATCCCAATTCCACTCATTTGCCTGATCCCTTACTTCTGTTCTCTGCCCTTGCAACCCCCAAAAACCAAAATCTAAAAGTAAATCCAAAAAAAGAACCAACCAAACAAACAACAAAAATAAAAAAAAAATTCTCGTCAAGGAAGCTGCAGTGTGGCCCGGTGAGTCACACAGTGCACCCTTTCTTTGGTCCACACATCTTTACTTGTGAGTGTCCATTGCAATGAGCCATTGGTCTGGTTCAAGGCCTCTGGCTTCTGCTACACCGTCAATACTGGGCCCTCACTGGGGCTCCTCTCGGGCATCCTGTTGTTGCCCTGTGTCGTGGAGATCCTGTGGCTTTGAAGTAGGCTCGGCCCCTCCACATGCTCCAGAAGTTCATAGACGAGATGGGTGTGGGGTGAACTTCCTGGAATCCTGGTTCTGGGCCTGGGTGGTAGTTGGATTAGAAGACCCGCTCTTTTTGTTGCTTTTTATTTTTTAAATTTATTTATTTTTTTCAATTTTATGTGCATTGATGTTTTACCATGTGTGTCAGGTCTCGTGGAACTGGAGTTACAGACAGTTGTGAGCTGACATGTGGGTGCTGGGAATTGAACCTGGGTCCTCTGGAAGAGGAGTCAGTGCTCTTACCCACTGATCTATCTCTTTATTTAAAAAAATATTTATTTATTTATTTATTTGTTATGTATACAATAGTCTATCAGTGTGTATGCCTGCAGGCCAGAAGAGGGCACCAGACCTTATTACAGATGGTTGTGAGCCACCATGTAGTTGCTGGGAATTGAACTCAGGACCTTTGGAAGAGCAGGCAATGCTCTTAACCACTGAGCCATCTCTCCAGCCCCTGAGCTATCTCTTTAGGCCCTAGAAATCCCACTTTTAACCCAGTCTTCTGAGGCGTACACCTTTAGTCCACTTTTTTCCCTTTTTCCAGACAAGGTTTCTCTGTGTATCCCTAGTCTTGGCACTTGCTCTGTAGACTAGACTGGCTTTGAACTCACAGAGATCCACCTAGGTCTTCCCTCCTGAGTACTGGGAATAAAGGTGTGGTGCACCACCACCGCCCAGTTTAATCCTGATTTTTTTTTTTTTTTTGGATTTTTCGAGACAGGGTTTCTCCGTAGCTTTTGGTTCCTGTCCTGGAACTAGCTCTTGTAGACCAGGCTGGTCTCGAACTCACAGAGATCCGCCTGCCTCTGCCTCCCTAGTGCTGGGATTAAAGGCGTGCGCCACCACCACCCGGCTAATCCTGATTTTTTGAGGTGGAAAAATCCCCTTTAATCTGGGCCACACCTTCGGAAGGCAACCTACGTGAAGGACACAAAGAGGAAGCTCATTCTTTGCCTGTTTGCTCTCCCGTTTGCTGGCAAGTCCATTCCTTTACTGAGTGCATTAGAGCCTCCTGGAAACTGGCGTCCACTAAAGACCGGCTGAAACTGACAACTACTGGATTCTTGCACCTTTTGTTGGTAGACAGCATTGTTGGATTAGTTGGACCACAGCCTATAAGCCATTCTAATAAATCCATATTCATAAAAACCAGTTCATAATAAATCCAATTCATTCTGCTTGTTAGGGTTTCTATTGCTGTGAAGAGACACCATGATCACGGCAACTCTTACAAAGGAAACGTTTAATTGCGATGGCTCGCTTACAGTTCAGAGGTTCAGTCCATCATGGTGGGGAGCATGGCAGCGTGCAGGCAGAGGTGGTGCTGGACTGAGACTGCTACATCTTGCGGGCAACAGGAAATCAACTGCCACAGGTTGAAAACCCTGTCTCAGGGTGGTATCCTGAGTATATGAAACCTCAAAGGCCGCCCCCACAGTGACTCACTTCCTCCAACAAAGCATAGCACTCCAACAAAGCCACACCTCCTAAGAGTACCACTCCCTATGAGATTATGGGGGACCAGTTACATTCAAACTACCACACTGCTCCTTTAGAGAACCCTAACACAGTCAGGGTCTCACGGTGTAGCTAGCCCTATCCTGATACTCCCCATGTAGATCAGGCTGGCCTTGAATTGAACCTGGAGATCTGCCTGCCTCTGCCTCTCACGTGCTGGGATGCTGGGATTAATGGTGTGCACCTGCACACCAGGTTATAAAATCATATTGTTTCACCTCCCTTTTAACATCCTGTGTCTTAAAAAGCTTTCCTCCAAGATGCAAGGCTGTTATCTGCTACACAACAGCGTGCACATGCAGGAATGTGTGCGTGTGCAAACCAAGAGCAGAGAACAACATGGGCTGTCAGTGCCCGGGCACACCTTCACTGACTTGGCTGGCTACAGGTATACACCAGCCTGCCAGCTTCTGTGGGTTCTGGAGTTCTGCTCAGATCCTTGTATTTGCAAGGCAAGCAGTGTTCCCACCGAGACTTCTGCCTAGACCCTTTTTTCCAGGGATGGAGATAAACCCAGTCCTCGAGGATGCCAGACAAGCACTCTGCCACTGACGCAAGCTCCAGCCCTGTGTCTTCTCACCACTCTCTAATTGACACCTCCACCCTTTCCACTTCCTGTGAATGAACTGGTGCCCTGGCTGTGTGGGCACTAGGGTTGAACCAGGTTGGCGTTCTAGTCAGC
This sequence comes from Microtus pennsylvanicus, assembly GCF_037038515.1. Lineage (NCBI taxonomy): Eukaryota > Metazoa > Chordata > Mammalia > Rodentia > Cricetidae > Microtus > Microtus pennsylvanicus. The sequence goes on from NC_134584.1 coordinate 85,325,314, forward strand.
TGTGTCCCCAGAAAGTTTCTAGATCTTTCTCCACCCTCAACTCCACGGGCATGAAGTGGCAAAACTTAAAGGTGTGATAATAAACCCCTGTCAAACAGTCAGTTCAAGGTCATCCTCAGCTCTAGAGGGGGTCTGAAGTCAACTGTGGGCTTCAGACCCTGTCTAAAGAAAAAAAAAAGACCTTTTTTTGAGCTGGGACTTGCGGTATAGCTCAGCTCCAGCAATCATCCTGCCTCAGCCCGCAAAGAGCTGTGTCTACAGGGCCACCTTACCCAACTTGGCCATTTTTGTACATTTTGAGGTAGACAATCAATACTTTATGCACAACTGGTACAGCAACATGATTACTATAAAGGAACTAATTAATCACCGTTACTCATGCTCTCCTGTGGAAAGAAAGAGCAGTTTGAATTTCATTTAGTAAAAAAATCTTGAGTCAGTAAACAAAAAATGTGAGCACAAGATGCAGCCCCGAGCTTGCAGGACTCACCCTAATCTCGGTGCCAGCAGAATGACTGTATTTAACATTTGACATTTTGTTCACCGCGGGTCTACTTTTTCCATTGGTATTTTAAAATACTGCATTAGAATATTATCTTGATGATTAATTTCTGAGCTCGAGGAACTCACTCCCTCCAGAGCTGTTTCTGTTTTACCGTCCCCGGCTGGAGCTGACCTATCTTTTGGGGAAACTGAGATCCGGAGCGGCGGGGAGCTCTGGGGACAGGCTGTCGCTGACCTTTGCTTATCGTCCGTCCTCTCATTAAATCCCCGTCTGCCAGAGACCTTTCTGCCGCCTGCGTGGTCGAGATAGCGGCGCGGCCAGGCTGTGACATTTTAGAGGTTCCGACTCGCCCAGCACCAGCCCCGGCCTCGCCACCCTCTAGGACTGGGAGAACGCGTCTGTGACGTCATCGAATTCCGAGTCCGGCCTCCGCCGCTGACATCACAGAAGGGCAGCGCTGAGTCGCAGCGTTCCTTAGGGGACGTGAGCGTGAGAGGCCAGAAAGTGGCCCAACAAGGAGGAAGTCTTGCGGTTCCCATCAGTACGCAGGAGCAGAACTACAACTCCCGACGCTCCCTGCACCTGTGCAAGAGAGCGCGACAAACTTTTGGACGAGATTGCTATTTCCTTGGTCCAACCAGAAGGCCGACTTTAGAGCGTCATCCCACCCCTCTGTAATTCTCAGAGCTGCTTCCTCGCGCGAGTGACGGGCTTCGCTGCCTTCTAGGGTTCAGATTCCTCTGACGGACGTCCGAACCGAGGAATCCGAGCTCGGAGAAGTCCAGAGGGTGTTGAAAAGCGTGGACCGCAGCCAATAGCATGCTGCAAGGGTCCGGCGCCGTCCAATCGCTGCTCTGGAGCCCCGCCCCGATGCGTGACGCAGTAGGGTGGGTAGCAACAGTTGCCCCGGTGAGGGAAACGGAGGCGCCATAGCCACGGTAGTCGTGGCGACCAAGCAACCCAGCAACGCCAGTCAACAACAACAACCGAGGCCGCCCCCCGCCCCCACGCCCCCGGCCCGGCCTGGGGACCCCGGCGCGCTCGGTCCCCTCTGCACAGCGCCCACGCACCTCCTCAAAGCCTTCCGCGGACACAAGTGCGGAGAAGCCGAGGTAACCGGGGCAGCGCCTGGCAAGCTGGGTGCGCCGGGGCGGGCAGCGGGGCCCGCGCGGCGCCTGTCGCTTGAGTACAGTCCTGAGGGAAGGGGCGGGCGGTCAAAATGGCGGCGCCGACTGTCGGGACCGTGGGGGAGGGGGCCGGGGTTCGGCCCCGGCGACACCACCCGCCCCCGGCCCCGCAGTCCGGCCCCCGCGAGGGCGGGTGCTCGCAGGCCGCGGGCGAGTGGAGGTCGGGCAGCTGGGGCGGGGGGCAGGGGGGGCGCATTTATGTGTCGGGAGGTGCGGCGAGGCGGGCCTATGGAGGCTGGACCAATGACAGCGTGCGGAGGCGGGGCCTGACCGGAGGTGGGCGGAGTCTAGCGTCCCTCCGCCCTCGGAGTCGGGTGCGGCCGCCGCCACCAGGACAGTCGGTAGAGGAGAGGCAGCTTGGTAGCCTACCTGCCTAAGATTTAGAACTTGGCCGTTCAAAGATTCCAGTTTAGGCCTTTGTTTTCCTTCCTATAAAATGGGGAGAAGTGTCGCCATCCCCTTCATTATAGAAATTCCTAATTCCTTCTGGGAATTTTACAAGGGCTCATCTTTGACTCTCTCTCTCTGTCTCTCTGTCTCTGTCTCTGTCTCTCTCTCTCTCTCTCTCTCTCTCTCTCTCTCTCTCACACACACACACACACACGTCTACTGTTTCTCAGTAAGATTTGATAAATTGTTAGTATTGATTGCAGAATGACCTCCACTCTAAACCCGGGAGGAGGCGGAGATGGTCAACTTCCAGTCAGACTGTCTTTAGCCTGGGGGATTTAGTTGTCAGAAGTTGAAGCTCCGGCTGGAGAGAAGTGATCTTAGACCACAAATTTAGAGGATCTGAAATTGTCTGCGGTGTCATCTCAGCCTTGCGGTGGCGCAGTTGTGGGGCTCTTGTTTCTGGAGACCGGACTTTTCTCCCTAGCCATTAAGGTCTTGTGGAAATAGCAGAGCCAATGGAGCTGTCATGGATTCCTTAAGTCACATCTCCTGACCTGCCACATGTTTCTGTCAAGTCAGTATCCAGAGCTCAGAGGTTATAAGGTGGTACCCTTCCCACATGGGCAGGAGCAGATGCCATGTCAGAGCCAAGGGGACACAGTCAGTGCGTGGCCTTTGCAGCTGCTTTTTCGGGGGTGGGTGCAGAAGTAGACCAGCCACGGCAGTTCTTACTGGCTGTGTGCTGTTCCTTGCTTTGCATTCCAGCTGGCACTGGTGTACACGGCAGCCGATAAGAAGACTGACTTTTCCATTGGAAAGTAAGCAGGGAAGTGTGAGCTCCCTCATAGGGGGACTTTTCCTACTCTCTTCAAAGTTAAGATTGTGCACATTAACTTTCAGGAAGATGCTGGGGTTTGCTAGGTTGGTTTAAAAAAGAAAAGAAAAGTAAAAAAAGTCTTCAGTTTTTTTTTTTAAAAAAAACTTTTACAATTCATCCATTCAAGGCATATTTATTTATTTATGTATTTATTTATTATGTATACAATATTCTGTCTGCATGTATGTCTGCAGGCCAGAAGAGGGCACCAGACCTCATTACAGATGGTTGTGAGCCACCATGTGGTTGCCGGGAATTGAACTCAGGACCTTTGGAAGAGCAGGCAATGCTCTTAACCACTGAGCCATCTCTCCAGCCCCCAGTCTTCAGTTTTTCAAGACAGGGTTTCTCTGTGTAACAGCCCTAGCTGTCCTGGAACTAGCTCTGTAGACCAGGCTGGCCTGGAACTCACAGAGATCTGCCTGCCTCTGCCTCCCAAGTGCTGGGATTAAAGGCGTGCGCCACCACGGCCCAGCTATGATTCTGGTTTCATCAACTGCTTGGACATCCTTCCCAGCTGTTCTCACAGTTGTTGGTCCCGCAAGAGCCTTTTGACTGGGGAAGGCTGGTACTGCCTCAGTTTCTCTTTACCTAAAACAGTTTCTCTCTAGCTGTGTGTTCTTGGGTGAATAATGTCACATTTTTTAGACCTCCATGTGCCCTCATCTAGGGACACACCTCATTTGAGCTTTATAGATTACTGTATATGGATCCCATGAAATGTATCACACATCAAATACAGAGTAGTGCTCAAATGATATCACTTCCTGTCTACCCTCGGAATTAGCTGGTGTTTTATTTTTATCGTTTTGTATGAGAGAGAAGGCTGATGCTATGAGTTGGCAACAGGAAGCTGGAGACCAGGGATGCAGCTTTTTTTCCTCTTTTCTCTTGGGGGATTGACCTAAGTCACCCCCAAACTAGGAGAGTGCTCTGCATTGTGCTATACACCCAGCCCTAGTTTTTCTTTTTCAAGTTTTTAAATGTTTACTTTTTATTGATTTGTGTGTGCACACATGAGCACTCGCGTGTTAAAGCATGCACGTGCAGACAGAGGACTGCCAGAGGGAACGAGTTCTGTCCTTTTACCAGGTAGATCCGTGGGCTTGAACGCGTCGTCAGGCTTGATAGCAGGCCTTTACATGATAAGTCATCTTAATGGTCCACTTTACTTTATTTTGAGACATGGCCTTGCTAAGTTGACCAGGCAGGCCTTGAACTTGTGAGCCCCCTTGGTTAGCTTCCTGAGTAGCTGAGATGACCAGCCTGTGCCACCAGGCCAGACTAAGAGCTCCACGTTCTGTGAAATTTTGCCCATTTTGCTTGCACACGAGTGGCTTTTGTTTCTGAGAGTATCCAGGGAAAAAAAGTGCTGTCTGAGTAGAGACCTTGGCTCAGCTGCAGCTCTCGAGGACTGAGCAGTGCTGTGGAGAAGGTAGGAAGAGTATTTTTGAACAGGACTCGTGTTTTTCCATGAGCCCTGAACTAGGGAGGGTCTCGTGTACAGTCCTGTTATGAACCAGGAAGGATGGCAGTCCAGCAGGGTCAGCCGGCACCTGCTACTGCAGAGACTGTAACCTCCACCCAGAAGTAAGCAGTCAGTGGAGTGCAGCCAGCCTGCCTTCCACGCTCGCTAGCCCTGTCTTTATTCAGCTGCATATGTCCAATGCACTGTGACAGCTGAGTTCCTTGGGGGCTTGGAACTCAGTGTAGAACACCTGCCTAGTGAGTGTAAGACCCTGCCTTCCAGCCCTAGCACTGCAGAAAAGAAAAAAAAAAGGGGTTGAACTCCCAACATATGCCCATCAGTGCTCTAGGATTGGGGTAAAAGGGAACCCTTATGAGCTTACTCAGGAGGGAGGAGAAACTGGGGAGTAAACCAGTGGCTATACAGTGGCGAGAACATGGAAGGAGTACTGAGTGGCCGACACACCGTGACCAGGGAAGTGGTCTGAAGTTAAGTAGCTGGGATTGGGACAGGGTCAGAAGCAAGTATATAAGTTGGGGGGGGGGGTGCAAAGGCCGAGGCAGGAGGGAATGGGAGCATTATTAGACCAAGAGCCAGGGGACAAGACACACATGGTCTGAGGGGACGGGTCCTGAAGGCCCCACAGTTATGAGAAGGATCGTGAGTGGTATATGTTCTCTGATGAGACATGGGACAGGACAGGCGCTCAGCGGATCCTGAGGACAGTGCTCCAGGGCCCCAGTGAAGGTGGAGAAGTGGCCAGCCCAGGAGATGTGTCAAATGCCAAGGGCGGGGTGCACCAATACTGACCTTTCCTACTGCCTTCCACACTGTTCCCTTACCAGCGCTGCTCCACAGAGGAGCTGAGTAGAGGAGGTGTTCTCTCCCTTTCTTGTGAACCATTTGGTTCTGGAGTCTGACATTTGTGACCTGCTCTACTGGCTGTTGCCTGTGTTTGATAATGGGTCTACTTCTCCTTACAGAGGCTAGGCTGCTTTCTGTGGCCTGGAACCTCCTGCCCTGCTGACTGTGTATGAGTGAGAGCTAAGAATGATTTTTTGGGATGACTGGAAAAATTCAAAAGAATACTTTGTCATGTGAATGTTTTATAAATTTCATGACATGAAAATCACAAAGTGCAAGTCTGTGTCTCCCGTCGCTTTTCTTGCCCTCGTCTGCTCATCTGCTCACCTGTTGCACCACCACTGGATTGGCAAAGTCAGGTGGATACCAGCAGACACTGTCACTCTCATCTCAGGGAATGGGTTCAGATTGCTGGTTCAGCAGATCACTGACAGAAAGCAGGTGGGCTTCCTGCAGGTACCTTTTCCTTCTACTACCTTCCATGAAACACGTGCATGGGAAATGTGTGATTCGTTCCCCTGCAGAGAGCCCCTAACTTGACCCTTGCTCATGTGGGAGGGATGGGTGAGTCCTCAGAGAAGGCACCAGGAGCACAGACTTTTGGAGCCCTTTCCTGTCAGAGAGCAACAGCCTCTGCAGCAGCCCGGGCAAGAGAGGTGGTCCTGGACATGGGGGACTAGCTAAAATATATTTGGGGCCACCCCAGACTCTGAGCAGTGAAACTCATGGATCTGCATGTTAGCCACTTCCCCAGGGGCTGCTGTGAAGTGCATGCATAGCTGGGAATGGATGGTAGTGGCAGCTCACATGATCACGTTGGATTTTTACAGTGATCCCTGTGAACCCAGGTTACAGATGGACAGATGGGTAAACTAAGACACAGAAGACAGTCAGTAACAAATGCTTATGAAAAGGTTCACATGGGGCAGATGCTGATGGCTACAAACCCTGAGCCAGGTTGGCTCAGATGCAGCCCTTTAACAATGGCAGGAAGCTGGGGTCAGTGGAAGATGAGCTGCCCTCACTGTGGTCGACTATGGCCTCTTCCTTCCCTTGATGCCTAAGTCCTTGGCAGGGGTGGAGTAGGGTGGCATTGAGTCTGGTGCTGCTTCGTGTCCTGCTTGGGTCCTGTAGTCTGAATCAGTGTTCATCCTTTGGGCTCTCACAAGATGGCCCAGCACCAGGTAGTTCCAGGGCTACACTGGCTGTCACACACACACACACACACACACACACACACACACACACACACGGAGTGGTGGAAGCCCTGTTCCTTGGAATCACTTTTGTCTCTGGGGACTGTGCTATAGATGTCCTTAGTGCTTTGCCCAGGCTTCCCTTCCTCTCTCTCTTTCTCTCTTCCGTTTTTTGGGGTGGGGTGGGTGCTGTTGAGAGTAGAACCCAGGGCCTGTTGTGCAGGCATGGCCACAGCTCAACAGTGGGGGCTGCTCTCCTCCACTCCACAGGGAAACAGTGGAGGAGCTCCCGCAAAGCCACCCAATGCCTGAGTTTACCACCTGAGGGTGAAGCCCGGATCCCTGGAGAGGCAGGAACGGGGAGAGGGAAGCATGTTGAGGCTGTGCTGTCAGTGGCCCCTGTTGGGTGCTAGGCTGACTCCCTGGATCTGGCTTAGGTCGGTAGCGGGACCTCTGGTGGAAAGCACAGGGAAGGTGTTGTCTACTGAGTGTTAGAAGGAATTAACGTCCAGGCTGGGGTTCTGGGCTAGTGTTCACTGATGCTGAGAGCACCCAGCAGTGTTAGCACGAGCCTCAGGACTGAGTCAAGTTGGTGACAAATGCATGGGTTCGTAGTGCTAAGGCTGGGGCAGTAGCTCAGTCTGGCTCCCAGCCTTCGGCTTGGAGACCTCACTCTAGGTCAGCCTGCTGACATGGCGTGTGTGGCACAGTGGTGCCAGAGGTCAGGACTGAAGAGCCTCCCGGTTGGCAGGCTCCCAGCCTGGGTGCTGTGTGATTCAGAGTCACAGCTAGCCTCCAGAGCACAGAGCAGGAAAATACTGGGAATGGGCACCCTCCCAAGGCATTGCCCATCTCATGCTAGGATAAGCCCAGTACCAGCCAGGAAAGCTGCACTGGCCAGTGAGACCAGCCACTCCTGCCTCAGAAGCACCCCCACCCTGAGCTTGCAGTTTCTGCCAGGACCTGTGAATGGCATCCTGCTGTTACACAGGGCTCTGAGGCAGATTTCTCTGTGATTTGCCTTTTTGTCAAGGGCTTAGCATGCCCACGGTTCAGACAGCCCTGCCACTTCCCTGCTGTGTGGCCTGGGGCCAGCACCTTATCTTCTCTGAACTTCAGCTCAGCTGGCAAACTCAGTCTGATTCACTGTGGTGGTTGCAGATCTAAAATGGGTGTGTGATGGATGTCAGCTTGACTGATCTGGAATGTGCGTGTGCAGCAGGAGGCCAGGAGATGCCCAGTTAAAGGTAGTATAGTAGCAAATGCCATTCCAGAGGCTAGGCAGAGGGTCACAACTCATGGTTAGTGTGGAATACACAGGGAGGGCCTGTTGCAAAGGACAAGTGCTAAAGATTGGATGGCTTCAGGGTAGAATGTTTGCTTATCGTGTGCAAGGTCCTGGGTCCTATCCTCAGACACCAAAAGAAAAGAGATCCTAGTACTAGGAAGGCAGAGCCAGGCAGATCTCTGTGAGTTCAAAGCCAGCCTGGTCTACAATGTGAGTTCAGGACAGCCAGGGTTACATAGTGAGATCCTGTCTCAAAGGGGAGAGGTGTTCACTGGGCTTGATGGTGAGAGGAATAACACAGGTGCTCTAGAGTGTAGCACGAGCAATAAAAACCCAGGGATAGATATTGGGGTTCAATCTGAAGGTCAGAAAAGCAAAACAGCCAGCCACTGGCTTTTACCTCTACCTCAGTCTGAAATGGCAATCCTGCCTCCAGGAATCTCAGAATGAGACTGTGTGTGAGAGCTGTCTCCTCCCATCTTATATTCCTCTCTAGGGCTGGGATTAAAGGCGTGCACCACTACCGCCTGGTTTCTGTGGCAAACTAGTGTGGCTACTGGGATTAAAGGTGTGTGTCACCACTGTCTGGTCTGTAAGGCTGACTAGTGGGGCTGTTGTTTTACTCTCTGATCTTCAGGCAAGCTTTATTTATTAAAATACAAATGAAATATCACTACATTTCCCCTTTTTGTCTAAATAAAAAAGGCTATAACTGATATAAGTGTAAGAAAACTATATACAACAAATACAATGATTATATACAATATATACAGGCAATAAATACATCAACAATGGCTAGGAAACAACAGCGCAATTTCTGTCTACACTAGAGGCCACTGACATTCCCAAGCCTGACCCAGGTGACAGTCGTGCCATTTGTGGAGAGGAACACAGAATCACTTGCAGTCTGGAAAGTTGTCCCAAGCATAACCTGAGGCACTGTGGGCATGCTCAGATGGCAGGGGGTGGAAGACAAGGGCAACAGCCACAGCTCAGGATGAGGGCAGGGAATCCTGACTCTGTCTCCTCCCAGATCCCCTACAGGGATGGTCCATTGTATCTAGCCAGAGATTTAATCAAGTTAACCCAAAGACATCTCCAGGGAGCTGGGAGCTGGCCCTGTTTTCCTCTGCTGGTAGATTAATTCTTTTCTTCTTTTGTTTTTTTCTCTCTCCCCCACTTTTCTTCTCAAGGAAGAGGAAAACCGCCTTATTTATTATCATTCACTGTTGGCATGGCAACACAGTCCTATGTTACTGAGCTACAGGCAGCCCCACAAGCGTCCCAGCCACCACAAGCCCCACCCCAGGCCCTGCCCCAGCCACCACCCCCAGCAGCACCCCAGCCTCCTGCTGCAGCAACTCCCCAGCCCCAGTATGTCACTGAGCTGCAGAGCCCCCCGCCGCAGACGCAGCCTCCGGGCAGCCAGAAACAGTATGTGGCCGAGCTTCCAGCTGCCCCTGCGCCCTCACAGCCTGCCACTCCTGCCCCATCCCCTGTGGCTCAGCAGTACATCGTGGTCACCGTCTCGGGTAAGTTCACACCCACGTTCATGGAGAACGCTTGGAAAAATCTCTGGGAGGAGTTCTGAGGAGCAACCAGGGACCTTCTCTGGGGCTTCCTGTGGGATTTGGGGCATCTTTGGGCAAAGGCAGTCAGGTCAAGCAGAGATACTTCTGTATCCCACTGGGATGTTCCTGTTTTTAATCTGTCCCCAGAAAAGATGGGATGATGAAATTCAATTTGCACACACCTGCAAAAGTTGGGATGCCCACCAGCCCTGGGCCTCTCTGCCTAGGTTTTCTTGCTGATACAGGGACCATTATGGCTTCTCTGTCTAGGGCCATGTGAGAGGTGCTTAAAAGGCTGGTCTAGAGGGGTCCTTGAGAGGACTGTCTAGATGGCTGTGATGTGTCCCCTCTCTTTCCTGGGGGCCAAGCAAGCTCCTGTGTCCATGAGAAAGTCTAATGCCACAGCATGAGAATAGGGAAGAAAAGGGAAGGCTAGAATCAAGAGAAAAACCCAACCACTGCAGGTGGCCCATCCTGGCCCAGCGCCCTAGGTCTGCTTTGTACCTCTGGGGTGTCATTACAGGTCCCCATCCTTTGTCCCTTTCCCCCTTCCCTTCTTGGGAAACAGGGGAAGGAGGAAGGTGCTACACTCACGCACACGTGCCCAGTGTGGTACTTTATCCTTGCCGTGTGCTGCACTCATGCACACGTGCCCAGTGTGGTACTTTATCCTTGCCGTGTGCTGCACTCACGCACGCATGCCCAGTGTGGTACTTTATCCTTGCCGTGTGCTGCACTCACGCACACGTGCCCAGTGTGGTACTTTATCCTTGCTGTGTGCCCTGCACTCACTCACACATGCCCAGTGCGGTACTTTATCCTTGCCGTGTGCTACACTCACGCACACGTGCCCAGTGTGGTACTTTATCCTTGCCATGTGCCCTGCACTCTTTCTGCAGTGCCTGAGCGTGCAGCTGACCTTAGTGGGATCAGGTACTGGCCCGGGTGCCCCAGCCTCTCCTGCAGAGTCCGCAGCTCCTGCCAGACGTGACCCTTTGTACACATCCCTCCTGCAGCTAAGTTAGACAAACAGCATGTTCACCAGGACCCCTCAGGCTGCCCTCTGCCTGCACCTGCCGTCTACTTCTCAGCCTCTTTTATACTCAGATATTCTTAGAATACTAGCTCTTTCCCTCCTGCTTCCTCGTCCACATGCTGTAGCAGGGGTCCCCATCCTCTCACCACATCAGACTCATTAGTCACTCCGGACTCTTGTTATCCTTGGCCTCTCTAGGCAGTGACAGGCACGCCTACTCCTCTCCGACTGCAGACCTGCTGCGCACACCTGCCCAGATTTCACTCACTCCTCTCATCTTCTTGGTCGCCTCACCTCTGAGCCATAGGCAGATCTCAGGCTCAGGCTGGGCCCCTCTCTGCTCCAGCAATCGTGCTCTTGACCTGAGAGGTGTCATGGCTCCTATTCCCTTCCTTCTTCCCAGAGCTTCCCAGACTCTAGACCAGCGCTCTACCAGTGAACTACATCCCCAGCCCTCTTTACTTTTTATTTTGAGACAGGGTCTCAGTAAGTAGCCCACACTGGTCCTGAAACTACTCTGTAACGCAGGCAGGCCTTCGCCTCGTCAGAAGCTGATGGCAGGGTATGCCACCAGGTCCAACAGTGGCACAGCAAGGGAAGCCAGGCCACAGAGTGGCTTTTAGGTTAGACAGACCTAGGCCACTCTCTCTAGCTGCAGGGTGGGGAGCTAGCATGCTACAGAGAACACAGCACGTGTCAGGCTAGGCTACAGTATCACTGCCAGGCTCTCACCCCTGGCTCAGACAGTGGCTTGTTGCCTGCTTTGCACAGTGGTCCTGGGGAATGTCTTCCCATGGTCTCACTTCTGGCAGGAGAGAGCCCATCCCTACAAAGGACCCCGCTGCCTCCTGAGCTTTGAGGAAGAGGAAAGGCTGCTACCTTCTAGCTTCTGTGTCAGGGTCTTCCTAATCCCGTTCCCAGGTTGCCCTTGTGAGACAGTCCTTTGAGGAAAGAGAAGCTGAAACAGGGAAGTACCTAGGCCAGCCCCTGGGCCAAGAGCAATCTGGGCTGACCGGGAACCCTGCAGGTTCATTGCAGGGGGAAGGCTGCCCCTTGCCCCTGGAAGCCAGAAGGCAGAAGTAACCTAGACCTCCAGCCTGGGCCTGCCATGCTCTGCCCTCAAGTGACTTTGGTGACAATAGAAAGGAAGCTCAGATTTCACTGGCCAGCCGGTACACATCCATAATCCCTGTCCTCCCCTGAGAGGCCTCCAGAATTTAAGGTGGAAGGAGGTGATGCAGTCTGGGAGGGTGAGGTCAGACTCCTGCTTAGCCTACAGGAGGCGCTGCAGTCACCCAGGCTTCTCTTCAGCTCCTTCAGCTCCTGTTTTTCCAGAGCTCAAGAGGGCTGTGCCCACAAGAGGGAAATAGGGCTGCTTGTCAGCATCTTCAGTGAAGGTGGGGAAACTGAGGTCCAAGAAGACAAGACCCTGGAACAGCAGGGGCCCAGAACCTTGCCCTGAACTTTCAGAGAGAGGCAGATAGGTCTCTCTACCCTTGGGGGAGAGGGGCCTGGCTGGTGAGGCTGTCAGGGTTCAGCCTCCTGAGCCTGCCTTCAGTTTCCTGAAGAGCTAGCTTGCTCTCTAAGCTGAGAGGTGGCCAGGTAGACAGGTGGGAGAGCCAGGTGCCTGGAGGAAGTAGTGACCACATGAACGAGACAGACTGTCTGAGCCAAGCAGGAGGTGAGCTCTGGCTCCTAACCGTAGCTTCCAGGGCCTCCCTGCCTATGCACATGCCCAGAAGAGAGATGGCTAACAGACACAGCTGTCCCTTGACTCCATCTTTTCCCTTACTTTCCTCCCAGCTCCCCTTCCAAAACACAACCAGGAAGCCCTTGGCCCATTCACCCTCCTGGTGTTGATGGGTAGGGGAAAGCCTGGGGCCGTAAGGGCCACCCCAAGGCAGGTGATGACAAGGTGGATAACTGGTTGGAGCAGATCCCCAGGTGTGCAGCTGCGGAGGGTCTGGATCAATGTCCTGTGTAGCTTCCCACCCTGAGCAACAGCAAGTCCATGGGTCTCAGGTCAGCAACCATCCTTGGGCCAGGCCTGACTCCCTGTATTCCAGACAGTGCAGGTATGTGGGGGTGGGGAGCCTCTGACTCTAGGCCAGCTTAAATCTCACTCAGATAGGCTGAAGGAGAGGTCCTTCTCAGGGGTCCAGAGACGCCTAAAGCAGTTTTAAGGGAAGATTCCAGCAAAATCTAATTACTACTGCTTAGAATTGGTGTAGCTACCTGAGTAGACCTGGGGAGAGCCACAGGAAGTCTGTCCTGGCAATGTCCCCACATCTAGCCACATCTGGTGCATACTCAGATGCTTTGAGGCAGACTGGGCTAATCTCCTGGCCTCACCAGGCCCCTTTCCTGTGTCCCTTTTGGAGAATGAGCTCTATAATTGAAACCTCAACCTTGAAGTGTCTCTGAGGGCCCCAGCTTCCTAAGCCAGTCTGTGTGATCCTACCTAATAAGACCAGCAACTTGAGATTGGTATGTGGGGTTGGGCCATGTGGGCATTCAGGGAGACCTGGGAACCAGGCCAGGCCCCCCAGCTGTGTGATACAAAGTCTCTGCCACATGCAAATGAGTGAGAAAGGCAAGTACTGGCTCCAAGGGCCCAGAATCTATTAGAGCAGCACCTGGTACACCAGAAACAGTATCAGTATCCACAGCCCTCTGGTTGATAACCCTTGATGCCATGTAACCCTTCAGCTCTGTGGGGGGCTAGGTAACCTCTCTGGACTCCTACCCCTTGCCCACTGCCAGATCCCAGGAAGATAGACCTGAGGCCTTGGTTCCTTTAGGCTCTACTGGAGACTGAGAACAGTCACATGGCCGCCCCAACCTGACTTTGGCCCCTAAACTGCTGAGGAACAAGCTAGGCCACATATAGGGGATAGGTCAGATGACAGCCCAGCTTGGGTGAGACTCTTAGCTAGTGTGTCCCTCTCCACTTCCCTGCTGCCCCATGAATCACTTAGCAATATGTGTACGAAACATGACCTGCCTCTGACTGATAGCATCCCTGGGTACCAGCCTTCCTTCTGCCCTGCAGCAGCCCCCTCGCAGCTTGCACGAAGCAGATTGTTTACCTGAGGGCATGAAGGCTTTCTGAGCTCATGGCAGGGATTAGCTCCCCAAGGCTGCAGGTATAAAGCCACCTGCATGCTCTGCTGCTCCCGCATTGCTGGCCTCCTGGGCCTGCTGGACAGCAGGGTTGGGAGTAGACAGGGGCACCATGTTCTATGATCCTCTCTTCTTGGCTGCCCGCCAACGTAAGTACCTGCACTTTGGGCTCTAAGCGCCTTGCTACCTCCCCTCCATTCGGGTAGGGGAGGAAGGCTTGGGGCACTTTTGACCACCTTGTCTCCTAAGAAGCCAGGAGAAGCCCAGTGCCTTGGCCCCTCCTGAGCTGTCAGGTTTTGAGCCAGGGAGAGGGGGGTTTAGTCCACTCCCTGTCCATATCCATGGTTCTGTTTTTGTGGGAAACGGGCTCCTCAGACATACAACTTCAGAACAAAGAAAATCAGGGGCCTCATCCCATCCTGCCACGTTCCTCTGATGGATGCTAGGAAAGGCCAGGCTGTCAGAGAAACTTACCTAGATCTAATCTCCATGGGAAGTAGAAAAAGACCAGATCTCCCGAGTAAACTGGGAGCATGGGGGCCTTGGGGGAGGGGAGAGGCAGCGAGGTGAGCAGGGAAAAATGTAAAGCTCAATAAAAACCATTAAAGAAAAGAAAAGAGCAGGCTGGACTTGGAGAGGCCAGGTCCCATTGAGGGTAGACTACAGGCTGCATCGTCCTCTACTGCTGGACTCACTGTTGGAGAGGCAGAGGCAGCACTGACTTCCCAACCTCTTCCCACAGAAGGTGCCCTGCGAGCTAGTGAGACTGTGTCAGAGGCCAGCCCCAGTTCCACAGCAAGCCAGACCGGTGTCCCCACCCAGGTGGTACAGCAGGTGCAGGGCAGCCAGCAGGTAGGACATGGCCTTCGCTGGGGAGAGGGGAGGCAATCTCCCCATTTTCCCCGCCATGAACATCTGTTTACCTGTCTCATCAGGATATGGCAGTAGCCACCCTCTTGGTAAGCAACCCTAGTTCAGCCCCTTTCTTCTGCCTCCACAGCGGCTGCTGGTCCAGGCCAGTGTGCAGGCCAAGCCAGGCCACGTGTCACCCCTGCAGCTTACCAACATCCAGGTGCCACAGCAGGTAAGGCTTCTGCTCTAGCCTCCCAGGGTAGAGAGCCAGTGCCCTGCTGCCAGCCTGCCTAGCTTTGGGCAGTGCTCTCTGCAGACAAGATCAGGTACCCTAGGGACTGATGTTCAAGCAGTCTCAGGAGTATTGTACTGATACTGAGAACTGGGGAGGATTGATAGCAGGGAACCTTTGGGTCCAGCCCCAGCCTTTCACAGTCAAGTCCAAGAAAGCCACAGTCTGGTGCTGGGGCCTTTGACCATTTCTAGTTTGTCAGCTCCTATTTGGATTGTGCTAGAATACTGATGCTGCAGCCCAGCACGGGGGCATATTACATGTGCTCTACCACGAAGCCACACCCCAGCCCAGGACAAATATGTGTTCCTCTCTCTTTCTCTTTCTCTCTCTCTCTTTTTTGTTTTAGGGGGGTGTTTTGAGATAGGGTCTCATGTGACCTGAAACTCTGTATGTTGGGAAATATGACCTTGAACTCCTGATCTTAGGATTGCAGTCATGCACCCCACACTGGGCTCTAGAACACATTCCACATGCCTTCTGAGCCAGGAACCAACTCTGGCTTTGCTGTTTGGTTTCAGGGCTCAACAAGCCCTTCACCACGTATGAGCTTGGGTGACACCTGCTATAGAGTAGAGCCGTAATTGTGCTCTGTTGGGATGAGGGGCAGTTCCTGAGCACCTAGAACATTCCTAGTGCTTAGGTGCTCAGTGAGGTTGCTAGGAACTGGCATGGGGCTCAGAGGTGGCAGTGGTGTCTGTGAGGTCCAGGTTCTATCCCTAGCACAGGAAAACAACACCAGAAGCTTGGCTGTGGCTGGTAAAGCTGGTGACCATGCTCGTTTTTCTCCCGCCTCCAGGCTGTCCCCACACAGCACCTGGTGGTGCAGAGCACAGCACCGGGCACGAAGGGTGGCCAGGTCTCCCTGACGGTGCACAGTGCCCAGCAGGTGCACTCCGCCCCTGAGGTAGGTGGTGCCACATTGACATCTTCCCCTGTTCTAGCCATGCACCCCATATTTGCCTCCTCCATTGGTTTTTGAGACAGATCTCACAATGTCATTCAGGCGATACAAAACTCCTGGCTCTTTTGTTTGTTTGTTTGTTTTCGTTTTTTTTTTTTTCTTTTTCTTTTTGCTTTTTTGAGACAGGGTTTCACTGTAGCTTTGGAGCCTGTCCTGGATCTAGCTCTTGTAGACCAGGCTGGCCTTGAACTCACAGAGATCCACCTGCCTCTGCCTCCAAGTGCTAGGATTAGATTAAAGGTTTGTGCCACCACCACCTGGCCTCAAAACTCCTATGTAGAGCAGGCTGACTCCTAACTTTGGATCCTCCTGACTCAGTCCTGAGTGCTGGGTTGCAGGTGTACACCACAATGCCTGGCCTCACATGAAGAACTGAATTCACTTGTAGCTCCTGAGTCCTAGCACCCCTGCTCCATGGACCCTGGGTGGGATTATCTAGTCAGTGCCTGTTTCTGCAGCTGAGCTGAGGTTGAGAGAGCTGTAGTCCAGAAAGAAAAGGAGTCTCCTCTTCCACCTTCAGGGTGGATAGAGTCCTTCATTGGGGCCTTGAAACACACACACACACCCCAGTAAGAGTTTGGAGGTCACAGGCTGGAGGCAGAGGCAGGTAGATCTCTGTTAGTTTGGGGCCAATTTGGTCTACACAGTGAGTTACAGGGCAGCCTGACCTATTACATAGTGAGATCCTGTCTTCAAAACAAAAACCTCAAAAAGAAAAAAGAATACACGGCCAGATGCCAGGCTTAGCTGAGTCTTCCGGCCTTGCAGCCAGTATTTTCTGTGTCTAACAGAGCTAATGGCTCTGCATGTGTGGCCACATACTCACATTCGAGAGGCTGAAGCAGGAGGATTTCAGATGGGATGCTAACAAGTTTGATACCGAGACCCTGTCTCAGAAAAAGCTGATGAAATCCGCCATTCATCTGCACCCTCTTATCAGAATTACAGTTTATCCTAGCGCTGCATGCCCCAGATCAACACAAGCCCACCCACTTGTGTGGCCCAGGGACATGGGGATCAGAAGTGCCCACTGCACTGCAGCACATGGTGGGGCAGATGTGAAGGTAGAGACCACGTTGTTACTCCTGTACTGGAGGAAAGATCCCAGCCTCTTCCTTCTCACCTTCTCTGCACCCCTTCTGATTATGGAAGCCGCAAGTGGACTTTGATCCCCGTGGGAGGATTGGAAACCCTGCCGCTCCTCCCTACAGAGGCTTATGCTGTGGGATGTTTCACCCTCTCCAAGGGGTCCTTCTCAGGCAGGTTTGTTAGGGCCTAGGTGCTCCAGATACAACCCAGGCCGGCCCTGACATTGTTTCTGTTTGTTCTCTTACAGAGGTCACCAGTGCAGGCCAACAACTCCACCAGCAAGACAGCTGGGGCTCCTGCAGGCACTGTGCAGCAACTACAGGTTCACAGCGTCCAGCAGAGCGTCCCTGTCACCCAAGAGGTGCCTGGCCAGGGCGGGTAGTAGCTAGGCCTAGGGGTTTAGGCCACGTAGTCATCTCTGTCTGTGTTCCTGACCTGTTAGAGCCAAGCAGATGGTCCAGTTCCAGCCTACCATGTGGGCATGTGACAAGAGTCTCTGCTCTGTCTAGATTCAGTGTCCCTAGCTGTGACACTTGTAAAAGTACCTCAGAGGTCACATTCTGGCTTTGAAAACTCACACTGGTAGGCCAGGGAGACGGCTCAGTGGGGAAAGGACACTGGCTTCCAAGCCTGACAGCCTGAATTCCATCCTTGAGCCCTGAATGACAATAGGACAGCCAACTCCTACAAGTTATCCTCTGGCTTCCACACATGCCACACACAGTAAAGAAAGAGAAAAGAAAACTCACCTCAGGATGGCTGGGGGTGTACTGGGTAGAGCACTTAACCATCATGCCAAGGCCCTGGGTTCCATCTTGATTCTGCAAAACCAAAGACCAAGAACACACATTGGCCTCTTTATGCCAGTTTACTGGGGAGGGGAGATATCAAGGCCAAGTACTTGTTTATTCTTGGGGTGTCAGGATGAGGCCTCGGGTTTTTAATTTTGTTTTGAATGTATGTATGTCTATACCATGTGTGTACCTAGAAGTGGAGCTAAAGACAGTTGTGAGCTGCCATGTGGGTGCTAGGAATTGAACTTGGGTCCTCGGGAAGAACAGCCAGTTCTCTTAACCATTGAGCCATCTCTCAAGTCTACCATGCTCAGGATGTGCCCAACCTTCCAGAGGAAGCCACATTCCCCAGTGCCAGCCACAGTGGCCCAAGCAGACCAAGAGGCAAGGGTAGTCTTGTTTGTCCTTGTTAACTGCTTAACTTTTGGGATATTTGGCCTCAAAAAACAGGATGAGACAGATTTTGTGTGCCCTCATAGTTTAAGCTACTTGAGAGGCTGAGGCCAAGAGAGCTCAACTTCAAGGCCATCTGGGCAATGTAGTCAGACCCGGATTCAGAACAAAAATTGAAAAAAAGTGCTGGGGATTTAGCTTAGTGGTAGAGGGCTTGTCTAGCATGCATAAGGCCCCAAGTTCCCCACTACTAGGCTGAAAAATCGGCCAAAGCCACAGAGACTCTTCCCTAGAGGAAACAGAAACCACCCAACCCAAAGGATTTACAGATCTTCCCTCGGGCTAGAATCACTCTGAACCTCCAGATAGCCAAGAGTCAGGCAGTAAGGAACCTGGAAGGCCTGTGTTGCTGGGCCCCACAGGGAAAGGCTGCCCTCTGCCTGGGAAAATGGCAGCCTTTTCCCTAGAGGGCTGATCTGAGGTTCCCAAACACGCTTGGGACTTGCTGCCATGGTTGCCATGGTTGCCATGGTTACCATAGTCCGACTTGCCTTTTTTTTCCCCCCAGAGGTCAGTAGTCCAGGCCACTCCACAGACCAAAGCTGGCCCGGTACAGCAGCTGACCGTGCAGGGACTGCAGCCAGTTCACGTTGCTCAAGAGGTGCGTGTCCCATCTCTCTGTGTCGGGGCAATCAGACTGGTGCTGGGCTGTGGTTGGGGGTACAGGCACCAAATCCCGAGGGAGGAATGGAGCCATCTTGGGGCCCGGAAGGGCGGAGACAAATGGGAGATTTGAAGGCCTGCGCAAGTCAGGCTTCCCTTGGGCCCTGGGCTCCATTCTGAATCCCCATCCCGGCACCTGACCGCTCAGGACAAGGGGCTTGTTAAGAGAGGTCTGGATTTGAATCCTGCTTTTTTCTGATACTACCCAGCCCATTCCTCACGTCCCTAACAAGACACCAGGTGGGGAACCTTCAGCCGGGTGGCCGCGTGCAACACAGCCCGGTGACCCCCCAGTGTCTCTGTTTGTCCTCCAGAGCTCAGGCAGTCAGTTTCCCGCTAGGAAGGCAGAGCAGCGAGAACCCCGGCCCACACCGCCGCCGGAGCCGCCGCCCCGGCCTCCCGGGCCCGGGCCAGCGTGCTGTGGCGAGGCCTCGCAGCTAGGCAGCCCTGAGCAGCCGCCGCCCCATTACGAGCCGGGCGTGGAGCAGTGGGTGGAGCTGGTGGGCGTGCTGCCCCCACACCTGCTCCTGCCGCAGCAGAGGGTAGTCTTCGAGCCACTGCCGGGGCTCTCGGCCCGAGCCAGCCCCGACCTGAGGGTCAGGATCCACAGAATACCCCAGGTGCTAGTGTTCGGCACCGCCCTCAAAGTAGGTGGCGGCGAACCGCGGACGCACAGCGGGGGGTCGGAGGGCGGTCGGGGCGGGGCGTCCTGCCCGCCTCTAAGCCAAGTCTAGGCCTCAGGCTCCGCCCCTGCAGTTCAAGGAGGGAGGGGTGAGACGTCTGTCCCGCCCTCCAAACTGCTGTCAGTCATTCCAGGTTCTGCCTCAGGAACTGAGTCCCAGGCTGCACCCCTGCAAATCAGGGTTGGGGGTGGAGGCGGGCTATCCAGTACCCGCCCCTAAGGTGGTGTCGGTTATTTCAGATTCAGTCCCCGTAAACCGATCCCGCTCCAGGCTCCACCCTGAATATTCTGCTTGGGAAACTTTTAGGTTTCCAGAAGCCCCTCAGGCCCTGTTTTTAATTAAACAAGACACACAGGTGCCTGTGTTTTCCACCTTCCAAACCCATTGTAGAATCCTATCTCGCGTCCCTTCCCTTGCACATCAGCATCCGCAACCTCTTTGTTGTTCCCAACCAAAGCAGAGAATCCCAGCACCTCCCATTTCTCAGCCACAGCTGAGGCCAAGGCCTGAGCCTTCCCTCTTCAGTTTGCACCTCTGGCCCATACTGTTCAGAGAACCCTGATGCGCACCCTTCCACCTGAGGTTTATCTCGGGGTCAGGGAGACTGGATGTGGCCAGCGCTGACCCACCGCCCCGCTCTTCCTCCTGCTGCAGGTCCAGCAGCTGCAGCAGGTGCCTGTCCCTCATGTGTACCCCAGCCAGGTGCAGTATGTGGAGGGTGGCGACGCCAGCTACTCAGCCAGCGCCATGTAAGTGGACAGAGTGACGGAGGGAGGGCGCAGATCTGCTTAGGGCGCCAGACCACAGCTCTAGCTCCCAACTGGCCTTCAAGGCTCGGTGGTAGCCTTACCCACCGCCATGCGAACTTCCCAGGGGCAGCCACCTACCTGGAATATAGGCTGCTGGTAGCAGAATGGACACTGGCCAGCTGGGAAGGCTCCTCCGCTAATTACAGGCTGTGTGGTTAGATGGCTTTCTGTTTTAGAAGGAAAAGGGAAAAGAACATACATGTATGTATACATATGATATATATAGATATTTATACATATATTTTTACAATATAAGTTTTTCTTTTTTGCTAGGGGGTGGCACACACCTTTAATCCCAGCACTCAGAAGCAGAGACAGGCAGATCTTCGTCTTCTGCTCCCAAAGTGCTGGGATTAAAGGCGTTCACTACCACTGCCTGGCTAGATTTATCTATATTAAGCAGGAAAAAGCAGTTCTTTAGTTCTCAGATCTGACCCTTAGTGTCCTACAGAGTGTCCTGTTTCAGCAGCACTGGGGAGACAGACAGGAGGATTTTTTTTTTACATTGATTTATTTATGTGCAAGGGGAAGGCATGTGTGTGTCATGGTGCACATGGAGCTCAAAGAACAACCCGAGGAGTCTGTTTTCTCTCCATCCCATGGGTCCCAGGGGTCAAACATAGTTCCTCAGGCTTAGTAACAGACACCCCTACCTCCTGAGTCATCCTGCTAGTCTCCAGGAAGATCTTGAGTTGAAGACTAGATAACACAATTAGGTCCTGTCTCCAAAAAGCCAAAATATAAAAGAAACGATCCATTTCTTTTTTCAGAAATACAGGCTGACTATTCTGTCTCAAAATTTTCCTTAGGGGCTGGGGAGATGCCCTGCTTATTAAACATGAGACCCTGAGGTCAGATCTCAAACCTACATAAGAGCCTGGCATGGTGGCTGGCATGCATCTGTCACCCCAGAGCCGTCTTCCTGGCCCTCGTGTGTGTGTGTGGACAGGGTGTATGTGTGCGTGCGTGTGTGTAATGCACCATGTAGTAAGTGGAGTGCAGAGGCCAACATTGGAGTCTGTTTGCTATGTGTGATTTGGGACTCAAAACCAGGTCTTCAGGCTTGTTGGGCGGCACCCCTGCCTACTGAGCCATCCGCCTGACTCAGGTTTTCATGTCTTAATCACTGACATTTTGAGAGGGCTCCAAGATTGAAACAGAGGTGGCTCTGTCTGTCCCCTCTCCACAGAGCCCTCTACCTGCACTTAAGGTGGTCTTTTGCTGCCATCCAAACCTCTTGTCTCTGCTTGTCCACTGGTGCCTGGTTTAGGAGGACACCCAGGCGGCCATCTTCATTCTCCTCACCCCACCCTAGCCCTCTTTAGTTTGCAGCCTGCTAAGATGGGCCAGGTGTTATTGATGTCTTCCTGCGGTTGCAGTTGAGCTGCAGCTTGTGTTACAGGGCAGTGTCTCAGTACATGCTCTAGATTGAAGGGCAGCTCCCTGCTAGGAAGAGGTATGCGGCACAGGTGCTCCTCTGCCTGCCCACAGTCCTCTGGGTTTCCCTCCCCTGAACCCAGAGCTTACTTGTTGCTGGAGGCAGCATGTGTGTATTGTACTTGACACTCTGGACCCCACCGTATCTCCTCCACTTCCGCAGTAAGGGAAGTGACACTTGTTTCAGACTGCTGCCGCATAGGCCAATGTAAATCACCCACAGAGGGCCCGTGAGATGGCTCAGCAGGCACGTGCCTCCAGACCTTACGACCTGAGTTAAATCTCCTGGACCCATGTGGTGAAAAGAGAGATGCAGCTCCCACAAGTTGTCCTGTGACCTCTACACATATACCATGGTTCATGTGTGCCCCCTCCAAGTAATAAATAAATATAAAGAAATAGTTTTTAGAAAATAAACAAGAAATGGTTGCTCATTCAGTGCTCAGGTCATCCCCATCCCTTATATGTGAAGGTGGCCACACTGGTGATCTGTGGCTTCTCTGGTCCCCCCTGGAACCCCTACTTCCTGTGCAGGGCTCACTGATCATGGCCTCATGTCTGATTCTTGCAGCCGCTCTAGCACCTACCCCTACCCTGAGACGCCGATCTACACACAGCCAGCAGGCACCAGCTACTATGAGGCTTCAGGCGCACCCCCCCAGGTCAGCACACCAGCCACTTCCCAGACTGTGGCCAGCAGCGGCTCAGTGCCCATGTATGTGTCCGGCAGCCCGATTGTTGCCAGCTCCTCCAGCAGCGACGCTGGGGCCAGCAACAGCAGCGTGGGTGCAGGAGGCAACGGGGGAGGTGGCAGCAGTGGCGGCGGCAGTGGCGGCGGCAGCGGCAGTGGAGCAGGCACCTACGTGATCCAAGGCGGCTACATGCTGGGCAACGCCAGCCAGTCTTACTCCCACACCACCCGTGCCTCACCAGCCACAGTAAGTGATGCAGCCCTACTTAGAGGAAACGGGAGGTGAGCACTCAGGGGCGGGGCGGGGGGGCCTTGGCTATAATCAGGGTCGTGGTCCAGTGCTCATCTGACCCAGGAGCCCCGATGTCCCATGCAGTGTAGCCTTAGGTGATGCTCATCAGCTGTGTGACACTCTGGGGACAACTCCCGAAATGTCCTTAATCAGAATTGGTGGTGAGATGTGGGCTCCTAGAGTTAGTATTGGTGGTGCTGAATTCCAGCCTCAGTCAGGCTAGCCAATAGGAACCGTGGGTTGGGTCAGAACACCTGTCGTCGTCTCCCCCACCCTCCACAGACACATCCCCTACATACCAGGGCACCCTGGTTGCTAGTCTTCACTAGTTTGTTTAGTCTGTTTTAGAAGACTCTGCTATGAACCATTTGATTTCACGGCCCTGTGGGTCCTCAGGTGCTGCTTAAAATGCAGCACTGGGTGAGGTGGGCACACCTTTAATCCCAGCGCTTGGGAGGCAGAGCAGGTAAGTTTGAGGCCAGCTACAGAGCAAGTTCCAGGACAGCCAGGACTACACAGAGATACCCATCTTGAAATACCAAACCAACCAAAAAACGAAAACAAAACCCACACATGCCAGTAGAATGAGCAGGTTCTGAGGAGGCGGAGTTCTTTGAGCCTGGGGCAGACGTCCCTTACCCTGTGTGCCGTTGGCCCACATGACTAAGGGCACTGAGAAACTGTGTTGTGTGGTTTTTTGGTTTCTTTTTCTTTTTCCAGGTACTTGTTTTGAAAGAATTTAGATTCGCAGGAAGCTATAAAAAGGACACCATGCACTGACTGGGTGGCATGGGCCACGATCCCAGCACTGGGCAGTCAGGAGCAGGCTGGGAACACGTGGGAAGCAGGCCGGGAACACAGAGCATGGGTTTCTTTCTGTAGACACACAGATTGCCGAGGCGGCTCGGTGGATAAAGGCACTGACTGCCTGAGTTCAGTTCCTGGAACTGATGTGGTAGGAGAGAACCAGCTCCCCTGACCTTCACATGCATTCCATCCTCACAGAATAAATAAAGGAACATTTAACAAGAATAGTTAACAGAAAGGGGCTAGGAAATGGCCCTGTAATCAAGGGCTTGCTGTGAAAGCGGGAGGTTCTGAGTTCGAGTCCCCAGCACCTCTGCAGGGTTATAACCCAAATGCGAGGATAGCAGAGGCAGGAAGATGCCTCGTAGCCAGCCAGACTTTAGTGAGAGATGCTTTCTCAAAAACACAAGGTGGGGTGGGGCTGGAGAGATGGTTCAGTGGTTAGGAACACTGGCTGCTCTTCTGGAGGACCTGGGTTCAATTCCCAACAACCACATGACAGTTCTCAATTGTCTGTAACTCTAATTCCAGGGGATCTGACACCCCCCTTCTGGCTCCTACGGGGGCCAGGCATATATGGTATATAGATATACATGTAGCCAAAACACTCATACATATAAAATAAAAACAATAGCAGAAACAAAGCAGACAGCAACTGGGGAAGACAGCAGCTGTCAGCCTTTGGCCTGTGCACACATGCTCCTGCCCCACACCTCTTCCTGTGTGTCGCTCATATGAACCCTTAAACGCACACATAATCAAAAAGTTCTAATAAAATGCGCTGAGAAATGCACACTGCACACTTTCCTGGGCTCCCTGCTCAGTCCCACTTCCCTAACGGACAGCATTCAATCCAGAAATCTTAGTTAGCTACCAGGGGTGGTTTCTGTCTACTGTTTGTAAGACAGATCCCCCTTTGTAGCCCAGGATGGCCCTGAATTTGTGATCCTTCTGCCTCAGTTCCCCAATGCTGGGAGTACCACACTTGCTCTATGTGATTGTAAATGTGGAGAGAAACCTGCCACAGTCAGGATACATAAATAAAGCAGGGAAGGCTTGCCTGCCTGTGTGAAGTGCTAGGTTCTGTCGGAGCAATGTGGGAAGAATGCAGGCTGTTTTACCCTCAGAGATCTCATCGCTTCTTATTTGCCCTCTTCCATCTCCCCAGGAACCATGAATCTCGTATCTGTCTTTATATGTCACTTCTAGATGAACTCCTAGTCTGTGACCTCGGGAGACTGATTTTCATTCCTCGTATATTAACAGCTTTGTCTTTAAGTAGCTGCAGGTGGCGAGTGTATTGGTCAGTGCTGTTCTAGTAACTTTGAAAGACTGTAGTTCCCAGGAATACCGTGACAGGATGTGTGCCTTACAGCCTGCCAGGGTGGCTGTTCAAACCACAGTGAAAGTAGTTTCAGAGCACACAGCCACACAGTCTCAGAGGATGCCAAGGACTGTCAGCACTGCCCTGTCCTCTCGTGTACCCCAGGTCCAGTGGCTCCTGGACAATTATGAGACCGCCGAGGGCGTGAGCCTGCCGCGGAGCACCCTCTACTGCCACTACCTACTGCACTGCCAGGAGCAGAAGCTGGAGCCAGTTAATGCCGCCTCTTTCGGCAAGCTCATCCGCTCGGTATTCATGGGTCTGCGCACGCGCCGCCTGGGCACCAGGTTTGCCCCACCCCCACCCCCAGCTGCCCTGGGCCCCAAGGGCATATGCTTTCTGCCCATATGACCCACCTCAACTCCAAGTGGTCTCGAACCACAGGGCCAGAACCCCTTGCTCACTCACGCCGCCCTACTTCTTGTGCCTGCCTCTGGCATGTTGCTCCTGCGGCATCTTCCTGTTCCTGTACTTCCTCCATCTCCTTACTCGGTTACCCCTTGGCCTGCTCATCTCTCTTCCAGTTAGTAGCTCAGGCATCATTACATGCATTCATCCATTCGTTCATACTGTCCTTGGTGATGTACTTGATCTTTGTCTCAGCTTTCTCATGTCTGTCCAAGCTTTCAGGAACACCCTCCGAAACTGAGGGGTAAACTGAGGTTACATGCTCAGTATAAGTGCCTCACATGCCCTTACGACCAACAGCCATGTGCTTGCTTGGTGTCAGAGTTGGCAGTAAGCGGTGACTCCTACTGCCCTGTCCTCAGTCCTGGTACCTGATGTCCTTCCTTCTTCAGCTCAGCAGGGTACCTTTTTCTGCCCAGGCCCCTAAGTGAGAGGAAAGCTGTGTGAGAACCCCAGTATCTTGCCCAGCTGGTAAAGCACCTCACCTCTTCTTCCCAGGGGCAACTCCAAGTATCATTATTATGGCTTGCGGATCAAAGCCAGCTCGCCCCTGCTGCGGCTGATGGAGGACCAGCAACACATGGCCATGCGAGGCCAGCCCTTCTCCCAGAAACAGAGGTAGGAGCCTCCTGCTCTGGAACTGAGCAGGAGCTGCCAAGGCGGCTATACCGTACCACTTGACCATGCCCTAGGCGATTCTCATCAGCCTGCCCATCCCCCCACCAGGTGACTTATCCCTTCCAGGTGACCCATCACTTACTACCAGCCACCCTCCATCAGTCCTCACCTGCTCCCCATCCCCACCCAGCCCATTCCCTCAAGAACCTCATCCCCACACAGCTGGGCTTACCCCCCCCAACCAGGTGGCTTAACCCCCTCATCCCAGCTGGCCCATCACCCCACCAGCCACCCCACTACCCCTTCCCCTCCAGGCTCAAGCCCATCCAGAAGATGGAGGGCGTGGCCAACGGTGTTGCCGTGGGGCAGCAGAGCACAGGGCTGTCAGACATCAGCGCCCAGGTGCAGCAGTACCAGCAGTTCCTGGGTGAGAGCCGATGGGCAGGGCAGTGCAGCCTGCCCCGGGGACTCAGGAGGGCCCACAGGGGGAGTCTGTCTTTGTGGGATTGTTCTATCCCCAGAAACCTTCTCTAAGATCTCCCAACCCCATTTTGTGGGTGGGCGTTTAGACAGGGTTTCACTGTATAGTCCTGGCTAGTCTGAAATTCACGATGTAGACCAGGTTGGCCTCCAGCTCACAGAGATCCACTTGCCTCTGCTTCCTCAGAGCTGGGATTAAAGGTATGCGCCACCGTGCCTAGCCCACCCTGTACTTTGGAGACGAGGTCTCACTGTCTAATCAGAGCTGATCTAGAATTCGTGAGTCTTCTCCTCAGCCTCCACAGTGCTGGGATCCCAGGGTGTGCACCATCCCGTTCCTTTCTGTCATGTTTCTGTCTGTGCACCCAGCGCAGCCTGGTAATGCTGAATCCCACACCAGCAGGTAATGCCTTGGCTGGCCCAACAGTGGTCCCCTAACATGACAGGCGCTCCACCCTTGTTGGTCTTCAGCTCTGTCGTGTGACTAGTAGTGACTGGGGGCGCAAGTGTGGACCAGGGTGTGTGTTCCGTTTCTACATGCACGAAAGATGACACGGTGGCTGGGGAGTGAAGGGAGATGTGGAGATGATGCTCAGAGTCAAGGGTGGCCCTGGTGACCCATGCTAACCCTGAACAGTGTCCCTATGGTATTAATAGGGCCTTTAGACGCCTGCTTGCTTGGCAGGGAGGCTGCCTGGCACTTGGTGTCTAAGGACCAGTCAGAAGCAACACTCAGCAGGACAAGCACGTCGTATGCTCTGTGGAGGAGGCCATGGGGCCTTGGGCCAGTAGCTCACCCTACTTGAGCCTCATCATCCACTGCATACATGGGGATGACACATTGGGAGGAAGACAGGTGACTAGGACCCCAAGGCAGCAGGAGAGGTTGGCAGGTGGACATGGCCTCATGTTGCCCCTACCCCTAGATGCCTCCAGGAGTCTCCCTGATTTTGTTGAGCTGGATCTCCAGGGCAAAGTGCTGCCTGAGGGCGTCGGCCCCGGGGATGTCAAGGCCTTCCAGGTCCTGTACCGGGAACACTGTGAGGTAGGGCAGTCAGATGGTGAGTGGGTGGGTGGGTGGGTGCACCAGCCTTGAATGCAGCTGGCTTCTTGACAGGAAGCCCCATGCTGGCCCTGCCCCATTCCCCATTGTGAAGTCCTATCCCTGCAGGCCATTGTGGATGTCATGGTAAATCTCCAGTTCACGCTGGTGGAAACACTGTGGAAGACCTTCTGGAGATATAACCTTAGCCAGCCTAACGAGGCACCACCACTGGCCGTGTGAGTCCCCAGGGCTTGGAAGCGGGTGACCCCCACATGTAGGGGTTACATATGCCCTTGACTGGACTTTGGGTGGGCTCCTACAGGCATGACGAGGCAGAGAAGCGGCTGCCCAGAGCCAGTCTGGTGCTCCTCTCCAAGTTCCAGCCCGTGCTGCAGTGGACCAAGCGCTGTGACAACGTGCTGTACCAGGGCCTGGTGGAGATCCTCATCCCTGACGTTCTGCGGCCCATCCCCAGTGAGTGCCAGTGGCTGTACCTCTTCCCAGAAGGCGCCCCTGTCCACCCTGACCAGCACCCCCATCCTCCACAGGTGCCTTGACCCAAGCAATCCGGAACTTTGCCAAGAGCCTGGAGAGCTGGCTCACCCATGCCATGGTGAACATCCCTGAGGAGATGCTGCGGGTGAAGGTGAGGGCTGGACTGGGCAGACGGGCATTGTCCTGTACTGTACACCTTCTGGACCCATTGCTGAGAGGCTCCCAGGGTTTCAGCACTTAAAACATTATTGATTGATTGATTGACTGACTGACTGATTGGCTGAGGCAGAGTCTTATTTACTATGTGGCCCTGGCTGGTCTAGAACTCAGTGCTGGGATTAAAGGTGTGCCCCACCGTGCGCAGCAAGACTGAACTCTGAAACAGCATAGCAGCATAGTGAATGGTGGCCACACCTGTAGCTCCCGTGCAAGGCCAGAGACCCCGTCTCAAAACAGTAAAACCACATAAACAAGCTGGGCGGTGGTGGGCACGCCTTTAATCCCAGCACTTGAGAGGCAGAGGCAGGCGGATCTCTGTGAGTTTGAGGCCAGCCTGGTCTACAGAGCAAGTTCCAAGACAGGCTCCTGTCTCGAAAAAACAAACAAACAAACAAAACAAAAAAAACAATAAAGCAGAAAAAAAAACCAACAACAAATGGAAGCTCTGTTCTTGACTGAAGGAAGTAACTTAGCTGTTCAGAGAGAGATTTTTTTGTTTTCTTTATGTATAAGGAGATAGCACCTCATTGATGCTGTACATCCACCAAGATGCGCTTGCTCTGGTGTCTGGTGTTGGAGATGGAAGCCAGGGCCTCATGCACATAGGGAGGTAAGCACTCTACCACTGAGCTGCACCTCCAGCCCGGAGCTGGGTGTCTGTGTGTCACCTTCACCTAGACAGAAAGACAGGGAGAGCTGGCGAGCGTAGCAGGTACAGAAGGAAGGCCTTCAGATTGGTGAGCCGCAGTCGTCAGTCCATGTGGTGTGTGTTCTTTAATGGCTGATGGCAAAGTGGGGTTCATGGTGATGGGCACCCTCATGGAGCAGGGATCCAAGGCTGCTCTGATTGAAGCAGTAATTTACCCTTGCATATAGAGCTCAGTGGGACAGCATTTGCCTTGTTTGTACAGGGCCTTGGGTTCCAGCCTCAGCACCAGAGAGGCAGGGCTTTGTGTTATGCCATTGAAAGTGGCATGAGGTGACAGGAAGAGGCATAGCTGTAATCCCAGCATAGAGGATAAGACAGAAGGATCACCAAGGATCTGAGCCTGCCTCAGAGGGGGAAAACCAAAAACACCCCAGTTACTTTGTGCTTGGCAGTGAATCTCAGTGCTGGAATACAGACTTCGTATGAACATGGATCCACCACACACACACACACAGTAAAAAATGCCAGGGCCAGGGAGATGGCTCTGAGCTTAAAGGTGTTTGCCTTCCCTGCCTGACAACCTGAACTTGATCCCAGACCCTCATGGTGGACGAAGAGGGTCGACAACCTCAAGTTGACCCCAGCCCCTCATGGTGGACGAAGAAGGTCGACAACCTCAAGTTGCCCTCTGACTTTCGTACGTGGGCCATCACACAAACACAAAATAAATAAACAGAAAAATGGTGGTGGTGGCGCACGCCTTTAATTTCAGCACTCAGGAGGCAGAGGCAGGCGAATCACTGAGTTCGAAGCCAACCTGGTCCAGAATGGCCAGGGCTACGCAGAGAAGCCCTGTCTTGAAAAACCAAAAAATAAAAAGAAAAATAACAGTCCCAGTGGGCACAGCGTGTTTGACCCACACCAGTACTGGTCTCCAAACAGAAGCGGTAATGCAACCCTTCTGGCTTTAAGAAAGGGTTTGGGTAGCAACAGGTGAGTCCGGGCCAGGCAAGGTTTGTGTGGTAGCCACTAGCCTACTGTATCCCGTGCAGGTGGCAGCAGCCGGCGCCTTTGCACAGACGCTGCGGCGCTACACGTCACTCAACCACTTGGCACAGGCAGCGCGGGCCGTGTTGCAGAATACAGCGCAGATCAACCAGATGCTGAGCGACCTCAACCGTGTGGACTTCGCAAATGTGCAGGTGAGCGAGTACCAATGGGGCTGGGACGGGGCAGGGTAGAGGGGCACTGAGCGAGAAAGCTGAGCAGCTGCTGCTGTGCTCCAGGAGCAGGCCTCGTGGGTGTGCCGCTGCGAGGACCGTGTGGTGCAGCGTCTGGAGCAGGACTTCAAAGTGACGCTGCAGCAGCAGAACTCACTGGAGCAATGGGCAGCCTGGCTGGACGGCGTCGTGAGCCAGGTGCTCAAGCCCTACCAGGGCAGTTCAGGCTTCCCCAAGGCGGCCAAGCTCTTCCTCCTCAAGTGGTCCTTCTACAGGTGCGCGCCTGTCCTGCGGGCTTCTGGCCGGGGCTGGGGTGGGAATAGGGGTGGGAATCCCAGTATGTGTGTGAGAAAGCCTTCCTATAATGGTGTGCTTGTGAAGAGTTGTGAGCGGGTTAGGGAAAGCCCTGTAGCTCATAAAAGACATTGGGAAAACAGCCCTGCAGGCCTGACAGTCTCTTGGTCACTTCCCCCAGCTCCATGGTAATCCGGGACCTGACCCTGCGTAGCGCTGCCAGTTTCGGCTCCTTCCATCTTATCCGGCTACTCTATGATGAGTACATGTACTATCTGATCGAGCACCGTGTGGCCCAGGCCAAGGGCGAGACCCCAATCGCGGTCATGGGAGAGGTGCGCCCCATGAGGTACTGGGTGCGTGGGTAGGCTCCAGGCAGTGGAATCCTAACCTTTTTCTTTTTCTTCCAGTTTGCAAACCTGACCTCCTCGCTGAATCCCTTGGATCCTGACAAAGGTAATAATGCATGTCCCCACCTAGGACCTGGGATCCAGGGGTGGGGACGCTGACAGGGAGGCCAGGTGTCCCTAGAATTTCACAAGTCTTTCACTGAGCTGGGCTTGCTCCCTGTCCTCCAGACGAGGAGGAAGAGGAGGAAGAGGAAAGTGAAGATGAACTGCCACAAGACATCTCGCTGGCAGCCGGCAGCGAGTCCCCCGCGCTGGGCCCAGAAGCCCTAGAGCCACCTGCGAAGCTGGCACGGACTGACACACGTGGCCTCTTCGTGCAGGCCCTGCCCTCCAGCTAAGCCCGAGACATCCCTGCCCCATCCACCCACCCACCCGCAGCTACCGTCCCTCCAAGGGTCAGGGTCAGTCCCTCCGAGCCAGGGTCCGGTCCCTCAGCTTTTGTGGCTTCACTGTCACCCTTCCAGCCCACACCAGAGCTGGAGAGGGTCCCTGTGACAGGGAAGGCCAGGGGAGCCTCCCCTCACATGGAGCCGATACAATCATGGGCTGGGCTGGGCAGAACTGAAGCTGCAAACCCTGACACAAAGACGTGCCTTAAGGAACCTGCCCAGGTGCCCTCTCCCCTGCCCCAGCTCGTAGCCCTGTTCCCCTACACCACCCCAGAGGGCAGCAGGCTGGCTCCTCCCCTGCGAACTGTTAACTTATTCTGCTCTCTGGCTTTGCACAGCCTGCCCAGGCAGACCCGAGCCTGGTCAGGCGCAGGTGGGTGGCTCCCGGGGACCCCCCACTTTCAGCAGCAGCAGTCCCACTGCTCCCCTTTCTTGGTATAAGTGCAATTAAAGCTGTGGGTGTCGCACCTTCTCCAGAGCTGGGTTCTCCTAGCCCCGCAGCCCAGAGAGGGGCATATTGTGAAGGGCCCCGGCCTCCAGCTTCCAAAGAGGAGCATCCTATTGGCTGCAGGGCCAGGTGCTCCAGACCAGAGGCCGCGCCCTGCGCCTTCCACCCTACCGGCTTGTGACCGAAACCTGCTCCCAGAGATGCTTCTCCTCTGTGCCGTGCCCCTGACCCCTGTAACTATTGTGATTAGTGAGTGCCGCTTGAGCGGAGTCAGTAACTTGTTGGGTTTTTTTCCAACCATCATGGCCTTATCCGTTCCCGTTTTCTCAGTGTCTTCAATCTGTGATAGATGTTTATGGAAAAAAAAAAGAAATCTGGCCTATTGTATAGAAATCACTATTTTGTGTGCTCCGCGTGCTACAGCTTTTGGGTGGTCCTGCACACGCCCCATGGGGCCTCCCTTCCCAGTGGTGAAAGTATCCACGCGCGTGGTAGTTTAGTGTGCTGTTTTCTACCTTTTTGTAGTCTTTCTTAAAACAATAAATACTGCTGTGATCTTTGTCTACTGATGACTATCAAGGTAGGGTGTGTGTGTGTTGAGGACAGAAAGAGGACACCAGCCAGGCTCAGAAATAAAGCATTTATTTAGTACATGAAGAACAAGGCCAAGTGGCCACAGGGTTCCCACCCCAGGTAAGGGAGGCTGGAACCACTGGGCCTCCCTAAGGGGCTACACCTGCAGCCAAGGAAAGGGGCCAGAGCACAGGAAGCAGGACTGGGCTTTGCTGGGGCAGGCCAGGCCTAAGAGGCCCCTCCCTCTGCCCTTTCCCAACTTAAATAGGCATAAATAAAGACACATCCAGGCTCTCAGGGCCACCAGAGGCTGCTGTACCAGTCCCATCCCGCAACCTAACACTAGTGCCAATTGTGGCCCCTTTAGGGCCAGCCCAGGAAGGCGGTCCTCTCCCGGGCCCGCGGAGGTAGTTGGAGTCAGGGTCCAGGGCAGTCAGCCCTCACAGCACAATCCACGTGTACCGCTCACTGTCTGCCAGAACCTTCAGTGAGCACCCTGCAGAGGAGGACACACAGAACCATGATCCACTTGTCCAGCCCTGCAGAAAACCTCCATGGCCTAACTGGACCCAGAAAGTCCCAAAACAGACTCCCTTTTCCAGCTATGGTTATACCCTGAGTAAGCCCCCAGCTGGATGGCACTCTGTCCAGCATGCCCTCGAATCCAGGGTAAGACAAGAGTAGTGCCCAATCCCTACCTTTATGCAGCGCCTCGTTCGTCATCCTGTTCACATAGCGGCCGCTGCTCTCCGGCACCAGCCATTTCATGA
This sequence comes from Microtus pennsylvanicus, assembly GCF_037038515.1. NCBI lineage: Eukaryota > Metazoa > Chordata > Mammalia > Rodentia > Cricetidae > Microtus > Microtus pennsylvanicus. The sequence continues at coordinate 85,358,050 of NC_134584.1, forward strand.
CCATGTCCACACAGCTCTTTCGGTAGGAGCTCCAGACACTGCCACTGGGGGCCAGGGAAATGAGTGAAGAGGAGCCTTTCTTTTTTTTTTTTTGTTTTTTGTTTTTTTCAAGACAGGTTTCTCTGTGGTTTTGGAGCCTGTCCTGGAACTAGCTCTTGCAGACCAGGTTGGTCTCGAACTCACAGAGATCCGCCTGCCTCTGCCTCCCGAGTGCTGGGATTAAAGGCGTGCGCCACCACCGCCCGGCTGAAGAGGATCCTTTCCTGCCAACCAGCCAAGCCTCCCTGGCAACCCACTCTTGTCCTGCCTCACCTGGTCTGCCCTTTGACCTCGGTTAGGTCACCCACGCTGACTGTCTCAAAGATGCCCGTGCTGAGGTCCCAGGCCACCTTTAGGCTGGTGTGATAGGTCTTTGGTCTGTGGTGGTGGAGGACAAGAGGATGGGCCAGTGAGGTTCTGCACTGGCTTGCCAATGCACCAGTGCCAGGATGGGCATCCAGGTCTTATCTGCTCACCCTTTACCCCTGTCCTGAAGGGTCTGTGTATGACCACCATGTGAGAGTTGGCCAAGGGCCCTGCCACTTACCGGAGCTGGCCCTCCTCAGTGGGGGCTGGGAAGGCTAGGAGCAGCAGGCCAATGTTGATCAGGACCTGGTTGGTTTCTGGGCAGACCTGGGAGCAGGCAGTGACAGTTATAGATGAGATCAGACAGTGGGAACACCCCAGCCTCCTGCTGTGCCCTAGTCTCACCTCCAGGATGACTATATCATAGTCACTGAAAGAGCAGAACTGGTGACCCCAGGTGGCATCGTGGCGGATGACCTCGTTGATGACATACTCAAAGTCCAATGTGAGCTGCTCCACTGTCAGGTACTGGCCCTGGTGACAGACGTCAGAGAGCCAGGGGTAGGTAGTGCCAACCACCCCACAGATACTGGGTCACCTATGGCCTACACCATGGCTACCCACCTGCATGTCTGTCCGCTCTCGCATGGGCCGTAAATTGCGGCCACGGAGGTCAGTCACCACAAAGGGCAGGGAGATCTTGTCATCCTCAAACTCTGGGGAGGCAGGAAGAGGGTAGGAGCAGGCCAAGGGTCCTCCTGGGACTGCCCCATCCCAGAGCCTGTCCCAGGAAACCCCCCTCACCATCCTCAGGTTCTGTCCCTTCCCCAGACCGCAACACATAGTGCAACTTGGTGTAGTTGATGTAGCCAGGCTCGGGGGCAGACGCCTCTGAAGCAGGAGGACTGTCCCTGGGCACCACTTCCCCACTTGGGGCTGGTGGCTCTGAGGATGGGCGGCAGCGGCTACTTGAGGGCCCCAGGCCTGAGGGCAGCCGAGCTTCCTCCAAGGTACCACCCTTGGCCTCTTTGGCCCTGCGGAAGATGTCAGCCACAAACTCCTTGGCCTTGGCAATAGCTGGTGAGGGCTCAGGAGCTCCAGAGGGCCGAGCTGGGACCACCTCAAGGCCAGGGCTGGGGAAGGCAGGGGCTGCCTCAGGGCTCCAAGGTCCTGGGGAGCTGGGTGGAGCTGGGGGCAAAGCTGTGTGGTCGTACAGGATTTGGCAGAAACTGCTGTCACCTGCAAGAAGCAAAGCGTGAAGGAATGTGTCGTCACAGTTCAAGGCTACTCTGGCCTGCCTCAAACTTGGGTTATTAGAAACCCCCTGAAAGAGCCCCCTGGAACCTTTCCTGTCCTGAAATCAGTGTTAAACTCTGGAGTTCAGAAACCACACATACTCTGAACACAAAGACATGCATGAATTCAAGACTTTTAAAGAATATGCTGGGCTAGAACCCAGAGCCTTCACTCCCCCGCTGAGCCACCTGCAGCCTCAAACCTCACCTCTGAACAAGTGTTGTGCTACTCAGAAAGGACACTGCAAATGAGATGCCCTTGGGGTGCAGATCACAGTGAGGACCAGCAAGAGTCACCTAGGTGAATTCTCACTATGCGACCAGATCAGCACAGGCAGACAGGCCACAGGAGTGGGGGTCAGCAGAGGAGTGCCATACCTCTCCCTCTAAGCAGCACCATGCCCCTCGGAGAGGCTACTACCTAACAGGCCATGGTGGGACACTTTCAGGAAAGAAGGTATTGAAAATGGCTTGGCATACACTTATATGCTGAACACCAGTTAGGGACAAAGCTAATACTGATCTCCAGGCTAAGAGTCTTCAGTCCTGCCTTCAGCCTTGTGTGGGAGGCTCATGGCCAACAGTCAGGTGGCAAAACATTGGTAAGGGTTATGTCTCTCTCCCAGAATGGCAGAGGTGTCCAGGGCAGGGCTGAGTCTGAGGACTGAGTGCCCCATCCTCTGCTGGCCAGGCTGGTCACATGCACTTTCCTCTGCCTTGCCCTTCCCCTGCCCCAGGACAGTCATTTTAATAAGAATGGTCTTGAGTCCTCCCCAGATCAAAACATGTCATCAGTTTATCCCAAAAGCCATACACAGCTATCGATCTCTCTTCTGTGTCTGTGTCCAGCTGTGTTACATGGATGCCATGTCCACTGGACACTGACTGGCCCCGTTCTACCACAAGAAAGGAAGGCATCAGGAGGCCCCTGGCTCCCTGATATGGACCTGAACACACACCTGGAGAATTCAGCCTTTCTCAGGGGAGTCAGCAGGGCAGAACTGTGGGCTCAGACTCACGGACCCTCACTCTATTCCTGCCAGACAGTGACATCATACCACTTCCTATTATGCCACTCTGTCAAGACATGGAGAAATGGCTTAGCAGGTCAAGGTACCTACCACTAGGTATGCGGACCTGGGTTCAAATTCCTGAACCCACACGGCAGAAGAGAATCAACTCTTGAAAGTTATCCTGATGTATATGACATATGCATGTGTACACACTCATGCACAGAGACACACAAAAATTTTTTAAGTAATAGAAAGTTAAAATGCACTAGGCATGGTGGCACACGCTTTTAATCATAGCACTCAGGAGGCAGAGGCAGGCAGAACTCTGTGAGTTCGAGGCCTGGTTTACAAAGCTAGTTCCAGGATAGTCAGGGCCGTTACATAGAGAAACTCTGACTCGAAAAACAAAAAAAAGTAAATAAATAAAATGCAACTTAAAAATTAAAAAAGAAATAGAGAACACACCACAAGACCCAGGTGTGGTAATACACACCTTTAATTCTAGCACTCAGTAGGCAGAGGCAGGGATCTTTGTGAGTCTGAGGTCAGCCTGGTCTATATGGTGAGTTCCTTCCAGGACAACCTGGGCTACACAGACATTGTCTAACAAGAGGCACCACGCCATTTGTTACTGGCATTCCCTGACACCAAGGCTGCAGGGAAGGCACCACTGGCTATAGAGGCCTCGGAGCACTACCCGATGTCAGACCACCAACACTGTATGAACATGGTCTCTCACTCTCATCAACACTGTATGAACATGGTCTCTCACTCTCATCAACACTGTATGAACATGGTCTCTCACTCTCACCATCAACACTGTATGAACATGGTCTCTCACTCTCATCAACACTGTATGAACATGGTCTCTCACTCTCATCAACACTGTATGAACATGGTCTCTCACTCTCATCAACACTGTATGAACATGGTCTCTCACTCTCATCAACACTGTATGAACATGGTCTCTCACTCTCATCATCAACACTGTATGAACATGGTCTCTCACTCTCATCAACACTGTATGAACATGGTCTCTCACTCTCATCAACACTGTATGAACATGGTCTCTCATCATCAACACTGTATGAACATGGTCTCTCACTCTCATCATCAACACTGTATGAACATGGTCTCTCACTCTCATCAACACTGTATGAACATGGTCTCTCACTCTCATCAACACTGTATGAACATGGTCTCTCATCATCAACACTGTATGAACATGGTCTCTCACTCTCATCATCAACACTGTATGAACATGGTCTCTCACTCTCATCATCAACACTGTATGAACATGGTCTCTCACTCTCATCAACACTGTATGAACATGGTCTCTCACTCTCATCAACACTGTATGAACATGGTCTCTCATCATCAACACTGTATGAACATGGTCTCTCACTCTCATCAACACTGTATGAACATGGTCTCTCATCATCAACACTGTATGAACATGGTCTCTCATCATCAACACTGTATGAACATGGTCTCTCACTCTCATCATCAACACTGTATGAACATGGTCTCTCACTCTCATCAACACTGTATGAACATGGTCTCTCACTCTCACCATCAACACTGTATGAACATGGTCTCTCATCATCAACACTGTATGAACATGGTCTCTCACTCTCATCATCAACACTGTATGAACATGGTCTCTCACTCTCATCATCAACACTGTATGAACATGGTCTCTCACTCTCATCAACACTGTATGAACATGGTCTCTCACTCTCATCAACACTGTATGAACATGGTCTCTCATCATCAACACTGTATGAACATGGTCTCTCACTCTCATCATCAACACTGTATGAACATGGTCTCTCACTCTCACCATCAACACTGTATGAACATGGTCTCTCACTCTCATCATCAACACTGTATGAACATGGTCTCTCATCATCAACACTGTATGAACATGGTCTCTCACTCTCATCATCAACACTGTATGAACATGGTCTCTCACTCTCATCAACACTGTATGAACATGGTCTCTCACTCTCATCAACACTGTATGAACATGGTCTCTCACTCTCATCATCAACACTGTATGAACATGGTCTCTCACTCTCATCATCAACACTGTATGAACATGGTCTCTCACTCTCATCAACACTGTATGAACATGGTCTCTCACTCTCACCATCAACACTGTATGAACATGGTCTCTCACTCTCACCATCAACACTGTATGAACATGGTCTCTCACTCTCACCATCAACACTGTATGAACATGGTCTCTCATCATCAACACTGTATGAACATGGTCTCTCACTCTCATCATCAACACTGTATGAACATGGTCTCTCACTCTCATCAACACTGTATGAACATGGTCTCTCACTCTCATCAACACTGTATGAACATGGTCTCTCACTCTCATCATCAACACTGTATGAACATGGTCTCTCACCATCAACACTGTATGAACATGGTCTCTCACTCTCACCATCAACACTGTATGAACATGGTCTCTCATCATCAACACTGTATGAACATGGTCTCTCACTCTCATCAACACTGTATGAACATGGTCTCTCACTCTCACCATCAACACTGTATGAACATGGTCTCTCACTCTCATCAACACTGTATGAACATGGTCTCTCACTCTCATCAACACTGTATGAACATGGTCTCTCACTCTCATCAACACTGTATGAACATGGTCTCTCATCATCAACACTGTATGAACATGGTCTCTCACTCTCATCATCAACACTGTATGAACATGGTCTCTCACTCTCATCATCAACACTGTATGAACATGGTCTCTCATCATCAACACTGTATGAACATGGTCTCTCATCATCAACACTGTATGAACATGGTCTCTCACCATCAACACTGTATGAACATGGTCTCTCACTCTCACCATCAACACTGTATGAACATGGTCTCTCACTCTCATCAACACTGTATGAACATGGTCTCTCACTCTCATCAACACTGTATGAACATGGTCTCTCACCATCAACACTGTATGAACATGGTCTCTCACTCTCATCAACACTGTATGAACATGGTCTCTCACTCTCATCAACACTGTATGAACATGGTCTCTCACCATCAACACTGTATGAACATGGTTTCTCATCATCAACACTGTATGAACATGGTCTCTCATCATCAACACTGTATGAACATGGTCTCTCACTCTCATCAACACTGTATGAACATGGTCTCTCACCATCAACACTGTATGAACATGGTCTCTCACTCTCATCAACACTGTATGAACATGGTCTCTCACCATCAACACTGTATGAACATGGTCTCTCACTCTCACCATCAACACTGTATGAACATGGTCTCTCACTCTCATCAACACTGTATGAACATGGTCTCTCACTCTCACCATCAACACTGTATGAACATGGTCTCTCACTCTCATCATCAACACTGTATGAACATGGTCTCTCACCATCAACACTGTATGAACATGGTCTCTCACTCTCATCAACACTGTATGAACATGGTCTCTCACTCTCACCATCAACACTGTATGAACATGGTCTCTCACTCTCACCATCAACACTGTATGAACATGGTCTCTCACTCTCATCAACACTGTATGAACATGGTCTCTCACTCTCATCATCAACACTGTATGAACATGGTCTCTCATCATCAACACTGTATGAACATGGTCTCTCACTCTCATCATCAACACTGTATGAACATGGTCTCTCACTCTCATCATCAACACTGTATGAACATGGTCTCTCACTCTCATCATCAACACTGTATGAACATGGTCTCTCATCATCAACACTGTATGAACATGGTCTCTCACTCTCATCATCAACACTGTATGAACATGGTCTCTCACTCTCACCATCAACACTGTATGAACATGGTCTCTCACTCTCACCATCAACACTGTATGAACATGGTCTCTCACCATCAACACTGTATGAACATGGTCTCTCACTCTCATCATCAACACTGTATGAACATGGTCTCTCATCATCAACACTGTATGAACATGGTCTCTCACCATCAACACTGTATGAACATGGTCTCTCACTCTCACCATCAACACTGTATGAACATGGTCTCTCACCATCAACACTGTATGAACATGGTCTCTCACTCTCATCATCAACACTGTATGAACATGGTCTCTCACTCTCATCATCAACACTGTATGAACATGGTCTCTCACTCTCACCATCAACACTGTATGAACATGGTCTCTCACTCTCATCATCAACACTGTATGAACATGGTCTCTCACCATCAACACTGTATGAACATGGTCTCTCACTCTCACCATCAACACTGTATGAACATGGTCTCTCACTCTCATCATCAACACTGTATGAACATGGTCTCTCACTCTCACCATCAACACTGTATGAACATGGTCTCTCACTCTCATCATCAACACTGTATGAACATGGTCTCTCACTCTCAACAACACTGTATGAACATGGTCTCTCACTCTCACCATCAACACTGTATGAACATGGTCTCTCACTCTCATCATCAACACTGTATGAACATGGTCTCTCACCATCAACACTGTATGAACATGGTCTCTCACTCTCACCATCAACACTGTATGAACATGGTCTCTCACTCTCATCATCAACACTGTATGAACATGGTCTCTCACTCTCATCATCAACACTGTATGAACATGGTCTCTCACTCTCACCATCAACACTGTATGAACATGGTCTCTCACTCTCATCAACACTGTATGAACATGGTCTCTCACTCTCACCATCAACACTGTATGAACATGGTCTCTCACTCTCATCATCAACACTGTATGAACATGGTCTCTCACTCTCATCAACACTGTATGAACATGGTCTCTCACTCTCACCATCAACACTGTATGAACATGGTCTCTCACTCTCATCAACACTGTATGAACATGGTCTCTCACTCTCACCATCAACACTGTATGAACATGGTCTCTCATCATCAACACTGTATGAACATGGTCTCTCACTCTCATCATCAACACTGTATGAACATGGTCTCTCACTCTCATCATCAACACTGTATGAACATGGTCTCTCACTCTCATCAACACTGTATGAACATGGTCTCTCACTCTCACCATCAACACTGTATGAACATGGTCTCTCACTCTCATCATCAACACTGTATGAACATGGTCTCTCACTCTCACCATCAACACTGTATGAACATGGTCTCTCACTCTCATCATCAACACTGTATGAACATGGTCTCTCACTCTCACCATCAACACTGTATGAACATGGTCTCTCACTCTCATCAACACTGTATGAACATGGTCTCTCATCATCAACACTGTATGAACATGGTCTCTCACTCTCACCATCAACACTGTATGAACATGGTCTCTCACTCTCATCAACACTGTATGAACATGGTCTCTCACTCTCATCAACACTGTATGAACATGGTCTCTCATCATCAACACTGTATGAACATGGTCTCTCACTCTCACCATCAACACTGTATGAACATGGTCTCTCACTCTCATCATCAACACTGTATGAACATGGTCTCTCACTCTCACCATCAACACTGTATGAACATGGTCTCTCACTCTCATCATCAACACTGTATGAACATGGTCTCTCATCATCAACACTGTATGAACATGGTCTCTCACTCTCATCAACACTGTATGAACATGGTCTCTCACTCTCATCAACACTGTATGAACATGGTCTCTCACTCTCATCATCAACACTGTATGAACATGGTCTCTCACTCTCATCAACACTGTATGAACATGGTCTCTCACTCTCATCATCAACACTGTATGAACATGGTCTCTCACTCTCATCAACACTGTATGAACATGGTCTCTCACTCTCATCATCAACACTGTATGAACATGGTCTCTCACTCTCATCAACACTGTATGAACATGGTCTCTCATCATCAACACTGTATGAACATGGTCTCTCACTCTCACACAAACTGCCCAAGGGAGCACTGCCTAGGACATCTCCCTGTCCTCAGAGCACAGTAGCTGAAGCGCACTCCATCATGCTGGGAAGGAACACAGCCCTGCATGTATGTGCTCAAGGTCTCCAAGCAGAGCTGCCACAGCAGTGCATCCTAACAGCAGCAGGCTACCTGCCCAGAGCTAAACTTCTAGCCCCACTACTGCTGAAGCAGCTCCTGGGCTGACAGACTACACTCAGGCAGTCACTGAACACGTCAGCCCCTTGGAAAGTTGTAGTGCACAGTACTGAGGTGATGGCACCAGCTTCCCCACCTCCCAGCTCTGGAGCCCTCTCAGACAGGTCTCCTGGTCCACCCTGTGAATAGAAATGGGCCTACCTGCTGAGTGGACAGAGACAGCGCAGGCCACCAGTGAGTAGCTGGTGTTGAGCAGCACCACCTGATCCTTCTTGAGTTGGAAGGCGGGTTGGAAGGTGGGAAAAGGGTACACCACCTGGTACTTGGTGTGCAGCATGAAGCCATGCCGCAGACACTGTGCGCTCGGGTCCCCTGCAACAAGACACACTATATAGTTCACTTGATGCCCTGGCAGGGATCCAGCGGCCACGTACCCCTCCAGGGCCCGACGCCTCACCTGGGTGGGCACGACTGGCATCCTGGCAGGCAGCACAGCGACCCCGAGGCGGCACAGCCACAGTGCTGATGTAGATGTCACGATGGTTCTCATCACTCATCATCATCATATTCATGAGCATCCCATTGGCTGAGCGGGTGCTAGGGGTGGCATACCCTCAGCCTGAAGCCCATCTAGGGGCTACCAGCCCACCCTGCCTGCCCCGCAGCCACCCTGCCTGCCCCCAGTCTCACTTGAAACCGAACACGATGACCTTGGAAGCGTCGCTAGGCCACTCACACACAGTCAGGTACAGGTCACTGTAGATCTCCTCATCCTGGAAGAGCCGCACCTGCCGGACCTGAGCGGCACGCTCAGTCAGTGTGAGGTTAAGCAGGGATAGACAGGGATGGAAGGGAGATCTACACTAGAACCAGGCTACAAAAGAATTCCCTTCACAAGTGGCCCAGGGAGACCTGGGCCAAGAGATCCCTGCCAGCTGCAGAGAACCTGACTGAATATATTACCTCCCTGCTCCCTCTAGGTAACGAAGCCCACATGCAACAGAAACTGAAGTAATAAGGGGCAGGTGTCAAGGATAATGCTTATGCCACTGCGTCAACCTGTGTAGCTGTAAGAAATTTGCCTGCATCCTGACCCAGGCCAAGGGTGTCAGAGGCTATACATGTTCCTTGAGCCAAATGAAATGACCAGTTTAACTGCAAAGTCAGCAATTCCACAAGGGTCACCCCACTGGTACATCACTGCCATATCATACACAGGAGACAGGCTGAATGATGCAGGAGCTGCTGAGACCTTGCTGTCTGAAGGGCCAGCCCAGTGCAGGGCCTCCTGAAAGGGAAGGCCTAGTCCTACCAGCTTGAGCTTGCTGTGGACGTTGAACTCCCACCAGTAGAGGTGGTATATGTAGAAGGAGAAGTCGTCATCCCCGCTGCTGCTGGTGTAGGAGAGGACGTAGCGGCCACACTTGGAAAATCCCAGGAAGATATGGCTGTGGGGCAGAATGGGCATAGGGGGCAGATGAGGGTAAGCTTACGACCCAACCTGCCGCCCCCCAGCCTGACCACAACCTCACCCTGCATAGAGAAAATCCTCATCTACGATGCTCTTGAGGGACACGCAGACCCTGGGGGGCAGCTTCCGGAAAAGCCGAGGTGAAAGCTGCCCACTGATCTGGGGAAGAGACAGCCAGAGCTCGTCAGTCAAGTGGCTCCCTACCTCCTTACCAGAGGCAGGCTGGGCAGCCTCCACAGTCCACTGCTGGGGCAGAGGGAGACACAAAGGCCACGTGACCATACAAAGCACCCTCCCCCCACAGAGGACTCCTTCTGCACCCCAGTCCTACCCTGTGGATCCAAAGCCCTCCCAGTCTAAGCCCAACATCCCCTCCCTGTGGAAAGATCCCCTCCCTGGGCCACCTGGCTCCTTCCTGAAAGCTGAAATGAAAGAGTAGAGACCAGGATGTAGGGCCATTTGCCTGTTCTCAGTTAGCCCACACAGGGACCCATTTCTCTTTTTCACATGTATTTATCATGCAAGCTACAACCCACGTGTAGAGGTGAGGACAATCTGCAGGACTGTGTTATCTCCTTTCACCATGGGAGTCCAGGGGATCACCCACGTCATTGTCATCGCATGACACGGAGCCATCTCACTGGTCCCTGAGCCTAAAGCACCCAGTATTCCCAAACTGTTTCCAATACATTATTAACCAAATCCTTTTCTTAACTAACTGCCAACTGTCACACCCTAAAACATCGCCAAGGAAGGATTTGAGGAAACTGACAGGCATGAGCTGACCACGGGGGAGCTATTTTGGCCTGCCTTCAAGAAGATAGCCATCTAGTGGGAAAAGAGCTACAAGGGAAGGGCTGGCGCCCTGCCCTCAGTTCATCTCAACCCACAAAGGGAATGGTTTTCTGTCGGCCAAGTTTTCCAGAAAGGATATAACCCTTGCCCAGGGAGCGCCCAGGCTGAGTCCTGCCTAGGGAGCACCAGTTAAAAAGGTGGAGGCACGGTTTTGCCCTCACCCGGCTCCTAACTTCTAGTGCACGTAGACAGTCTTGTTCCACTGCTGCCCACTTAACAGGACATTCCCATTCCTGCCCTTCCAGGTGCCCGACTCTGGCGAGGGAGACAGAGCCCTGATCAAGGGGCTTCCACTACCCTGGAAACATTCCTCCAATCAATGAGAGAGGCAGACCCAGGTGCACGAACTCCCAGACGGTCAGAGCTGGGACAGAGGGGGCACCAGGTACTGGACGCCCAGAGCCGGCAGCAGGAACCTCGGCAAGGGGGCGGCAAGCTCCAGTAAGGGGCAGCGCTTCCCTTCCTCCAGATTCCTCGGGCGGCAGGAATCCCGCCCAGCCGCCTCCATCCCCAATGCTTCCTCCATGATTCGCCCCGGCCTCCTTCACCAGAGCCCCTTCCCCGATGCTCTGGCCCAGCCGCCTTCATCCAGGGCCCCCTGCAGGTGACCCGCCCAGTCTGCTACATCCATGTCACCAACCTTCGCCACCCCAGACCGCGCCTCGGCACCAGCCGCAACCCCGCCATCCCCTCCTCATCCCCACCGCCCGGCCCGCCCAGCCCCCTCCCGGCCCCGGCCCCGCCCCCCACCCCGCCGCGCCGCCCTCCCTCGGTCGCCTCCCGCGTCCCCTCCTCCTCACCACCGGGCGCGCTCGCCTCAGGCTCCAAGCCTCACCTTGACCCGCTCCAGCTGCTTGACGACGTGTTCCCGCCGCCGCCCCGCCGCCCGCTTCCCCCCGGTTCCCCCAGGGCCGCCGCCGCCGCTCCCGGCCCCGCTGTTCCGCTCCGATTTCGAGCTGGGCGCCATTTTCACCCCCTCCCTCCACTTCCGGAGCAACCGGTCCCTTGGCCCCGCCCCCTACGCTTTCTGATTGGCCTTTCTTCCTCACAGCGGCCAGCCGGTTGGGTGACAACCGGCGTTCCTGGCCTCTTCCCGCTACGCCTGTCCATCAAAGCTATCTCGGCTTTTGGTTGGTAGAGGTGGTAACAGCTCCCGCCTTATCCCCGCCCTTCATTAAGGATAAACCACTCAGAAGCCATTCTGATGCTCCTCGGCCAGAAAACTTTAACTGAATAGGCGAAGATTCCTGTCAGGCGTGACGTTGACCCGCCTCAGAGTGGGTTTCCGTGGAGACCACAGCAGTACAGGCCTGTGGGCGGGGCGATGGGAACCAGTGGTCCACAGGACCTGAATCCTCACTCTGGCTCTGGCTCAAGCGGGGAGGGCAGAGGCCTGAGAAGCATCCTTGGGCGGCCAAGGAGACCAGGAAACGACGGTGGGAAAAAAAAAACAATGGCTGCTATTATATCATCTTCCAGACGACAGTCACATAGCATCGGTCACATATCAGGCTGTTTTAAAAAAAAATGCTCTGCATGGGTCAGGCATGGTTCTGAGTTTGCACGTCCTTGGGGAAGCTCTGTTAAGCCTACCATACTGATAATGATAGTAATAAACATTACTGGACACGACTGCTTCGTGCACAGGTTTTGCGTGCATCCACTCAGTCTGCAACGGTCCTTTATTTTACACATGAAACAGACATAAAACGAGCTCTCCTGAATACATGACACTTGTGTTCTGAGGCTGCTGGCTGTTCTTATTACAGCGGCAGACGAGCCAACATACGCCATAGGGTTTATTGAGAACCCAACGAGCTGGACAGGTCATAAACAAGGAAATGAGCATCTGTCCTTGAATTACAGGTAAGGGGAGAAAAACAATTCGAAAACAGATTTATGCAGTGTAGGAGCAAAGACAAGGGCTTCTGGGGAGCTTCAAGACTGCGACTAAACCGGAGTGAGGTATTGATTATTGATGGAGATGTGCTGAAATACTGTCCTTAGGTGATTTCATCTTAGTGCAAAGCCCAGAGTCCTCACTAAAAGCCCTCCAGTGTGAGGAGCCGACATAACCTTGCATGTGTAGACCCACAGCCTCACGTCAGCTGAGTCGTAGGCTGATGAGGCCAAGGCAGGAATTATCAGGAGGGAAGGGGCACGTGTGTTCACACGTGTGCAGGTGTGCTTTACCCGTGAGTGTGTATGCAGAGACCACCTTAATTTGGGGGTGGGATTTTTTCTTTTCTTTCCTTTTTTTTTTTTAGGCAGGATCTCACTGTATAGTCTTGGCTGGCCTGGAACTTTCTATGTAGATGAAGCTGTCCTCAAACTCAGGGAGACCACCCCCCCCCCACCTCCTGAGTCTTTCACCGAGCCTGAAGTTTATGATTTCAGCCAGGAGGCAAGACCCACTCAAGGATGCTAAGGCTGGGAATGAAACTTTAGTGGGCTTTGCCAACCTTCTGTATTCATCCCTGGAGCTTTGTACTACAGTCTCGCCTCCCTCCAGGAGGGGAAGCTTACCTCCTCCTTGGCTTAGGAATTAGAATAGTGTCTTTACAGAGAGTGAAACTATCCATGGTGCTGCCTGCGTTTAACTCCAGTCCTAGAGAAGCAGAGGCAGGGGGATTTCTGGGAGTTCCAGGTCAGTCTGGTCTACAGAGAGAGTTCCAGGCCTACCAGAGTTATGTTGTGAGAACTTGCCTCAAAATAAATAAATAAACAAACGGACAAATAAAAGGGAAAGTAGAAGAAAAGGGGCCTGGTGGAAAGTTCCTTAACCAAGAGGCCAAGGTCAAAGCCACCAGCTGTGATCCAGAGACGTGTGACAGGTCTGAGGAAAAACACTTTTTTTCCTTTTTTTCTTTCTTCTTATTTCATTTGTTACCGTTGATGTGTGTGTATGTGTGCAAGGACATCATGGCACTCTGTGGAGGTCAGAGGGTAACGTTCATGACTTGGTCTTATCCTACTTTAGATTCCTAAGTCTTTGTTTGTTTATGTTTTTAAAAGCAGGGTCCCTCTACATAGCTCTAGCTATGTAGAACTCACTATGTAGCCCAGGCTGGCCTCAAACTCACAGAGATCCTCCTGTCTCTGCCTCCTGAGTGCTAGGAATGAAAATGTTTGCTACCATGCCTGGCCAATTCCCTGTATTGAATTCATTTGGAAGGCTTGTATGACAAACACCCCACCTTATTTTGAGGGTTTCAACCATGTAGTCTTGGCTGCTCTGGAACTGTCTGTGTAGACCAGGTTGATCTTGAACTCACACCTGCCTCTACCTCCCAAATGCTGGGGTTAAAGCTGTGTGCCACCATGCCCAAGCCCCTTTTCTTCTTTTCTTTTCTTCCCTTTTGTTTTCTTTCCTTTTCTTTCCTTGAGAAATGGTCTTGTTATGTAATGCTGGCCTTCAGCTCTGAGCCTTCCTTCCTGCCTTTGCCTCTTCAGTGCTAGAATGACAGGTAAAGCCACTACTCTTGGCTTCTGAGAACATTTACCCTAATCTGATAACCTCAATCTAACCCTGAGAACACACCATTTCAAGAGCATCCTATAATAAAATAACTGAGGACCAAGGAGTCTAAGTCTGACAGAGCAGGCCTTTGCTGAGCCCTCCTCCTAGGCAAAGGGGTGGAGAAGGCAGCCCTGATTGGAGGAAACCAGAGGGTTGGTTGAGTTACGAGCCAGCATTTTCCAGCATTATCTTAGTGCTCTTTTTAAGTTACACATCAATTGAAGAGCAAAGAAATAATAAATCAACTATGGGCATAGAACTGTAATCCCAGCATTTAAGAAATTAAAATAGCGGCAGGGAGACAGTTTGCTGGCTGTTTGCTGCTCTTACAGAGGAACTGAGCGGCTCTCAGTACCCATGTCAGGAGGCTCACACTGCCTGGAAACCCAGCTCCGGGGGGAGGGGGGGGACATCGCCCTCTTCTGGCCTCTGAGGGTACCTACACTCACAGCACATCCCCACATACACATAGAGGTAATTAAAAATAAGTCGTTATCTTTTTATTTTAAAAAGAAGCCCAAACAAGAAGATTGCCTCGAGTTAGATCCTGGGTTGAATTACAGAGAGACACCCTGAAGGAAAATAGCAAGCTGAGCAAGGGGGCACACACTTACGGTCCCCGTGGTCCTGTAGCGAGTCAAGACCAGCCAGAGCTACTTGCAACCGAGGGGAAAAAGAGAGAAAAAAGAAGAATATCTCCAGATAAAAATATTTATAGGGGCTGGAGAGATGGCTCAGGGGTTAAGAGCATTGCCTGCTCTTCCAAAGGTCCTGAGTTCAATTCCCAGCAACCACATGGTGGCTCACAACCATCTGTAAAGAGGTCTGGTGCCCTCTTCTGGCCTGCAGGCATACACACAGACAGAATATTGTATACATAATAAATAAATTAAATAAATAAATAAATATTTATAGATGAATAAATAAAAACAGCCAGACAGTGGTGGCATACACATTTAATATCAGAACTCCAGAGGCAGAGACAGGCAGATCTCTGAGTTCGAGGCCAGCCTGATCTACAGAATGAGTTCCAGGCAGCCAGGGCAACATAGAGAAACCCTGTCTCAAAATAATTAATTAAAATTTAAAAAATCAGGTCTAAGCAACAAGTTTGAGCATGAGGACCAAGTCTGGGTCCCCAGAAACCATGTTAGGGAAGGAAGGCCTAGAGTGTTTTCCACCCCATCTCAGGGGGTGAAGGTGTCTGGGGCCAGCTACTGTGACCTGAGTTTAATCTGCAAAGCACCCACAGAAGACGGAGTAAAGTGACTCCCAGAGTTGGGTTCAGGTCTCTGTGTGCCCCATCACAGGGAACAATGAACTTCCAGGGTGTCGGGACGTAAAACTGAGTGAAATTATGTAGATTGTCAGCACGCAAATGCGACTTTCCTGGGTGGAATCCTGGACCAGAGAAGGGAAAACTGATGAAATTAAAGTAATCTGTGGCTCAGTGAATGTGGTCCCACGGTTACCAACGATTCTCTGGAAGTGGTAAAGGCTCCATGGTCGTACATGACGCTGACAGAGGAAACTGGGTGACTGCAGACTTGGCATACTATACAATGGTGACCAGCTTGAGCTGTAGCCGCTGTCTCTGCTGGAAAGGGATGCTGTGGGTCTCTCCTGTGCAACTCCCCAGCAAACCACCATGGGCAGCCTTGAGAGGTGTGTGGATTCTGCTCAGGGATGAGCCTCCGGCTTTTACTTAAAACAACCATGTGTGGGGGTGGCTCAGAGGTTAAGAGCACTTGCTACTCTCCCAGAGGTCCTGAATTCAATTCCCAGCAACCACATGGTGGCTCATCACCATCTGTAATGAGATCTGGCACCCTCTTCTGGCCTTCAGGTATACATGCAGGCAGAACACTGTACACTTAAATTAACAACAGGAGGGATTTGTTCATACGCCCATCTTTCTAACCCAAACGATAGGGGTCTGTAGGAGGCACAGAGGCCTTGGTGCTCACAGATACGCACTTATAGGGACAGGGTTGCTCCTTCAAGGGAAGGAATAAAAAGCCTGTTTTCCATCCAGAAGGCCTGGTAACCTGTGCACAGTCTGTGTGACTGGAGACTTCCCGGCACCATACCCTTCTCATACACTTCTCAGTCAGTCTGTGGAACCTGTCTTTATGGAAGGCGTCACATGTTACAGAGTCACATCTGTTCTGGGTGTAGCTTCCTTTGCTCCTCAAAGAGATTTAGGCATGTTTTGCTGTGCATGAGAGACTGAGTTAGACATCACAAGTAGTTTTCAGTAGATGTTGCTGTGCTTAAATAAACCACTCAGGGTCGGACTCCCGAAGTTTGAGCCAACAGTGGCTACTGAGTTGTGTGCTGAGCTGCCTTTTTGCCTCCTGAAGCTCCTCACTCTGCTGCCAATGAAGGTCACAGAGGCTTCCCCTGCTCCCCACACTGCCACAACCCCACCCCCTCCAGCTGAGCATTCCAAGCCTTGTTGTTTTGGTTTTGGGTTTTTGATGGTGAATTTGAATTCTTCTGCTTCCACCCACTTCCAAGTGCTGGGATTACAGGCATTGGCCGCCATGAACTACTTGGTTTTGGGTTTTTTGTTTTGTTTTGTTTTGAGACAGAATCTTATGGCTCTCAGGCTGAACTCTAAATCACTGTGAGGACAAGGCTGGCTTTGAACTTCTGATCCTCCAGACTCTACTTCCGATATATCTAGACTGCAAGTGTGTTATGGCACAGCCAGCTTCCAGCTGGTCTTGCTGCTGCCAGAACCTCAGTGCCAGGCAACCGCTCCACAAACAGCTTCCTGAGGAGCTAAATGCTCGGTCTTACTTTGATGCCTGGGTCCTTGGGCTTTGGGCTGGTATTTACACACTGACAGCATCCTCCGCGTGTGCATACATGCATCTACCGCACATACCACAAAAAAAATCTCTAATCCCCTCCCTCTCCTCTTGAGACTCAAACTTACAGCCATCCTCTGTCTCAGCCTTCTGAGCGTTGTGATTACAGGTGGCTCCCACTGAGTTCAGCACAAGAATGCCTTTCAACATCTTTGCAAATTTTAGATAAAATAAACTGGTTTCCAAATAAGACCTTGAGGACTGTGGGGCATGGTGGTACATGCCTTTAATCCCAGCAAAGACAGGTGGATTTCTGTGAGTTCAAGGCCAGCCTGGTCTACATAGTGAGTCCCAGGACAGCCAGGACTACAATAGCCTTTAGACTCTGTCTAAAGAAAAGAAAATCACATTTAGAGCCTTTGATGTGCCCCACTGGGTAAAAGTGCTTGCCACCAAGCCTGCTAACAACCTACATTTGACCTCTGGAACCAACATGATGAGAGAAAAGAACTGACTCCTACAAATTTCCCTCCAAGTTTCACAGCCCACGCTATGGCACACACACACACACACACACACACACACACACACACATGTACACACACTATATTGCAAATAGAAATGTATATAACAAGAGACAAACAACCCAGAGGTTGACTTACCAGGCAATTCTAGCTTCCAAGGGCATCTGGCAATGGCCTTTGTATGAGTGAGTTCATTAAGTATATAACAATTCATAGTGAAATAATAAATAGCAAGTGATGTTAGTGTGATGATAGATACACAGATGATAGCCAGGTAGATGGGTGGATGGATGGATGGGTGTATGTATGGATGGGTGTATGTATGTATGTATGTATATATTGGTGGATGGGTGGGTATATGTATGTATGTATGTATGCATGTATTGGTGGATGGGTGGATGGATGGATTGGTAGATGGGTGGGTGTATGTATGTATGTATGCATGTATTGGTGGATGGGTGGGTGTATGTATGTATGTATGTATTAATGGATGGTTGGGTGGGTGGATGTATGTATGTATGCATGTATTGGTGGATGGGTGGGTGTATGTAGGTATTAATGGATGGATGGATGGGTGGATGTATGTATGTATGCATGTATTGGTGGATGGGTGGATGGATGGATGGTTGAGTGGGTGGATGGATGGATGGATGGATGGATTGGTGGATGGTGGGTAGATGGATGGATGGATGGATGGATGGATGGATGGATGGATTGGTGGATGGTGGGTAGATCAATGGATGGATGGATGGATGGATGGATTGGTGGATCAGTGGGTGGGTGAGTGTGTGGATGAATGGGTGGATGGATGGATGGGTGGATAGGTGGGTGGATGGATGGATGTGTTGCGGGAATCTTTCTGGAATAAACATCCCAATATCATTGAGAGTGGAAGAGGAGAGATGTCACTAATGGACCAAAAGCTAGGACAGCTCCTGAAAGCCGTGGGCCCAGGACCAGTGAGCATTCTCACTTTATACTCTAAAGCCGGAGACTGGGTGAGCAACCCAGAAAGTTCTTACAGAGTCATACATGGCCGTTAGCCTTTTCTTCTCAAAGGCATGTGTTCTAAGCTTCTGTGTGCTAGGTTATTAAGGTGTAAGCTGTGGTGCTCAGGTGAGTAAGGGCCAGGACCTATTGTATCAGCTATTTCTCCAGGTCATTCTGATCCAGGCAGCAAGTTCCGTGCTTGGAAATCTAACGCCCTGTCTTGAAAAACAAAACAAAACAAAAACAAAACAAACAAAAGGAAGTAAGTCTGATCTTTCTGACCTTATTCTACCTCAGATGGGGTTCCGGCTGAGCTTCTCTCCAGGGCTGAACTGAGCTCTCTCTCACTTGGCACTTCTGGATTGTGGGGTGAACAGTGTGAACGGCAAGGCAGTCGGCACTGCGGCAAGTGCTTCACCTGCCAGCTGCTCCCGAGGACGTGGCCTTTTCACCTGGGTTGTTTTGCTGTTCTTTCCTTGCAAGCACCAGCTTGAGGAAGAGGGCAGCCCATCCCTAGACAAGGAGTCTTCGAGGACACTTAACACAGAAGTATTTGGGCCTGAATTAAGGGTGGCAGCCTCGCTTCTAAGGCCAGCTCCTCTGTGAGCTCACACAGCAGTGATAATTCACCAGTACAAGGTATGCTGCCTCTGGGGAGCTGGCAACACAGGCTTCATTATAAAAATGTTTATGACATTTATTTGTGTGTTCATGTGCATGCTTGTGTATGGCACCTGTGTGGAGGTTACAGGACAGCCTGTGAGGTTTTCTTCTCTGATGTGTGGGTCCCCCTCAAACCCTTCCTGGAAATGCCTTCACAGACACACCCAGGGGCCTCTTAGTTGATCTCAGACCGAGTCAAGTTAACAACTAATATTGAGCTTCACGGGGTTCAGTCGGGAGACTGTCACATAAATGTGAGAAACTGAGTTTGATCCTCAGAATTCATGTGTTAAAAAAAAGTCAGGTGGGAGCCAGGCATGGTGGCGCACGCCTTTAATCCCAGCACTTGGGAGGTAGAGGCAGGCAGATCTCTGTGAGTTCCACAGGAGGTACAGGCAGGCGGATCTCTGTGAGTTCCACAGGATGTACAGGCAGGCGGATCTCTGTGAGTTCCACAGGATGTACAGGCAGGTGGATCTCTGTGAGTTCCACAGGAGGTAGAGGCAGGTGGATCTCGATGCATTTGATGAGTTTGAGGACAGCTTAGTCTACATAGCAAATTCCAGGCCAGCCAGATATTCTTAATGAAACCATGCCAAAAAAAGAAAGGAAGGAAGGAAGGAAGGAAGGAAGGAAGAAAGAAAGAAAGATACAGACATTGATAGTGCCAGTCTGGTCTGTGTAGTGAGTTCCAGGACAGCCAGGGCTACATACACAGGGAAACCCTATCTCAAAAAACCAAACAAAACAAAGTTAGGTACAGGGGTACACTTCATCAGCCCAGCCCTGGAAAGGTGGGTGGTTCCTGAGAAATGGTACCTGAGAGTGTCCTCTAGTTTCCACACACATGTGCACACTCATCCATGTACATACAGTAGTGGGGCACTACTTTAAACCCAGCACTCAGAAAGCAAATGGATCTCTGAGAGTTCGAGGCCAGCCTGGTCTACAGAGCTAGTTCTAGGACAGCCAAGGCTACATAGTGAGACATTGTCTCAAAAAAAAAAAAAAGATTATATTTCTACTATCTTAGAGTTGCCCATGGAGACCATCACCTGCCAGTGAGAAAGTAACTGTTGGTAAAAGCGCCTGTGCAGAGCCCAGTGACCTGAGCTGGATCTGCAGGTCCCGTGTGATGGTGGGAGAGGCCTGATTGCTTACGTTTCTCTGACCTTCACATAAGCATCTTGCAAGAATGTATACACATGTGCACACACAATAAATTAACAGCATGTAATTTTAAACATTAACAAATTTTTAGCAGCCAAGCAGTGACGGCACACACTTTTAATCCCAGCACTTGGGAGGCAGAGTCAGGCAGATCTCTGCGAGTGTGAGGTCAGCCTGGTCTACAAAGTGAGTTCTAGGATAGCCAGGGTTGTCACACAGTGAAACCCTGTCTCAGAAAAACAAAACAATCCCACAAAAAATTAGCACATGAGCTCTTTTTTTTTTTTCCGAGACAGGGTTTCTCTGTGGTTTTGGAGCCTGTCCTGGAACTAGCTCTTGTAGACCAGGCTGGTCTCGAACTCACAGAGATCCGCCTGCCTCTGCCTCCCAAGTGCTGGGATTAAAGGCGTGTGCCACCACCGCCCGGCAGCACATGAGCTCTTAAAGTATAAATTCTAGCTGTAGTTGATGTAGAGTACACACTAAGCTACTGGGTTCCTTACAGTCCAAGTTCATGTCCACAGCTAGCTTATAATACAATCTGCTTGGGTGTAGTACCATATCCCACCAGCTAAGGGCTTAGTCCCACAAGACTGCCACAGTTCTCAATGCTAATTGCAAGTACATGTTGCTACATGTATTTCTGATTAGTCATTGTCTTTGGTTTTTCTGTTGCTGTGATAAACAACACTACCAAACGTAACTTGAGGAAGAAAGGGTTATTTCATCTTTCAACTCTTTGGTCACATGCCATCACTGAAAGAGAAGTCGGGGCAGGAACTCTAGGCAGAAGCCTGGAGTCAGGAACTGAACCTCCTCTTTGTATACTGAAGACCACTGGTGTGTAACAACCTAAGCACAGTATAAAAGAGCCACAGGGGACTAGGGTGTGCCTCAGTGATAAAGCAGGGGCCTGGAGAGCATGAGACGGATGGGTCCCCAGAACCGCTGTGGCTGCTGTCTGTTCACACACACGTACACACACTTGCACACACACACACACTCATGTGAGCAATTTACCTTGCTTTTAGGTTCGCATCCAGATAAATCTATCATAAATTGAAGCTAATTGAGTCGACAGCGCATTGAGCACGTCTAACTCACTGGGTATTGGGTCACAACCCATCCACTGTGCACTGCAAAGGGGCCCTCTGTGCACTGCAATGGGGCCCTCTGTGCACTGCAGGAGCTGTCCACATCCCCACTTGTAACATGGTCTGAGTCGTCCCCTGCATGCTTCTTCACTTCTCCATGCATGCTTGACACAGTCAGCCTTCTTTTCTGGTTGCTGTTGTTTGGTTTGGTTTTCGGTTTGTTTGAGACAGGGATTCTCTGTGTAGCCCTGGCTGTCCTGGGACTCACTCTGTAGACCAGGCTGACCACGGACTCAGAGATCCGCCTGCTCTGCCTCCAGTGCTGGGGTTAAAGGCGTGTGCCTCCATGCCCAGCTCAATCAGCCTTCTTTAGATGCGCTCTTCGCCAGTCAGTACACAGCATCATCTGTCCTCTCGGAAACATCCGAACTACAAATGTCTCCTAGTTATCAAGAAGATGCACCCCGCATGTGTCAGTAGAGATTGCTGCAGCTGCAGCACTCGGACACTGCATGTGTTCTGGTGTATTCTCCTGTGTTCTGGCACACGACTCCCAAACCCTTTTGTGGATCTTGGAACATGGCTTGTGACTCAATGCTTGGAGTGGCTCAGTAGTCAAAGCCCGTGTAATACAAAGACAAAGACCTGAGTTCAGTCCTCAAACCACCAGGTGTGGTCATTTAAATCTGCCAGCCTAGAACTTGGGAGGCAGAGACAGATGGGTCCCTGGGGCTGCCTGGTCAGCCAGCCTAGCATAATCAATGAGCTCCAAGCCAATGATGAGACCTGGGAAACAACAGTTGAGGTGAATGAGCCTCTGCATGCACACATATGTATACCTCTCCATGCATCCCAATATACATGCATATACCTCACATACACACATTCATGCATACACACATACATACACATATACATGCATACTCACACATATACCCATACACACGCATAACCACACATATGCATAACCACATGCATACACATATACACATACATATCCATATGCACACAATGCGTGCACATATGCACACATGCATGCATGCATGCATGAACCATGCCTGCACGACTTAAGGGATTGACCTCTGGGGTGGCAAGGGAATGAAGAGACAGAGACATGAAGAGAGAAAAAAGTGATGTAAAGTGGTCTGGGCTCTCAGACGAAGTAGTACTCTAGAAGCTCAGCACATTATTAGGAACAGATAAACCAGGAGGTGGGGTTATTATATGAGGCTGAACAAGAAGGCAGAGTTGGCTAACATTAGCAGAAGCAGGCTCCGTAGGGGAGAAGTCTTCAGGTTGTCAACATCTGGGGAAGAAAACCACAGTGGACGTTTTCTACATAAACTCTCAGCGTCGGCACTCGGAGCAGAGGAAGGATTTGCTGTCTCTCCCATTCTCACCAAGGAAAGGTTTTGCCACTCCCATGGCTCTGAGGCATGAACAAGGTTCATGGCACCTTGTCAAAGAACAAACATTCACTCTGGGCTTCACTTCTTACTCCCACACATGGACACACATGAACTCCTACACACATGTATACTCTCTCAGTTTCTTTGCAATTGGTGTGATAAGACACCATGACCAAGGCAGCTTATAAAAGAAAGAGCTGAGTTGTGCTTACAGTTCCAGTTAGAGTTTGTAAGAGGCAGAGCAGGACATGGTGGCAGCAGCTGGAGCAGCAGCTGAGAGCTCACGTCTCAATCCACAAACAGGAGGCAGAGGGCACTGAGCATCTTGGAATCTCAAAGCCCACCTCAGTGACACACCTCCTCCAAAAAGGCCACACCTCTTAACCCTTCCCAAACAGTTCCACCAACTGAGGACCAAAGATTCAAACATAGAGCCTAAAAGGACCACTCTCATTAAAACTACACACATACTCACACAAATGTATATACACACGACAACACATGTGCACACATGCATGCTTGGTCTCCAGAATCAGTGCTGAGCTGTTGGGAACTTTAAGAGGTTTGTAAGGAGAAAGGGGTTATTGTCATGACTGTTTTACTCATAAGAACTGTCAAGCTACCTTGGGTATCCAACCTCCCTTTTCTGTTGTCCTTCTGCCATCCACCAGAACTTAACGTGACACAAGGCTCTCACTCAAAGCCTGATCTTAGACTTTCAGCATCCAGGATCTCTTACTCTAGAAATGACCCAGCCTCTGGTGTTCTGTGATAGCAATGAAATGGACTTGGTCAGCGCCTGGATAAACAGGACCCCGAGGAGGTCATTTGACCCTCCTGGCCATCTGTGAGCCTGGAGGTGGATCCTCACTATAACCAATCTACCTGGAACCCGGTTCTCCCAGCCCTCAGCTCTTCTCACTGGGACACAGTATTTAAAAATCGAGAAGACTCTATTGTGTGGCTGTGATGTGTGTCAGTCCTCAGACTGGGCCAGGAGGATCAGGAGTTACACACCAGTATGGACTCCACAGTGAGACCCTGTCTCAGTCAACCGAGCAACCAGTCCAAGAGCCCAGTGTTAGGTGTGGTCAATACTATCGTAACGTCATAAAGGGTACACTCTATTCTATGGTTCTGGGGATGGAACAAATCCCCCTGCATGCTAAGCAGGATTTCTGCTGAAGTGCACCCCAGTCCTATGAAAGAAGAAACTTTTTTTTTTAACTTGGCAAACCACTTTAATTTACAACTTTAAATATGAAGGCTGTAATTTCTTGAAACTTCTCACCTTGCTCTTGTACAGAATTGAGTTTATACTTTCAGGCCTCATCATCAGGAGGGACCCCCCAGTTCTTCATCTGTCCACTGTGAAGGATCTGGATATGAAAAGTGGCCCAGCACAGCGTCTGAGTCGCGCCAAAAGCACCAGAGAATCCAGAACCACATGAGTGAGCTGAAGAACTCCCCCTGGATCACCTGTTTCCCGGTAAGCTGGAGAAATTCCCTGGGGGCAGAATATGCACCCCACCACCAGCATGACGACAGACTCCACTGTCTCCAGCCACCCCTGCTCGGCAGCCCCCAGCAGGCAGTCTCCCAGGTGACAGACCGAAAGGTGCCAGCCGCCGTCAGCGCAGACATAGTAGTGGCTTATGGAGAGCGATCTGAAAGAACAAACTTTTATAAACTTTTTAAGTGTATATTTATTTTGAGCTGGGTGCGATGGTATATGCCTTAATTCCTAGCACTCAGGGGGCAGAGGCAGGTGGATTTCTACATTCAAGGCCAGCCTGGTCTACAGAACACATTCTAGGACAGCCAGGGCTACACAGAGAAACCCTGTCATGAAAAACAAACAAACAACAACAAAGCTTTATTTATTTGAGTGTTTTGTCTATATATGTGTACTATGTGTGTGTCTGGCACAGGTGAGCTCAGAAGACATTGGATTCTTGGGAGCTGGAATTACAGACGGCTGTGAGCTACTTCTTGGGTCGTCTGGAAAACCCAAGTGCTCTAACTGTGAAACCATATCTCCAGCCCCTAGAAAACATTTTTTAAAAATGTATTATTACATTTGTGTGTGTGTGTGTATGTGTGTGTGTGTGTGCACATATGCCAGGGCATGTGTATGGTCAGAGGACAATTTTGGGGTCATTTCTCTCCTTCCATCATGTGGACCCCAGGGACTGAACTCTAGTCTTCAGGTTTTGTGTAAGGGCCTTGACCCGGAGACATCTTGCCAATACAGAATACATTGTATTCAATACCTCAATAGATCTGTAATGTTTCCCCTCTGACCTCTCCAGGAGGCCTCTGAGATACCAGAGGCAGGCCTAGAGCTACCCACCTCTTCTGTCTCCTCTTTCACATCTGCCTTCTTCAACTAGGTGACCCTCTCCCTTTGCCAATGTTCTCCCCTCTTCCCTGGAGGCCTTCCTCCCTTTCTTGTGCAAACCACGGAGTGTGGGGAGCTGGAGAGATGACTCAGGTTAACAGTCTGTATTGCTCTTCCAGAAGACCCCAGGTGACTTCCAACAACCATGTCACGTGGCTAAGAACCACCTGTAACTCTAAACTCCATGCCAGAGCCCCTGTGGGCACCTGCATACATGCACATACATCTATATGGTCAAAATCAATTAAAAAAAAACTCAAAAAAGAAAAAAAAAAGGTGGGGCAGTGGTGGTGCTCGCCTTTAATCCCAGCACTTGGGAGGCAAAGGTAGGCGGGTCTCTGTGAGTTCAAGGTCAGCCTGGTCTACAGAGGTCCAGGACAGTCAGAGCTACACAGAGAAATCCTGTCTTAAAAAAAAAAAAGAAAAGAAAGGAAGGAAGGAAGAAAGAGAGAGAGAGAGAGAGAGAAAGAAAAGTAAAAATTCTACAGAGCACAGGCTTTGTTATTTATTATTATTATGCATATGTAGCTTCATTAGGGTTTCTATTGCTGTGAAGAGACACCATGAGCATATCAGCTCTTACAAAGGTAAACATTTAATTGGGTGTCTTACAGTTCAGAGGTTCAGTCCATTACCATCATGATGGGTCATGGCACTTTACAGGCAGACAAAGGACTGAAGAGGTAGCTGAGAGTTCCACATCTTGTGCAGGGAACAGGAAGTGAACTGAGACACTGGATGCAACTTGAGCATATGAGACCTTAAAGCTTGCCCTCCTCCAACAAAGCCACAACCTCCTAATAGGGCCACTCCCTTATGAGCTTACAGGGGGCCAATTACACTCAAACTACCCCAGTGTGTTTGTACCATGGTGCGTGTGGGGGCCTAAGGACAACTTGTAGGCGTCAGCTATCTCCACCATGTGGGGCCCAGGGATTGAACTCAAATTATCAGGCCTGACAGTAAGTGCCTTAACCCACTGAACCATCTTGCCAACCTGGTGTGTTTTTTGTTTGCTTGTTTTGTTTTGTTTTGTTTTAGTTGGGGTCTCATGTAGCTCAGAGTAGTCTGAAACTCATGATTCCCCTGCTTCCTCCTCTTGTGCTGGGCTCACAGGTGCTATCACAGAAGGCTTCCCCATGTTTCTGGTCACAAGATGCATTCCAGAAGACAGCTGTCAGCACGTCCCAGTGACGTGGGTTTAGATGGAAATTACAGCAGTGTACAGTATGGCAGACCACACTTTCTGTCCTCTGAATCACTAACCAGATACGGAAAACAGGCCCAGGGCACAATAGAAAAAGCACATGGAATTAGAAATTATGTAACCCAATGTCTTGGTTAAGGCTTCTATTGCTGTGATAAAACACCACGATCGAAAAGCAACTTTAGAAAGTATTTCATCTTACAACTATCAGGTCGCATTCCATCACTGAGAGAATTCAGCACAGGAACTCAGGGCAGGAACCTGGAGGCAGGAACTGGTATAGGGTCCATGGAGAATGCTGCTTCCTAACCTAAGCCTCAGGTTTGCTCAGCTGTTGCTCCTAACCCAAGCCTCATGGTTTGCTCAGCCGCTGCTTCCTAACCCACGCCTCAGGTTTGCTCAGCTCCTGCTTCCTAACCTAAGCCTCAGATTTGCTCAGCTGTTTTCTCATATATCCTACAGCCTCCTCCCAGGTTGGAACCACCATCAGCTGGCTTCAGCTTCCCCTTTTGTCAAGGTTGTTCCAGAAACTCTGTAGAGTTCAATAAGCTCGTACAGCTAGGTGGGCGCCGTATAGCACAGCCCACTGTCCCAGTTGAGGGAGACTAAGGCAGAAAGATCATAGTTGAGGCCAATGCCTGCTGCATAAGACCCTGTCTCAAAAACAAGCAAGGTGTCAAAAGTATGTAAAAAAAGACCCCTTCCTCAAAGGGCTGGCAAATAAAACAGCCAAGTTAGAGACCTGGTTCAGAGCTCTTGATGTTCGCCTGGAGGACAGACCACGGTTCCCAGAACTCATGGAACACCTGGAGATCTGAGCAGGTGGGGAAGCTTGAGCCAGTCAGAGAGGAGGCTAGCACACAGCCTTCCCCTGCACGCAGCCTTCCCCTGCACGCAGCCTTCCCCTGCACGCAGCCCCTGCGAGTGCCTGCCCCACTGTCCCTCCGCAGCAGGACTGTGAGCTACAATTGTTAGACGAAATGAACCTTTTTCTGCCGTAAGTAGCGTTGGTCAATGATAGAAAAGAAACTAGAACTCCCAAGCAGCTCTAAAGGTGCTGTGGGGTATTTGTACACTGTGTGAAAATGTATCGCTGTGATTGGTGGAATAAAGAGCTGAATGGCCAATAGCTAGGCAGGAGAAGATAGGCCGATTTTTGGGGAGAAAGAGAAGGAGAAGTCCAGGTGCACAGATTCGCCAGCAGACTCGGATGAAGTCCGATGTGCCTTACTAAGAAGAGGTCACAGAGTTACATCGTGGAACATAGGTAAAAAATATGGGTTCGTTAAGTTGGGGGAAAGCCTAAGTTAATGCCAAGCTTTCATAATTAAAAGTAAGTCTCTGGGTCGTTATTGGGGAGCTGATGGTCCCATAAAAGATAGTCCTACAAGAAAGTTTGCTATGTAAAGGAAGCTCTTTGAGATTCAGAAGTTGGCCGAGCAATGGTGGCACACGCCTTTAATCCCAGGACTTGGGAGGCAGAGGCAGGTGGATCTCACTGAGTTCGAGGCCAGCCTGATCTACAAAGCTAGTTCCAGGACAGCTAGGACTGTTGCACAAAGAAACCCTGTCTTGAAAAAAAAAAAAAAACCTCAACAACAACAAAAAGGGAAGTCGAGGCCAGAAACCCGGTTCAAACAGGCTGACCAGCCGCTGGCTCACACGGGGCTTTACTATGCAGTGAAGGATGACCTCAGCCTCTGCTTCCCTTACATTTATTTCCCTCCAAGGGCCATGACTGTTTCGGGGGTGGGCCGTAGCTGCCAGCCAGGCATGAGAAGGGAAGCCCAAGCCTCCCTTGAGCCCCCCTGGTTGACTTCATCTCCTTGGGGACCCTCCACTGCCTCCCCCATCCACTGGCACCCCACTCCTGCCTGTGGTCAGCCCAAATACCAGATAGGATGAGTCTCAGCCATTCTCAAACATTCCTCATCACTGTGGCTCAATTTAGGCTGGCTGAGGTTATGAAAATAGAGCGGGGCGGTTGGAGCAGGAGGGAACCGGAGGGATGGGCTAGATGAGCCTTGCCACCCTATCCAGCCCTCTGCCTGCCCTGTTCAGGGAGGGGATGGTCATCCCCTCAGGCCCTGTGGTGTAGCTGTGTGTGCATGTGTGTGTGTGTGCGCGTGCGCATGTCCTATGTTGAGAGATGGAGGGCAGCTGTAGTCACAGGGGAAGTTGGAGGAAGTGAATGCTGGACGGAGCTTGAGGAGAGGCAGCACTGAGCTGATTATGGTAAGATGGGCAGGGAGGGTCTGAAGTGGTCTGCCCACCCCTGTCTGGCTCTGGTTGCTGGTTAGGTGGCCAAGCCTACCCAGCATGGGGGAACCCCTCACCAGACTGGCCTGTTGATCCTTTGCTTTACCCCAGAGGCCTCAAGAGCTGCTGCTGCTCCTGATGCTGAGGTGGGCTATAGCATACATGGAAGACCCTGCCTTCCCACACTTGGGTGACAGCTCACAGCCCCTGCCGAGGGCCTGTCCTTGGCGCTGCTCGTGTCCCCGAGATGACACAGTGGACTGTGCTGGCCTGGGCCTGAGTGTATTCCCGGACAATATCACCAAGGCTGCTAGGCACCTGTCCTTGCAGGTGAGGGCCCAGGTAGGATCCAGATGGGAGGTCCACATGCCAGAGCTGAGCCTGGCCTTGCTCTGGGTCTGCTAAGCCAGGCCAAGGCCAGACATAGAAGCACTGTGTCCCGAGAGCTGAGTTCAGGGTCCGCATCTCAGAAGGAGTAAAGTTGTTTTGATCAAAACACTGAGTTCTGAGTCAACCATTGTGATGTTGGGAGTACTTTGGGAAGATCTGGGGCAAGATCTGGGAAGATCTGTTGGTAAGGATTCAGAGGCAGGAGGATGGACAGAGTCTGAGGTCATCCTTCACTGCATAGTAAAGCCCCTGTGTCGGGGAAAAAATGGCTAGGGAAGTATCAGAAGCCAGGTTGGAAATTAGCAGCCTGTGGGGCGTGGGGACTCAGGGTAATTGTATTGATTGCGGTGTAGTAAGGGGCCCAGTGCCTTGCAAGTCTCAAGGTTGTTTGGGGTCAAGGAAAAGGATGTCTTTTTTTTCTCCTCCTCCTCTTGCTTTTGGAGACATTAGGGATTAACCCCAGGGTCTGCGGATGCTAAGCAAGGGCTCTGCTGCCGGGCCACACCTCTAGGTTACTGTTGGAGAAGTAAGTGGCAGGCCTTCGTGTGAATGTCTTTACTCCACTCTGCAGAACAACCAGCTGCAGGAGCTCCCCTATAACGAGTTGTCTCGCCTCGGTGGCTTGCGCACCCTGGACCTGCACAGCAACCTCATCTCCTCAGAGGGTGAGGACCTAGAGCTTGGAACAACCAGGTCCCAGCCCCTCTCCACATCCGCTGTTTGCCAGTTGTGGCCAGCTCTTTGGGGGTTTCCACAACTGCTGAGCACGGTGGAATTTCAAGGGTTGGGGGATGGTAGTGGCTGTGGCTTTTGAATAAGGACAGGATGTGTACAGGGTGGGGGTGGGCCAAAGCCTGGGAACCTCTGCTAGTCCCGAGCCTTCGGAGTTGGGCTGCTAGATATACCGGTTCCCTCATACATTGCCCACCGTGCTCTCACCCAGGTCTGCCTGATGAGGCCTTTGAGTCCCTCACCCAGCTAGAGCACTTCTACGTGGCTCACAACAAGGTGAGCCTGTGAGGGGGTGCATCCTGGCTGGGGTCACCCAGCATGCAGGACCTGGGTGTGGGGCTGGGGAGGCGGGAAACCCGGCCCCGGGACCAGATGCTGTTGCTGTTGCAGCTCTCTGTTGCACCCCAGTTCCTGCCACCCTCCCTGCGTGTCGCCGATCTGGCTGCCAATGAAGTGGTGGAAATCTTTCCCCTCACCTTTGGGGAGAAGCCTGAACTCCGGTAGCCTTAGCGCTGGCTCCGCCCCCATCCTCTGATTCCAGGATCCTGCCCCGCCCCCAGAGGCCAGGGAGAAAGAGGCCTGCTCTGGGAAGCATGCACACGGCTTTGCTTAAGGAAAAACAGAGGGCAGCCCTGTTTTGGAGGGTCTGAGGCACGGCTCTGCACTGCGGGTGGGGAGTCAGAGAAGGCTGGGTTCTGTTCTTGGAATCTTGGGACAGGGCTCTGCGCTTGGGGGCAGGGAGGAGGGCGGGTGTCAGGGAGGACTCAGATCAGGTTTTTTTTATTTTTATTTTTATTTTCGAGACAGGGTTTCTCCGTAGCTTTTGGTTCCTGTCCTGGAACTAGCTCTTCTAGACCAGGCTGGCCTCGAACTCACAGAGATCCACCTGTCTCTGCCTCCCGAGTGCTGGGATTAAAGGCGTGAGCCACCACTGCCCTGCTCAGATCAGTTTTGGAGGGTCTTGGGGCCCTCAGCTCAGTTTGTGGAAATATGTCCCTAAACCCCAAGTCAGATGGGCATCAACTTTGGGGAGTCTAGGGTCGTGGCCCTGCAGTGGATGGGGGGGTGGGGGGAGCTTGAATGGTAAAATAGGGTCCCATACACTGTATCAAAAGTCTAGACTAAGCCCGGCAGTAGTGTCTCAGGACTTTAATCCCAGCCCTTGGGAGGCAGAGGCAGGTGGATCTCTGAGTTCGAGGCCAGCCTGGTTTTTCAAAGTGAGTTCCAGGATAATCAGGGCTACACCGAGAAACCCTGTCTCGAAAAAAAAAAAAAAGTCTAGACTAGGACAAATGCCATCTACTTCAGCAGACACACACACACACGGACAAATGCCATCTACTTCAGCAGAAACACACACACTAGGACAAATACCATCTACTTCAGCAGACACACGCACACTAGGACAAATGCCATCTACTTCAGCAGACACACACACACTAGGACAAATGCCGTCTACTTCAGCAGACACACACACACTAGGACAAATGCCGTCTACTTCAGCAGACACACACACACTAGGACAAATGCCGTCTACTTCAGCAGACACACACACACTAGGACAAATGCCGTCTACTTCAGCAGACACACACACACTAGGACAAATGCCGTCTACTTCAGCAGACACACACACACTAGGACAAATGCCATCTACTTCAGCAGACGCACACACACTTGCACACTCGCCCTGTCTCTAGCCTCTCAGACAGAAGCTGAGGGCAACTCCAGCAGCAGTTGAGGGCAGCAGTGGCGGCGTTGGGAAGGGTGGTGTGTGCATGCCTGGGCTGGTAGCCGCAGCCTTACCCTTCTCAGGTCTGTATACCTCCACGACAACCGACTGAACAACACTGGTTTGCCACCTAACACCTTCCTCGGTTCGGAGGCCATTACCACCCTAAGTCTCTCCAGCAACCAGCTCAGCTACCTACCACCCAGTCTGCCATCCTCCCTGGAGCGGCTTCACCTGCAGGTACCCTGCCCACCACACACACACATGCCTGGGCCCAGGTCTCTTAACGGCAGCCCGCGGGATTCCTTTGCCTGCTCCTTTCCCATCCTTTCAACTGCTCCCCAGAATCCCAGCTGTTAGAACAATCATTTAGAAAGAAGCAAAACTTGGCTGCCTTGCACAAACAAGACAAGTTCCCGAACCCTTCTCTCAAGAGCCGCCTGTGGCTGCCGTAGCTGTCCAGCCAGATCTCCACTTCACTCTCTCCTTCCTCCAGAACAATCTTATCTCCAAGGTGCCCAGAGGAGCCCTGAGCCTCCAGACGCGACTCCGGGAGCTGTACCTCCAGCACAATCAGTTGACAGACAGTGGCCTGGATGCAACCACCTTCAGGTAGGCACACAGCAGTTCTGTGCTGACAGCTGCCCCCACCGGGGACTTCAGTGAGTACCAGTGCACCCCCAGCTTCCATGAAAGGTACTAGTTTGGCGGTGTCTCTGTCTCCTGCTACCGGTTCTTGAGATTCTATTACCTAATAGTTGTGTTTTCTTTTTCTGTGTGTGTGTGTGTGGGGGGGGGAGATGGAATACAGGGCTTTCTTTCTTTTTCTTTTTTTTCCTTTTGAGATAGGACTTCTCTGTGTAACAGTCCTGGCTGTTCTTGGAACTTGCTTTATAGACCAGGCTGGCCTCTAACTCATTGAGTTCCTCCTGCCTCTGTCTCCCAAGTGCTGGGATTAAAGGCGTGCACCCAGCTGGAATCCAGGTCCTTGTATATGCTAGGAAACAAAACAAGTCTTCCATCTACACCACCACCACCACCACCCCTGCCACACACACACACACACACACACACACACACACACACACACACGTTCTAGACAGGTCGACAGCCGTACCTCAGCTGTTTTGTTTTGCTTGCTTTTTGTTGCTTTTGTTTTGTTTTTTGAAACAGGGTTTCTCTGTAGCTTTGGAGCCTGTTTTAGATTTTTTTAATTAATTAATTATGTATACGATATTCTGTCTGTGTGCATGTCTGCAGGCCGGAAGAGGGCACCAGACCTCTTTACAGATGGTTGTGAGCAACCATGTGGTTGCCGGGAATTGAACTCAGGACCTTTGGAAGAGCAGGCAATGCTCTTAACCACTGAGCCATCTCTCCAGCCCCCGATTTTTTTTTTGACAGGGTCTCCCTGTGTAGCCACGGCTGTCCTGGAACCCTCTATAGACCAGGCTGACCTCCAACTTATTTAGCTCTGCCTTCCTCTGCCTCTTGATTGCTGGGACTAAGGATGCATGCCACAATGTCCAACTTAATTTATCTTTATGTGTATGGGTGTTTTGCCTGCATGGACGTCTGTGCATGTACGCAATGCTTGAAGAGCTGTAGGGGGGTGGCAGATCTCCCGGGACTGGAGTTCAGGCAGTCGACAGCCGCTGTGTGGTGCTGGGATCCTAACACTGGTTCTCTGGAGGAGCAGCCAGTGCTCTTAACTGCTGAGCCATCTCTCCAGTCCAGCCCTAGATCTTTTGAAAGAGTCTGGTTAAATGCAATCCAGGCTGGCATGGAACTCACAATCCTCATGAGTGCTGGGATTCCATACCTACACCCATGGGCATTCTGGCCTTCCATATATATTTCTGTATCATATCAATCACTCTCAACCTGAAATCTCCAGTTTAACGGAATTCTAAAACCATTCCCTTACTTTCTGGTAAGATCTATAGGGGTTCCCCCGCGCCCCCACCCCACTTTTTTTTTTTTGAGACAGGATTTCTCTGTGTAACAGCTCTGGCTGTCCTGGAACTTGATAGATCAGGCTGGCCTTGCTGTCATAGAGATCCATTTGCCTCTACCTCCCAAGTGCTGGGATTAAAGGCGTGAGCCAACAATGCCCAGCAGGGGTCTCTTTCTTGAAGTGACCATTCCATCACCCCTCTCTTCCATCAGCAAACTAAGCAGCCTTGAGTATCTGGACCTGTCCCACAACCAGCTGACTACAGTGCCTGAGGGTCTACCCGAAAACCTGACCATACTGCACCTGGGTCGCAACTGCATCCGGCAGGTGGAAGCGGTGAGACTACACAGAGCGAGGGGCCTGCGCTACCTGTTGCTGCAGCACAATGAGCTGGGGGCCTCAGCGCTGCCCGCCGGGACGCTGAGGCCTCTGCGGGCCCTGCACACGCTGCACCTCTACGGCAACAGGCTGGAGCGCGTGCCCCCAGCACTGCCCCGCCACCTGAAGGCCCTGGTGATGCCCCATAACCGCGTGGCCGTGCTAGGTGCGCGGGATCTGGTTTCCGCGCGAGCCCTGGCGGAGCTCAACCTGGCCTACAACCGCCTGGCCAGCGAGCGCGTGCATCCGGGCGCCTTCCGCCGCCTGCGCGCCCTGCGCAGCTTGGACCTGGCCGGTAACCAGCTGAGTCGGCTGCCGGAGGGCCTGCCCCCAAGTCTGCGCTCTCTGAAACTGCAACGCAACCGACTGCGGGCCCTGGAGCCAGAGCTGCTGGCTGGCCTGAAGAAGCTGCGGGAACTGAGTCTGGCGCACAACCGGCTCCGCGTGGGCGACATCGAGCCGGGCACCTGGCACGAGCTGCAGGCACTGCAGGTCAGGGGTTAACTACAATATGGTTATCTCCGCCCCACTGTTGGCCCAGCTACTCCCCAGTTCTGAGCCCAGGCATGCCACAGAGCCCCATGGGGGCAGCCTGAATGGCTAAAATAGACCCTGTTTGAGTTGTTGCTTGTATGTCCCCACCTCCTCTATTCTACCCAGCTTGGTACAAGACAGGACCCATATGTAAGCATTGCAGCTCAGATGGAAAGGGATTCTGGCATTCGGGAGCCAAGGAATACTGAGTGCTACAGCTCAGATGGAAGCGTGCTCTGGCAGTCAGGAGCCAGGGCACAGGGCACAGTAAGCATAGCAGCTTGCAGCCCTGCTCTAGGGAGGGTTTCCCCAGTGTAACGGCTCTGCTGGGGCAAGAGAGGGCTTCCCCAGCCAAGTTGTTACAGCTCCGCTGCTCAACTCCATTCTCCAGTGTAACAACTCTGCTCTGCTAGCGGAAGATTTCCCCAGCGAAAGTGTTACAGCCCTGCTCGGATCCCTAGTCTCTGGCTTCCCCCACAAAGTTGTAACAACTTCTCAGCTCTGGCAGAAGGTCTTCACTCAAACCTTACTCAAGAGATTTATTGGGAGGGAAGAGCCCAGGAGAGTGGCTGCCTCTGCCAGAGTGCAAGAAAGGCAGCAGCATCCAGAGTGTGAGCAGGGCTTATACAGGGCTTCCGAAGGGCAGTGTTTCCAGGGAGATTTTCAGGGTGGGAACTGGTCAGATTCCCTAGCTCAGATTGGCTAGATCTCTGTTCAAGGATTGGTTTGTTTCCCTGCACAGGGTTTGGGGCTAAAGCATTGGGTTTCAGGGCCAGGGTGGGTTTCTTTGGCTGGCTCCTTTCCCCTCCACCTTATCTCTTTCTGACCCTAAGCATCCTAGTTAGGGCAAAGGCCGTCTAGGCAATCAGTGTGATAGAAGGAAAGGAGCATGGCCAGATACGGGGACTGCACCTGGATCCACAGCTCAGGGAAGGCTGAAGTAGGAGGGGTGAAGCCAGCTGAGGCTACAGAAAGAAGAAAGAAAAGGAAGGGGAGGTGGGAGAGGTATGGAGGAAGGGAAAGGAAGGGAAGAAAAAGCAAGGGTGTGAGTGAGGAGGATGTGAAGGTCCACCATCCTCAGATCCTTGTGTCTTGTTGAAATCAGCTGGTGGGGACCACATCTACCTGCACATCTCATAAATATAACAAATAGATCAGGCTCAGCAGATCTCTATGGAGGGAAGGAATTTGGCAACCATTATCAAATAAGAATCTGGAGGAAGCCTAGCTGGGCATGGAAGAGGCAGAGGACTGGGGAAGAGGGCTGGAAGCTCTTTGGCTGTGAGACCCAGGTCCTGAGCCTGCCATGGTGCTGTCTGCCTGTCAGGTGCTGGACCTGAGCCACAATGAGCTATCATTCGTGCCCCCTGACCTCCCTGAGGCCTTGGAGGAGCTGCACCTGCAAGCTAACCGTATCAGCCACGTGGGCCCAGAGGCCTTCCTCAGCACACCCCACCTGCGTGCCCTCTTCCTGAGGTGAGAACGGGAGTCTGGATAAGACAGTAGCTCTTCCATCACTGTCCTGACATCCCTGCCTCTCTGCACAGGGCCAACAGGCTTCATATGACAAGCATCGCGGCCGAGGCCTTCCTGGGGCTTGTACACCTACGTGTGGTAGACACCGCAGAAAACCCAGAACAGGTCCTGGTCCAGCTGCCACCCAAGAACAAGGGGGCCCTGAGCCCCAAGGGCTAGCCCTGAGCGCTGATGTACTGTGGACTAAGGAAGTTCTCAGTTGGAGCCTTGGAGGCTAGGCCTGTTCTGCCCAGAGCTGGCCAAAGCACTAGGAACAGGTGTCTACTAGGGGTGGGGGGTGGGGGCTGAAGCAGGAAGCATGCTGACTTGAATATTCTGGGGTGTAGACTATGGTGATGGGGAAAATAAACTGGACCCCTTTCCACGTTCACACGAACTCAGTGTCCTCTGGGACCCATCTCTTCCATACACCTCAAAGGACTGCCCTTTCGTTCCTGAGACCAAGTTGGGAGACAAGACTCTAGAATTTGAACAAATTCTAGTCAGTTTGGTCCCACGGCCAATGACTGATATGGATGACCTGAGACAGGTAATTAAACCCAAAAGGCCTGAGCCACAGGCTCATCCAGGCCTTTCCAGGGAACTGGGCTGAGTGGGGAGGCCCAGGCCAGCCACTGAGTGGGTCACATCAGGGAAAAAAAGACAGAGCTGAGGCGGGTATGGCCTTGGCTGTTTATTCTGTGTTGGCCCCGGTGGGGGTTATCCCAACTGGGTCAGCACAGCCCCTGGAGAGTCAGCTGAGTTTGACAGCCACAGTGGCATCTTTGGAGAGGGCTGTGGGGTTCAGACTGGGGAGGGGCAGGAAGTAAAGTGCTTGCAGGGCCCTCTGGGCTTGTGTCCCAGCCACCCTCTGCTCCAGATGCTCCTGGATGTGCAAACAGGACTCTCCAAGGCCTGCCCAGCCACAC
Organism: Microtus pennsylvanicus; assembly: GCF_037038515.1. Lineage (NCBI taxonomy): Eukaryota > Metazoa > Chordata > Mammalia > Rodentia > Cricetidae > Microtus > Microtus pennsylvanicus. The sequence goes on from NC_134584.1 coordinate 85,395,354, forward strand.
GGGATGAGGGTGCTGTCGCGATGTCCCTGGGGCCGGCCTGGACAGGGTGAGTCCAGAACCAACTGTCCGCTGATTGTCTGCTCGTCTGCTCGGTGGCCCTGGAGCTCTGCCTGGCACTGGACTTTGGGGCCTGTAGTCCAGAGATGAGCCTCACCTGCGGAGTCGCTGCAGCTGGGGGAGACATAGAGGGTCAGGAGACCATCATCACATATGCCCCCAGCCCCTCTGGCCACTCACCTCGCTCTCCACCAGATTCCGCCGGTACAATGCCTCCTTCGCCGCCTCCTAGAGGAAGGGACCATTAGCTGACAGTCCAGTTAATATAAAACAGGGGCAGGGTCTGGGGCCGGCTTACCCTGCTTCCGTCAGAGCCCAAGCGCCGGGCGGCCTCTGTGTAGAAGTGCAGCTGGCGCTCCAGGTGGGTTGCATACTCTTGAGAAGTGGCAGTGGGGTCAGGGTCAGGCAGCTGCTTCTCCCCACTTGTGTCTCTGTCCCATTCCATGGGGACCCTCAGTTCCCTACCCCCTGCACACGGGTCTCCCCAGCCCCACTCCTGCTCCTACCCTTGCGGATGGCAGCGCCCCCCTGCTCCAGCTGTGCCCTCTGCCACTGGCTGCGCTGCACCACGTCCTGGTACTGCTGGGCCACTTCTGGAGGCACAGGCCGGCGTGCCTGCCTCAAGGCCAGGATCTGGAGGGTACAAAGGGGACTCTGAGCCAATCTGAAGTCCACTCCTAAGCCCACCACACTGAGCCCAGCAGGCCAGGCACCCACCTTCCTTTCTAGCCGCTCTTGGTCAAAGGCCAGCACACTCAGGCTGTGCAGGGGACGTGCTGACCTGCAGGGCAGAGAGGAATGACAGGCTACAGAGGAAGTGGTGGGGATCCAAAGGAGTCAGCTGGGCAGGGGATCTCAGAGGGGCCTTAGAGTCCAGACCAGGGAAAAGCAGACCTGCTGCTAGAGGTTCTGGGGCATGCTGTTGCCCAGCACTCAGGCAGGGGGATCATGAATGAGTGAGACCTGCTAGAGGGAGACGACAGAAGTGGACATGTCTGAGAGGAGGACAGAGTGAAGAAAGAGGGGCTGAGTATGCTGACAATGGGCAGATCACAAAAGGACACGTAGGCCGGGCGGTGGTGGTGCACGCCTTTAATCCCAGCACTTGGGAAGCAGAGGCAGGTGCATCTCTGTGAGTTCGAGGCCAGCCTGGTCTACAAGAGCTAGTTCCAGGACAGGAACCAAAAAGCTACAGAGAAACCTTGTCTCGAAAATAAAAAAAAAAAAAAAAAAAAAAAAGACACGTAGAGGATTCTAAACCCAATTCCCCAAGGGGAGGATTCCAGACCTGCTCTGAAGCCAGACAGGACATGGTCTGATGGGCCATGGAAACCACGGAAGGAGCTGAGAGACAGGAGCATTCACCTCAGTATGACCTCGCCCAGACTCACCTGTTCCCTGAGTCCCTCCAAGAGGTAGCGATGGGAGGCACCTTTGCTTTGGGACCAGTGACCTGTTTCAGTACAGAGAGCCAGTCTAATGAGTACTGAGTCCCTGAGCCCAGCCCTCCTCTCAGGGGTTGCTGAGCAGGACTCACCGTGGGCACAGCTGCTGGGAGGTGGTCAATGACCAGCCACCTCTCCGTTGTAGTCTCCAACTGCTGGGCTGTCAGTGGCTCCCGGATCCGGACCATCACTTCAAGCCGCCCCCCAGTGGGCCGGCGTCCATCCAAAACCTAGGTAGGAATAAGAAGGGGTGCTATGGGCAAGAGCAGCGACCTTACACAGGAGCTGGGGTGACAATGGCGACAGCAGACCCGCGTGCTCCAAGTCTACATGCACCCACTGCCCTCACCTCCAGGATCTCATGGACTTCGCACGCTGTCTCCAGCATATCCAGTTTCAGCTGGGCTGTGCCCAGCACCCTGTCAGTCTTGAACAGCCCCCTGTGTGGGAAGGTGCAGGAAGCTGTGAGGCAGGCAGGCTGCTCCACAGCCCTGAGCCTAGAACCTGCCATCTCTGGCTTACCCCTTGTGGACCACTTCGAACTTGATGCCCTTGGTTTGGATGGCCCTTCGGAAGCCACGGTGGCCACGGTTGATGCAGAGTTTGAACTGTTCTTTAAATTCTATGCAGGGAAGGAGGGAAGGATGAGAAGAAACTGGCTGTGTGGGAGTGTGCACTGGTTGTGGTGTGTATGTGTGTTACTGTAGTGGTCAAAGCACCACCTCAGGTGTCAGCCTTCACCTTCATCAGCCTTGTTTGAGACAATGTTTCATTTGTGCACCCCAGCCTAAGTGGCCCACAGGCTCCCTTGTCCACACCTCACCATAGGAGTGTGGGATTACAGAGGCATGTTACTGAGCTGCCTTTAAGTCGGATCTGGAGATTCTAGTTCACACACTTCAGCTTGCACTGCAATTGCTTTACCTACTAAGCCATCTTTCCGTGTTTTTTTTTTCTTCCTTTTTCTCTTTGAGGATGCTGGGACCTGGGACTTGTGCATATACACCTAAGCTACAACCCCACTGTGGCCCCAATTCCAGGTCGTCTTCTACAGCAGACAGGTGACTCACCAGGGGAGTCTGTATTTTTGATCACACTGGTCTTGTCTTTTTGAGCTTCTTCCTGTATCAGGGAGGGGGAACGAATCATCAGATCCGAATATACCTGGACTTCCTGCTTGTCTTGCTTCCTGGTCCCCACCCACTCAGAGATTGCACCTACCACATTGGGATAAGGGAAGTCAAACCGGACAAAGGCATCCAGGTCACTGGGGGACAGCCCTGCAGGGAAACAAGGATCAGACCTTGGGAAAGAGACCAGCCCACCCTTGCTTCTGAGCAGAGCCTCTGCCACCCTTACCTGTGGGTGTGGGCAAGTTGATGCCCTTCACGATAAACAGAAGCATGTCATTGTTGCTCAGGTCCGGAAAGATCCTTTCAGTAAGCAGGGAAACAGAGGCGGCACCTCAGCTTCGGCCTGTAGCTCTCATTTCCCTCTAGATTGTGGGGTGTCACTCTAGGGTTCAGGTTGTGGAGTTAGGCATTCCCTTACCTGATTTCTGGGCTCTGTTCAGTGCTCATACATTTATTTGATACTCACTTCTATTTATGTTTCTGTATTTATTGTGTTTATATACATGTGCATGTGTTCGTGTGCATGCATGCAGGAGTGCCATGTCATACATGTGAAGGTTGGAGAAGAAGCTTTGAGAGTTCTCTTTTTCTTTGAACTCTTGGCGGCAGGTCCTGTACTTACCTGCTGACCCACTTCACTGGCCCTCATTCGCCAGTGTTATTTGTGCACCTGCTGTGCACATGCAGCGTCTTAGCTGGGCCGTGTACTCTGTATTCCTGGACCAGCCAGGATTCCAGCTGCTGTGTAGCACAGGCTGGCTAAAATCTCACTATGTAGCCAATGATGGCCTTGAATTCCTGATCCTCCTACAGGTACTTCTGGTAGCTCATTCTACCGACAGAGCTACACACCCAGCCTCTTCCTCTCATTTAATAATCATTGTCTGAGTGTCTCCAAGTGTCAGCTGGGGACCCAGTCAATGCAGCACTGCATGCGTGCCCAGAGCCTTGGCATGTCTGTGCTCCTAATGTGCATTTACTCTTGCCCAGAGTTGAGTCCTGCAATAGCTTGCAGAAGTGTAGATCCCTCCCCAGCAGTACCCCAAGCCAGGGGGCTTTGGGCCCTACTTGATAACATTGAAGGTCCTCTGCTCAAAGCGGGCAGCAGGTGTGGGCAGACTGCGGGCAAAGGCTTGCTTTAGGGTGTCCATGCTCCGCTTACAGTCTTCTGCCAGCTTCTCGAACCTGCAGGAAAAGGTATTGCTTGGGGCCCTGGTCAGCTGGGCTGCCAGCGCAGGTACCCGTGAGTTAGGTAGGCTCTTACTTGATAGTTTCAGCAATGTTACCCAGATGAGTGAACTGTGTGGCGTGGTTCAGACACATCTGTGGGGAAAGCGTTGAGTATGGACTGAAGGCCAGGAGGAACAGTAAAGGGGACGGAATAGGGTCACAGGTGGGACCTTACTTCATGTTGCTGTCTCAGGAGTTTGGTAAGCTCCCCATAGCGCCGCACAGCCTCCTGAGACAGGCCTGGGCCAGGCCGCTGCACCAGCACAAAATCGTCCTTGTTGACAGGAGCGGGTGGCACCTGTGGAGGATGAGGCTGGTAGGCAAGGGGCTGCTGGTCCACGAGGAGCAGCCTGTCTGGGGATCTGTCCTCTTCCCTGTCCCTCCATCTCTGATGTCTGGGGTCTCCCTTCAGTTCCTACACTGCCTGATGTAAGAAAGCCATCCTCTGGGCATCCAAGCCCTTGTCTGGGCAGCCCCGTACACGTGAGGTCCTGATCTGTGGCTGGGGGACTAGGGACGCAGCAGTGAATAGAGACAGCCAAGCACGGTGGCACACCAGTGATTCTAACAGAGACTGAGCCAAGAGAATAGGAAGTTGGAGGACAGCATGGGCTACACAGTGAGTTCAAGCCTCCTGTGTACAGTACAGAGACCCTATCTTTATTTATTTATTTTTTAAAAATCAGAACTAGAAATATATGAAGAGGGAGTTAGTCCAACAACTCCAGCTTGGGGTGCGTTCCAGGGTGAGAGGGCAGGTGGGAAGGCCCTGAGGCTGGAGTGGGGCTGGGGTCTGAGACGGAGGAAGTGAAGGGTAAGGCAGATCATGCAAAACCATGGACCACAGGAAAGCTCTGGATTTACCTGTGTGCCGCTGTGGTCTCCCTAGCTAGCATGTGTGGCCCACAAGGGTGAGAATAGTGGTCTGTTTTGTTCAGCATTAGGTTCCCAGGACCCAGGGTGTGCTCCGTACAAATTTCCTGTCATGGATGCTGCTGTCTATCATAAAGGTATTCTGAGATCCTGCCCGATTTTCAGGTGGGAATCAGTCTTCGGGTCTCCGAAGACTAAAACAATGTTCTGAGTGAACAGGGCTACCTCTGGCAGAATCTGTTAACTGTCTCCCAGAGATTCGAGTCTCTTCCCTAGCGATGGCATATAGCATTGCTCCAAGCCCCAGAAACCTTTGCAGTTCAGTATGGCCACATGGCTAGCTCTGGCCAATGGGAGATAAGCAAAAGACCTGGGTTCGAGAGGCAGCAGGGGTGTTTTGCTGTAGAGGAATAGAGGTCAGGGCGGCGGTCCTGGGGCCTGCAATAACTCCTTTAAGCTACTCTGTCCTTTTACTCCGCCCTTTCCATGGGCAGAAGGCAATGGGTCGGTAATCCATAGGGATAAGACCCTAGGAAGATGAAAAGCCTGGAAGCCATAAAGGAGGCCCAGGCCCCTCAGGCACCCTGTTATAGAGCCTAGCTTGTCCTAAGCTTACATGCAAGAAATAACTGTCTCCTTTCAACTACTGTCTTCCAGGGCCTATTTGTCACAGCAGCTTAGAGGATGACTAATACTTTCTAGGTCACATGGTTGCTAAGGGGCCCACAGGCGGTATGCGTGAGTATAGAGGTCTCACCTTGGCGATGTCCACAGGCAGCCCGCTGCGAGAGGCCTCTAGCATGGGCTCTAGCCCTTTGGCCTGGCGCAGATGCATCTTGGCGCCCTCTACGTCATTCTTTTGCTTGGCACGCAGTGCAGCCTGCAGGAGCTGCTTCTTACGACCTTCCAGAAAGGCCAGTTGCTGCTGGGCTGTAAGTGGGGAAGCTTCAGCGTGGGCTGCCCAGCCCATGGGAGTCAGGTTGGCCTGGGTGTAGCCAGGGCAGGTGGGGTACTTACCCCTGGTGGATGTACCCTTGGGAACTGCTTTGCCTGTTGTTGCTGGTCCTGATGCGGGCGCTTTGGAGGGTGAGGACTTCAGCTGGGTTGTGGGGGCAGCAGGGGTATTTTGCTGCAGAGGGATAGATAGAGGTCGGGGTATTCCCAGGGCCTGCAATGACTCAAAACCAAGGACCTGTCTCTGTGTCCTCAACAGGGTGGCCTCAAACTCATTATGTAGCCGAAGCTGGCTTTGAACTCCTCCCCAGGGCTGAGATTCCAGGTATGAGCCACCGTGCCTGGCTCAGTCTCAGCACTGTCCACATCTACAGTCCTCCTACTACCTACTCTGCAGTGGCTCTGCATAGGGCGGCTACTCTGCAGCCATGCTGTAGATGAAAGGACTAAGGCTCAGGGAGCAGAATGGTCTGCCCACAGCCCCATAACCCCACAGCCTATGTGTGGGGCTGCCTCACTCCTACTTGGGCCCAGGCCTCCCTGGGTTGTGTCCTGTTGTCACACTCCACCTCAGCCCTGACCCTTGCACCTTTTTAGGAGCCTCATCCTCTTCCTCCTCTGAGCCTTCATCGTGGTTAGCAAGCTTCATGGCAGTTTCCAGAACCCCCGCCAGGCTCTGCTGGGTGGGCTCTGCATTCTCCAAGCCCTGAATTGGGGGGAAGCCTGGAGAGCAGAGTGACCTGGTCAATGCCTTCCAACTATTGTGAGGGTGCCATCAATCCCTCCTCCACTAAGGAACCCAGGCCTTTCTTTTCGTTGGTTTTCTGAAACAGCCTCAGTTTCAGAAACTGTAGCTTGGGTTGGCCATGAACTTGCAATCCTCCTGCCTTAGCCTCCCAGTACTAGCATTATAGGTGTGTGCCATGCCAGTCTTCCTGCTTTCTGCATACCAAAGATGGACTCTGGGGCTTTGTGCATGCTAGGTAAGTGTCCGACCACCGCTGGACCATCCAGCCCGCCCTGAGACTGAGTGGAGGAGTGTGGGGTCCTCTAATTGTCGGACTCCTCCTTCCTTCCCACGGTACTTCCTTCTCTTGCTGAACCTCCAGGTTTCAGGCAGGTTCTAAGAGACTCTGTCGGATGGGCCTCAGCTGGGAGAGGGCTCCCAGAAGTGGAAGATGACTTTCCACAGGTGACAGGTGGGCAGCTGACAACTTAAGAGGTCTCTACTCTGAGGACTGGCAGGAGGCTGAGGGAGGTTTTGGAAAGTCAAAGCCTGCAGCTTGGCGGGGTGAATGGAATGAAGTAGAGAGGGAGGGGGAAGACAGCTGGAAGACAGAATAGGCTCCAAAACAACCTCTTGACTTTGAGAACTTTCCAGTTTCCCTGATATAAACATTTTTGTCATGACTCACTTCATTCTGGTTAAGAGGCTTGCAAAGCTCCCGAGTGCACAGCCATGACTATATGAAGCAGCCTGCAGGCAGGAACAGACCAGCAAAGGCCCAGCGGTAGAGGGTGTGAGATGGAGGGACTACCTTGGGATAGACCTTACCTGGGGGGAAACGTACTTGGGGTAGGGCCTTCCTAGAGGTATAGCCTACCTGGGGGTACTGGCAGCTCGGTCACATCCACAGCTCGGCCTGCCTTGTGGGCTCGAATGGCGTCTTGGTATTGCTACAAAGCACAGAGGTGTTAGGAGGACCTGAGAGAAGTCCCAGGAGCACTCATTGGACCCCTACACACCTTGACAATGCGTTCGTGCATGCGTGCCTTCCGCTGATCACCCTTGGCCTTGGCCTGGGCCGCAGCCACATGGTACCGCTCCATTCGCTGCTCCAGCGCCTCCAGGAGGCTCCTTGGAGGTTGGGGAACCTCTGGGCCAGAGGAGGTGGCAAGCAGATTAAGGGTGGAAGGAAGTGGAGCACAGACCCCGTCTGCCCACCTCCAAGGATCTCAGCAGCCTACCTGGTCTGATGGGTGCTGAGGCAGGGGTCAAAGGTTGTGCTGCTGGCAAAGGGGGCTCTGGAGACAGCTGGTCTGGAGACAGAGAGGCCCAGCCCAGTGAGAGGCTTGCTTGGAGATCTTGGGCAGCACCAAGATGAAAAGTAGGAGTAGGAGGGGGCACGGGAGGATAGGGTCTCACCAGGAGGAGGAGGGGGCACGGGAGGATAGGGTCTCACCGGAGGAGGAGGGGGCACGGGAGTCTAGGGTCCTCACCAGGAGGAGGAGGGGGCACGGGAGGATAGGGTCTCACCAGGAGGAGGAGGGGGCACGGGAGGATAGGGTCCTCACTAGGAGGAGGAGGGGGCACGGGATAGGGTCCTCACCAGGAGGAGGGGGCATGGGATAGGGTCCTCACCAAGAGGAGGGGGCACGGGATAGGGTCCTCACCAGGAGGAGGAGGCACAGGATAGGGTCCTCACCAGGAGGAGGAGGGGGCACGGAATAGGGTCCTTACCAGGAGAAGGGGGCACGGGATAGGGTCCTCACCAGGTTGAGGGGGCATGGGATAGGGCCCTAACCAGGAGGAGGAGGGGGCACGGGAGGATAGGGTCCTCACCAGGAGGAGGAGAGGGCACGGGAGGATAGGGTCCTCACCAGGAGGAGGGGGTACGGGAGGATAGGGTCCTCACCAGGAGGAGGGGGCAGGCGGGAAAGGTCCACCAGTTCCCCACGGCTCAGAGCCTCCAGGACAGGGTCGAAACTCTGAAAGAAAGAATGAGATGGGTGGGGAAGGGGCTACCAGGATCCCAGGGGATGTTCTATGCCCTGCCTCTCCCTGGGGTCACCCTCCAATGCCCTCCAATACTGAGACATGATTCTGGGCAGAGAGGAAGACAGCGGACTAGAGGAGCTAGTAGGCCCCACCTGAGGGTCGGAACACACCTTGGCTACCCTCAAGTGTCTGGTGGCCGCAGCAGTGTCGCCCTGATGCTTGGCATGGAGGGCAGCCAGTTTGTACTCATGCTGGAGGCTCTGCAACTGGGCGAGGGGGCTGCAGGGACCTAGAAAGAAGAGGAACACTGACCATCAAAATCCCAGCAAAATTCTTACAGACCTTGAAAGAACGGTACTCAGCTTCACATGGAAAAGCAAAAAACCCAAAACAATCCTGTACAATAAAAGAACTTCTGGAGGCATCACAATCCCCGACTACAAACTCTACTACAGAGCTACAGTACTGAAAACAGCCTGGTATTGGCATAAGAACAGACAGGAGGACCAATGGAACTGAATAGAAGATGCGGATATTAATCCACACATCTTTGAACACTTGATTTTTGACAAAGAAGCAAAAAAATATCAAATGGAAAAAAGAAAGCATATTTAACAAGTGGTGCTGGCATAACTGGATATCAACAGGTAGAAGAATAAAAATAGACCCATATCGATCACCATGCACAAAACTCAAGTCCAAATGGATCAAAGACCTCAACATAAAGCCAGCCGCACTGAACCTTATAGAAGAGAAAGTGGGAAGTACATTTGAATGCATTGGCACAAGGAACTTCCTAAATAAAACCCCAGCAGCACTGACACTGAGAGAAACAATTAATAAATGAGACCTCCTGAAACTGAAAAGCTTCTGTAAAGCAAAGGACACGGTCAACAAGACAAAATGACAGCGACAGAATGGGAAAAGATCTAACTAACCCCACATCAGACAGGGGTCTGATTTCCAAAATATACAAAGAACTCAAGAAATTGGACACCAAAAGAACACTTAATCCAATAAAAAAAAATGGAGTACAGACCTAAACAGAGAACTCTCAACAGAGGAATCTAAAATGGCTGAAAGACACTTAAGGAAATGTTCAACATCCTTAGTCATCAGAGAAATGCAAATCAAAATAACTCTGAGATTCCATTTTATACCTGTAAGAATGGCCAAGATCAAAAACACTGATGACAACTTATGCTGAAGAGGTTGTGGGGTAAAGGGAACACTCCTGCATTGCTGGTGGGAACCTCTTTGGATGTCAGTGTGGTGATTTCTCAGAAAATTAGGAAACAACCTTCCTCAACACCCAGTAATACCACTTTTGGGTATATATCCAAAGGATGCTCAATCGTGCCACAAGGACGTGTGCTCAGCTATATTCACAGCAGTATTGTTTGTCATAGCCAGAATCTGGAAACAACCTAAATGCCCCTGACCAAAGAATGGATAAGAAAAATGTGGTACATTTACACAGTGGAGTACTACACAGCAGAAAAAAATAACATCTTGAATTTTGCAGGAAAATGAATGGAGCTAGAAAACATCATTTTGAGTGAGGTAACCCAGACACAGAAAGACAATTATCACATGTATTCACTCATAGGTGGTTTTTAAACATAAAGCAAAGAAAGCCAGCCTACAAATCACAATTCCAGAGAATTTAGACAACAATGCGGACACTAAGAGAGACTTACATAGATCTAATCTACATGGGAAGTAGAAATTGAGTAAATTGGGAGCATGGGAACCTTGAGGGAGGGTTGAAGCGGGGAAGGAAGAGGCAGGGAGGGAAGCAGAGAAAAATGTAGAGCTCAATAAAAACCAAAAGGAGGAGGAAGAAGAAGGAGGAGGAGACAACGACGACACAAGAAGCCCAGGCCACGCTCACCTCACACTGTCTTACTTGATTCTCACCACTGAGTTTTGAGCCCATTTTATAGATGGACACCTGAGGCATGCTTTCTGCCAACATCACTCAGCTTTCAGGTGGCATGAGGGACATTCAATTCTAGACCTGGAGGTTCTGAGCAGTAGAGTTTCTCCCCCCAGAATTATATATATATATATATATATATATATATATATATATATATATATATATATATATATATATATATATATTTATTTATTTATTATGTATACAATATTCTGTCTGTGTCTATGTCTGCAGGCCAGAAGAGGGCACCAGACCTCATTCCAGATGGTTGTGAGCCACCATGTGGTTGCCGGGAATTGAACTCAGAACCTTTGGAAGAGCAGGCAATGCTCTTAACCACTGAGCCATCTCTCCAGCCCCTTATTTTTTTATTTTTGAGACAGGGTTTCTCCGTAGCTTTTTTGGTTCCTGTCCTGGAACTAGCTCTTTCTAGACCAGGCTGGCCTCGAACTCACAGAGATCCGCCTGCCTCTGCCTTCCGAGTGCTGGGATTAAAGGCGTGCGCCACCACCGCCCGGCTCCCCCAGAATTCTTTAAAACCTGCTATAATAGTTGGTTTTAATCCCCACACTCGAGAGGCAGAGGCAGGCAGATCTCTATGAGTTTGAGGCCAACCTGGTCTACAAAGTGAGTTCCAGGACAGGGCCCAAAGCCACAGAGACACCCTGTCTCGAAAAAAGAAAAACAAAAAACAAAAAAAAACCTGCTATATCCCCCTTTAATCTGTCAGAGATCTTCTTAAAGTTTAAAAGTAGCCAAAACTATTAAAGTACCTTAAAACTATTAGCATTATAAAGAGATGACTGCGACTGCGTGCCTTTTCCTGCTTTGTGGCACCTGGTGTTTTCAGGGCTGATGGTGGAGTGCAGGGCCTCCCACGTGCTAGGCTAACTATACCATTGGCTTCAGTCTTTCTGACCAGGAAATGCAGCAGGTAAAGGCATCTGCTACCACCTGGTGGCCTCAGTTTGAACCCTGGAATCCACATGGTGGGAGGAGAGAACTGACTCACAAGGATTATCCTCTGATCTTTGCCAAGCATTCTGTGGCATGGACAACCCCACCCCCAATTAAAAAATGAAAATTTAGCCAGGCAGTGGTGGTGCACGCCTTCAATTCTAGCACTTGAGAGGCAGAGGCAGGCAAATCTCTGAGTTCGAGGCCAGCCTGGTCTACAGAGTAAGTTCCAGGACAGCCAAGACTGTTTCACAGAGAAACCCTGTCTCAAAAAAACCAAAATAAATAAAGTGAATTTAAAAGTGATTGGAAACTCAACAATTTACTTTAATGACCATGTTTAGATTCATTTGTTTCACGTGTACGAGTGCTTTGCCTGCAGACGTGTGTGCGCCACATGAGTGCCTGGTGCCCTTGGAGGCCAGAGAGGGCCTCAGTTCCTTTGAACCTGGAGTTACAGACAGTTGTGAGCCACATGTGGGAACTGGGAACCAAACCTGGGTCCTCTTCAAGAGCAAAAATGCTCTTAACTGCTGAGCCATCTCTCCAGGGGTGAGACGAGGTCTTATAAAGCTGGTCTGGCCTTGAACTCAAAGTGATCTGCCTCCAAAGCACCAGGACTAAAAGGTGTGTCAGCATGCCAGGCTCTACTTATTTTGCAAATTAGAGTAAAATACATAACACTCACTTAAAATTTTATACTTTTCTTTTTGGGGAGGGGGGTAGGAAAAGTGGCGTACACCTTTAATCTCAGAGCTCAGGAGGCAGAGGCTCACTCATATCTCAGTGAGTTCACAGCCAGGTCTATGCCATGACTCCCAGGCCAGTCAGAGCTAAACAGTGAGACCCTGACTCAAAATAAATAACTAAAAAATTTTTAAAAAAGCTTTCAAAAATTCTTATACTGTCATGTGGTGGTCAGCTGACAATTTTGTGCACTTGGTTCTCTTTCCACCTCTTCTGGGCCTCAGCCTTTATCCACTTCCCAGGTCTCTCTTCCTCCTGCTGAGGTGGGTCTTCCTATAGTACCAGCTGTCCTCCAAGTGCGATCCTCCTGCATCAGGTTCCTTAGTACTGAACTGATACGTATGTGACAACATGCCTGGCTCATTGTGTCTTCCTCAGCTGCTTTCTGAGACAGTCTCTCATTGAACTTGGAGCTCACCGACTGGCCAGACTGGCTGGCCAGCAGCCCCAAGCATCCTCCTGTCTCTGCTTCTCACCGCTGAGACTGTAAGACATAGCATCATGCCCCTTCCTACACAGGCACTGGGATCTGAACTCATAACCTCATTCTTATATAGCAGGGACTTTACCTGCTGACAGCCATCTCCCTACCTATTAACTACCTTTTTTAAAGACAGGACTCCTCTGTGTAACAGCCCCCCTGGCTGTCCTGGAACTCTTTAGTGCATAGTCTGGTGGCCTTATACACATCCATAAAATAGTGCAGCCACCCCCACCAACTCTATAACATATTTCTCCAAACTAAAACTCCACCTCCGTTAAACACTCCCTCCTGACCTCCCCCCAGCATGCCACCTGCCATTCCACTTCCTGTGCTCATGGGTCTGACAACCCTGGGGCCTTCCTGGGGATGGGATTAGTGTGCTGTCTTCTATAGCATCTTCACTCAACATCATGTCCTAATGGCTCTTTTTTTTTTAAATATTTTTTATGGTTTATTTAACTTTATTTTGTGTGTATTGGTGTGAAGGTGTCAGATCCCCTGCAACTGGATCTTCAGACAGTTGTGAGCTGCCATGTGGGTGCTGGGAATTGAACCCGGGTCCTCTGGAAGAGCAGTCAGTGCTCTTAACCACTGAGCCATTTCTCCAGCCCCCCTAATGGCTCTTCCATGTGAGAGCACGCTAAAAAAGTATGACATTCCCCTTTATGGTCAAATAATATTGTAAGCACAGCCCATGTTCTGAGGTCTCTCAAGAGCCCACATAGACCCTGCTGTATCACCCTGGCCCTTCCCACCATTTACCGGGAGGCTTGGCAGGGGTTTGTGTGGTGGTAGATGGGGTCTCCAAGGTGACGCTGGACTCTGCGGCTGGCAGGTTCACAGGAGCCAGGTGGGGAGTAGCATGGGTGTGGCTGTGCCCGGCTGCTGGTCCCTTCCCCAGTGTGACAAGTGGTGGGATGTCTGCTTCATTGATGATGTTGCCCTTCCTGGAAGAGGCCAGCAGGTTTTCCAGTGTCTGAAACAGGGTGTGGGCATGAGTGAGAGGAATTCAGACTCAGCGCTCCTGGGTCCAGACAGAGTCCTAGCACCCTGCCCTTGGCCTGCTCACCTTGAGCCCCCGGTCATAGCGTCGCATCTTGGCACTGTCCCCAGCTTGCCTGGCACTCTCCACTGCAGACTGGTAGAGGGCTAGCCTCTCCTGCAACATGGCCTCTACTCCTGGGTTGGAACCTGAAGGCTTTGGCTACAGGAAGATTGGGGTTCAATCTGGGTGGTAACCCCAATTAGACCACCTTAACCGGGCCCTCATAGTATGAACACATGTTTCCCCTGGAACAATCTTTCCTACCCCTAATGGTGGAGACACCACAGTTCAGAGGTTCAGAGGTAGCATGTCACCTGTGCCCAAGGTCACATGTAGAAGGGGGGAGAGGTGAGCCTTTAAACACAGACTGTGTGTGTATTGTATGTGTGACTTAGGGAAGGCATACCTGGGCCACAGACTTCAGGGGCTCCACAGCCTTCTGTTCCTCCCCAAGGACCTCGTTTAGCTCTGCCTGCAGGGATACATGGCCAGGGTAGGAGGAAGAGGTTGCTGACCAGGGCACTGGGATGGTAAACTGCCACATGTCCTGGCCCTGTGCTCACCAGCAGGTCCTCATCAGCCTCCACATCATCCTCATCAGTCCCCTCTTCATCCTCATCCAGGTCTCTCATGCAGAGCTGGGCCATCTTCTCAATAGCCTCCATTGGCAAGGGACCTGGAGGCAAGAAAAAGCCTCAGCTAGAGCAGGATCCTCCCAGAGCCTCAGCCAGCCACCCCACACTCAGGGGCCTGAAGAACAGACCCCTTTCCCTGAGCACCGTGGCGTACCACCATTGCGGAGCCCTTCGAAACTGCCGCCACCTGCCGCCTGCCAACCCCAACCTCCAAGCATTTGTTTCTTCCCTGTCCAGTCTCAGCTATGCTGTCAGGCACCCGAGTTCGAACCTCAGCTCTGTAATGCTCTCACTGTATGACCTTGAGCGGTTACTTTACTTCCCTGGGCTTCAGGAGAGCAATAACTTAACAGTAGACTGTGGGAACTAAAGGTGAATTAAATTCTGGGAGCAGAAAAGCCTACACCGCCCCTGCCTCATCCGCAGAGAGCAGCACCTTCCTCCCAAGGCTTGCACATTCTTGTGCTTGGGATATGATCAAGTAAAATAAAGGCTTCCGTGCAGCTCGTCGGATAGGCTGGACAGCCACACATAGCTAGCAGGTCACCTGTGTGGCAGATACAACATGGATACACTGGACAGAATGACACTCATCCTGGAGAAGGCAGCTCAGATGTTATCCTGGCATCCAGAGCATCATGCAATTTGGATGTAGGTAGGTGAAAACACAGAAAACAAAAGCACCAGTCAAGCAGGCTTTTGTTGGTGTGGTGCGTATGTTTAAGGAAACAGTACTCTGTACAGTTCTCTAAGAGGGTGCTTTGCCAAATACCGGGAAATACTACTAAGGTTGGATTTTCTATTTATTTAGCTTGCGTTGTGCCACAGCGCATGTGTAGAAGCCAGAGGACAATTTTCCAGGGTCATTTCTTTCCTTCTACCACATGAGTCCTGGAGACTGAACCCCAGGACTGAACACAGGGCTGTCAAGCTCGGGGAAAGCTTCTTTACCCACTGAGCCATCTTGTTGGCCCTCTGCCCATGGTTTATTAACCAGTAACCCACAACCTTGCCGTCTGTGTGCTTCTATCTAAAGATTTACTGTATGTTGACCAGTGCACACACCTGAACGGGTGACCAACAGACCTGTGGCTCCCAGCTAACACGCATGTTACTTCCCAAAGGGACAGGGTTACCACCCCAGCTTCGAAACACCAAGCAACACTGTGCTTAAGGCCACTGTGAATACTGAAGTTACTCAGGGCTGGGAAGATGTCTCGGGGTACGAGTGCATACTGCCCTTGCAGAGGACCTGAGTTTGGCTCCCAGCACCCACACAGGGTGGCTCACGACTACTTGTAACCTCAGCTCTGGGAATCTGACACTCTCTGCCACCTCTCATGTATGTCTGTCTGCACACATGTGGTATACTCACACAGACTCACAAAAAATTTCTTAAAAAAAAAGGAAAGTTGTGGCAGAAAACAGATTGGATAAGGCTCAGCTGCATCCACAACTGACCCTGTCACTTAGACCCCAGACTCCAGGAAGCGGGGGGTGTCTTGTTTTTCTCCCCCACTTCTAACCCAGTGCCCAGCTCCAAGTGCTGTCCGCAGCAGAAGTTCCAAGTTCTCAAGTGTGTTGAGCATCTCACCTTTGCCTCTGAGTTTTTCCAGGGCCTGGGGCTGGTCCCCCACCAAAGCCAAGAACTCAGCCTCCAGTTCCTCATCATTTACCCCATCCTCAGGGATCATCAGGCCGTCTGGGGAAAAATCAACCAGCAGGCCGAGCTGTGGGTATAACCATTGTCCAGTTAGACCTTCTGTACACCATTCAGCCCCAGGTAGCCAGGATGGATCCAGAGAGTCCCCATGGAAGGTAGGAACCAAATCTCTAAAAGTAAACTGTTTCTTGGGGAGACTAGGAGTCTGAGACACACAGACCAAGCCACAGTAATTAAGCACAAGGCTCGGCAGCAGAGAACCTGCCTAGAATGGACCAGAGTGGGGCTGGTAGATGCACTCATCAATAAAGTGCTAATTCTAACCCTAGCATGTGCAAAGCCCTGGGTTCCATTCCCAGCATGGCAAGGGAAAAAAAATAAAAAATGAAAGCCCTGACCACAGGGTTGAAACTGGATCTTTTCTAGAGACCTGCCTTTCTGTTTTGGCTAATGACCAATAGAATATGATGAGTTACATAAAATTACCCTTTCTATAGGTCCAAATTGGCCAAATACTAGCAATTATGTATGGCTCCACCTACTGGGAATAATGATTAACATACTATGTCCTAGCATTTTCCATAGATATCTCAATTAGTCTTTACAACTGTCATGCCATTTAAGGACTCTTCCAGGCCTCCATTCCACAGGTGGGAAGACTGAGCCTCAGAGTCACAAATACATCTGTCAAGTGTACCAAGGCCAGGAGGGAACCGGTAGTCAGAGAGATTCAGACCTGAACACTGAGTTAGGCCCTGGGCTCTCTGGTTCAAAGTTGGGACAAATCAAAATCTCAAAGGCTCTGTCTGGATCTGGGAGCATGACGTTGGGCCAAAGTCCTGGAGGTTTTCCTGTACGCCTCTGGACCGACATTTCTGTCTGGCCAGCCTGTTCATTCTTCCAACCTTGGTTAGATGACTTCGTCTCCCTGAGTGGCGGTGTACTCATCTATACAATGGGAGTAAGGAGTGTGGCCTGGCCCAGCTGATTCAAAGGCTTGAAAAGCTGGTCAGATTGCTGTCTCTTCCAGGCTGAAACTGCTGCAGCAACAGGTGTTCCCCGTAACCAGGGTGGGGAGCCAGAAGCTGGATGGCCCAGGCCAGTAGGCCCTACAGTCGGGAGCGAGCCTCACCTCGGGGGGCGGGGACCTAGGCTCACCTGGTGGCGAGAATCAGGCTTTTCTGGGGGTGGGGCACTCCCTGCGAGTGTGAAGAAGGGTGAGGAGAGACCTTGAGGAAGGGTGGGAGGAGACCGCCCCCCCCCAGGTGGGCAGAGGGGCGCACACTCACCTGGCGGGCGGTGACAGCGCCTCGGCCCGGGGGTGCCGGGGGTCCATTCCTCTTGTGCATCTTCCCGGGTCGAAGCCCGTACTACCAGCCCCTGATCCTTGGCCTTGCCCTGCCTCTTCCCTGAAGCTGTGTCTCTGAGCTCGCCGCGTTCCTGAGCTCGGAATCCCTCCTCCGAGCCCGGCCCCCGGGATTCGCGAGTTCAGGCAGCCCGGCTTCCGCCTTGGCCTTCAGGACACGGCCGCAGGATTCGCGGGATCTCAGTCACTAAACTACAATCCCCGGCAGGCAGTACGGGGACACGCATGCGCCTGATATGAGGCGCGCGCGGAGAGGAGGAGGAGCATGCGTAAGGCGCGGTGAGGGTGCTGCGCGTGCGTGGGGCGGGAAAGAGGTGGAGGGCTGCAGGTGTGAGGGCGCGGCGGCGTGACCGGCGGAGGGCCGTGGCTCTCGCCGCTGTGCCCTGTTCTGTCTCGCTTTGTGGGAGTGCGGGGGGTGTTACTGCTGTCGGTCACTTGGGGCAGGTCGCGGGGAGCGCTGCGTCCACGGTGCCGGACCTCAGGCCTTCGGGTCCCCCAGCGCCATTCGGCCACACGATCCCGTGTCTGACGATGTGGTCATTTTCTCAAAATGTCACGCAAGTAATTTAGGCGATTTATTCCCCATCAGATGCAAGCCGATCTCGTCCCTACTAAGGACAGAGTGACTTCGTCTCTGCTGTGGCCCAGGTTGGTTCTGGCTTGCCTAGAGTCCCACAGCCCGAAGACCAGAAGTGACACCCCTGCCTCAGGTGACCCTGGTTAAAGTCACTTTGGTGGTTCACCAGTGGTCTCTCAAAAGCTTCCAAGTACCCCCACACCCCAGATACATAACTTTGGGCGCTGTGGGGGTGGGGTGGAGCACAGTCGTCTCCATCCCAGAGACTAGAGTCCTGAGGAGGACAAGGATAGTTCCTTCACACAGGGAAAGGGTGGGAATTCCTACCTGGCCATTGCCCAAGATGGCTATGACCTGGTGCCCCAGTCCGCGTCCTGCAGGAATTAAGCTGACTCCCCTCATCGGGCCGCCAGATGGGCCCTGTGGAAGAGGGAGACCACTGGGTACACGCGGGGACATAAAGTGCTGGCAACAGCTATAGAATTTGTTTGTTGCTTTCAGATTTCTCAGGGAAAGATAAAATGTATAAGAAGAAGAAGAAGCAGCGGGACTCAGGTATTTGGTTTATTAAAATTGGCATTATTATGTTTCATTTTGCTTCATTGACACAGGGTTTCTTTGTGTAGCCCTGGCTGTCTTGGAACATGCTCTGTAGACCAGGTTGGCCTCAGATTCATGGAGATGCAGTTGCCTCTGCCATCACTACCCAGGACACCACCACTGTCTGCCTTCAAATTGGCTTTTTAGTATTCATTTATTTGAGGTACTGGGCCTAGAACATAGACCTTCCTGCATGATAAATACTCTGCCATGAAACTACATCTCTGTCCCAAGTTGACCGTTTTATTTTTGATGTGTGTTTTTGAGATGGGGGTGGATTCTTGCCATGTGTGCTGTTTTATGTCATTGTGTCTCAAGCTGGAGTCGTTTGGGAAAAGGGACTCTCGACTGAGAAAATGCTTCCAAAAGATTTGCCTGTAGCTAAGTTTGTAGTACATTTTCTTGATTAATGATGAGTGTGGGTGGGCCCAGCTCAGTGGGGGGACATAGTGCATGGGGGGAGGCAAGTAGTCCTGAGTTAGATAATAAAGCCAGGAGGCTGCTTCCCTCCACAGCCAAGTGCTTCAACTCCTGCCTCCCTTTGATGATGGACTATGATGTAGAAGTGTAATAAACCCTTTCTTCCTCGATTTTGCTTTTGCTCACAGTAATAGAAATCCTAACTAATATATCATGTAGCCCAGGCTGATTTTGAACTTATCTTCCTGCCTTAGCTTACTGTGCACTGGGATAAAGGCCTGTAGACCAAGCCCAGGTGTTTTGCTGTTTCTTTTTTGTTTGTTTGTTTGTTTGTTTTTTTCGAGACAGGGTTTCTCTGTAGCTTTGGTGCCTGTCCTGGAACTAGCTCTTGTAGACCAGGCTGGTCTCGAATTCACAGAGATCTGCCTGCCTCTGCCTCCCGGGTGCTGGGATTAAAGGCGTGTGCCACCACCACCCGGCTGTGTTTTGCTGTTTTATAAATAGACAAGTTCTCACTCTGGGGCTGCAAAGGTGGCTCAGTAAAATGCCTGCCAACAAAGCAAGAGGAGCCCAATCTCCAGACTCATTTTGAAAATAGCAGGCATGGTGGCCTGTGCTTGTAGTCCCAGTGACTTGCTAGCCAGCCAGTCTAGGCTCCTAGGCGAGTTCCGCATCAGTGAGAGACCCTCATAAAACAATGTGGGCTGAGCAGTTGGCTCAGTGACTGACGCGCATGCTGTGCCAGCACGAGGACCTGGGTCTGGATTCCTAACATTCACACAGAAGCTGGATATAATGGCGCCTGTCTGTGACCCCAGCACTAGAGCGGAGGAGACAGCTAGTCTAGACACAACAGGGAACCCTGGGTTCAGGGAGAGAGTAACCCCAGCACTAGAGGGGAGGAGACAGCTAGTCTAGACACAACAGGGAACCCTGGGTTCAGGGAGAGAGTAACACCAGTACTAGAGGGGAGGAGACAGCTAGTCTAGACACAACAGGGAACCCTGGGTTCAGGGAGAGAGTAACCCCAGCACTAGATGGTGTGGGGGGGAGTGGAGACAGCTAGTCTAGACACAACAGAGAACTCTAGGTTCAGGAAGAGATCTTATTTCAAAAAAAATAAGATGTAGGACTAGAGAGATGGCTGCTTTTCCAGAGAACCCTAGTTCAGTTCCCAGAACCCACATGGAAGCTCACAACCAACTGTATGTAAACCCTGTTCCACACCCTCTTCTGATCTCCAAGAGCATGCATGTGGTAGTGGTGCATAGACATACGTGCGGGCAAAATACCCAAACAAGTAAAATGTAAACATTTTAGAAGTTAGAAAGGAAGACCCCTAATACTGACCTGTGACCTCCACATGCTCACTTGTGATATTTTATTTGTATTTTAATAAATGAAGCTTGCCTGAAGACCAGAACACAAAACAGCCACACAGGCCAGGCCGTGGTGGCACACACCTATAATCCCAGCAATAGAGAGGAACATAAAGAGGGATGAGACAGGAACTCGCTCTCTTCCAGTCTGAAAATTCACGGAGGTAAGAGCTCTCTAGTGGCTGGCTGCTTTTCTGATCTCCAGCTTGAACCCCTGTATCTGTCTCCAGGTTTTTATTATCTGCTCTCACTCACCCCCAGGCAAGGGCACTGGCACACATGTAGGTAACACACAAAGGTAGAAGGCTCTTGAAGAATGACGCCTGGCATTGTGTTCTGGCCTATGCACCTGTACTCCCTCCCACACTCCTCTGGGTTCGGGTGACCCTCCTACCTTAGTTTTCTGAGTAGTTGGGACCACACATACCACCACCATACCCAGCTCTTGATAACACTTAATTGTTGCTTTTCACCAGAATGCTAATACGATGACCTTAAGCTCCTGAAAAGATGGTGAAGTTTTAGTACGGGCAAGTAAGAATAACAGGAATTACGGAGGCCGTACAGTAGAGCGAAAGTTCTCTGGCATCTCCTCTAGCCACTGGTCCTAAGGCCAGGGGACCAAGAGGTCTTTCCCACTTCATTCCGGTTTCAGGACGATTCCTGCACAGGGCCAATGCCAGATCAACTGCTGTGTGGCTGTTTGTAATCTAGATTTCAAAAGATTGGCTGGTGGGGCTCTGCTCCCCTCACTGTGGGTAAAGTAGTCTGTGCCTCAGTTCCCAGTCACGGTAAACAAGTTACAGGAAATGCAGCTGCCTTGATTTGTGTTTGCAGTGCTGGGGATGCACCAGGGCCTCGCGCTGCCAGCCAAATGCTCTACCACTCTGACTACCGCTAGCATAAAAGCCAGATAAAGGTATCCCTCGGTTTTCTGACTGGGCCTGGGTATGTCTTTGGGTGTCAACTGCTGACCCCCACTCGTGGCAACTGTGACAGTGTCATCAAGGTTAGCCATCTCATGACCTGTTGACCTTGCCCTGTCTAAATAATAAAACCCACCTGTCGACAGTGCAGTTCCCTGCTAGAGGCCACCAAGCAGCCACTACTTGACTCCACCATCTGTGTGCCTTCATGAGAGAAAAGGGACCCTCTTGTTTCCTGATGTCCTAAACTATCATGCGTATGTATATTTGTGGGTGGAATTTTTTGTTGTTTTTGTTTATTGTGCACCTAAGTATTTTGTTGGGAAATACCGTGAATGGTAATGAGAAAAATATGCATTTCCCCCTTCAAACTAAAAACTTAAGTTTACCATTTCTTGATTGCACTGAAAAAATAACTACCTAGCCTTGTGGTTTTCCCATTGCTAGCCCATCCTCCACCAAGTCCTTGCTCTTTCACACCTCTCTCCTGGTTCCTCTCCCTGGATTCTCAGTTTTAAGGAACCCAGGATCTGTCTCCCTTCCCCCTAGTGTGAGAGGCCACCATTCCCCACACTGACTGGTCTAGCAAAGTTCCAGTGGGACCTTGAAACCGGTGAGTGTAACACGACTAATAAAAAGCCCAGAGACAAAGCCGGGCGGTGGTGGCGCATGCCTTTAATCCCAGCACTCAGGAGGCAGAGGCAGGCGGATCTATGTGAGTTCGAGACCAGCCTGGTCTACAAGAGCTAGTTCCAGGACAGACTCCAAAACCACAGAGAAACCCTGTCTCGAAAAACAAACAAACAAACAAACAAACAAAAAAAAGCCCAGAGACAGATACAGGGGTTCAAGCTGAAAGATCAGAGAAGCAAAGCAGCCAACCACTAGAGAGCTCTTACCTCTGTGAAATCTTTAGATTGGAAGAGAGCGAGTTCCTGTCTCATCCCGCCTTATATTCCTCTCTAGTGCTGGGATTAAAGGCATGTGCCACCACGGCCCAGCCTCTATGACTAACTTGTGTGGCTGCTGGGATTATAGGTGTGTGCCACCATCCTGGCTTGTATGACTGACTAGTGTGGCTACCTTTGCACTTTGATCTTAAGACAAGGTTTCTTTATTAGATTATAAGCAAAATATCACCACAGTAAGGCTGGGACATGGAGATTTTGAGAGGATGTTATGATTGCAGTATAGCTAATAGTTGGTTGCAGACTTTTTTCAAAAAGTAAATGAATTTTCCATGATTAAATATCATAAAATTTATGACAGAATATAAGATGTTAACATATTTTAAGTCAATAAATAAGGTAAAATCCAGTTTCCAGGCATTGAGGGATGGTTCAGTTGATAAAGTGCTTGCCTTGTAACCATGAAGACATGAGTTCAGTCCCCACACCCATATAAAAGCTAGGTATGGTGACACGCGCTTGTATTCCCAGTAGTGGAGTGGAGGAGCAGAGACAGGTCCATTACTGGAGCTTGTGGGCCAGCCAGCCTAGCCTTCTAGGCAAGTTCCCGGTGAGTGAGAGACTCTCTAAAGCAAGGGACAAAACCTGTCTTAGCTACTGTTCTGTTGCTGTGGGAGACACCCTCACCAAGGCAACTTAGAGAGCACTTGATTGGGGGCTTGCTTACAGTTTCAAAGGGTGACTTCAAGACCATCAGGGCGAGGGTGTAGCAGCAGGCAGACATGGCATTGTAGCAGTAGCTGAGAGCTTACATCTTCCACACGTAGCAGGCCCAGAGGAGGTGGCAGGGAGAGGAGAGAGAGAGAGACTGAAACTAGACCTGCTGTGGGCTTTTGAAATCTCCAACAAGACCACACCTCCTAATCCTTACCAAAAGGGTTTTGTCACCTAACCAGTGCACAAAGGCAGAAGTAGTTTACCTTTGAGTTCAAGGCCAGCCTGGTCTACGGAGTGAGTTCTAGTACCTCCAGGAGCTACATAGAGAAACCTTGTCTTGAAAAAACAAACTAATCTTCTCTCTTTTCTGTGCTGAGTATGAACCCAGGCCTGCCCATACCAAGCAAGCTGCTGTTTGTGAGCAATCTCAGGCAACCAGACAAAGCTATTTATTTTTGTCTTTTGTGGCGGAGAGGTGGGGACATAGAAACATAAGGAATTCCTGAGCCCACAGCGCTGGTTGGAGAGCATGGGCAGTGGTGTGGACAGAGGACGGACACCTGCAGGGTCTTAGTGAGGGCGCTGCTCCGCAGATGCACAGCAGCAGAGCAGAAGGAAGGGCTGGAGGGCTGGGGCGTGGCTTAGCAGTAGAACACTTGGCTAGCATACCTCAGGTCCCCAGTTCCATCCTGTCCCTATAGTACGTTCACGTTCATGCAATAGGTGTAGTGCGTGTGTGCCTCTGTATAGAGGTCAGTGTCAGGTGTTTCCTCAGTCACTCTTTACTTAATTAAACAACTGCCATTGGGTTTTTATTGTTGTTGTTGTTTGTTTGTTTGAAAAATGGTCTCATGTAATCCAGGCTGGCCTCAAACTCTCAATCCTTCTATCTTAGCCTCGCAAGTGCTAGAACTAAAGGCATGCACCGCCACCTGACTTCTGTGTGCTCAGCGCTTTAGACTACTGAACACTAGTGCTGACTTGTACATTCCTCTAGTCAAAACAGGAAGAAAGAGAAGGACAAGCTCAGCTTGTATGTGGCTCAGTCATAGGGGAACAGGTATAAAAAGCCGAATGATCCTGTTCTGTCCTGTAGCGCCCGTGCCACTACAAGACAGTACGGTACGTGAGCCAGGAACTAAGCTGGAGACTTAAAAACACAGAGACACAGACAGAGCCATGGACACGGGTCATTCTTGATATGAGAATGCCTAGAATGCCCAGTTTATGTGCTCAGGGGAAGCTTATATAGGGATCCTTAGCCACGCCCAGCTCTCGGGATCTTTCAGCTGTGGGTCTCATCAGCCTGCCATCAAGGTCTCAGAGCAGCTGCAGGCAAAGAAAGTCAAGGGGCCAGGGCTCTATAGTTCCCAACATACAGGAGATGACCTGGCGCCTTCCAGAGGCTAGCAGAAGTACTGTCACTGTCAAGTGAAAAGGAAAGCCATGGGTAAGAACGGGAGGGTGGTAGGGACCTCAGACATGGTTCCACCATTTGAACTGAGACCTGCCTCACTTCTCCCTGAGGAGGGGGGGCTTGGTCCCACTTGTCCCATGTGGTTTGGAGCCAAGGTGCTTCAAGATGTAATCTCAGGAGCCGGAGGATGCTCTATTCTTTCATAGGACCTGAGCTCAATTCCCATCTCCCACATGAGACTCACAACTGTCTGTAATTCAGTTGCAGAAGCTCTGATGCCCTCTTTGGCCCCTGTAGGTTCCACATATGGACATGAAACAGACATACATGCAGATGAAATATCCATATACATAAAATAAAAATTTAAAAATAATGTAAATAAAAGATTCTATCACAGTCATGGCCAAATTAATAGATTAAAGCTGAGGTGATGGTTCAGTGGTGAGGTGGCACACTTGTAATCCCAGCTCTGGGGAGGCAGAGGCAGAGTGTTCCCTGGGCCTAGCCGCTGTCTCAAACAATAAGCTGAGTGACTCCCGGGAAATTACACTATATGTTCACCCCTGGCCCCCATGCACATGCGCAGACAGGTACATTTGCACATGGACACATAAAGCCCTTGAATCAGCTTCCAAAATGCAGGCTACCTATCATTCCTGCATTTTGGAAGCTGGGGAAGCAGAACAGAGAGTTAGTTCATGGACAGCCTGGGCTACAGGTAAGATCCTGTCTCACCGGGAAAAAAAAGAATCTAATTGTATGACCACATGAGAGAATGGGTCCTGGGTCTTGAATGGGGCTCCCTCCCATCTCCCCATCACCAGGTTAGCACCAAAACTGGCCTTCCTGCCCTCAACACGGACCCACTCACCTATAGTCTAGCTGTGGCCCTCCTGTGCTAAACTGACAACCGTGCTGTGCCTGATCTGCATCCCTGCCCCTCACTTCCCTCTCCAAACCAGGGGACAGCCTCCCTTCCTCAAAACCGTCTAAGAACCCACGGCTGAAAGACCCCCAGGGAAGCCCCCAGAGCTCCATGCTGATGCAGTCACACCATTCCAGAGAGTCGGAAGACAGCCCAGAACCTGCTGCCTCTGTAGAGCCAAGTGGGGAGGAATCACAACCCACAGCTTCCAGGTAGGTGGCTCAGAACCGGCCCAGCTCGGTTACAGTTAACACCGATCCAGGCTGGGAGGAAGCTCAGTTGGAAAGGCACTTTTTTTCACAAGACCTAAGACCGGAGTTCCACCTCCAGAACCCATGTGAAAACATCTCAGCATGGTGCTGAGGAGGGAGGACAGGTGGACCCCTGGGGCTCACTGTCCAGCCAGTATAGCCTAATTGGTGAGTTTCAGACCTGAGGTTGACCTCTGGGTGCATGCATGTTCATGCACACACATAAAAACAGGCCAGTTATGACGACACACACCTTTAATCCCAGGACATGGGAAGCAGAGGCAGGTAGATACCTATTAGTTTGAGGCCAGCCTGGGTTACATAATGAGACCGCATTTCCAAAAGAAAGGAAGAGATGAAGGAGGGAGGGAGGGAAGGAAGGAAGGAAGGAAGAAAGGAAGGAAGGAAGGAAGGAAGGAAAGAAGAAAGGAAGGAAGGAGAGAGAAAAGTGGAATTAGGAGGAGCAAAATGACTGGTAACTGATGTCTTTGAGGAAGACAGTGTGGGCTAGGTGACCACATTTACTGAATTAAGAATATTGAGGCTGAATTAAAAATATTGAGGCTTGGAGCTGGAGATATGGCTCAGTGGTTAAGAGCCCTGACTGTTTCAGAGCACCCGAGTTCAATTCCCAGCACCCACATGGCAGCTAGCAACTGTCAATACCTCCAAGCTCTTACATAGACATACATGCAGGCAAAACGCCAATGCAAAAAAAAATAAAAGTAAAATAAAAAAAAATATTGAGGCTTGTGCTCAGCCTAGTATAAGTTCTCCATGTATGTCTGTCTGATTTCAGGTCACAGCAGACTTGCTAACAGTGGCACCATGAAGCCACAGGTGTTGGCTCTGCAGACTTGTGTGAGCCACACATCACCTAATCCTCCCTCCCAGAAGGTCACAGAGATTTAATCCTCTGCTAAGCCAGTGGGGATGCACTGCTGTGGGGCCTCCCAGTCTACAAACATAGGGGAAGGGACAAGAATTCTATCCATCTTGTGCTATTTTTTTTTAATGTTCACTAAGAAATAGCACCTATGGGGCTGAAGAGATGGCTCAGTGATTAAGAGCACAGGCCTTCCAGAGGTCTTGAGTTCAATTCTCAGCAACCACATGGTGGCTCAAAACCATCTATAGTGGGATCTGATGCCCTCTCTGCGATAACAGTGTACATGCAGAAAGAACACTCATATACATAAAAAAATAAATCTCTCTTTAAAAAAAGAAGAAATACCACATATAGAGAAAAAGACAAAAAGAAAACCAATATAAAACAAACAGCAAAATGTGGAGAAAAATCTTGGTGGTGCTCCAGAAGCCACACAAATTATCTCAGTGGGACAATGAGGACTACTGAGAACTCAAGAACAATGGCAATGGGTTTTTGATCCTACTGCACGTACTGGCTTTGGGGGAGCCTAGGCAGTTTGGATGCTCACCTTACTAAAACTGGATGGAGGTGGGCGGTCCTTGGACTTCCCACAGGTCAGGGAACCCTGATTGCTGATGAGGGAGAGGGACTTGATGGGGGAGGGGGAGGGAAATGGGAGGCGGTGGCGGGGAGGAGGCAGAAATCCTTAATAAATAAATTAATTAAAAAAAAACAACAACAAATGACCTCAGTGTAAAACTTGTTATTCCCTCTGCAGTGCTGGGATGGAATCCAGCCTCTTGTCCGTGTTCTACCGAGCTACCCCAGCACCTAAAAATATTTTTAAAAATATTTGTTTTGAAGCCAGGCGGTGGTGGCGCACACCTTTAATCCCAGCACTTGGGAGGCAGAGACAGGTGGATCTCTGTGAGTTCGAGGCCAGCCTGGTCTACAAGAGCTAGTTCCAGGGCAGGAAACAAAGCCACGGAGAAAGCCTGTCTCAAAAAACCAAAAAGAAAAAAAAATTGTTTTGAGACACGGTCTTACTGAGCAGCCCTGGTTGGCCTGGAACTTGATCTGTAGACTAGATTGACTTTGAACTCAAAGAGATCTGCCTGCCTCTGCTTTCTGAGTGCTGGGATTATAGGTGTGTACCACCATGCCTGGTTAGAATTCTCTGTTTTCTTTTTCTTCCCTTTCTCTTTCCTTTCTTGGTGTGTGTGGATGGGAGCTGACTTGCAGCACATCATCTGTGTGACTGTCAGAGGATGTCCAGGACAACCTATGGTGTCAGTTCTGACTTTCCACTTGTTTGAGACAGTGTCTGTTGTTCTGCAGTGGACAGGCCAGCTGCCTTGTCACAGGGTGCTGGAATTACAGTTCTCGTACTACTCCCTTAGCTTTTACATAGGCCTGCTTGTGTGGCAAGGGCTTTTATCCATGGAGCTACCGTTCAGATTATTTTTTTTTCTGTTTTTTTTTATTTTGTTTTGTTTTTGTTTGTTGTTGTTTTTGAGACATGGTTTCTCTGTGTAACAATCCTAACTGTCCTGGAACTTAATTTGTAGACCAGGATGGCCTCAAACTCACAGAGATCGCCTGTTTCTGCCTCTGCCTCCTGAGTGCTGGGATTAAAAACATGTGCCACCAGGCCCGGCCCAGATTCTTATTTTATTGCTAAGTAATACTGCACTCTGTAAATTTCACCCTTTCAAAGCAGACAATCTGGGCACCTGCCTAGCAGGCGCCAGGCTCTGGGTTCCATCCTCAGCTCTGTGTAGGGGAAATGGAACTGATGTATTTTTAAACCCTAAGAAGCAATTTCCAGGCCCTCCCTGGAAGATTCAGAATTACTTTTCGTTTAGGTTCTCATCTCCCTTTGTTCTTGAGAAAGTAAGTGTGTAGGTATATGTATTTGTGCCTGTGTGTGTATATGTGTGTCTGTGTGTGAGCATGTTTTGGGGATAGAACCCATAGCCTCTCATACTATGTGAGCTATGCTGAACTGCTGGAGCTGCACCCATCCCATTGTCTTGGTATGTAAGTAACATCTAGAAGGACTTCTCTGTTTTCCCTCTTCTCACCCAGCTGCCTTGTGGAGGACACAAGAGCTGCCTCTGATCTCCTGGAGTCACTGGAAGAGCTGGCCCCCCTGCCTCCTTCCCAGGTGAGCCTCCTCTTGTAAGGTCTATATCCTGTCTGTGGCCAGCAGCTCTTCACTGCCCACAGGGATGCAAGGACATAAGACAACTTGTGTGAGACTACAAGAAAAGAAATCAAAGCAAGGCATGGTGGTGCACACCTTTAATTACAGAACTTGGGAAACAGAGGTGGGTAAACCTCTGAGTCCAAGGTCAACCTGGACCATATAGTAAATTCTAGACTAGCTTAGGCTATAGAGTAAAGCCTTGTCTCAAAAAAAAAAAAACAAGATAAGCTGGGGCTGGAGAATGGCTCAGCAGTTAAGAGCACTGATTGCTCTTCAGAGAATCCGGGTTCAGTTCCCAGTACCCACATGGTAGCTAACAATTGTCTATAACTCCAAGATCTAACACCCACACACAGACATACATGCAGTCAAAACACCAATAATTATTTTAAAAAAAGAAAAAGAAACAAGGTGAGGGGTTTGGGGATGTAGGGTAAGAGGAGGAACAGTTGGAGATGTAGCTCAGTTGGTACAATGCTTGCCCTAGAGTGCATGAAGACCTGGGTTTATCCCCAGTGCTACATAAAACAGGCATGATGTCCGTGATTCTAGCACTCCAGAGGAGAGGACAGGAGGACTAGGAATTGAAAATCAGCCTCAGCTATATATCAAGATCAAGGCCAGCCTAAGTTATGTGAAATCTTATCTCTGACAAAGAAGCAAAAAATATCAAATGGAAAAAAAGGAAGCATATTTAACAAGTGGTGCTGGCATAACTGGATATCAACATGTAGAAGAATGAAAATAGACCCATATCTATCACCATGCACAAAACTCAAGTCCAAATGGATCAAAGACCTCAACATAAAGCCAGTCATACTGAACCTTATAGAAGAGAAAGTGGGAAGTACTCTGGAACGCATTGACACAGGGAACCATTTCCTAAATAGAACCCCAGCAGCACAGACATTGAGAGAAACAATTAATAATTGGGACCTCCTGAAATTGAAAAGGTTCTGTAAAGCAAAGGACATGGTCAACAAGACAAAATGACAGCCTACAGAATGGGAAAAGATCTTCAGTAACCCCACATCAGAGAGAGGTCTGATCTTCAAAGTATACGGAGAACTCAAGAAATTGGACACCAAAAGAACACATAATCCAATTAAAAAAAATGGAGTACAGACCTAAACAGAGAACTCTCAACAGAGGAATCTAAAATGGCTGAAAGACACTTAAGGAAATGTTCAACATCCTTAGTCATCAGAGAAATGCAAATCAAAACAACTCTTGAGATTCCATCTTATACCTGTAAGAATGGCCAAGATCAAAAACACTGATGACAACTTATGCTGGAGAGGTAGTTGGGAAAAGGGAACACTCCTGCATTGCTGGTGGGAATGCAAGATGGTACAACCCCTTTGGATGTCAGTGTGGTGATTTATCAGAAAATTAGGGAACACTCTTCCTCAAGACCCAATAATATACCCAATATTGTGCCACAAGGACATGTGCTCAACTATGTTCATAGCAGCATTGTTTGTCATAGCCAGAACCTGGAAACAACCTAAATGCCCCTCGACCGAAGAATGGATAAGGAAAATGTGGTACATTTACCCAACGGAGTACTACACAATAGAAAAAAATAACAGCATCTTAAATGTTTTCAGGAAAATGAATGGAGCTAGAAAACATCATTTTGAGTGAGGTAACCCAGACACAGAAAGACAATTATCACATGTATTCACTCATAGGTGGTTTTTAAACATAAAGCAAAGAAAGCCAGCCTACAAACCACAATCCCAGAGAACTTAGACAACAATGAGAATACTAAGAGAGACTTACATAGATCTAATCTGCATGGGAAGTAGAAAGTAGAAAAAGACAAGGTCTCTTGAGTAAATTGGAAGCATGGGGACCTTGGGGGAGGGTTGAAGCGGGGAGGGAAGAGGCAGGAAGGGGAGCAGAGAAAAATGTAGAGCTCAATAAATATCAATTAAAAAAATGGTCAGCTGGGCAGTGGTGGCACACGCCTTTAATCCCAGCACTCGGATGGCAGAGGCAGGAGGATCTCTGTGAGTTCGAGGCCAGCCTGGTCTACAAGAGCTAGTTCTAGGACAGGCTCCAAAGCAAAAAAAAAAAAAAAAGTCAAAGAAAGAAATAAAAGTAATAATAAAAAGGAATCTTATCTCAAAAACCAAAATTCCAGTGGGGGCACAACTTAAAATAAGGAGTAGCTTATAAGGGCAAGGTGATACACACCTTTAGTCCTAGCTCTCAGGAAGCAGAGGCAGCCTGCTTTACACACTGAGTTCCAGGATAGCCAGGGCTACGTAGAAGAACTTGTCTCAAAAAAGAAAAAGAAAAAGGGCTGGAGAGATGGCTCAGAGGTGAAGAGCACTGACTGCTCTTCCAGAGGTCCTGAGTTCAGTTCCCAGTAACCACATGGTGGCTCACAGCCATCTATAATGAGATCTGGTGCCCTCTTCTGGCATGTAAGCATACATGGAAGAAATGTTGTATACATAATAAATAAATAAGAAAACAAATAAATAGTACGGGTTTAAGGGTTGGTCTGTAACTGAGTAATAGAGCACTTCCTAGGATGCAGGGGTTTAATCCTCAATACTGAAAGAAAAAAACGGGGGGGGGGGTATGTTGGGGCTGCTGTTCCTAAGACCCCATTCTTCCACGCTGCTGCTTTATTCTTGTGTCTCTTTACAGAACTCAGGTGGGAGGTTTGTCCCCCAGTTTGCCAAACCAAAGAAGACAACAAGAAGAAAAGCCAAGGCGTGGGAAAAGGTTCCAGAGAGCGGCACCGGAAGCCAGGTAAGAGCCTCCCTTCCCTTAGTCGGCTGCTCCTGCTGATTAACTGTGGTCTTCCTTGATGCTGCCCCTGACTTGGCAGTCACACTCCGGCTCCTGGTATGCACTGTGTGCTAAGCAGCACATCTGAGACCACTCTGTACCATGGCTCAGTTTACATGGAGATAGTCAAATTCAGAAAGGTAGTATATTTTTCCTGACAGCTTCCTCTGCTTCTTGGGGGCTTCTGTACAAGTCAGGAACATTTAAAAATGTGGGGGCTGGAGAGATGGCTCAGCAGTTAGAAGTACTAGCTGCTCTTCCAGAGACTCCAGAGTTGGAGTTGCAGGCAGTTGTGAGCCCCCTGAAATGGGTGCTGAGAATCCAAGTCAGGTCCTCTGCAAGGATACTATACATTCTTAAATGCTTGGCCATCTCTCCAGCCCTCAAGAGTCTTAGGATTGCCCTTGCCATCATGAATCCTGGGGTTGACAATGTTGCTGATGCCACATGCCCCTGGAGGAGAGTACACAGTGGCCTTTGCTGCAGCAGTGTTTGTAATAGTCCCCAACTGGAAACACGCTGGGTAACGGTCAGTGGGTGAACATTAGGGTTGGGGATGGCTCAGTGGTAGAGCACTTGAGTAGGCAGTACACAAATGTCAATAGATCGCACAGAACCCTGGGTCGTCCATCCTCAACACTGCATAAACTGTAGAAATGGGAGGATCAGAAGTTCAAGGCTATCCTGGGCTATCCTGATCTATGTACCCTTTTGAGATCAGATTGGGCTGCATGAGAACTAGTCTTGGGAGGGGTCGGGAATTTGGGGGGTTGGGATTGTAGAGTTAAGGCAAACAGGTGGTTGACAGGTAGGAAAGGCAGAGTGGATAGCATGTGGGAGAGGTGGAATGCAGCTATTTTTTTAATTAGTTTTGTTTTATTTCTTTTTGTTTTTTGAGACAAGGTTTCCTCTGTGTAGCTCTGCCTTCCTGGAACTTGCTCTGTAGACCAGGCTGGCCTAGAACTCACAGAAATCCACCTGCTTCTGCCTTCTGAGAGCTGGTATTAAAGGCATGTGCCACCACCACCTGGTTTAGAGTGTAGATATTTTTTTTAAGAACAAACAAATGAACCTGGGAAGTGGTGACACATGCCTTGAATCCCAGTACTTGGGAATTACCGAAAACAAAATAAGAAACTCCCAGTACTTGGGAGCCACAGACAGGTAGATCTTTGTGAGTTCCAGGACAGCCAGGGCTACAAAGAGAAACCCTGTCTCCAAAAAACAAACAAATGACAAAAAACAAAAACAAAAACAAAACAGCTATAGTTGGGCACATTGATGCATACTGGTAATTGCAGACCCAGGTGTCTGAGGCAGGAAAATTTCGAGTTCAAGGCCAGGCTTTACTACATCTTTCTTTCTTTCTTTCTTTTTTTTCTTCCTTTCTTTCTTTCTTTTTTTTTTTTTTTTTTTTGAGACAGGGTTTCTCTGTGAAACAGTCTGGCTGTTCTGGAACTCACTTTGTAGGCTAGGTTGGCCTTGAACTCACAGATATCTACCTGCCTCTGGCTCTCCAGCGCTGGGGTTAAAGGTGTGCACCACCACCACCTGGCTGTGTCTATCGTCAACTACAAAAAGTGCAGCTTATGGGCAGGCAAGATGGCTCAGCCTGTAACAGTGTTGGGAGATGGAAGCAAGTGTCTGAGTTTGCACCAGCTTGGTCTATGAAGCGAGCGCCAAGCCAGTCAGGCTGCACAGGGAGACTTAGTTTCAAAACCAGTATACGCAACAAGCGCAGCCTGAGTAGAAGGTCACTGTTGCCACAGCTGCTTAGCTTCCTCATCATGGTGGCACTTTCTGGAGGGAGAGATTCTTAGACAAGTGACATGGAGCCAAGATTGGCTCTTAAGCTTCTGATTCTCCTACCTCTGCCTAGCAAGTGCTGGATTACAGATGTGTGCCACACCGCTGGAAGGTAGGTCTTCCCCAAGCTCACATCACCCCATCATGACATTGTACTAGAGCAACTCAGGGTGTCAGCATTGGAAGACGTGAGTAAAAGGCACAGGGAACTTTCTGCAGCAGTTTTTACAACATGATTGCAGTGACCTCACAGGAGAAAAACACCTACTTCACCATCATCATCATTGAGCTCTCGAGACAGAATCTCACTATGTGGTCCAGGACAGCCTCAGACTTTGAACCCCTCCTCAGTCTCTCAATGTGATGATGTACCGTGTGCCACCAAGTCCAGCCCAACCCCAGCTTCTTTGTAATGGCGTTTTTATTACCTGTGTGCATATGTATGTATAGGAGTGTGGGTGTTCGTCTGCCACGTGTGAATGTGAGGGTAAGAAGTCAACTTTGTGAAGTCTGTTTTCTCCGCCATGCCGTGACAGAAAGTGCCACTCTACCCACCGGGCCTTCTCGCTAGCTCTGGTGTATCTTATTTAAGTTGATATGAGGCTGGTGTGATGGATCAGCAGGCCAGGTCACTTGTCACCAAATGTGACAACCTTAGGGCCCTCGTAGAGAGCAGAGTGAACCGGCTTCCACAAGTCGTCCTCTGGTCTCATTTGTACATTGTGGCAAGTGTGTGCATACACACATATAATGTAATAAGCTGATGTGTCTGGAAGCAGAGCCTTTAAACCCTTCATTAATTCTCTGGGGTGAGGGTAGAACTCAGAGCCTTGTGTAACTAGGCAAGTGCTTGCTGTACCTAGTGGTGGGTCCAACCATCTGATCCTGAGGACAGGGCTAGTATCAACTAGAGAATTCTTCAGAGTGCTTGATTATCTGAGGCGGGGACTGAGTCTTCTTATTTCCACAGGAAACACGGCCAGAACTGGGTACCCTCCAGGCAGGAAGCCAGCCAAAGGAGGAGTCCCTGAGGTTCCCTCTCCACGATGCCCAGAGGTCAGAAGACCAGACATGGGCAGATGGTGCCTGTCCAGAGGAGAGGACCATCTCACCAGATGCTGGAAGCCTAGGGAACAATGACTTTGAGATGCAGAGGGCCAGGGTTCAAGACAGTACTAGCCAGGAAAGGCACCTGTCAGATGGTGATGCCAAAGGGAGAGAGGCAGATGGCAGAGCCCCACAGGAAGGAGGTGCCCAAGGAGGGGAACCCCAGGAAGAAGGCATCCTCTACATTTCAGCACCAGCTCCTGCCTCAGACCCCATTGTACCTGTCCCCACGCACATACTCAGCAGCACAGAAGCAGCACCAAGCTGCAGCAGCCCAGCAGATGCCTCTCTTACGGACAATGTCATAACAGCTGTGAGCTTAGATCCCTCTGTGCTGCAACAGAGGGCTCCAGAGGTGGCTGGGCTGCCAGGCTCTCCAGATGGACAGACCCCTGGTGGAGACTGCACTGGGACTCTGCTGGGCTACACACCTCTTGCTGAGGAGACCACAGCAGGCAGAGAGGAGGTCAGGCTGGAAGAGGGGTCCCCTGGTGACATCCTGGCAAGCCTCACTGAGACTGCAGTTCTCGAGAAAGAAGAGCCCATGGTGGATGCTGGAGATCCAGGCCATATAGAACAGGAAATGGGTCCCGCTGTCAAGACCAAGGACCCTGACTCTGATGGACAGTTGCCAGGAGGGATAGGAATGCTGCCTTTACAGGCCCAGCCCATGAACCAAAAGTTAGTGGAGTCAAGCAGCCTAAACTGTCATCGAGACTTTGAGGGCCTCAGCTTGTCCCCTCATACCTCCTCTCAGCTAGAGCATAGCTATGCAGCTAGTGACCCTCCCCAGAGGAAGGCCTGTCATAGCAGTCCAGGAATTCCCATAGACCTGGCAGGACAGCAGCCATCAGTTCCCAGTTCTAGAGATCAGGCTGCATGGCAGGAGTCCTCAGCAATGGAACTAGACTTCCTGCCCGACAGCCAGATACAAGATGCCCTGGATGCCCCCAATGTGGAGGCCCTACCTGAGCAGGTAAGAGCCTTCCTGTGCTCAACACACAAACACACCCTATACCCTGGTCAGTGAGGTTCAAAGGCAAGATGGGGCTTATGGCCGGGCGGTGGTGGCGCACGCCTTTAATCCCAGCACTTGGGAGGCAGAGGCAGGCGGATCTCTGTGAGTTCGAGACCAGCCTGGTCTACAAGAGCTAGTTCCAGGACAGGCTCCAAAGCCACAGAGAAACCCTGTCTCAAAAAAACCAAAAAAAAAAAAAAAAAGATGGGGCTTATGTGTCTGACACTTCATTTATGCAGCATAGGCATATGGAGGTGGAGGACACACAGCAGCCTTGAGCACGGTGGAGTCAGGTTTTCCTGAGAGGCATACCTGCTGGCTATCCGTGTGGGCCTGACTTATGTGACTGGGACCTCCCTGCTGTAAATAGAGCCCTCCGCTGTGCTACCCATGCCCAGCATCTGCTCCTGGCTGGCAAGGGGACGTGGGAAACCATTACGAGTCACACTCCTGAACTGGACAGAGCCCTCGCTCCCTTGAGATTGCTGGGAATCTTGGGAATCTTGACAAGATTTTCCTGCAGACACGTGAGAAATCGTGCTTTGTATTATTGTTCCTAAGGGTCTTGTCCACTCACAGCTGCTCAGAAACAGCCTAACGTGCCTCTGAGCCAAGGCCAGCCATTCAAGGTCATTTGGGGGAAAAAACAGCCCTGCTCTCTGGACCTGACAAAGAGTTGTTTGCCACACCCTGAGACTAGGCAGGGTGTGGTACAGAGGCTGAGGGAGGCCAGGCACCTGCTGGAGTGGAGAAGCCTGTGATGTGTGTGGTCTGCTGGAGTCTAAAGCTGCTCTGTCTTGGAACAGAGCTTGGTGATGTCCAGTAGACTATGCGAGTATCCTCCCAAAGAGCCACACCTCCTATTGAGATATTTAGCTAGTCCATGTTGACACTTTGAGAGAAACTTTTCATAAGACATAATCCCACAATCCAAGCAAAGAACTGTATCTAGTGCTCAATGCAAGAAACAGGCAGCCATGCTTCAAGGCTGAGTTCCATCCTAGTACCAAAGGGATGGAGAGAAAGCCTGCCCTCCATCCTTGTTGGGGAACTTGTTGGGCTATACTTCTCAGGACACTGGGCCTGTGGTGTACACCAACGTGACTTGTCTTAGTACTGTGAGAAGCCAGGGTTCCATCCCACTTCTGTAAAGAAAATCTATCAGGACCAAAGGAATCTGGCATTCAGCTTGCATCAGACAACAGACAGCGCCAGCCTGGGACACTGGGTATTTCTGAACAAGTCAGGGTGACCCAGGCACTGAGCATGCTCCCACTAGAAGGCCATCAGCAGCCCAGCTCAGCTGGAGGGCAGAGGCTCTATCTCCCAACATAGGGACACCTAGGACCAGGAAAGGGCCTCCTGCTGGCCTCGCAGCCATTTCCACAGAGGGCATGACTGTAGGTCACTCTGCAGTGACAGTCTCAGCCTTGCACAGTGCTCTCCTACCAGAGATGTGGTGGCTTTTCCTCACAGCTCCAGTGTTGGTCTGAAGCTGGCAAGGTGGCATGGCTGAATGGCATGTGTGGGGCCTTGAGCTCCATCCCTAATACTTCAGGAAAACAGATCGTTTCATCCCTCCTTGGGCTCCATCCCTAATACTTCAGGAAAACAGATCTTTTCATCCCTCCTAGGGTTTGGGCATCAGCTGGACATATTTGGATGAGGCTTTCAGGGCTTCAAGTACCATAGCCCTTTTTTTCAAAGGCAACACCCCCACAGGCATGCTAGAAGTGTGGCCCCTTTTAGAGGGAAACTTCCCCACAGTTGAGCAGTGCAGTAGAATGGGCAAATGTGAACATCCAATTTCATTTCATTTTAGATGGTTTGGCAGGTTGCCCTGGCTGGGCTCAAATGACCTTCCCAGGTCTATAACCCCAGTCCAGCACTGTCCTCTGATGAATTCCCATGCCAGCCTGTTCCAGACTTTTCCATATAGGACTCTCATGCTTGAGGCAGGTAACAACACCTCCTTTCTGTTGTTGCCACTTGGGTTCCAAGACTGTGTCTCTGCAGGCCATGTTGACCTTAGACCTCCAGAGTTACATGTGCCCAGCTCCAGGGTCTTTTTTTTTTTTTTGAAAGGAGGCAGAATCTCAGTCTCACAGTAACCACATTCGCACAGGGTAGCCTGGAACCCAGGAGGCTGGCCCCAAACTCACAAGCACCAATCCTGCCCTCACCCCTAAGTTTCTAGGATTACAAGTGTGTACCACCATGCCTGGCCATGGTTTTTGTTTTTTTCAAGACAATTCTCACTATGTAGCTGTGGCTGTCCTGGAACTCGCTTTGTAGAGCAGGCTGGCATTGAATTCACAAAGATCTGCTCGCCTCTGCCCCCCCCCCCCCAGTACAGGGGTTAAAGATGTGTGCCACTACACTCAGCTTTGCTCCAGGATCTCTGAGATACCTTGGGACATGTCCACAGGGACTGGGGTAACACTCATCAGTGTATCACGAGATGTATGGCAGCCTGTTGCAGGAACAAGGAAGGAGGGCAGAGCTGTCTGGAGCTCCTCCTGGGCATTGCACTTCCTTAGGAGCTCAGCTAAAGGGAAGTCTTAGGTCTTCCTTTGCCAGCTTGGGTGATTCACACACTGTCCCTGCTCTTTCCAGGATTCTCCTGCAGGGAATGTGCCAGGGCTTGGCTGGCCTGTCTCTAGCCCAGATGCCATCGGAGGATCCCCAAAGGTAGTGACCAAAGCTCATCCCAGGTAGGCTTCCCAGTCTTTAATCCAGAGTGACAGCTGGACCTGCTATCTATCCTCACTCCCCCTCCTTCCCTCCCTCCCTCCCCCCTGTTTTTTGAGACAGGGTTTCTCTGTGTAGCCCTGGTTGTCCCAGAACTCACTTTGTAGATCAGGCTGGCTTCGAACTCACTGAGATGCACCTGCCTCTGCCTCCCACCCAGCTTAAGCCTGTCACTCAACCACCATGTACTATATATCCTGGGAACTCAGGTGGCCCATGGTCCACACTCAAAGAAGTGCCTGTCCTTAGGAGCTGAGTCCCCTGGGGCAGTCCCTCCAGCACCTTAGACTGTTCCAGCCTCTTTGTCCATGGGTGGTCCTGAGCTCCATAAACTGGTGTCTAGTCAGGGCTAGGAACTGTGAGTAGAAACAAGTCTGAGGGTGCCCAGCTCTGGCTCTGGGCAGGTACCCTAGGGACTACCCCACCCTTTCTCCTCACTGCCCTGTCTGGCCCTCACAGGCCTTCCCTCTGATTACCTTGCATTTGAACCTGACCATGTCTCTGCAGAGGCTTATCAATGATTTACTGCCAAGGTTCTGTTTCCATCAGGCAATCACAAAAGAGGGCTAGAATGGCACCCTGATCTCCTTGGCCCCTTTCCCTCCTCCAGCCTTCTGCCTGCCACTTGTCAACAGTCCCTCCCCTACGTTTCTCACTCTCCTTCAGTGTGCCAGAAGCAGGTTGTTACTGCGAAATATCCCAGTCAGTGCTGCTCCAGTGTGGATCCTGGGTCCAGTGGGTGGCCTGGGCTGAATGAAACTCTAGCCAGCTAAGGGCCCAACAGGCAGCTACCAGCAGGTGCCTGGAGCCTGTATGGCAGAACCAGGACTCGTGAGTATAGGGATTCAGAGGGAGACAGTTGTTAGCCTGAGCTGACAGGGGTCCTTAGTCTGCCTGTACATATATATAGGTTGCACATCCCTATGGGAAATGTGGCATGTCCCTTCCAGATTATCTTGAGTGCTAGGGATTATGGGGAGCAAATGGGGTAGCTCATCTGGGTAGTGGTGGCGCACGCCTTTAATCCCAGCACTTGGGAGGCAGAAGCAGGCAGCAGGCGGGTCTCTGTGAATTCAAGGCCAGCCTGGTCTACAGAGCAAGTTTCAGGACAGTCTCCAAAGCAACAGAAACCCTGTCACGAAAAACCAAAGTGTATGTGTGTGGGGGGGGCTAAGGAGTTAAAATCTAATGATCAAGTTAACTGGGAAAGAATATTCCAGAATCCTCAGAGGCACTGGGAGAATAGCCAGGTGGTGCCCATTGGTGAGGAAGGCCATGGCAGCAGCCCAAGCATGGCAGTATGTGGTGGCAGGGTTGGAGGGAGGATGTTCTTGGTGCAGGGAGGGGCAGTTGGAAATGGGTCGGCCATTATAAGCCCCTCAAACCCAGTGAATGGCTGACTCCGGAGCACCTGGGCCATTCCCTTCTTCCTCCTCCCAACAGACCGGCTGCGGGAACCTGGGCCCAAGAGGCCTGCAGGATGCAAGATGCCACAGACACAGTGCGTGGCCTCGTGGTGGAGCTCTCCAGTCTCAAGTAAGGGCAGCTCAAGTCACCAGAGAGGATAGGGAACAAAGCAGAAACTGAGGCAGGACTACCGGGGAGGGGGGGAATGGATATCTGGTAGTCCTGCCACATTCCACCACATTTGTGTGGTAGAATTCTTACTGTCACCTCTGACCTGCAGGGCTCAGGCTTTTACATTCAAAGGGCAGGATGTGCCTGCACCTGTGAGGAGCCACCTGGCAGGTGTGGTTGGGTCGGCCCTGTGCAGCGGGAGCCCCAGCTGGTACTCCTCATTTCCCTTTCTTCTACAGCCGGCTGATTATGAGTACCCACCGGGAACTGGAGGCCTTCAAGCGCAGGAAAGCCAAGCTTCTGCCTTACCTGACAAAGGGGTTGGGGAGCCTTGCTAGAGGGGATCAGGGCTGGAGGGACCTGTAGGCTGTTCCAGCCTGGACCCCCCAAGCCCTCTAGGCCTTTGGGGGTCAGTTTACCTGGGCTCCGTATGCCAGAGGCTGAGACTGAGCTTCAGGACGTCCTCTGACAGCAGGCCCTACCACAGGTGCTCATCCAGCTTCCAGAGCCTCCTGAGATGAGATGCAGTTGCTTTTCCGTTTGTTTCGGGAGGCGAGAGGTGCTCTTTGTTCTTTTCCCTGTTTTGTCCATGTTACTTTTGGGAAAGCGGTGAATAAACGGTGCAGTCATAGCCCGTGAGTCCCAGCTGTGTGGTGGAGACGTTCCCAGCTCGTATGTTCTGCCCACAGACCACTCTACCGTCTCCTCCACCTGCAGAAGGCTAGGTGTAGGGCTAGCCAGAACACAGGTCAGGGGCTCCCCACAGCTCAGTGTCCCAGGTTTCCAGGAGAATGGCTCTGTACACACTGGTCACATCCAGACACAGGTGGAGGGCACAAAGACAAGGTCCCAGGCAGGGTGAGACCCCAGCCTACTGCTTAGGAACGAGCTCTGATCATCTGCCTTCCCTCACCCTGCCTCTGCACATGACAGTGTCTGGCTGCGTCGGGGGCAGTCATCCTGTTTGCTGAAGTACATGCCTAGGAGGCTCAGGCCTCCCCACTGAGCCTCTTCCTAGGGAACCCTATGAGACAGGCAGGGTATGACTAACCCCAAACAGTCCCTCCCGGCTCTGGGCTCAGACTCTGGATGCTGAGTTATGCAAGGAGCTGCTGCTGTCCCAATGCCATTCACAGACCCGAGGCTACTAAGAAGCCCTTCTCCAGTCACCTTCCTCTTCCCTGGCTCCCAGACCACCCCAGACCAGGAACAAGGAGGGTCCCGGGAAATCTAATTCCTGTTCTGACCTCAGCCCCAGAAGAACAGGGACTGAGAGTGAAGCCTCAGGCCAGTTAGATGAATGCAGGCAGAGCTCTTCCCAGCACCCCGCAGGACATCTCGCAGTCAAGCCCGTAGCTGCACTGTACCAGCCTGTTTCCCTTGAGCCCTGTGTGCCTTCAGTGCAAGGGGCCCCTATTTTGCATATCAGTATGCAGTGGGTAGCTGGGAGTTTACACACCTCACAGCTGCCCTAATGGTGCCTGCTCCTGATTCAGCTCCCCAAGGTGACCCCAAGATTTAAAGAGCAGCTTGTTAGGTGATAGGGAGTGATGATGTGGTCTGTAGAGTAGAGGGGTCCCTGCCAGCCAGATTCACACCAACTTGTCCCCAGACCGGCTCCACTCTTCACCATTTATTGGGTGCTGTTGCAACAGCGCAAGCAGAACTGGGGGGCGGGGAGGGAGGCTGGCGATCTCCAACAAGACTGGCCAGCCTCAGTGCTAAGCAAGGTCCAGTCTCCAGCACGCCTTGGCAAGGGTACCCCATCACCCTCCACACTCCAAGCTCCTAGGCCGTAGTGGAGGGACTTCAGGCCGAGGGTGAAGGTCCAGAGGGCTTC
Source organism: Microtus pennsylvanicus (assembly GCF_037038515.1). Lineage (NCBI taxonomy): Eukaryota > Metazoa > Chordata > Mammalia > Rodentia > Cricetidae > Microtus > Microtus pennsylvanicus. The sequence continues at coordinate 85,436,712 of NC_134584.1, forward strand.
CTGCCACTTTTGGAACCTGGAGGTTGAATGCAGAGGAGAGAAATGTGAAATGAGTGGCTCAGGTAGGTGGGCAGGGTACTCATGGTGGCACTTAGGGCTGCCCGGCTGCTGCGCCACCTGGTGGCCACACCTGGGATTGTCATCCTGGGACCCAGAGCAAAGCACAGAAATGCCACTCAAGTGGTATCTCAGCCAGGCTGCATGGAACCTTGCATTTCTTACACTCTGAATGCAATTCTCAGCTTGCTGTGGCAGCATGCTAGTGAGGGCACCCTCCAGTACCAGGAAGGTATTCCTGTCCCTTCAGAGTTCTGAAACCATCATCTTCATATAACTCCTCATCGTGAGCTTCTTAGGGCTGAGTCCCTTCAAGATCCCACTGGGAGGGATAGGGCTGTGGAGCCACATGCAGAAGGCCCTGGGTTCCATCTCCACATCAGACCAGTAACATAAAACTCTTAACAGGCAGGCATGGGTTCATGTCTATTCCAGCACAGGGAGGCTGAGACATATTCAAGTCCATCCTGAGCTACAGAGAGAGACTGTCTCAACAACAACAACAAAAACTTCACAGAATGGGATTCTCACCTGCAGATAACCGGCCTCTAACCAGAGTTCCACTGCAAGGTTAAGGGAGACACCCCAGTCCACTGCCACCCTCCCGGAGCTCCCAGACTACCCAGGGAGACAAGCACACAGCCAACAACCAAACCATGGTGAAGCAGCCAGCAGAATACCTGAGTGTTCCCACCCACAAACTTTCAGTTTCCCCCAGAGGCCTCAGAGGAAATGAGGCCCGCAGAGCCATTAGACATGCAAGCACCTGCTATCCCAGCACACCACAGGACAGCCTGAGCTACAAAGTGCTGTCTCAGAAAGAAAGAGCTAGCTTACCAAAACCCAGCACCTTTGCAGAGGCCCCCATCTGGTTCCCAGCACCCATGTGGTCAGTCACTCACCACCAGCTGCCACTCAGGTTCCAGGGCTTCACATACCTCTCCAGGACTGCTCACAGGTGGTACACTAACATACATGCAGGCAAGACATCCATACTCACGAAATAAAATTATCTGCATCTCAGCTGGGTGGTAGTGGCGCACGCTTTTAATCCCAGCACTCAGAGGCAGAGACAAGCAGATCTCTGTGAGTTGGAGCCCACCTGGTCTACAGAGTGTACAGAGTGAGTTCCAAGACAGCCAGGGCTACATAGAGAAATCCTGTCTTGAAAAAAAGAAAGGAAAGAGAGGGAGGGAAGAAAAAGTAAGGAAAGAAAAGAAACGCCAGGACATCATGCACGGGGTGCCGCACTATATATAGCTAGACCCTTGCCTCTGAAATCCTGGCCCTAGGGTCCATTAGCATGCAAACCATTAAAACTAAACAGGGCCATGGAGAGCTAGTTTTGTAGTTAAGAGTGTTGGCTGCTCTTCCAGAGGACTGGGATTAAATTCCTAGAACCCACATGGTGGCTTCTAACCATCTATAACCAATTCCAGGGGATCCCACAACCTCTTCCGAAGCCCACGGGCAGTGAAACCACGCACACACCTCAATCTTTCAAAACCTTTTAGTTTCAGGTGCTAAGGCCTGGCCTTGGAGGGTGCTGTTCTGCATTTGTTGGGGAGATGGGGAGGCCCCACACTGTAACAGCACAGATCCACCAAGCAAGTTCCTGAGGGGTCCAACTGCAGCCTCTCCATCCTGTCCCCCCATTCCCACCCTGCTGGCTTGGAGCAGAGTCTCCAGGTCCATGACAACCATGGGGCTCTGGACCCCTTCTGAGAAGCCTCCTTGCTGTGTTTGTGGTGTGGAGGTCAGAGGACACTTGAAGGAAATCAGTTTTCTCCTATCACATGGATCCCAGACATCAAACTTGGGGCTTCAGCATTACAGGCAACCTTTACCCAGGAGTCTTCGTGCTGAAACGGCACCCCAACCTTTTTATGTTTCTGAATGCGGAGCAAATTCGGGGTCTCTTAAACACTATGCATGAGCCCTAACTCCCTTAAGTGCCACCTCAAAGATCCAACTATTTCTAACCACCCCACAGCACACACTCAGTCACACTTTATGATAAGTTTCCAAGAAGCTCAGGCTACACTTCCCACCTCCTACACCAGAAATGAAGGAATTAAGACTTCTACAAGTCACCTTCTCCAGGAAGTCCTTCTGAGTGGGACCCCTTCTTCTGCTCCCTGTTCAGCACTGCCTTAAATGCCACTCTCCTGTCTACCTCGTTCACAGCGCCCAGGGCAGAACAGGCATGAAAGTGTTATTTGGCAAATGAACAAATGATTTCTGGGTTCAGAAAGGGTTTAGCAGTTTCCCCCAATCTTCACAACTCCTGATCCCCAAGTAGAAATCAGAGCTCACCACCACACCCTAGAACATCTGCCTCGTTCAGAGGGAGAATGACTTCTGTTTTCTTTTTCCAGACAGGGTTTCTCTGCATAGCTTTGCTCTGTAGACCAGGCTGGCCTCGAACTCACAGGGACCCATCTGCCTCTGCCTCCCCAGTGCTGGGATTAAAGGTGTGTGTTGCCACCACCACCTAGCAGGAGAGTGACTTGTGAAAGACCACACAACAACATGCACCCCACACTCCTGAGCTTGCTCCACCACACAGCAACATACACCCTACATTCCAGAACCATGTTGCACCCCACACTTCTGAGCCATGCTCAATGCCATACAGCAACATACACCCCACATTCCAGAGCCATGCTCCACACCACACAACATGCACCCCACGCTCCTGACCATGCTCTATGCCACACTTGCAGAATGCTTTCAGTTCTACACAACTGGCTGCTTAGCTTCCAAGATACTGGCACCACACATACTTAAACACCCCAAAGAGCTGAGAGCCTAGAATGGGTCCCTTCTCCACCCAGTCCCTACACCACCTGCATAGACACCTGCTGCTGTTTCTCCTCCAGGGCGGTGGCCAGCATCCTGTGACTTTGCCTTGTCAGGCCGGGTCAGCTTTTTGCCTGCAGAATTCCGAGTGGTGTAGCAGTAGACAGAAGTGTAGCCCTGGCCGGTGAGTGGGCAGAAGCGTCGAGTGTGGGCATGCTCCTGAGTGGCCCCACACTGGGGACACACATAATCCCTCAAGATGGGACACAGCACCCGGCCGGCCTCATCCTTCAGGACGTGGGATTGGTAGATGGCACGGGACTCGCCATTATGCTTGCAGAAGGAGCACAGGCGTTCAGGAGCTGCTGAGGATTCCTTGCTGGCCTTCTGGCTTTCTGGGCTTGGCTTCGGCTCTGGCTTGGGCTCTAGCCTGACATCAGGCTCTTCTTCTTCATGCAGAGCCCCAACCAGGCTTGCTAGGCCCAGATAATCTGTCCACACATTGAAAGTCCCCATGGCTGGGCAGAAGAGCAGATTGAGGGAAATCGCTGCCTGGCTCCCGCTTCTTCAGTCCCTGAAACTCAGGCCTCTCTGGCTGCTTTTCTACCTTGAGGGGATGTGAGTGGGTGGAGCGGGCAGGCTCTGGGGGGGTCCCTCATTGTCACTGGGGGCTTCTTACATACCTGCCCAGGGGGTATATGGTGTTTGTGTGGGCTGGAGGTAAACCAGGAGCCACTGAACCCCCAAGGCTTCCCCTCTCTGTGGGAGGTGGCCAGCTAGGTGAAGAGCTGGGGGCTGGCTAAGAACTCTGCCCCAGGGCGAAACACACTGACAGTGGTTTACTAATTTTTTTCCTCTTCCTTCCCCAGGGGTGGAGAGGGGACCAGGTGGCCTTGGAGTTAGCAATCCTAGAATTTAGGAAGGGGGCTGTGCATGGAGGGGGTGGGGCAAGGACGGTTCCAGGGCTCTGGCTTCACTAAGAAACTTTTATGCCCACTTCAGTGGCTGGGAACTTAGTCATGAAGTGTGAACGACAAACAGAAACAGAAGGAGGACATGACTGCCCCTGCGAAGTGGAGAAGGTTGACTGTAGATAAAACGGACAAAACAGGCAAAGGCAGAGACATCTGGAGAGTTCAAAATGGACATGACCAGCAGATTGAGCCAGGTCATGTGAGGAGAGGGGAAGGGGAACCTGGAATGGTGGTGGAGGGGGTAAAAAAAAACAGCATGTAACCAAAATGGCTGGGTTATGTAGGAACCAGAAAAGCTGGGGGAAGGGTGGCCCAGCAGAGTCCCTTAACTAGAGAAGTTCAGGGTAGGTGACAGGGTATGCCAGCCAGGAGGACCTGTAACAGGCAGGGACTACAGAGGGTCACTGGGAAAACCTGGCAGCCGGAGTCAGCTCTGATATGTTAACAAGCACCTCAGCTGTCTGTCCTGTTACAAAGTGGAGACTTCCTCCTTGAGTTAGCTCAAAGGTCTGGGAGCAACGAAGAAAGGGAAAGAGCCCTCAAGCACAGGAGGGCAGGCCGTACCCCAGCGCATGCCAGCCCTCTGACCCCCAACACTGCTTGCAATGAGAGGAGGCCTCAGCCTGAGCCCCGAAAAGTGAAATGTGTTTGATCCACCCGCCTACCCATCTGTCTGTCACATGCCCCTCTACCAATCCACCCATTCCAGAAGTCTCACTGAGCAAACATCCACCCTTCCAGGAATGGTTTCTGCCGACTGAGTCCCCACTTTATTTCCCAATTTCAATCTGTCCATCAAGATCCCAGATACCAGTCCATCTCCTCAAGGGGAGCAAGTGACAGGCTAAAGAATTTGGGGATACCTAAGGGGTCCTGTCCTCCTCCTCATCCCTGGGACTGTTGTATGGCCCAGCCACAGTGACATTCATCCCCCGGTGGGTCTGGCCTCCTCCTCACAACCCACCGACAACAATGAATGTTGATTGTGACCTTTACTGTGGCCTGAGAGGGGATGCCAGGCTGCCTGGGGCATCTCCCAGATCTAGAAGGGTCAGGATGGTGATGGGGTAGACGGCAGTTCCAGGCCTCGGGGTCCACTCAACGGTCGATGGTTTGTCTGAGCTGCCCAAACTCACCGACAGGTTGAATGTTCCCCCAAACCCTTGGCAAATTTCTTGGAGAAGTGGAGTGGGCAGAGGCCCAGAGAGGTGATGGAGAAGCCAGCGTCCCCTGGACTCTCATGGAACCAGCCCTCAGTTATTCAGCATCCACTGTCTTTTTGGAGACTCAGGAGAAGCAGCACAAATATAAATCATAACGTTAAAAACGTGGTCCCTGCAACAGAGGCGACAATGTCTCAGTTCATGTACTTTATTCAAGGGATGCACCCAAAATAGTGCCCCTGACATCTCAACACTGAGGCTTAGAAGTGCTGCAGCTCCTGGCCAGCCCCGGCTAAAGAGTGAGATAAAAAGCCTTCCAAAGCGGTCCTGAGGTGCAGATTCCCCATCTAATTCGTGGGGAGCGGGGCTGAGGCCAAAAGAGCACTGAGGGAGATTCCTAGCCACCCTGGAAGTCTGCGGGCCACCAGTTCTGGTCTGAGAGGCGAGTGAGCTGTAAACAAGTTCCTTTGAAACAATGTAACTGCTCCTCCACGGGCAAGCTTGATTGTGAGATAAATAAAGCAGCAGTACAATGTAGACCTTTCTACTTTCCCATGGTCCCTAAACTTGTTTCCTCTTGAGCCCACCTCCCGCCCTGCCCTTCGCAGCCCCAGCAGTGGGCTCAGAAAGGAAGGCAGCACTGCCCTCTACCCCTCTCCCCCACGTCCTCCCCACGCCCCCACATACACTCTGGGTCTGAAGGCTTCTAAATGGTCTGAGGACAGGACAAGATTCCTTAGGCCTCTGGCTGGGGGGTGAAGCATCTGTCCACGTGGGCAAAGACCCTGGGCCGCATCCCTGGCACTGCTAACCTGAGGTCCTGACACTTGAATGAGGGGTGTGGTTACCCTCAGGGATCTCCTGAGGTCACCAGTTTATGTAGCCCCAGACCACAACCAGACTTGCCCTCAATTCAGGCCTCTGCCAGCGTCCCTAGGACCCTCCTGCAAGCCGGTCCTTTGAGATCTGCCTCCAAACTCAACCACCTGAGGGGTTAGGGCCCACTGTCTATCACCTTAGTGCGCTTCCAGAGCACCCCCAGAAATCCTTTAGAAGCTCAGTTCCTTCTAAGGTTCACCCCAACCCGCAGACCCAAACCAGACCCCCGAAACCAGCGAGGCTCAGGAAGCACTCCCACCTGGTAGTGCCCTGACGCTACTTCCTCAGCCCAGTTCCAGGAGTGGTCACATTCCCACCCCGGAGGCCCGTGTACCTGGCCAGCAGCCCCCCTTTGAGGCCAGGAGCTAGGGGCAAGCCCTGCGTGGGAAAGACGGATCTCCTGCCTTGGATGCTCTCCGCTCTGAGGAGGTACGAGCCTAGATCCATCAGAGGAAGGTGAGCCGCAATCAGTGACTTTGTACCGGTCGCTACTATACCCCTGGGGAAGGGAACGCCGCGAGTTCAGAACATTTTTTAGGGGGCTTCAGAAAGCTAAAATGGATGTGCAGGCGGCACACAAGACACTCTGAGCAATTCAGGTCATCTCGCAGATACCCCTCTTTTATTTCTGTAAGTGCATTCTGCTTACTTGCCCTTCGGAACTCTTGATTTTATCCTTACACAACGGGAGGCGTCTGCTGTGGGAATTCCCAGCAGGACAGCGTGCCTGTGGGAGTCTGGCCTGGGGGAGGGGGCGGAGTCGACAGGCCCCGCCCCCTCCTGTCTCTTTGTCTGCAGGCGTGGTGCAGGCTTCCCGCCCTGTGTCTGTCTGCGCTTGCTTGCCCTTTGTCAGCGGGGGTCGCCTGTCTGGGTCTGACTGTTCCCTTCCTGCGACTGTGTGTCGGTCCCTTCTCTTCCCGGTGCGGTCCGTGAGGTTGTTGGCAGCCATGCCCCCTGGTGTGTGGGGCTCACAGCCCTGCCCTGAGTTCCTGGGCTGGGGGCTGAGCGCATACTTCCGGCCACGTGTCTGCGGGTCTAGGGTGCTTGGGCGGGAGGTTTGACTTTGAAGTCCCTTAGGGTGGGGGTGGGAAACTGTCTCCTCCCATTCTCAACCCCAGGTCCTGGTGCCCTGGGCACCGCAGCGAGAGGGTCTGTCTGGGAGTAACCTAGGTGGGCCCTGCCCCACCCTGTCCCTGTCCCTGTCCCTGCCCCTGCATCACTCTGGGCAGCTAGAACGCTGGGCAGCTGGCTCATGTCCTAGAGGTCAGGTTGAGGTGAAATGCCAGTGCCAGCCAGATGGGGCTAGCTCTACCATCAAGGGGCAGGATTAGTGAAAGGTCAGCTATCTGCTGTATAGTGAGTGCTCTTGGGGTCTGCAGTGTTCAGTGTGCAATGCCTGTAAGTCATGGGGCAAAAGGGAAGAGCAGGTAGGACCTGGAAAACAGAGGGCTCATTATTGGGGTACAGTGACAAGACACATGGGGATCTTTATGGGGTCACCTGGCCCAGGCTGGCTACACCTCTAAAGGGCTTCTCAGGTACCCACCCTTCCCACCCAAGCTTCTCCAGGGTCTTTTGAATGGAGGCACTCAGACAGGAGCTCCTGTGTCTTATCCAGCTTATGGACAGTGGATTTGCCAAAAGCCCAAAATTCCAGACTGGCTGGATGGGAAGCTAGGACTGTGGGTGAGAGGGGCCTGGCTTCTCCTGGGTTGGGAGCTATGATGAGGGCTCGTTGGAGCTCTAGACACTTGTGAAGTTCAAGGTGCAGGGTGGGCTCGGGCCTGCAACAAGGTGGCTGTCCTTACAAACTCACACCTGTTAATGGGTTCCTGGGGAGTTTTCTGCTCTAAGCTTCTCTGGGCTAATGGAGCTCAGTGGGAGGTGGGGTGAGTCTGTGTGCGCGCCATAGTGGGTGGTGCTACGAGTGTGTGGGTGTCAATGTATGTACATCCCTCCTGTGGGTTTGTTTGTGTGTAGATGCCAGCATTATTGTAGGTGGGTGTGTCAAGCTCCAGTTTAATTGCAGGTCGCTGTGTGAGCAGGTGTATGTGGGCGGCTGGGCTTTGCTAGAGTAACTGGGTGACTCTAGCCTGTCAGCGATGGCATCCCTCAGGCCCAGCCCCACTAAAGGCAGGGAATTCACTGAGTCATAGGTGTGTCCCTAGAGTCGGTTGCTGCCTGGCACACAGTAGCTAGCTGCTCAGCAAGTGGTATGGACCTGTCTATCACCTCTGTGCTTATAGATAAAAGCCTGAGATCATCTAGTGAGAAACCAGCAAAAAAGAGAAAGGGCTGGGTGTGGTGCTGAACACCTGTATCCCGCACTCGGGAGGTAGAGGCAGCAGATCTCTGTGAGTTTGAGGCCAGCCTGGCCTCTCTACAGTGAGTTCCAGCTCAGACAGGTTCCGCATAGTGTGACCCTGTCTCAGTAACGACAGCAAATTTTTTTTTCTTCAGTTTTTTGAGACAAGGTTTCTGTGTTTAACAAGCAACACAGGCTGTCCGGAACTTGATCTGTAGACAAGGCTGACCTCAAACTCACGAGATCCGCCTGCCTCTGCCTTCCGAGCGCCGGGATTAAAGGTGTGCGCCACCACTACCAGTCTTAACAACAAAATATTAAACTGTTGAATATCTGTGGCTCCACCCGTGCGTCCTTTCCCTGTGGGTCTCTCCGTATGCACGTAACCAGCAATGTCTTCATGTGTGTCATGAAAGCATTAGGGTAGGAGACTCTGGGTCTAAGTTCCATGGGTGGTTTTTGTTTTGACATCGGCACCAAACCCCAGGGCCTTATCGTCATGCCAGGTTAGTACACTGCTTTAACACTAATACCACATCTCTGGCTGACTGTTGATTTTGATGTCCGTGGAGGTTTGTCTGTTTTTTGTTTGTTTGAGACAGAGTCTCCCAATGAATCCCTGGTTGGCCTCGAACTCATTATATAGAACAGGCTGGCCCAGTACTCAGCTCTGCCTGCCTCTGTCTCCCGAGTGCTGGGATTAAAACTGCTCCATCACAATTGGCCTCCACTTTTTTACTTTTTTTTTTTTTTTTAAAGACAGCCTCTAAATTGCCCAGGTTGGCCTCAGATTCACTGTGTAACCCAAGCAGGCCTTGAGCTACCCGTCAGCCCCCACCCACCTCCCAAGGGCTAGGAGGAAAGGCCTGTGCCACCATGTCCAGCTCCATAAGGAGTCGTGGCACTAGGGGTGACTCTGGGTATCTGTGTCAACTTGCACACCTGTGTTCTGGTGACTCTGTCAGGACTGCTGGGACCTGCTTTGGCCTCATATGAGGGGTGTCCTTATTTGGAAGTGGGTTTGCAAATCAAGTTACTAAGGGGACCATCCTGCACCTGGGGTTATTAGTTCTTCTGGGTATGTGAGTGACCAGGTGAGGATGGGCACCACTAGTGTGTCTCTACGTTGTGCCGCTATCCACTGGTGACTGTCCCTTTGCAGGGGTATTTTCCCAGCCTTTGTGCAGTGTGTGTTCGGGTGTCAGTGTGCGGTTGACTATGTGCTTAGGATTTATGATTATTAATGGGATAGTGTGTGTCTGTGTCACACTGTGTGGCTTTTAGGACTTTGTCTGATGACTTGAGACTAATTTTGGTTTGGCAAGTGCGTCTGTGAGCAGTGGGGGATGGGTGGAAAGAAGATGGGGAACCCAAGTGTGATGGGGGTACTTTCTCAGCCCCCAGTTAGCCAAAGAGGTGGCTTCTGCAGCCCCCAGCCCCAGCATGCATGCCCTCCGGGGCGAGGTCCCTGGGAAAGGCGCCCGGCCGCTTTAAAGCTAGGGCTCCTCAGCAGAGTGATCGGGGCCATCTTTCCTTTCTACGGCCACTTTTGGAGGGCGGGTTCCAGTCGGCAAACCTTGTCCCCCGCAATCACCGTGCAGATGCGGTCCGTGCCCGCGGCCGGAGGCGGCCTCCCGCCCCGCGCCCGGAGAACAAAGCGCCCCGGCCCCGCGCCCCGGTCGGCCCGGCCCAGGCGCTCGCAGCCGTGTCCCAGTGCAGGCGGCGTCCCGGGCCGCACGACCGGGAACAATGGAGGCCTCGGCCGTGGCCGTGACCGGCAGGTGCGCCCCCCGCCCCGGTCCGCGCTCACCTCATCTCCGCCGCCGCAGCGCCCTCCGCTCCGCCAGGGCCCGGGAGCCCGCCTGGCCGCCCGCGCGGGAAGGCACCGAGCGGTTCGAACCCGCGGCCACGCGCCCGCGCCCCCGAGGCCCCCGCGCGGCGCCGGCCGGTGGGTCCAGCTGCGGCCGTGCGCGCCCCGGGCCGCCTGCAAGCCCCCGCGCTGCAGGCTGTGGCTCGCGGGGTACTCGGGGCGCGGGCAGGGACCCGGGCTGCACGCAGCCCTCCAGGCGCGGCGGGAGCACGCGCGCACAAAGGCACGCGGGCCACAGACAGGGAAGGTGCGCGGGGGCCTTGGGGCGTACGCCTGCCGGACGAAGGGGGTGGCGGCCACACACGTAGGGATACCTGGGAGCGGCAGACGCCACTCTGAGGGACAGCACGGAATGTTCTGAGAACTGAATATGCCCAGCCAGAGCCCAGTTTCACAGCTCACACTCCACCATGTACACATAATTGGGTGCACAGCCCAGAAAAAAAACCCTGAAGCTGAAGTCACAAAATCAGAACACGGTTGGTGAGCTAGTCCACACCTCTAGACCCCGGAACTCAGGAAACTGAGGCAGGAGTATCGCAGTTTCAAGCCAGCCTGGATTAGACTGAGTTTCAAAGGAACCTGAGCTATAATGTTGCAAAACAAACAAAAACCAAATAAACCAAAGAGCATGTCCACTGAGACCAGCAGACAATCTGCGGGCACACACAGTTATTGAGATCACAAAATACCCATGCAGCTTTCGTGATTACAGAACAGGGGCAGGCCCACCAGGTTCTTGGTAGGAACTAACACTTGTTTCTGGGACCATGGGACAAAAAGAGTGCATGCAGTCTGGTTGTGCAAGCTCCTTTTGGGATGAGGCACATACTGGGTCGGGGAGGACTCTGGGTCTGCCAGAGCCCCTAAAAGTGGCAGCTACCCCCAGCAGCGCACCGGCAGGAAGCACTGGCAGAGCCCCTCCAGAATCACACACCCACACATGGTTCTGCCACAGCCTCAGCTGCTTGGAGAAGGTCAGATCAGCCTGGGGTTGAGCCAACAGATGACACGTGTGTGTGTGTCTGTGTGTGTGCCCCACCCAAGCCCCAAGGTTGAGGACTTTGAGACCCCTCAAACTCAAGCCTTCACCTTTGTAGGGCTTCAGCCCTGGTGGTCTTCCTAGCCGTTGCCTACCTTCCTTTAACTCCTTACTGCAATCCTGCCTCAGTTTCTCCTTGATAGGCTCCCCCTCCAGACATCCTCCGTTTAGAAAGACAAGTCTCAGCTGGCCCAGGAAAATCGTCTGTGGGTGGGAAGCGAGGAATGTGCGAGGACCTAAATGGGCATTCAGAGTGAGTTAGTCGAGTGTTTACCCAGCGTGCAGAAAGCCCTGGGCTAGATCTATCCTAGCACAGCACGAACCAAGCACGGTGGGACACAGGATCAGAAGCTCAAGGGCATCCTTAGCTACGTTGAATTTGAGGCCAGCCTGAGCTGCCTCCGTGCGTGAGGTCAGCTTTGTTGACACCTCTGTGTGCCCCACCCCGCAAGAAATTAAGACTGTCCTTGAACTTCTGATTCTCAGCCTCCACTCTCAAACGCTGGGGTCACAGGCATTGCTACCACGCCTTTGGTGGCTTTGGGGTGGCTTTGGAATACACGCCCATCCCCTCGCTAATTCCACTCACTCAGTTTTGGGAGACAGCATTGGGGCGGTTTGTATTTTCCCTCAGAGCTTCGAAGGCTAACATCTCAGAGCCAAACCAGCAAAATCAGTGAAGGGGATATTGTCCTCTTCGCAGAGAAGACAACTGGGACACAGAGAGGCTAGCCTCTTGCCCTAGGCGGCACATTCACAGTGGGAGTCTTGTGTTTTTTTTTCTGTCTTTTCCCGGTTGGGCTCGCCGGCTTGTTTAGTGTCCTGTAGGGGGCAGCAGACTCCAGCGCGCCTCAGTTTTTGGGTCAGGCTGCTCTTCAGTGAGCTTTTCCCCCTACAGCAAACGAGGACTCTACCTCGACCTCCCGCCCCAATCTGGGAAACAACCCACTCCGCTTCCCCCACCCCCACAGCTAAAACGCTGAAAGAGCTCTTCTGAAATAATCCCACCCCTAGAAGTGACGTCTGCACCAGACTCATTCTGAGGCGTCTCTCGGAACGTCTGGCTTTCCTTCCTGTGGTTTATTTACTGGGCCTGGGCAGACGCCTTTGCATTCCGGAACCGGTTACTGTCCTGGGAGAGGATTTCTCATTGCTAGCTAAGTGACCAGTCAATGCTCCGGTGGTCAGACCCCCACCCCCCACCCCACCCCACCCCCACGACAGAATGAGAACCACAGGCAAGCCCGTGCTCGGGCTGCTGTTCGCACGGGGAGAACTCCCCGTTCTTCCCGTTTGAGCTCTGCGAGGTTCCCCGCCTCCTTTGGGTCTCCTTGGGGACCCAGATGTGGCCGCCCTGGACTTCAGCATCTCCGTCGGCAGCTCTGGGCGTAGCCCACGGGCGTTCAAAAGCATGAGGCTCGCACACTTAGAAGTCATTCGGGAAGGAAGGAGCTGCCTTCTTTGTACCCCCTCCCCATGGGGTCCAGGCGGCGACACGAAGGAGGCTGGCCGTGAAGTCTCAAGCCAGCTTCTGCCACTTGCGCTGCCTGCAGAGACGACAGCACCATCCTCTTAGCTGCAGAGGCCAAACATTTAATAACGTGCAGCGAATTCTCAAGTTCGGTTTCCGGTTTCCTGTGTATGCATCTAGAATCCTGCTTCCCTGAGCCCCGGCCAGGTCCCCTATAGCATTTCTCTTGGACAAGTCCATTTGCTACCTGCCTGGTCTTCTCCGGCTGTTCCTTTGTGTTCAGCAGGGGGCGCTTGAACCACCCAAACCTGCTCAGAATTTTGCACTGTCCACCGGGCCCCTGCCAACCTTCACTTCCTCCATTGCCCACCTCTCCCTCCGCCCTCCTGCCAGGCCTCTAGGTGAGCAGTCTTGACACGAGCTGTTCCTTCCACCAGGGTCTGTATACCCCTGGTGCTCGGACCCAAGATCTGCACCACCACTTACTTGCTCTGAGCACAGTGAAACCTGGCGCTCCCCTTCACTGGTGCTCCCCTTGGGCGTGACTAGCTTTCCAGTGAGCCCCAGAGGTCCTTTTGTCTCCACTTCCCCAACATGGGGATTGCACACATGTGCCAATGCCCCAGCTGTTAATTTTTTTTTTCTGCATCCCAGCACTCTGGAGACAGATGTAGGTGAACCTCTGTGGAGTTGACACCAGCCTGGTCATATAGTGAGTTACTTGTGTATGTGTGTGTGTAGGCAGATATGTATGCGTGTGTCTTCAGCGGGGGTGGGATGGGGTGGGGTGGGGGAGGGGGTGCTTCTCTCCTTCCTCTGTGAGTCCTGGGATGAGACTCAGGACGGCCTGGTGGCAAATGCTTCCGCCTGCTGAGTTCTCACCAACCCACTGCCCTTTTGTATGGTGCTTCTGTGAACACTTTCTTGAAAGGGCTATCTCCACTCTCTTTTCTCCTTCCCTACCTTCCTTTCTTTTTCTTCCTTTTTGTCTTCATCTTTCTCCGCTTTCCTCCCAAGCGTCTGTGTAGCCCAGGCTGCCCTTCCTTCTCTTCTGTGTGTCCTCTGTACCCATACATCGCCTCCTCCAAGTCAAGGATTTTGGTTTGGTTTGGTCTTTTCAGGACTTGGTTCAGGGACTGAACCTAGGTCTCATGCATGTTAGCCGAGCCCCACCACTGAGCTGGAGCCCCAGCCCTTCAGTCTTCACCTCTCGTGTGTAACTAAGAACATCTGTGAGCTCATAATCCATAATTCCCAGCGGACAGAACAAATGTGGAACCTGCCTGCATCCCCGGGAGAGGGGCAGGCAAGCTGCGGGCTTGAGACTTTCTCCTCTGAGAACTCTGGAGGCACAGGAAGTGTGGGAAAGGCTCAAGATCATGTCTGGAGGACTGAACAACCAAGGAGGGACGGAGAGGCCCTGGCTGAGGGGCTGGGCTGCGGAGAGAAAGCCTGGGGCTCTGGAGGTTACAGGACAACTTTTCTGAGTCCCCTTCCATCGCAAAGGTCCTGGGGACCAAACATGCCATCAGGCAGATGATCTTACCCTCTGAGCAATAGCGTCGGCCAGCTTTTATTTTCAGACAGATGTATTGAGATTATTTAATATACACTAAAATTTACACTTTCTACAATACTAAAGTTTCACTTTTTAATTTTCATTTTTATTACTATTTTGGTGTGTTCTTGAGAAAGTGTTGACTGTGAAAGTGTTAGGCCTACCTCTAACTCCTGATCTTCCTGCCTCAGCCTCCCAAGTGTCCAGCTGTGTAGCGGAATTTCAAGCACCCGGTGGCCACATGGGTAGTGCAACAGGGCTAGCTAGCAACGCTTGGGGCCCCATCTGTCCTCATGTGGCTCCTTGGTGCGGCATCACATCCTGCCCTCGCTGGAAACTTCAGTATTGGCTTCCTTGGGGATTTCTCTCCCTCCCTTCCTTCCGTGGGGGTGGGAATGGAATCCAAGGACTTATTGTAGCTACGCCCTTTCATGTTAATGCCTATTTCCTAAGTACTGCTCCATCCCACCTTCCACAGAAAGACTTGTACTCTGTGTGAGACAAGTTAGTAACTGCTCAGAATCTCAGCTGCTAGGGAGGCTGAGGCAGGAGGATTCAAAGTTCAGGCCAGTTTGGATTAAAAAGTAAGTTTCAGGCCAGCCTGGGAAACTTGGTTAGATAGATCCTGTCTGTCTGGAAATTTTCTTTCTTTCTTTCTTTCTTTCTTTCTTTCTTTCTTTCTCTCTCTCTCTCTCTCTCTCTCTCTCTCTTTCTTTCTTTCTTTCTTTCTTGTTTGATTGGTTGTGTTGTTTTGTTTTGTTTTTTTCGTTTGTTTTAGACAGTTTCTCTGTTGTAGCCCTGGGCTGTTCTGGAACTAACTCTACAGACCAAGCTGGCTTGAATTTACACACTTCTGCCTGCCTGTGCCTCCCAGAGTGCTGGGATTAGAGGTGTGTGCCACCACACTTGGTCAAAAATATCAAGTTTAAAAAACAGTTGGGGTTACTGGGACCTGGCTCAGAGGTGACTGTTTAGTGTGTGAGCCCGGATCCAGTCCCCCAGTGCATCATCACCATCCCGGAGTGGGCTCTGTTTAGTGTGTGTGAGCCCGGATCCAGTCTCACCATGCCGGAATGGGCTCTGTTTACTCTCTCTCTCTCTCTCTCTCTCTCTCTCTCTCTCTCTCTCTCTCTCTCTCTCTCTCTCTCTCTCTCTCTCTCTCTCTCTCTCTCTCTCCTCTCTCTCTCTCTCTCTCTGTGTGTGTGTGTGTGTGTGTGTGTGTGTGTAGGGGAAGCCCAGCCAATCACCTTGCTTGAAGGGCGGGATCCCCTGAGGTTATTATTTACTTATAAATATTGCAGGTGTGCTCCCTGCCTTCCGCTTCTGTTTTCCTGCTCTTCCTTGGAACCTTGGTTTTGTAAATTATTCCCTTCTTCCCCTCAATAAAGCTGATATTAAAGTTAGCCTGGGGCTGGAGAGATGCCTCAGAGGTTAAGAGCATTGCCTGCTCTTCCAAAGGTCCTGAGTTCAATTCCCAGCAACCACATGGTGGCTCACAACCATCTGTAATGAGGTCTAGTGCCCTCTTCTGGCCTGCAGGCATACACACAGACAGAATATTGTATACATAATAAATAAATAAATAAATTTAAAAAATAAAATAAAGTTAGCCTGATTAATCCTATTTGCTGATCGATTATGCCGCATCATTTGTGAGCCCGGATCCAGTCTCCCAGTACATCATCACCATCCCAGAGTGGTCTCTCCACAGGTCAGTATTGCACAGACGGGGGAAATGTTCTGGTCCATGCTACAGTTGCAGGTGAACCTACAAGGCGAGGAAGCCCCATCCTTGAGACCCCTTTATACACAGACACTGAGAGCCCGGGTTGTAGGAACTATCTGGTGTCTAGAGAGAAAACAGAAGTGACCACTAATGAACTCAGGGTTTCTTTGAGGGTGGTAGAAAGCTCTAAAATAGATTGTGGGCCAGGGTGTGACACCCCAGCCTGGTCCCAGCTATTTGAAAGGCTGAGGCAGGAGGCTCCCATGATATCTAGTCCTCAATGGTAGTCTGGGCAACACAGCCAGACTCAAAAAAAAAAAAATCATAGATGTTAAGTTGGGAGCTTAGGCCCCAGCCCCTAGCATCTGTCCTAGCCCCCTGACCCTGAGAGTTAGCACTCTGGACTCCAAATCCCAGCACTGACCCTCCCTGGAGGGGGGGCTTAGGACCACTCCCACAGAATATTTAAGTGAACTCCCAAAAGAGGAACACGTGGTTTCTTTTTCTTCTTCCTGGTGGTTGTGTGTGTGTTTGCGGCCCCTGGGGCCACCCCAGAGTGTAGAACTCCCATTAAACCTGGATATCTCTTAATTTGGCTTGTTTTGATCTGGCTTGATTGGGAAATTGTGTTGGTGGAGAGCTCACATTAGGAAAATATTCTAACAATAGGGCTGGCATCTTGGCTCAGTGGTTAAAAGCAATGGCTGCTATTTCAGAGATCCCAGGTTCAATTCCCCTCACCCACATGGTGGCTCACAGTTCTGTGATCTGATGCCCTCTGCTGGACTCCAAGAGTACTGCACACACATGGTGCACAGACATACACTCAGGTAAAACACCCAAACACATAAAAATAATATTTAAAAGTGCCACATCAGCCAGGTAGTGGTAGTACACACCTTTAATTCCCGCACTCGGGAGGCAGAGGCAGGCAGATCTCTGTGAGTTCAAAGCCAGCCTGGTCTACAAGAGCTAGTTCCAGGACAGTCAGGACTATAACAATACAGAAAAACTGCCTCAAAAAAAAAAGTCAAATCCTATAAAATAATGCCGCATCTGTGTATTTATGTTAATACATTTGAACATATTAGCAACCTAGTGGTGTGAGAATTTTGTTTTCTAAATATTTATTTATCAAGGGTACATACAGCATGTCAACGCATACAAGTGGAGGTCGGGGGCAATTTTTGGAAGACAGTTCTCTTTTTTCACAGCATGTTATTGGGAATCAAGTGGTGGCAATCGACCGTTTTTGTTTTTTAAGATTTATAAAAAAATCTTGTTTTTTTTCTTTGTATACAGTGTTCTGCCTGCCTGCATGCATGCCTTTATGCCAGTTACCAATGTGGTTGCTGGGACTTGAACTCAGGACCTCTGAAAGTGTAGCTAGTGCTCCTAACCCCAGCCCTTCTTGCTGTTGTTTTAAGAGTTCTCACTGTGTAGCCCTGACTGGCCTAGAACTCGCTCTGTAGACTAGGCTGGCTTCAAAGTTACAGAGATCTGCCTGCCTCTGCCTCCCAAATGCTGGATTAAAGGCGTGGAGCATCATGAATCCTACTTCCATATAGGGTTTTTTTTTTTAAGGTTTATTGTCACAGAACTTCATTTAAAAACATCTTGGGCCGGGCAGTGGTGGCACATGCCTTTAATCCCAGCACTTGGGAGGCAGAGGCAGGCGGATCTCTGTGAGTTCGAGACCAGCCTGGTCTACAAGAGCTAGTTCCAGGACAGGCTCCAAAACTACAGAGAAACCCTGTCTCGAAAAACCAAAAAAAAAAAAAAAAAAAATCTCGGTTGGGACTGCAGAGATGACTCAGCAGTTAGGAGTACTAGATGCTTCCAGAGGCCCTGAGTTTAGTTCATTCACACACACACACACACACACACACACAACTTTGTGGTCCTGACCTTCTTGGAACTCAGTGGACCAGACTAGCCTAGGATTCAGAGACCTGCCTGCCTCTGCCACTGGAGAGTGCTGGGATTAAAGATGTGTGCTACCATGCCTGGCAATAAATTTAAAAAATAAAAACATCCATGAACAACTACTTTTTTGATGCTTTATTAAATTTCTCTTTGAAAATGTGTTTTGCTTGCACGCATGTCTAGGAGAGAGCATCGGATTCTCTGGCAATGGAATTTCTGACCATTGTGAGCTGCCCTGGAGCTGGGAATTGAGCCCAGGTCCGACTGCTCAGCCACCTCTCCAGCACTCCCCACCCCGCCGCTGCCCTTTTGAGCCAGCCGGGGTCTCATTCTGTATCTTGGCTGGCTTGGAACTGCTGTGTAGACCAGTCTGGCTTCAGACATGCAGAGAGCCACCCCCTGAGTGTAGGGACTAACGGTATACACCCCACAACTGGTTGATTTTTTTTCTCTTCTGGAAATGGTTTTCTGTGCAGTCCTGGCCTGTCCTTCAACTCTCTCTGTAGACCAGGCTGGTCTCGAACCCACAGAGATCCTCCTGCCTCTGCTTCTCAACTGCTGGGATTAAAAGGGTGCGCCGCCACTGCCACCACCCCACCGGCTAGTAGCTCCTTTTTAAACCTTGAACCCATGTGGAGATTTCTTGGTATCCTCAGGTCTGGTATGGTTTTCTGTATCCGGCCTCAGAATGCTCCAAAGTCTCAAGGAGAGAAGGCCCCTCAGACTAGCGTGGTCCTGAAGGCAGAGAGATGCCTGCAGCACCCGCTTTTTCTTCCGACATCAGACAGCCTGACTCAATTAGGCCGCTGTGTGCGTGGGCCCTGAGAAAATGATCCTTTGCTGTCCTGGCAGTGACTCAGGGCCAGGAAGCCCCCTCTCTGGGAATGCCAGGCCCTGGATGGTGACTTTCCACACATGTGGCAGACACCCAGGCCCAGGCCAGGCTACTGGGGGCAGCCCAGAAGTGCCCATGCCCATAACTAAGACCAGAGACAGCCTGGGGGCTGGGAGGGGATGCAGAGCTGTACTCAAAAGGTCCTTTGTAGGAGCGGCTGGTGGGGGAGGTGCCGGGGACCCCGCCCTGTGACTCAACCCCATTGCTGGGCAATGACTCATGCCCAGGCCCCCTCCGGTCGCCACCCGCAGCAGGTGCTGCCCGCTCCAGCTTCCACAAGTGTCCTCCACAGTCTCTTCCATAGCAACTACTTTGGCCTATGACCCACACCCACTTACGGGAGTACCCACGTTGCTTGGACAGCCTTGTGTTGCCGGGTACAACCATGGAGGGCACCTACACCCTGCTCCTCCTTGTAGCAACGGGCTGGGCTGCTGGGGTGTGCTCGCCTTTGACTCACTTTTGATAGATGGAACTCTCAAACTGGCCTGGAGGTAGCCTCTTCTTCCTCCTTTAGTAGGTGGGGAAACTGAGGCTACGGGACTCTGAGCAAGCAGGAGACTCAAAGTGGTCTGTGGAGGCACCAGAAATGGTTGCTCCATTTTACTGATGTAAAAGGTAAACTGAGGCAGCAGCTCAAAGCCCAGGCCTGCCCTGCTGCGCCCCCGCCGCAGTCCTCTCGTCGCCGCCAGCCCTGGGCTGGCTGCCAGCCCGCCCGGCGCCCGCCCGTCCGCGTCACGCCGCGGTGAGTCACCGCCCGCCCCGCCCCCGCGCCAACAAACAGCGCGTTACCCGGCAACGGCCGCCGCCAGCCTGCTTCGGTCTGGGTTCGAGCCTCCAGTCAGGACAGGAGCCAGGCGGGGCGCTCCCCTGGTGGTCTTCCCTATGTCAGGGTTCAGATCACGCCAGCAGTTCAGATGTGTGCAGAAGGTTAAAAGGTTAAGAGAGACTTCGGTGGTCCCGTTTGGGGTTCAAGAACAATCAAATTCTCAAACCAGAAGAGTCCCTGGTTCTGTGTTAGAAGGTCGATGGGAAGTGGACCTTGACAGTCAAAGTAGCCTGCTTGGGTAGGGATGGCAATCCAAAGGCTGCCACGGGGGCATATCCTTTCCCCGAAACTCCCGGATCTAGGCAGGTATTGGACATCAGTCATTAACAAATTAATTGGTACAAATTAATTGTTTTTTTGGGGGGGGGTGTTGCTTGGTTAGATAGGGTTTCTTGTAGTACAGGTTGACCCGGAACTTGCTATGTAGCTAAGGATGCCTTCCAACTCCCGGTCTTTCTGCTTCCAGACCTGAGCCACTATGTTTGGCTCATTTAGCTGGCTAATTTGTGACGTACCTGGGCATTCCTAGCTTAAGAAACAATCTCAAAGCATTCCCATCTCTTGAGGATACTGAACAGAATCCCAGATGGATGACTGAGTGGTTGCTGGAATTATGTCTGGAATCTTCTAGAGTGTGTTAGGAATGAATGCCAATTCCACACTGGAGTTGGGTGCTGCTTTTGAGCTCTGGACACAGAGAGTTAAACATTGTGCCTCCTGGGTCACCTTCCCTGAGGAGACCCAGAGAGGGCTCCCTAAGGGTCAGTGTCAACCACTCTAGGCTCCCATCACCCCATAATAGCCATCACCTACCTGGCCTTCGGTCGGGACATGACCCACTTGCCTGAGATGACTTTTGTCCCACTTAGTTTAGGGGTTGGAAAGATGCCTTAGTAGTTAGGAGCATTTGTTGCTCTTACAGAGGACCTGAGGTCAGTTCCTGGCACTTAAAACTGGTGCCTCACAACTGCTAGTAACTCCGCTTCCAAGGGATCTGATGCCCCCTTCTGGCCGTTGAGGGCACCTGCATTCATGTGTGCACATACACAATCATGATTTTAATTTCTAAATTTTGGATTTATTTGTACAAGCGTTTTGCCTGCATGTATGTATGTGCACCCGTGTGGAAGTCAGACGGTGTGAATTCCTAGGAACTGGAGTTACAGGTCGATGTGCTCTTAACCCATGAGGCATCTCTCCAGCACCCCATATACTCATAATTTAAAATAAAATCTTTTTTAAAAGAATGAAAAAACATTCAGCTACAACATGATGGTGCATGCCTGGGATCCTGTCACTCTGGAAGGCAGAGGCAGGAGGACAGCTGTAGCAAGTTTTCTTGTTGGACTATCTTTGGCTTGCCAGCTCGCAAATAATAACCCAGAAACTTATTTTTGATTATGAAAGCTTGGTCCTATTCCCAACTAGCTCTTAAACTTAACTCATATTTTTTAAATCTATGTTCTACCGTGTGGTTTCATTACCTTTTCTTAGCACGTTCAACTTGCTGACAATATCTTGTGCTTAGATTTCTCCTCCCAGTCCCCACCCCTGCCCAGAAGTCCTGCCTATTCTCTCTTGCTTAGCTATTGGCCATTTTGCTCTTTATTAAACCAATCAGAAGGCAACTTAGGCAGAGACACATATTTACAGTATAAACAAATATTTTGCAACAGACTGCTTCAAGTTTGAGGCTAGCCCTTCGCAATATGGCAAGTTCCACCAGGCCCAGACCACACGGCAAAGTCTTGTCTCAATTTCCACTTCAAATAAAGAGTAATGTTTAGTTAGCATCGATGGTGTTATACAACTGTAATCCCAGAATTTATAAAGCTGAAGCAGGAGGATTGCAAATTGGGGATATATACTGAGATAAGCAAACAGGGCTGGGGATGTGGCTCAGTTTGTGCAGGGCTTTCTTGGCATGCACAGAGCCCTGTGCCAGCCAGCACCACATAAAAGGTGGTAGAGCCGTGCAGGACCTGAGGACGGAAGATGGAACAGGAGGGTCAGATGTTCAAGGTCATCTCTGGCTACCTACCGGGTCTGAGGCCAGCATGGGACAAAACAAGCCTTCCACACTAAAAATCCAGCATCTAAGATAAAATCCTTCCAGATGCCAGGGCAGAGGTGTACAGAACAGGAGGTGGAGCTGAGGAGCAGGCAGGGGATAAGGGGAGCCAGGACTGCCTTGGGCTGGATTCCACTGTATCTTTTGAGAATGGAGGGTGGAAGGGACTAGATCTGGTGGGGAGCAGGAAGCTGATGGCTGTTAGCGGGCACTTGAGCCTGCACTGTCCCCTGCACACAGAGATGCAAACACACATAAATAAAGTATAATTTTAAAAAATTCATTCTGGGCTGGATGGTGGTGGCGCATGCCTTTAATCCTAGCACTCAGGAGGCAGAGGCTAGTCTGTAAATTCAAGGTCAGCCTGGTCTACAAATTGAGTTCCAGGACAGCCCCATCTCAAAAAAAAAAAAAAAAAACCATGCTGAACCAGGCCCATGCCTTTAATCCCAGGCAGAGGCAGGCAGATCTGTGAGTTCAAGGTCAGCCTGTTCTATAGAGCAAGTTCCGTGACAGCCAGGGCTACACAGAGAAACCCAGTATAGGAAAGAAAAAAATCATGCTGGGTGTGGTGCACACCTTTAATGTTAGCACTCAGGAGGCAGAGGCAGGAGGGTCTCTGCAGTTAAGCCTGGTATACAGAGTGAGTTCCAGTTAATCAGGTTTACACAGTGATTAAAAAATACATTAATTTAAATAAGAGCTGTGCAGTGGCGGTACATACCTTTAATTCCAGCAGAGACAGGAGGATCTCTGTAAAGTCGAGGCCAACGTCTGAAAAACCAAAAAAACTAAAACCAAACCAAAACATAAATTAAGATACAACGCACTTCCAGTTACATTTGAATTTATGATATAAAGTAGGTCACTTCTGGTATAAGTTTTTGTCTCTGTTTAGTATGTCTGCCTACTAAAGCCAGGACACTTGCATATTCTTTGTTGTTTTTTCGAAAGGATCTCATGATATAGCTCTGGCTGTTCTGGAACTCACTGTGTAGACCAGGCTGGCCTCCCAAGTGCTCGCTGGGATTAAAGGCGTGCACCACGATGCCCGACTCGCGCTCAAATGGGAAGCAGACCTAAAACAAGCCTGCGGCTTGGGCCTGTAATCCCATCACTTGGAAGGCTGGGAGGGAGGAAGGTTGCCAGGAATCGTAGCACGACCTAACTACAGCCTGAGTTCCAAAGCCAGCCTGGACTATACAGTAGGAGCCCCGGTCTTTCAAAACACGCCCTCCCTGCCCAGCGAAACAGAACTCCTCCTTGTATTTGGAAATCAAATGGAGTTGCAGGCTTTGTGATCTGGAAACCCCACTTAGAGGGGGAATATCAGGCACACCTGGAGCTAAACTCACTTAATTGGATTTGGCCCCAACCTGGGCTCCCTCCCTGCACCTGGCAGAAGGCAACAGATGCCAATCTGTTCCAATCTTGGAGGTTAGGCGAGGCCCAGGAGTAGGGGTGGGGGATTATCACTAGTTTTTAAGTCCCTGGCTGATGGGTTTGGCGGGTTCGGTGGGCCCTGGTCCTCCCTGTCCCTGCTTGGGTTGTTGCCTGTCAGGGCTTCTTTTACCTCCTCCCGCAGCCGGCGACAGGAAGTGCACACGCGTGGGAGCGGCGGGGGCGTCCGCGCTCAGTCCCCGGGTCCGGACTCCTCTCGCAGAGCCCTGGGACAGGGATCCCCCCCCCCTCGGGCCTCGGGACCCCCGTGCCGAGCCCCGCCCCTGCCATTGTTTACTCCGCCGCCGACTCCAGGAAACTTTGCTCGCGCCCGCAGTAATTTTATTTGGGAAAGTCGGTCGGTTGCTATAGCAACCACACTGACGTCAGAGGGGCTGGGGCCCGAAATCCCCCGGAAGGGAGGGGGTGTTGAAGAGGGGAGACCCCGAGAAGGGCTCCCTTTAACCCTGCACGCTCCAGCGCCTAGTGGCCGCTGGCAACCAAATTAAACATCTCTCGCCTTTCCTTCCTTACCCTGGCCAGGGCTCCATGTCAGTTACTGGTGCTGGGTTAGGCCTGGGGCCACTTCTGTGTCACCCACCCCAGCATCGTCCTGGTAGCTGCCCGTCCCGTGGGCCACTCCTGTGACACCCACCCCAGCATCGTCCTGGTAGCTGCCCGTCCCGTGGGCCACTCCTGTGACACCACCCCAGCATCGTCCTGGTAGCTGCCCGTCCCGTGGGCCACTCCTGTGACACCCACCCCAGCATCGTCCTGGTAGCTGCCCGTCCCGTGGGCCACTCCTGTGACACCCACCCCAGCATCGTCCTGGTAGCTGCCCGTCCCGTGGGCCACTCCTGTGACACCCACCCCAGCATCGTCCTGGTAGCTGCCCGTCCCGTGGGCCACTCCTGTGACACCCACCCCAGCATCGTCCTGGTAGCTGCCCGTCCCGTGGGCCACTCCTGTGACACCCACCCCAGCATCGTCCTGGTAGCTGCCCGTCCCGTGGGCCACTCCTGTGACACCCACCCCAGCATCGTCCTGGTAGCTGCCCGTCCCGTGGGCCAATCCTGTGACACCCACCCCAGCATCGTCCTGGCAACTACCCAGCCCATGGCCACCCACCCCTCCAGAGATCCTGGCAAAGCCGTTGATCTCCAGGGGACTCCCCTGAGCCGCAAAAGTCAGGCCACTGTGCCCGGCACTAGGCCCCACACCGGCGGCTGAATGACAGAGCTGGGCGCCCTCCCCGGATGCGGGGAGCGGCAGTGCCCCAGCGAGGGGGCAGGGATCTGGTGGGCCCGGGACAGTCCACAACACAGCCGGTCGCCACGGCGACAGGAGGCGGGCTGCCTGACTGCCTGAGGAGCCAGCCGCCAGCCAGTGGGGAGGAGCCTCCGTAACCGCAGTGACGTGCGGCTGCCCTGTTTGATGTCTCTGTGCTGCGTTGCCATGGGGCCCGGGGCGCCCTGCGTGTGCGCCCGGATGACCTGTGGGGCGACCTTCAGACCTGTCAGGGTCCCTTGATGTAGCCCTCCCCTGCACCACCAACCTGGTGGGATCTAAGATGTTCCATTTCCATGGGCCAGAGCACGGCAGAACCAGAGAATCAGCGCTCAGACAGTTTGTGTGTGTGTGTGTCTGTGTGTGTGTGTACACGTGTGTGTGCGTGCACATAATCTGGTCGCAGCCTGTCCTGACCTCTCCATTCTCTTCCATGACAAAAGAGTCAGTAGCCGAGTTTGGTGAGCTGAGATCCCATTGGCTCCTGTCTTTGGTTAGGGCCGCTACCCCGGGACAGACAGTGAGGATCAGGGATACTAGGAACCCCTTCTCTAGGGCTGGGGGTTTCTGCGTGACCCAGACCTGACCCAAGCCACTCAAGAGAGTGATAAACCAGTTCACTCACTGGTGAATTTTGGGTGTCCCCAGGTCAGGTGTGATAGTTTATGCCTGTCATCTGAGCACTGGGGAAACTGAGGCAGGAGGCTCATGAGTCCCAAGTGAGTTGAGGCTGGGGTACACAGTGAGACTGTCTCAAAACAAAGCAAACTGGAAAGAAAAAAGACGTTCCCAGAGGACAGATGAGACTTTGGTGTGATGGGGTCTGCATATGGTCACATAGATTCCCCAGAGACTGGTCGGTGCCTGAGGCTGTGCTGCTTCTGTATGAACTGTGTCTACATAGGACACCAGGGGAATCCTGTGCGTGTTCTCTCCCTCCCTCCCCCTCCCCCCTATTTATTTAGAGGCTGGGTCTCTATAGTTCAAGCTGGTCTCAAACTCACCATGTAGCCCAAGGGTGACTTTAAACTGCTCTTCTGCCTCTACCTCCCAGGCTCAGTCACATTCTGCAGTCCAGGCTGGCCTTCAACTCGTCATTCTCCTGCCTCAGCCTCTGGAGTGCTGGGCTGACTACCTGGAACCCAACTTTTGTCCTCATTTACACCTCTTCAGGAGGCCATGAGGCCATCTCTTCCACCTTCCATGGCCCGCCCTTAGCTGGAGAATTCTATGCCACCCCAAAATCCTCCCTAGGGCCCCAGCCGGGTGGGCCGCTCTTTCCCCTCATGCCCCAACCTGTCAGATCCTGCAGTCCGGGCCAGCCTGCCTCTTGTGCCCCACACGGAAGGAAGGAAGCCGCTGAACCCCCAGGGCTTGGGCCTCTGGGGTGACAACTTAGTGTGGCTTCAACCCCAATCCCATGTGCACCCCAAAGTGTGGGAAAGCTGAGCTGAACCCTGTGACAGTGGGTCACCCGAACCTCCAGGGCCCGACCTGGCATGTGCCCATCACCCATCTTCCCTAGCATTATTCAAAGGGCACAAGATGGGGCTCTGTGGCAGTCTTTGGAAATGTTGGAAGAGTTGGGGGAACTGTGCCCAGAGCAGTAACCTCCTGGTTCTGGGGAGGCCCTGATGCGTGTTGTGACACGGTGCTCAGTGTGCTGCTCCAGGGTCCGTTCGCGCTTCTGTCCTGCCCTTCAGAGGGCCGAGTGACAGTCCAACATGCCCAAGGAGGTTAGCGTGGCAGCACGGCACTACCCCTCCTTGGCTGGGTTTTGTTCCTGGCCCCTTACCTGGGCACCAGTCCAGGCCCCGAGGCAGGGCCCCGTCCAGGGGAACAATGCCACCGTGTTCCTGACGGTGGAGGGGAGGTCTAAGGATGAAGAGGGAAAAGCACACATAGAAAAAGGGAAGGATGGGGTGGGGGAGGTGGCTTTTTCTAGGGGATAGACCCATAGCTGTGGAGTCTCCCAGAGGTCCCTGGTGGGTGGGGGAGGATGCCGGGAAGCCTGGAAAGGGAAGGAGCCCAGAGTCAGGGGTCACCTGGCCTACAGTCAGAAATTCTTTTTCACAACAGCAAGAGAGGGTTGAGTGAGATAAAAGGAAGAACTTCCTAGACTGGAGAAGGTACTGTGGAAGTGAAGATTCCTGTTGGGCAGGACCCCAGAGTACTCAGGCTCATGCCCATTCCGGATATGGAGAAAGTTGGGCCTGAGTTGGGGGACAGGAGAGAGAGCGTGGGGCGGGCCGCCTCGGGGGCACATGACGGCGGCGCCCGCCCCGCCCCGCGCCCGCCCCCTGCCCGGCCGTGGGGGGAGGAGACGCGGAGGTTTTAAAGGCGATCTGGGCCGGCCGGCGGGGTGGGGCGCGGCCGGCGTCGTCTCGCCCGCGCGCAGCCCTGCTCCCCTCCCCCGCGGGGAAGTGGGATCCGACCCGGGAGAGACTCGCGGGGCGCGGGCGGCGACAACTTTCCCGCGCGGGCCGGGGACGAGAGAGGGGCCGCGACCGCCCGGCCCCGGAGGCAGGAGCTGGATCTCGCTGCGGGCGGGCGACAGCAGGTAGACTGGCGGGGGCTTGAAGGCCTGACCCCGGCGTGGAGCAGCCGAGGCCACAGCCCTTGGTCCTCCCGAGAGGCCCGGTGTCCTGTGCTGGCCCCAGACTGACCTCTAGATTTGCAGGCCACCGAACCCCTGAGCTGTGCGTGACCTTCCCGCCCGGCCAGGCCCCACTGGCCATCTGAGTGTCTAGGAAGTGCCCTGGCACCCTGTACCTGCCCCCTTCCCAGCCTCCAGCCGCTGCCCGCCTCTGGCAGGGTGGCCCGAGAAGGTAAGTGTAAGGACTGGAGGACCCTGGCACCGGGCTGTCCCCGCCAGCCCAGCCCAAAGCCGGCGCGACCCGACAGGTGCGCAGGCTTCCAGGCGAGGTGATGCGGGCTCGCCCGGGCCGCTCACCCACGCACTGTGCCTGGGCCAGCCTGGGCACATGTGTTCACACCACCACAGTGCCGGGAAGGGAGGAGCCCCGGCGCCGGTGCCCTGGGGAGCATCGCAGCTCTCTGTCTTTGTCGGTGGGGCCCCTGAGAGCATCCTTAAGACCCCCCTAATTGGTCAGGCCTTGCTTGAGGACCTAGTAGGGGGCCTTAAAATAGCTGTGGGCCCAGCCCAGGGCTGGCACGCGGCGCATATGCGTGACAGGGCGTGTCCAGGGGGTCGGGCCTGTCTGCGCTGGCCCGGCCTCTGAGCCTGGCAGATTCTTGCTTGCTGGAGAGAGGCAGCCAAGGCGGATGCCCCACGAGGCACCCCCCATGCCATGGCCACCCTATGCCTGTTGCAAGTGGAGACCAGATGTTCTCAGCAGGCCCCAGCTAGCCGCCTCCTTCTACACTGCCCTGCAACAGGCCTGCGTGGGAACGGGAGGGTCCCACTGGAGTCCAGGCTGAGTCAGAACAGTATGTGGCCCAGGATGGCTTGGAACTCACTGCAATACTCCTGCCTCAGCTTCCTGAGTGGTAGCACCATGCCTATCCCGTTCCGACTGAGAGCAGCTTCTGTCTAGTTGTTTTGGTTTTTGTATTTGTTTTTTGAGGTAAGAGTCCCAGGCTGGCTTCAAACTTCTGGTGCTCCTGTCTCCACTGCTGGAGTTGCTAGGATCACAGGCCTGCACCACTCCTGGCCTCCAGAGTGCTGGTGATTGAACCCAGGGTTCGTGCACGCCAGGCAAGCCCCCTATCTGAGCTACATCTCCATCCCTTTTTACCTGATGGAGACAGGGTTTCTTGTAGCCTGGGCTGGCCTCAAACAAAACGGACAGTGGTCTTGAGCTCCCATCCCCTGCCCGCATCTCTCAAGGATGATGGACGTGGACCACCGACCCTAGCTCTGGCGTTCCTTATGGAGGGACCGTAGACAGTGCTGACTGAGACTGTCTCCACCTGTTTCCCATCTGTAAGTGGGAGTATTTGGAGAGGCAGTGTGACAGTGTGGACCTCTCCCCTCTAGTCTCCCTCTGGTCCTGAGTGGACGTGGAGGTGTGTCATGGGGAAGGGTTGAGGGTGGTAGTGTGGGCGTGAGAATTCTTGGGCAGGGAAGGACAGCGCCATGCCGGGCATGGTTGAGTCACACTCTAGCGGCGCCTTGCCTCGGGCTGCTGGAGCTGGCGCCACCCTGGGTGTGGCTATTGAGCTGTGGCCCTGGGCAGAACAGGGTTGGGTGGCCAGGATGGGCACTTGGGCCTTGAGGGGCTGGGGGAACAAATTTGGGATACTCCTTGGTGACTCCCTTTGGTCTCTAGAGTTGCCTTCCAGGACTGGGAGTCATCCAGCCACAAATACGTTTTCAGGGCTCAGGAACCCTAAGCCTGGGGCCTGGGAATGGTAATTATTAATCCTATTTAACAAAACGTTTTTGAGGCATGGCCCTATGTAGCCCCATGTTGGCCTGGAGCTGAAGTAGCCCAGGCTGGCCTTGAACTCCTGGTCCTTCTGCCTCCATCTCCTGAGTGCTAGGATTTCCTGTAGACGCTATTATGCAGAATTTTTGCTTAGGATGGAACCCGCTGTGCCTCCTGCAAAGTAGCAACACTGTACCCCAGTCAGTTTTGGGGGTTGAGACAGTCTTGAACACATGGCAATCCTCCTGCTTCAGCCTCCTGGATGGTAGAACCACAGCCATGCCTCACAGTACCTGGCTGGTTCCTGGAAGTTTTGGAGTGTTAAGGGAGTGAGCCAGGATCTTTCAGACTAGTGATGGAGGGCCCACTTCCATCTCCTGTCCCAGGCCAGGGCCTGGGATGAACTTCACCCAAGCGACTCTGATTGGCTTGAGGGAAATTGAAGAGTTGGGGATGTGACTCAGTGGTAGAGCACTAGTCTGGCCTATGCCAGGCGCTGGGTCCGTCTTCAGCACCGCAAAAGGAATTTTAAGAAATGGAGTAGGGGATTTGGTTGGACTGCGTGGCTGGCAAGCAGCGAGGGTGGGACGTGGCTGTCGTCTTTCCCTATTTATACCAAGTGATTCAGCCCTCCCTCACCCCTTCCTGCACCCCCTCTACTCCCGGGTAGGCACCGGGCCCACCCACTTGCTCATGCCCTGCCCCCCAACCCGAGCTGGTTGTCTGTCCCTGCGCCGGGACGGGCGTGGAGGGCAGGCATCTGCGCCGCAGGTCGGGTTGGCCCCGGCCCAGCCGCCAAGCTCCTGGGAAGAGTCTGGGCCATTAGCGAGCGCTGGTGACCGGGGCGGGGGCGGGGCGGGGCGGGGCCAGCAGCCCTCGGTATTTTCCGATCCTCGCTCTGCTCAGCGAGGGTGGAAAGTATTTGAGGATCAAGCTTTGGGACGGCCGCAGGGCCTCTGCCCTGGTTCCTTCTTGGGGTCCACAATGGGTCCTCCAGAGATGCCGGGGGCCTGTAGGTTATGGGAACAGACCGACTGGGGTGCCACTGTCCAAGACCTGCCATGTTCCCCAAGTCCTCCAGCGCCAGGACCTCTGTCCCTTTGGGTCCCGCCTCCTATGAGACAGAGAGGCACAGTTTTTGGTACAGGATGTCCCAACTCCTGGACACCTGCGTGGTAATGCCCCTCCACGCCAGACACAGACCTCTGGTGTGTGAGGATGGGAGTGGCCTTGGCCGCAGCCTTGGCCTCTTTGTAGGGGAAACCCCACAGGAAACCAGCCTGGCCAAATGGCCGCCCTTCCCGTTCTAGTCCCAGGGACGAATATGCTGTCTCACTTCCGGAGGTGACTGGGGAGGCTGGCCAGCCTGAGGCCCTGGGCTGCCCCCAGACCCCAAAGGGACAGAGCTGGACTGGGGCGTGGTGGGAAGGAGGGTAGCCAGCATATGTGTGTGTGTGTGTGTGTGTGTGTGTGTGTGTGTGTTCAGGGAGACACAGCAGGACATCTCTCAACCCCTATTCCTCAGAGGTAATGCCAGATCCAGCCATTAGGAGCTAGATTGTCTTGTCTGTCATTGATGATATGACAGAATCCTTCTGTCCTGATGTCCCATGTCACCAAGCACTCTCCCAGTTGTGTACGAAGTAGAGATTTTCTTTTTTAAGATTCATTTTACTTTTATTTTTGGGTATGTGTTGGGTATGTGCATGTATGTGTAGGCGCTAACTGAGGCCAGAAGAGGGGGCCAATCCGCTGGAGCTGGGTTCTCAGCACTATGCAGTCTAAACCCCTGAGCCATCCTCCCAGCCCTACGATTTCGTTCTGAGAGTTCCACATATCCCAGGCTGGTCTTCAGCTTGCCCTGTAGCCAAGAATGACTTCGAATTTCTGATGTCTCCACCTCCTGAATGCTGAGATAACATGCTTGTACCATCACACATCATGATACGGTCCTGGGGATGGAGCCAGGCCTGGTGTGCCGGGCTAGCAAGGGGCCACTGAGGATGGAGCCAGGCCTGGTGTGCCTGGCCAGCAAGGGGCCGCTGGGCCTCACCCCGGTGCCGCTGGGTCTCACTCTCAGTTGCTTTTTTTCCCCCTAATTTGAAGTAATTTAGCTGGATGGTGTGGCACACACCTTTAATCCCAGCACTTGGGAGGCAGAGGCAGGTGGATCTCTGTGAGTTCAAGGCTAGCCTGGTCAATGGAGCCAGTCCCAGGACCACCAGGGCTGTTACGTAGAGAAACTCTGACTCAGTGTTTTGTCTGCATGCATATCTGGTACCTGCACAGTCCAGAAGAAGGGGTCAAACTCGCAAGATCCGGAGTGCAGACAGTTGTCAGACACTATGTGGGACGTGGGTGCTGGGAATCGAACTTGGAACCCCTGGAAGAGTAGCCAGTGTTTTAACCACTGAGTCATTTCTTTAGCTCCATTTGTTTTTTTTTTTTTTTGAAACAGGGTCGCATTTGATACCCAGGCTGGTCTCTAGGTTGAGATCCCCCTCCATCTCTCCTGGATTCAGCAATTACAAGTTCATGCCATCATTCCAAGGTCTGAGATAATTTATTATTGCTATTTTGCAGATGAAGAGATTTGTCCCAGAGAAACTGTGTTCTTTGACCATGTCAACAGCTCACTTACAGGCAGACAATCTCCAGAACTGAGTTCACATAGCCAAAGGCCACCCCCCTCCTTTTTCTTTATCCTTTTGAGGGGGTCACACTATGTAGACCAGGCTGGCCTCAAACTCACGGAGATCTGCTTCTGCCTCCCGAGTGCTGCAATCAGTGTGCGCGGCTGTAAGGCTTTTATAAGACTTGGTCCTGGTGTGGCATGGGCTGTCTGGAGAGAGAGTGTGTGTGCGTCTGTGTATATGGAGAACAACCTCAAGTGCAGTTTCTCTGGAATGTGTGTGTCTGGTGTCCTAGGTCAAAGACACTGGCTCTCCTGGAACTGGAGTTACACATGGTTGTGAGGCTACGTGTGGATGCTAGGAACTAGGTCTTTTAAGAGCAAGTGCTGCTAGGCATGGTGGTGGCACACACCTGTAATACTAGCACTTGGGAAACAGAGGCAGGGGGATCTCTGTGAGTTTGAGGCCAGCCAGGGCTACACAGAGAAACCCTGTGTGTATGTGGGGGTGAGGGGGTGCGTGGCAACAGGCACTATTAACCGCTCGCCATCTCCCAGCTCCTTACCGTGGTTTCTCAGACAGTATCTCTGGGACCGGACCGGGACAGGTAGCTGTGGAATAGCGGTTGTGAGCCCTAGGGGCCCCCAGCACTGGGGTTACTAGTGTGAGCTTTCGTGCCTGGGATCATACAGGGCCTTGTGCTTGCATGTCAACCACTTTATTGACTGAGCGATCACCTCAGACCCTGAAATCTTTTCATGATTGTGTGTGTATGTGTTGTCTGGTCTGTGTGTGGGTTTCTGCATACTGGCGCAGTGCCCTCAGAGACTAGAAAGGGGAGCGAAGTCCCCTGAAGCTGGAGTTACAAGCAGTTGTGAGCTGCCTGATGTGGGTGCTGGGAATCAAACTTAGGACCTCTGCAAGAGCAGTACCTGCTCTTAACCACTGAGTCAGCTCTCCATGCTTTATCCGAGACACGGTCTCACCGTGCAGCTCTGGCTGATCTGAAACTCCCTACATAGTCCAGCCTGGCCTTGGATTCACAGAGATCCGATGGCCTTTGCCTTTCAAGTGCTGGGACTAACGGTGTGTACCACTATTCCTGACAGTTTATTTTTATTGTATGAGTGCTTGCCTACATGTATGTATGTGTACTGTATGTGTGCCTGGTACCCATAGAGGACAGAAGAGAACATCAGAGGTCTTGGAACTGGAGTTATGGATAGCTGTGATTATCTTGTGGGTTCTGGGAAGGCAACATAGGTCCTCTGCTAGAATAGCAACTGCTCTCAACTCCTGAACCATCTCTCTAACTCTGAATTCAAAACCTTTTTTTTTTTTTTTGGTTTTTCGAGACAGGGTTTCTCTGTGGTTTTGGAGCCTGTCCTGGAACTAGCTCTGTAGACCAGGCTGGTCTTGAACTCACAGAAATCCGCCTGCCTCTGCCTCCCGAGTGCTGGGATTAAAGGCGTGCGCCACCATCGCCCGGCTCAAAACCTTTTAAAAATGTTTACGTATGTACTTACATGTGTGTGGCCACAAGTGTAGAGGTCAGAGGATGACTTGCAGGGGTGTTTTTCTGCTGTGTGATTCTCGGGTCTGAGCTCGGCACTGATGGCGAGTGTGTTTACTTGCTGGACCATCTTGCTGGCTCCTGAAGATTTTAATCGCCATTCAGGAAGCTAGTCTACATTGGGTAGCTCCTAGATTCTGAGGCTTGCCCTGGTGCTGAGTGCTTAGTAAATGTACCCTGGCCTACCTGGTAGAGGGTCTTGCTTTTGTGTATGTGTGTGTTTTGTTTTGTTCTTTAAGTAGGCCTTTGGTTCTTGGCAACCTTCCTTCCTCAGTCTCCTCAATGCAGAGATGAACTTGAGCCAACTGCAAGTGTTCTTGGTCTACTTTACAGATGGGGAAACTGAGGCTTGGAAGGCCTCTGGGAAACTCCAGGAGCAGGGAGTTAAACTCTGTTGAGGTATTGGGATGGAGAGGCCTGCTTCTCCCAGCTTGGGTGCTGGGGTGGGGTGTGACTGAGCTGCCTGGAGAGGCACAGGCAGGAGGTGCTGGAGTTCCCTCTGCCCTTCAGGCTTCTAGGAAGTGGCGCCAGCTGGGGTGAGGTCACTTCCTCCCCTCAACCGCCCACCTCCCTCAGCTTCCTCTCTCCACGGCCCCATCTGGCCTGCTTTGGGCTCAGGGCTGTGAGTGGGGAGAGAAAGAAACGGTGGAAACGAGCCAAGAAGGCTTTGCATCCTCTTTGGCCTGTTAGGCTTTCTGGGCGCCTTCGACTTGTAGGGCTGGAGCTGGAGGCTCTCCTGTGTGCCCAGCATCCTGTGGACTCACTCCATTCTCCCTGCTGACGCTCCTATGGGGAGGCAGGGAGAGGACTGGAAGCAGATGGAGGACTGGGGTGTAGTTCAGCAAGCAGAGCTTAGGTTCTATCCCTAGCACCATGTAAACTGGGTGTGGTGAGGTGAGCTTGGAATCCTAGACTCCAGAGGTAGAGACAGGAGAATCACCAGCCCAGAAGCTGCCTCAGTAGTGAAGTGGATAACAAAAGACAGGCCGGCACGTGGGAATGTTCCCAGTCTCATTCTCTCTCTTCTTTCTCCCCTTAGGTTGCTCCACTCCGATCCCACCTGCTGTCCCCTCATGTGCCTCGGCCGGCTGGGGTTCCTGGGGATGGGATTTGATGCCAGTCACAAATCACATTGCCAGGGATTTCCAACTGACCCTGTGCTCTGCCTTGGGGACTCCTGTTGCTAAGGATGCCTGTCCTGGGTACCGGGTGATGGAGGAGCCCAGCATGACAACTGGCCTGAGGAGCAGGGCTTAGCTGCTTGTGAGCAAGGTCCACAGCAAGTCGTGTTCACAGTGGCTAAGTTCCGCCCCGCTGGGCCCCATCTCCTCAGACGCTACTGCCCACCCTGCTCTGCCTCCTCCTCCCTGGGCTCTGCCTCCTGTGCCTACTGAGCTGAAACAGTTGGTTCCAATGCACTGGCTCAGTTCAGCAGGAACAGGAGTCCAGCCCCCTAGGAGCTGGCACCCTACAGAATGTCTGCCATGACCCGAGACCTGGATGGAGTGGGGGTGACCAGCTGTGCCTGGGCCCAGCTCTCTGCTGCAGGCCCTTCCTCTAAGCCTGCATCTGGGTAGCCCACCCCATATGGCCACACCTTGAGATTTTTGTAGTTCCCACAAAGAACAGGTGGATGAGTGCATGGCAAGTCAGTTGTGTCCCCTCAGGGCCTCCAGCCCCTTCCTCTCCCAAACCCAGTGGGGCCCAAGCACCACCCTTTCTTTGCACACCTTCTCTGTAGTCAGTTACCCAAGAGGAAGCTGCTTCGGGCCTGCTGACTGTTAAATGCCAACTCTCAACTTCCGCAACAAGGCACTGGCCCTATCCAGTGTGCCCAGCACCCCATGAAGCCTGCAGCATTCCACTGGTGACAGTGATGCAGGGAGCAAGGTCCACACGGCCCTCCAAGGACATGGACGGACTTCCCTCTCCCCTGGGTATTGCGGCTTGCTGTTGGCATGGGGCTGGGTTACTTCCCAGATCACCAGTGGGGGGGGGGATTGAATGGAAGCTCAGGTGGAAGAACAGAGAGGTGAAGCTTGTATTTGATGTTGTGCCTGTTTTCTATTAAATAAAAACTGCCCCGCTTCATTCTTTAAGGTCTGATGTCTCTTTATTCCTGCCTCCCACTATGGACTGCTGGCTTTCCCCCTCCTATTCTGAGACAGCATCTTTGTGTGTAGACCAGGCTGACCCGAGTCAGTCCTTCCTCAGTGTCTGGAGTTTGGGGATCCTAGGTGCACCCCTATGTCCCTGGGTGCCCCACGTCTATGCCCCACCCTGGCTCCTGACCTCATCTGTCCCCAACCCTGTTCCACTTGCTCCCAGGAAGGTGTAAGTTTATTTCTGTGGTCAGAGGGTGCTGTGTGGGACCTGAAGATTGAAGATCCTGGGCAGGTGACATTTGGGGACGGCTTGAACTGGAGGGACAATTCAGGCCTGAGGTGTATGAGAGAATGAATGTGAAAAGGAACTTTGGTTTGAGTTGTGATATGAAGTCATTAGGTGTAGCAGGGCAACATTAGTGGCTGGCAAACCTGTGCTACACTCCAGTTCCGTGAGGGAGTATTGTGCGATTGCAAATGCTGAAGCAGTGTTCAAGAAGGTTATCTGCACACGCCAGGAGGCACTGCTCAGCACGGTGCCAGCGATTCAGGCACCTTGAATACTGAGGGACCTGCTAGGTGGGGTTGACTCCGACTGGCTCTTGAGCAAAGGCGCACCACGAGCCTAGACAGGGTCAGCTCCAGTAGTGTCCGACCTCGCGCGCTGCTGCAACAGCGCCCCATAGCGGCCAGCGCGCCACCCCCTAAGTATCCTCGACTATGAGCGAGTTTGTCAGTGGCTAAAGAATACAAAGACCCAAGAATGAGAAGAAAACCAAGACAACGTCCCCGGGATGACTCCATCTGAGACCTGGGAGGCTCAGTCGCAGCCCGGGCGCTCAATGGGCACCCCGCTGCGGGCCCAGGAGTAGCCCGCCCGCCCGTCAGCTCCAGGCGTCCCCAGCAGCACTCAGTACCTGACGCGACCTCCCGAGCTCGTTATCTGGAGCCAGGCGCCCCCTGGTGGTCATTTCTTGCGGCGTTCGGGCCGCCAAACTGGGTGCACTTTGCTAGAGGCATTGTAAGCGTCTGACTCAGAGGTTGTGACTTGCTGCCAGGGAGAGATTGCTCTTTGTGTCAACACATGCTACTGGAGAAAGCCAGCAGCCCTCCTGTCCCACTCTTGAAGCTGTGCCCAAAAGCCAAAATGGATTTTTTTTTTGTTAATGGAACAGCCCTGGCCCTGGGTATGTGTGGGGCAATATAACTCAATCTCAAAGTTAAAAAGAAGTTGTGCTCAATTTTTTTTTTTTTAAAAAAGGAAAGGAATACAGTACAGGATTCAATAAATAGGAAAAAAAGTTACAAAACGATGCCAACTTTTTCCTTACTATACAAGAAAGAAGACTGGTTCATTTGGGGTGGAGGCGATCCCCTCCTTAGGCTAAGGCCTGGGGTAAAGGGATGCCCCTATCAGCAGCCGGGACTCAAGAGGGAGAGAGATGCAGAAATGGCTAAACTAAAGGAAGTGAGGAAACAGAGACGGCCATGTAGAGCGAAAGGAAGACAGGGTGGGATCCCTGGCTGTCTGTCTATGCCTCCCACACAGGTTGGAGGGCAGCCTGGTTCCTGAGTTGTGTATCCAGTTACTAGTGGTGGGGTCCGGGCAGCAGAGAGCTGTCCCCAGTCTACCCTGTGACCTTGGTGCCCAAGACAAGACAGGTCCTGGCCGGACAGGGTGTTTGGGGGTGAGGTATGTGGCAGAGGCCCAAAGCCTCTTGATTCCTTCAGTGGGGATGAGGCATTGACTTGTGCTGGCGGCTTGGGCTGGAAGCGCAGGGCAGTGGACAGGACCCCTGAGCTGTAGGAGAGGGGATGAAACACGGGATTTAATACCTGATGTGACTTCCCCAGGCACCTGGGTGGGCTCTGGAGGATCTGCTATACTGAATTTAAGAACTAATTTCTGGAAAGTTTTACCTCCAGCCCTTCTCCTGGTAGCCCCGGCTAACCCTGTGAGTTTGGGAGAGCCAGAGCTTGCCTCTTGACTGTGGGGTGCCCAGGCACACCCCTGCAGGCCTCT
Organism: Microtus pennsylvanicus; assembly: GCF_037038515.1. NCBI lineage: Eukaryota > Metazoa > Chordata > Mammalia > Rodentia > Cricetidae > Microtus > Microtus pennsylvanicus. The sequence continues at coordinate 85,473,732 of NC_134584.1, forward strand.
AGTTAGCAGTATGGCTTCAGACCCTCAGATCTCCCATTGGTCTGCACACTCATAGGCACACACTTGGAATGGTGTCACCACCTGCCTCCCACATTCCAACACTTGATCCTGAAGTAGCCATGGGCCTCCTGCTTCAGGAAGGCAGGCCAGGGGATACCCATGCTAGCTGCAGCCCCTCAGCCAAACCGCTCCCGAACCAACAGCATTAGCTTCTTCTTCCCCTTGTAGGTCTGCTTAAGGCTCTCTAAGAACTGCGCAAACTGGAGGTGCCCGTCTGGAGCCAGAAGGAAGGTCTCTCGGGCTTTGCCCAGAAACTCAATGAAGTCACCATAGTGACGTGGGCTGATGTGGGTGAGGCGTGAGTGGCTGGTGGTGATGTAGGCAGCTACTGCAGCATCCAGGAGCTGGCAGAGTGGTGCCCTGTCAGTCCCTAATGGCTTGGTAGCCCTGCGGGCCCCCAGTGGGCCCAGACCGGGTGCTGAGAGTGTCCAGCGGCGCAGGATGTCTGAGAGCATAGGTGCGCAGTGGATGCTGCGGATGATGAGAGGGACAATGGCTGACAACTCGTGCCGCCCCAACGAGTGGCTGAGCGAGCAGGCCCACAGCACATCGTTGACCGCAGGGTGGCTGTCTTGGTTGAAGGCAATGCTGAGTTGTGCCAAGGCTAGTGTGGCTAGCTTGTAGGCCCGCAAAGGTAGGCCTCGATGCTCCATGTATCGTGCTACAGTGAAGAGATGGGCATGGCCGAGGCCACCGGCTGCGGCATCCAGCACAATCTGGTAGGCGGCCTCGAAAGCTGCATGATTCTTTTCACACAGGGTCAGGGCTGGCAAGGCGCAGTTCTGGGGGTCTTTCATGGAGCACTGCAATGCCAAGGTGCGGGCACATGCCCAGAGCTCCTCTCGCCCGGCTGTGTCTAGCTGCAGTCGCAACAAAGTGGCATGCGTGGTGCCTGTCACTGCCACAATAGTGACTGCCTCCACTGGGGTGAACAAGGAGTACCAATTCTTCATGATGCTCATCAGCGCTGGTGGGCCTGGGCGTGGAGAGGGAATGGCGCAGGATGTGTGTATGTCTGTGTGTAAGACTCTGCCATTTCCTTTCCCACCCTGCAACCACCAGCTCTAAATCTTCCCAGCTTCACCATGCTAAAACTTTTTGTGTGTGTGTGGGGGGGGTCTCACTATGCAGCCCCAATTGGCCTTAAACCCAGAGATCCACCTGCCAGTGCCTCCAAGCGCTGGGATAACAGGTATGGGCCATTACACCTAACTGTTCTCATGGGACAGGAGAGATGCTCAGTACTGAAGAGCACTGGCTGCCCTTCCAGAACCTGGATTTGATCCTAGCACCCACATGATCGTTCACAACCATTGGAGACGCCAAGGAATACTCTGGCCTTCAAAGATACCAGATACACATGTGGCATACAGATACACACACAGGCAAAACACTCATACACATAAAATTAATTAATTAATTAATTAAAAACAAGGTCCTTACAGTCCAGGCTTACTTCAAACTTGCTATGTAGTTAAGGGTCAACTTCTGGTCCTCCTGCCTCCACCTCCCACATTCTGGGATTAGACATGCACCACCATGTCCGGAGAACACAGGGCCTAGTGCATGCAAGGCCTGCACTCTTATCAAATAAGCTGCAACCCTTTTCTGCTGGTGCCATGGAGCTGCAGCCAAGAACTCTGTCCCTGCCATGTGATCACCCTGTTGCTGAGCCACACTTTTAACCCATCGAGTCTTGAGATGGGGTCGCATTATGAGCCCAGGCTGTCTACAATATGGGGACTCCTGATTCAACCTCCTCAGTGCTCCAGGTGAACCACTATGTCTGCAGAGAAAAATTTCCCAAAACCATGGAAGTGGCTAGCACCTGGAGCTTCCTCCCCATTCCTAACCACTTCAGTCTGGCCAACCACCAGACTGTGTACCTCCATTATCCCATGTGATGCTCCCTCCCAGGCTGGCCTAGAGCTGGCAATGGGGAAGGACCTGCCTTTTTGTTTTGTTTTATTTGCTTTGAGGCAGAGTTTTACAATAAAGCTTTAGCTGTCCTCAAACACCCTATGTAGCCCAGGCTAGCCTCGAATCCATAGATCTGCCTGCTTCTACCCGAGTGCTTGGGCTAAAGGGCTGCACAGTGTTCCAGTCAGGGCCAGTTTTTCTGGGGCCTGTCTGGTTCCTCAGTGGCCCCTCCAGGTACTCACCAATCTCTGTGGCACAGCTAACTAGCCAGCGCACCATCTCTCTGCGCCGCCAAGTCATTGTATTCAGTGTCATCCGCATCACCTGCAGGGAAAGAGGAGGGTGGGTCCTCAGAGCCCTGCTGTGTCGGATGGCTTAGGCCAAGGAGGCTGGAGGCAGAGCTACTGCAGCAGACCTGGGTGAGAGGCCTCATCTCTCTGGCCTCAGTTTCTGGCTCTATAGAAGAGGGATAAAGGAGAGATCAGATCGCCCAGTGGTTAAGAGCACTGACTATTCTTCCAGAGGACCTGGAACCCTTCCAGCAACCACATGGTGGTTCACAACTGTCTGTAACTCCAGTTCCAGGGGATCTGGCTTCCTCACACAGACATACATGCAGGCAAAACACCAATGAACATAAAATAAAGATAAATTTAAAAAATGGAGATAAAAATATAGACTAGGAGGGGCTGGGAGAGGTGCTCAGTGGTAAAGAACACTTGCTGCTCTTGCAAAGTGCGGGAGTTTGTTTTCCAGAACCCATAGCAGGTGGCTTACAACCACTTTTACCCCCAGCTCCAGGGGATCTGCCTCTGAGGGCACCAACACATATATGCACATATCCACAGACAGCACACTCTCTGTGCACATGTATGCACACATAACTCACACATAATTAAAAATAAAATCTTTCTTAAAAAATGAACCTGGCATGATAGCACACTTTAGTCCTAGCACTCAGGAAACGGAGGCAGGCAGTTTGGGGTTCAAGACCAGACTGGTCTACAGAGCAAGTTCCAGGACAGCCAGGGCTACACAGAGAAACTCTGTCTTGAAAAACCAAAAGGGAGGGGGGAAAAGAATTGGGAAGATGGCTCAGTTACAGTTAGTACTTGCCATGTCAGCATGAGAACCTGAGTTTGATCCCCAATATCCATGTAAAACAAAGATCAGGGGCCGGAGAGATGGCTCACTGGTTCAAATGCTTGCTTCTTGTTCAGGTCCCAGCACCCATGTCCCAACTCCAGCTCCAAGGCATGCCCTCTTTTCTGGCCTGCATGTAATGTGCATACTAACACACAAGCACACATATGCACATAAGAATAAATCTTTAAGAAGGATCCACCGCATGGTGGTGCTGGGAAAGTAAACCAAGACGACATGGCTGAGGCTCTCTGCAGTAATACTGACTACCACTGCTGTGACCTTACGGCCTCACTCAAAATCATACTTATAAGGAGCTAACCAGCTCCTCTTTCTAGAAAGTTCCATACCTTAAGTCAGAAGACGTTTTCCCTGCAGCTCCAAAGCACCTGCCCTCTGTGGGTCCCACCTTAAAGAAACCTCTTACCCATCTGTCTGCCGAGGCCCCAGCTCTGGGTCAGCCTCTGTAAGCTTCCCCTCACCAATCTCTAGAGCTATCAGGGTCAGGAAGGACAAGCGTAAGCTGTCCTAGGTTGTGTGTGTGTGCAGGCCTCGCGTCCACGGAGTGCACGCACATGAAGGTGGAGAGCAACCCGGGTGCTGCTGCCCAGGAGCTGTCCACTTTGTTAGTGTCTTTAACATTTCTTGGTTTTGGCTAAGTGGTGGTGACACATGCCTTTAATCCCAGCATATGGGAGGGGGAGGCAGGTGGATCTGAGTTTGAGGTCAGCCTTGTCTACAGAGTGAGTTCAGGACAGCTAGGGCCCTAAGAGAATCTCTGTCTTAAAACTCCCCCGAGTTGTTCTTAATTGTGTGTATGTGCATGTCAGTGCAGGCTCCCGTAGAGGCTGGGGTTACAGGTAGTAGTGTCTGCTAGACGTAGGTGATAAGAACTGAACTTGGGTCCTTTGAAAGAGAAGTTCTTTTTTTGTTTGTTTGTTTGTTTTGAGACAGAGTTTCCCTGTAGTTTTAGAGCCTGTCCTGGAACTAGCTCTTGTAGACCAGGCTAGCTCTTGAACTCATAGAGATCTGCCTGCCTCTGCCTCCCGAGTGCTGGGATAAAAGGCGTGCGCCACCACACAGTGGAATAGAAGTTCTTAACCGGCAAGCTGGCTCTCCAGCACCACCTTGGCCTCATCTATTAGGCTGCACTGGTGGATATGCTTGTCCCTACCTCCCCAGTGCAGGATTACAGGGTCTTCCTTCCTTCCTCCCTCCCTCCCTTCCTACCCCCCTTCCCTCCCTCCTTCCCTCCCTCCCTCCTTCCTTCCTTTCTTCTATACACGGTTTCTCTGTATAAGAGCACTAACTGTTCTGGAACTCATTCTGTAGACCAGGCTAGCCTTGAACTCATAGAGATTTGCCTGCCTCTGCCTCCCACGTGCTGGGATCAAAGGTGTGTGTTACTATATCCAGCTGATTATAGCTTTTTTACATTTTTTTTTCTTGGTTCTGGGGACCTAATTTTCCAAACAAGCACTTTATTGACTGAGCCACCTTGAGAACCACTCTTAGGTTCTTTGGTTTGTCTGATTGTTTTTGAGGTTGGGTCTGTGGTCCGACTGTCTGCAAACTCAGATCCTCCTGTTCTGTCTAGGATGGAAGGTGTGTGTCACCACATGAAGCTGTTTTTCACATACTCCGTCCCTGCAACTATCTGGGGCCCCATAACCAGGCTCATACCTGTCTAGCCCTTTAGTTTCTAGGTACCCTAAGGCCCAGATATCCATGTCCTTTACTGGTTACTCACCCATGGGCTGCACGCAGGCTGGCCTGGTCCTTGCCATGGCAGGACAGTGATATTCAGCTAGAGGCCTGGCTGACAGAGCTGAACCCCAGGAAAGTCTCTCTTTGAAGCTGCAGACCCCCAGCTAACATTACTCTGTATACATCACTCACTCCCAAGGGTGTTCCTTATTGGCTGACTCTGCCCTATTCATGGTCTTCGTTTTATTTATTTAGTGTGTATTGGTGTTCTTTCCATGTCTGTCCATGTCTGTGTAGTGACAGCAGAGGCCAGAAAAGGGCATCAGATCTCTGATTCTGGAGTTATAGACTGTTATAAACAGCCATGCATGTCTTGGGAAGCAGACATGGGTCTTTTGGAAGAGCAGTTTACTGTTGAGACATCTCTCTAGCCTCGTGGTCTTTCTTTCTCTTTCTCTTTCTCTCTCTCTCTCTCTCTCTCTCTCTCTCTCTCTCTCTCTCTCTCTTTCTTCCGATACTTTCTCTGTGTGTCTTTAGCTATCCTGGCACTCACTCTGTAGACCAGGCTGGCCTTGAACTCAGAGATCCTCTGCCTCCCTGAATGCTGGGATTAAAGGCATGCACCACCACTGCCCGGCTCATGGTTTTTATTTTAACCAAAAGCACCAAGAGGCAACCTCAGGATCTATTTCTTTCTTTTCTGATTAAAATGTTTTTATACTGGGGATGGAATACAGGACATAGTAAAACCCACTATAGCCCTGTGGAATCACACCCCAGCACCTGGTCTGTGTTCATGTTTTGATTTTTATGGGTTTATTTGAGACAGAATCTCAAATAATACCTCCAGGCCTCCAACTCTCTACATAGCCAGGGTTGACCCTGAACTTCTGATCCTGTCTATACCTCCTGAATGCTAGAATTACAGGTATGCACCAACACACCTGGCTTATGTGATGCTGAGGCTAAAACCCAGGACATTAGGCAAGCATTCTAGCAGCACTCTCTGGTCCTCTTCTGTCCCCTCCTGGGTCCATCCCCTGGCCTGCAGACCCTGCCCTGCCCTGCCCACCTGGGCCCTCTCCGTCTTTAACCAGTCCTGGAGATGAGCCTCAAACCTAGAGTGATATCCGTCACTCAAGTTTGGTCTATAACTCCACCCTCAGAGGTGTGACTCCTGTGTCAGCCTTTGCCCCAGGAGCAGGGTTCCCACTCATTTCCTGGTGATGTTAGCTGGAGTACCTGCAGCCCAAGCTCCAGTGCGATGCCCAGCAGCATGGTGTCTGGTGGCGCGCTGGCTGGTGTGGCTGTCTTGCAGGCGTCCTGTGCCAACTTGAAGAGCAGGGCTGGAGAGTGGATGTTTTGCTGGACGGAGCCCAGGACTGCATGCAGCCACTTGGTGTCTCCTGGGTGGAAGGAGTAATAGAGGCCACAGTTGGAACACCAGCATAAATGGAGCTGAATGACCTGCCACAACAATCCTCCACACAGGACCTCGTGTGTATGGCAGGGAACAGGCAATGCTTCTGTGAAGAGGCAGCTCTAAGATGCTATTTTCTCTGTTTTGAAAGGCTTGGGACTGTCCTCGATTCCACACTCCCATCACTCTGCCCTGGTCACACCAGTCTGCTTGCACTGGTGTAACTCTGCAGTGTTGGGGATGGAACCCAGGGCATTGCACAGGCTAGGTCAGCACCCACCACTGAGTCACACTTCCAGCCCATCACTGGGGTATTCTAGGCAGGAGCTCTACAACTGAGCTTCACTCCCAATCTCTGTCCTTCTCTTGTTCCTCAGACACAACAGGCAGAACCCAGCCTTAGGGCTTCTGCTCTGGCTACAGCCCTCTACCCAAGACAATGGGGATTAAACTGTGGCCCTTTCTCCTTCAAATTCCTGTGCCGAGAAGCCCTGTTGGGATGGGCCTCTGGGTGAGATGAGGTCAGAAGGGTGGGGCCCTGTGTCTCCTGTGGATCTGTGTTTAAGCATCCAGCAGGTTGAGGTGGGGGTGTGGTTCAGTGGCAGAGTGCTTGGCCTAGTTTGTACAAGGCCTGGATCCCACCTCAGGTACCATAGGAAAAAAACAAGGCTGCCTGCTTTAGTGTCCTATGTGACACCAGAACCTTCTTTGTGTATGATGATCTCTGTTTATTGTTTGCCAGGTTTTTTTTTTTTGGTTTTTTTCGAGACAGGGTTTCTCTGTGGTTTTGGAGCCTGTCCTGGAACTAGCTTTGTAGACCAGGCTGGCCTCGAACTCACAGAGATCCGCCTGCCTCTGCCTCCCGAGTGCTGGGATTAAAGGCGTGCGCCACCACCGCCCGGCTTGTTTGCCAGTTTTGTGTGTTCATGTGAGTGTGAACACACATATATGCATTCATGTGGAGGCTAGATCTCAAGCTTGAGTGTCATTCCTCAGGCACTGTCCACCTTTTAAAAAATATTTATTATTATTATTGTGTATGGGTGATTTGTCTGGTGTCTGCAGAGGCCGGAAAAATGTGTTAGATGCCCTGGAACTGGAGTTACAGATAGTGTGAGTCAGTACATAGTTGGTGGGAATTGAACTCTGGTGGTCTGCAGGAGCAGACAGTGCTCTTAACCACTGAGACACCTCTCCCACCTTTTTCCCCCAACATTTCTTTGAAACAGGGTTTTTCTTTTCTTTTTGAGAAAGGGTTTCTCTGTAGTTTTGGAACCTGTCCTGGAACTAGCTCTTGTAGACTAGGCTGGCCTCGAATTCATAGAGATTCTGCCTCTGCTCCCGAGTGCTGGGATTAAGGTGTGCACTGCCACCGCCCAGCTAAAACAGGGTTTTTCACTGGTAGGGAGCTCACAATTAGATCAAGGCTGGCCAGATGGTAGATGCTGGGAATCCTCTGTCTCCCCTTCCCCAGTGCTGGACTGACAAGTGTATGCCATCACACCTAGCCTTTTTTATTTTACTTTAGAGACAGGGTCTTATTATGTAGCTCTGGCCAGCCTGGAACTTACTGTGTAGACCAGGATGGCTTCAAAAGCACCGAACCACACCTGCCTCTGCATTTACCTCCCAACTACAGGGAATAAAGGCAGGTGTACCTAGTCTTAGGCCCATCTTTATATGGGATCTGAGGACTAAACTTAGATGCTCCCTCATGCTTGTGTGATAAATGTTTTACCAAATGAGCTGTCATTTCCCTGGCTCATTTGTTTGTTTGTGGTGCTGGGGAGGCTCAGGACTTCATACATGATAAGGAGGGTCTCTACAACTGTGCTCCAGGGCCTGGCCAGTTGATTATACATCTTCGCAGAGAATAGGACTTAGTTTTGTTGGCTACCACCTCCGAGCACTGAGCAAAGACACTGCTTGTTCCTTATAGGGAATGTGCAAGCAGTAGTGGAAAAGGAAGTCTGGTAAAAGAAACAAAGCGGTATGGTAGGACATGAGACTAAGGGTAGAAGATCATAATCCAAGGCCACTGTGAGCTACACAGCCCATGCCAGGCCAGCTTAGAATTCATCGTGAGACCACATCTTAAAAGAAAAATGGGCTGGAGAGACAGCTCAGAGGTTAAGAGCACTTGCAGAGGACCAGCGTTTGATTCCTAGCCATGCCTAGCACCCACATGGCAGCTCACAACTGTCTATAATCCAGTTCTAAGAGATCGGATGCCCTCCATGGGCAAAGCACATACACGATGCACAGACATATATTCAGGTAAGCATTCATACACATAAAGAATAAGTGAAATCTAAACATAAAGAAAGAAAATTAAAAACAAAAACAACAAAGAAATGGAGGACAAGAGGTGAAGAAATGGAAGAGGAACAAGAACAAGAGGAGGTCAGGGGAACACCAGGGCACCAGAAGGTCGGCTGTCACTGTCCTCACCCTTGGCAGCAGTCAGCATGGTGGAAGCCAGTTCACACTGGCGGGTCTCCAGGTGGCCGAGGATGAACCAACGGGGGAAGCGGTTGCTCATGATGGAGTCCAGTGGGTTAGGGTGAGCTTCTCCAGCTGGGAATGTTGTCTCGAGTACAGGCAGCCTGGGACAGGGGAAAAGCAAACACAGGGTGAGCTGGGGCTGCCACTTCTTCATCTGTCCCTGCCTAGAATCTTCAGTGAGGCATTGGAGGAGGTGGACCACGGTTCAGTTGGTAGAGTCTGCTAAAGACTCTAGGCTCCAGGCCCAGCACTGTAGCAAAAAATGCCTAGGATTTTAATGGCTACTATCATACAGAGAAGATATATGTATATATGCTGGCAAGGATGGGGAGAGAGGGGAACTTGTTGCAGTGCTGGGGTCTGAGCTCAGTATTCGAACAGTGCCTAGTAAGCACAAGGTCCTGCATTTGGTCCTCCGCTCTAAAAACAAAAAACAAAACAGAAGCTTTTTATCTACAGTTGCCATGTGAATTAATATAACCATCATAGAAAGCAGAAGTTCCTGGGGAAACTAAAAACAGAACTACCATATAACCCAGCAATCTCACTGCTGGGCACATGTCCACAGTAAATAGTATGTCAAAGAGACAAGATGCTACCACAATTCACAATGGCCACGTGTGATAGTCAACACACATGAACACGATAAACAGCTACAGAAAATGTAACACTTACCCACAAAGGAATACTATTCAGTCCTAAAAAAGAATGCAACACCACCACTTGAGTCTGGAACAGGATGGCATTACATTCACTGGAATAAGTCAGGCGCAGGGAGGAACACCACACCACTTCAGACACAAACGGAAGCTAAGGCAGATAAACAGGCCAGCCATGGTGACCCACACATGCCCTGGCAGCACTCCAGAGGCTAAGGCAAGAAAAAAAAGTCTCAGGCCAGGGCCTGGAGAGATGGCTCAGCAGTTGAGAGCACTGGCTGCTCTTACAGAGGACCCAGGTTCAATTCCCAGCACCCACAACTATCTGTAACTCCAGTTTCAGGGGATCCAACACCTTCACACAAACTACATGAAGGCAAGACATCAATACATAAAATAAAAATAAATAAAGTACTTAGAGGCAGGCGGATCTCTGTGAGTTCGAGACCAGCCTGGTCTACAGAGCTAGTTCCAGGACAGGCTCCAAAGCCACAGAAAAACCGTGTCTCGAAAAAAACCAAGAAAAAAAAAAAGAAAAAAAGTACTTTAAAAAAGTCTTAGCCAGGTGGTGGTGCATGCCTTTAATCCTGGCACTCAGGAGGCAGAGACACATAGATCTCTATGGAGTTCAAGGCCAGCCTGGTCTACAAAGCAAGTTCACAGAAAACCCCCTACCCCCCAAAGACAGAGAAAGAGAAAGAAAGAAAGAAAGAAAAAAATAAAAACAAATAACAGATGATATTCTAGAAGGGACGAACAGAAATTATGTTGGAGCTTCTGGTGGGGGGTTGGGAAAAGTTGGGTCATAGGTGACAGAATACATGTGTGTCTTTATCATCGATCTAACTCTAATCATTCACACACTCCCCACTACCATCCCTTCTCTTTCTCTCTCACCATGTATCAACTACCTAGGTTCTGAGATCCAGTCTTGTTATGTAGCCCAACCAGGTGTGGGACTTGAGATCTCACCTCAGACTCAGTGTGCTGGGATTACAGACCTCTGTCATCATTCACATCTGGCTGCTAAGAAAATGTATTTAAGATGGGTGTGGTGGTGTATACCAATAGTCCCAGCACTGCAGAGGCAGAGGCAGAGGCAGAGGCAGGCAGATCTCTATGAATTCAAAGACAGCTTGGTCTACAAAGTGAGTTCCAGGGCAGTCAAGGTTACATAGAGAAACCCTGTCTTGAAAAACAAAAACAGGGCTGGAGAGATGGCTCAGTGGTTAAGAGCACTGGCTGCTCTTTCAGAGGTCCTGAGTTCAATTCCCAGCAACCACATGGTGGCTCACAACCATCTGTAATGACGTCTGGTGCCCTCTTCTGGCCTGCAGGCATACACACAGGCAGAATATTGTATACATAACAAATAAATAAATAAATAAATAATTTTTTTTTAAAAAATAGAGAGTTTGAGGCCAGCCTAGGCTATATGACTCTGCTTCAAAACAAAAACAAACCCCATCAGAGGACCAGACATTGTTTAGATGCCCTGGGAATCCACCAGTTTGTGACAGGAAGGAGCTATGTGTATGTATACACCCCTGTATCGTTCCCTCCTCTCACTGGCTCCCACCACACTGGGAGCTCAGAAGGTACATTTCCTTTATATGAGCTATCACAGAAGAGAAAGTGATGACATCACTCCTGCAGATGCTCTGGGAGCCAGTGTGCCCACAGACAGTCAACAGAGGTTCCACTGCCTGGAACATCCCTCCTACGCAGCCCTTCCTAAGCTCCCTTCCACTGTCTTGAGCATCTTTCTGCCAGGTTCCCTTGAAACCCTGCATATGAAACTGCAGCTTTCTGTCCAAGTCCTCCCTCTTTCTGCTCTTGTCTCCCATCTCCTGGAGCACCATCTGCACAAGGCAGAATGCACTGACTGTTTTGCTGATACTGCAATTACAACCACTATTTGGTCCACAGTTAGGGCACAAGCATTTGTTGAATGACTTAATGTTGCCACTAACCTATGTATATTTTAAACATGAACAGAAATATTAACTGCAGGAAAAAATACATGTGCAATGCTGGGCACTGACCTCAACCTTAGAACACCCAGGCCAGCAGGGTACTGCTACATCATGACCCCAGTGCAGGAAACCAGCCTCAGATAGGCTGACATAATCCTCCTAGAAAAGGTCTGCACTCTGAGCACGTGTGTGGTCTGTAGCTGTGCATCGTTCTCAAGTTCACCATACTACACATTTCCATTTAACAGACAAACACTCTGCTGCATGGGCCGCGGACCTCATTAACCAGACTGAGACCCAGCTTGGAGATGGGGCTCATAGCTCCTCACTCCCTCCTCCTGCTCTTACCTCATGGCTCGGAGTGCCAGGCGAAAGGCCAGATCTGGGTCGTGGGGCAGCAGCGCAGCGAACAAGTATCGGGCACAGGTGTGCATGGGTACGCTCTCTCGGAAAATCACTTCGCCGAAGCCACTGAAAGGGCCTCCTAAAGGGACAAGGTGACCTCAGTCTCCACTATCCCTGAGCTCCATATACATTTAGAGGAGCATAAGAGGGGTCCCTAGGCAACACCGCGTGGTGAAGAATGAGGCTACAGAATGAGGAGGCACGCCAGCCCCAGCAGCAGCAATAAGGGGAGAGGACTTAGCAAGGAACCAATAGGGTCAGAGCATGGGCGGGGCTAGAGTATGGAGCGGGCTTTACAACGCGGTGGGTTGACAGGTGTTAGCAGCAGAGTAGGCTTATTCTTTAGATGGTGGAGGAGCAGACCAAGGCCATGAGGCACGACCTCACACCTAATCCTATAGGGCTATGAGTGTTGGCCGAGACCGGACTCACCTTCCAACAGCAGCCCAGCCTGCTTGCGCAGAACTTGCACCAGCCGCTCATCCAGCTCCACCTCCTCCAGCAGGGCCAGCAGCTGCTCTTCATTGCGCACCACTTTGTCCTGGGCATACAACCCCTCCGGAAGGGCCCGCTGCTGCCCTAGCCCCAGCAGTGCCACTTCCAGTGCCAGAGCCAGGTAGGACTCCCCAGGGCTCCCTGGCACTGGCACATGCTGGTAGGACAGCTTCCGCTTCTCTGTGGGCAAGTCTAGGGGAGATGCATCCAAGGTCGCTGAGGTTTAGATATGCTCCCACCCTTCAGCCCCAAGCTGGGTGACAGACGTGGAGAGAGGTTTAGGGAGAGTCCCAACTCTCTTAGCTCAGGCCATGGCCGCCTCATTTTGAGAAAGCTAAGCCTAATGGCTCCTGGCCTTGGGAGGGCACACAGCCAAAGCTGAGCTTGCTATGTGACAGTATCTGGCCAACAGAGTGGGTATTGTTCCTCCTGCAGGGGTCCTCGGGTGGGTACCTGGGTAAAGAGAGTGAGGCTCCTCCTCCAGTCGACAGGCCTCCAGCAGTGCCCTGCAGAGGCAGCCAATGGGATCCAGGGGATGGCCCACCCAACCTTCAGTGCTTGTGAGGCAAGTAGCACCTTTTTGGAGCAGTTCTGTATGGGAAGAGGTGGGCTCTATGCAGCCACCCACTCAACTCTGGAGGCTTTTTCTCCCACCCCACACCAACCCTCTGTGCTATCTGCCAGTCTGTGAGTTACCCCTATTCCTGAAACATGCAAAGCAGTACTCTCTTCTCCTAGCCTTACCCCCTCCCCATCTCTGCAGCCAAGCTCAAACACCTCGGAGGCCCCTCAAGGGGCAGTATGAGATTCTTCTATGATAGACACCTGAATGCCCTGTAAGGCTGCTCATCCACTGACCTCCCCTGATCTTGGAACTCGGCCTGTGCTGTTCCCTAAGTCATCTGGAGATTAGCTCTGACACCTCCATTACAGAGCCCATTTCTCCCTTACACACTTGTCAGCATCACTGCCAAGAACTCAGACAGTGGCTTTCTTCTGTCCCCAGATTTAGATACAGCATCTTTCCTTTTGTTCAGGGTGCTTGTGTGCATGTGGTATATTCATGTGCACATGTGTGTGCATGCCCCATAGATATACTGAGGATAAAGTTCTGGGTTGGGAGCCTTCTTCCAGCCTGCTCTATCTTTTGTAACAGGAGCTCTTTGGTGAACCTTCAGTCCTAGAGCCCACCTTCTCAACTAAAACGGCTGCCAACAAGACCCTACGATCTGCCTGCCTTCAACTCCCAGCCCTGGGAGACAGTGACGTGCCCAGCTTTTATATGGGTAAAGGGTATACAAACTCAGACCCTCAGATTTTCATGAAGCAGTATCACCCAGCACCCTACCTACTGAGCCTATTCTTGGCCCTGCTTTTTTATTTTATTGTATTTGAGACAGGTTCTCAGATGGTCTAGGTGGGCCTTGACCTCTGACCTTGAAGTTCCGACTCTCGTTTCCCCTTCCTGAGTGCTAGAGTTAGAGGCATGGGCCACCATACCTAACTTGTAAAGTGCTAAGGTATAAAATACATGCTAGGTAGGCACTCCACCAATGAGCCACACCATAGCCCTTTTGTTATGTTTCAAATGTTTGCTTGAAACTCAATTTGTTGCCCGTGTTTAAAAGTGAGCAAATTCTACATCAACTAGTCTATTCTCCAGGCTTCTCTCTTTCCACACTACGACCATATTCTTGAGGGTCATGCTGTGGAAACCTGCCTACTACAGGGTCTGGAAGTGTCTACATTTCTCAGCCTCCCTTGCATGAAAAATGGATAAACAATGGGAATGCTACCATTACTCTGTGGCAGCTGCCCTGCGTGTGAATAGTGGTGGCCAAGGCAATGTGCAAGAGGAGGTTCTGGTGGCCAGTTGTGGTGTCTTCTTGGGAATTGGCTCAAGAGCTGCACATACCTATTAGCACTTTGACCTAATTCTTACTCTTTTCTGTCCCTTTTCTTTTGTTGCTGGGACTGAGACCCAAGGCCTCAGACATTAATAAGATGCTTCTACCATGGCTGTTTTGTTTTTCTTTTTTCAATATTTATTTATTTATTATGTATACAATATTCTTCCTGTGTGTATGCCTGAGGGCCAGAAGAGGGCACCAGACCTCATTACAAATGGTTGTGAGCCACCATGTGGTTGCTGGGAATTGAACTCAGGACCTTTGGAAGAGCAGGCAATTTTGTTTTGTTTTGTTTTTCAAGATGGCGTTTCTCTGTGTAGCCCTGGCTGTCCTAGAACTCACTCTGTAGACCAAGCTGGCCTCGAACTCACAAAGATCCACCTGCCTCTGCCCCCTGAGTGCTGGAATTAAAAGCATTCACTACCAATGCCCTGCAAGGCTTCTACCATGTAACTGCACCTGACGCATAGAATTCTCCCACCACACAGTGCTTTAGTTTCAACCAGCACTTTTTATGATAAAATCCTTTCTGTCTATGATACAGAGAGTGGGAGCTGGGGTGGTACCCAGACCTTCTTTGCCATCTCTCATGGGCTAGCCTGTGTCTTGGGCACCTGGGTTCTAGAGCCTGTGCCCTCACTCACCTTTTTTTTGCTGCTTGTAGTTCTCAAGCTGGTGTCGCCGCTGCAGCCGCAGAGTGTTGACTATGGCACATGCTAGCCGCAGAGCCTTGTGGGGATAACCATGGGCACGCAAAGTATCCACCCGTGCACAGGCAGTAGGGAAGGGTTCACCCAGCCAGATGGGGTGGCCCTGAGGGTCAAAGGTTGGTTTGTCACCTCCCATATTGCCAGTGAGACTTGGGCCACAGGAATCACTGGCCAGGATCCTCTGCAGGTGGCTGTCATTCCAGTGCAACTCCCCAGCCTGCAGTGCTCGGCTGAACACTGTACGACGGGGACTGGTGGCTGTCACCTCCTCCTCTTCATCCTCTGAGCCTACAGGAGGGTACCAATGTAGTAATGGTGGTGCTGTTGAACAAACTGTAGTCAGCTTCTCCTACCAGGTGCCAACTCAGGGTTCTACCCTAGGCAGGTGATGGATATGAATTCTTGAAGCAAATCCTCAAAGGGAAAGTGGGGGCTGGCATCTGTCACAGCACTGGCACAGGTTACAGACATCTCTTTCCTCCCTGCTAGCCATTCTTGTTCCGTCTCTCCTCAGTCTCTTTGCTTCTTTCTAATCGCTCTTCTGTTTTTCTTCTTCTCCCTCTTCACTTGTCTTGCCCACACCCCCGTCACTGTCCGTTCCCCACCCCTCTGCTGTTGGGCTCCTGTCCTTCCCTATCCGTTGTCTCACTTTTGCTAACTGGAGGTCCAGCAAGTGCTGTGTCACCATCCTCAGAGACATCATTACTTTTGCCCTTAGCACTTGCTCCTTTGGCTGGAAGGACAACCAGTGGGGCCCCCTTCAGTATCTCCTACTCTCTCTCTCCTGGGACACGGTAACTGTGACAGGTTGAGCTGTAGTGAGTTGTGATGATTTTGTCAGAAACAGGTTGTAGGGCCCTTCTCTTACCTGTCCTGGAGGTCAAAGTAGGCTGTAGGCCGGGGATGTCAAAGGAGTAGTTGCCCTCTTCCAGTGGGCACACATCTAGCTTGTCCCATGCGCCAAGCAGCTGCAGCCAGCCTGAGCGCTCATCTGGTTTGCAGTGGGGGCTCAGAATGACGCAGACCCACAAAGCCCCTGAAGAGCAGAGAGAGGCTCAGCATCTAGGTCAACATCATGAACACAGGCTAAGAAGCAACTGCTGCAGCCTAGCCACACGTCCCACCTGAACATGGGCTGCAACTCAGTGTCTCCTAACATTATGGTAAGGAAATAAAATAAAATATGGCCAACGAGAGGGGAAAAGTGCTTGTAGCCAAGAATAATGATCTGAGTTCAGTCCCTCGGATCCACATATGGAAGGAGGAAACCAAGCCCACAAAGCTGTCCTTTGACTTCCCACGTGTGTACTATGGTATACCCACACATATACACACAAATATAAATAAATGTAACTTTTAAAAAGAGAAAGAGAAACTAAAATATGGGAAACAAACTCCACTCGCCCTGGGTCACACCACATTTAAGTCGGGGCTCAAGCCTGGGTTTGGTGCCTCGTGAATTTTAGTGTTGCTTCTTCCCCACTTCCCACATCTGACACAGGGCACTGCTATAGTGGTGACTACAAAGCCCCAGCACCTGGCAGGTGGAGAAGAAAAAGACCAAGAACTCAGGGTCATCCCTGGCAGTACTGTGAGCTTGAGGTTAGCCTGGGTTACATTGAGAACCTTTATCAAAAACAAAACAAAACTGTACAGAAAGGATATGCATAGACTCTCTGTAGATACTGTATGGTTTTATAAGGGTCTTGAGCATTCCAGATGTTTGTGTCTTAGAGGATTTGGGACCAATCTTCCAAGGACATCAAGGGACAAAACTGTACAATACTTAAACACCCATGCATGGATGCATTCTCCCATCTACCAACCCATCCATGCATGTATCTATCTAGACTTACTGAAGATGGAATTCATGATCTCATACATGCTCAACAAGCCTGCTACAACTGAGTTATATCTCCAGCTATAACCATGTAATACTACTCCCAGAAGAGCCAAGAGCCAGATTTTGTGTCTTGTTCTCTCTGGGAGTTCCAGGACCCAGTAGGGTGGCCAGCATGCCGGGAGTCTTAGTAGTGTTAAGTGGAGTCAAGATTTGGGTACAGATGCTAATATGAGTGGGAGCCTGGGTGTGGGTTTCACCCCAGGGTCTAGGCCTTACCCAGCTCATCCCACAGCTGCCGGCACTTGTCTGTCATGCCAGCACCCTGTTGCCGCCACAGGGCCAGGCGAGGGTCCTGCAGGAACTGCTCAGTCATGAGGATTAGCATGCGTGCCCCATTAGAGTCCCGTGCCCGCAGCATCTCCCGCACCTGTGCAGAGCAGCAGGCGGTAAGAAAGGGAAGGACACAACAGGACCTCTGCCCTGTCCACCCCCAGCCTTGGCACCTTGCTGAACATGGAGCGCAGCTGCTGGCTGGCCCCATAGTGGCCACCATTGGACAGCAGCTGCTTCACCTGCTCCTGGATCTGCTCCTCATCTAGATGCCAGCAGTTGGCATCTTCTGTGCCCGCACCTGCCGTGGGATCTGGAGCACCTAGGGTGAAAAAACAAGTGTAGAGTGAGAGAAAGGGTGTCAATCCTCCCCCTGTCCATTCCTCCAAAATCAATACTCTGTGCCTCCAGAAGCAACCCCACCAGGGCTTCTGCCTGGTCACACTGGCCATCCACCTATTAACTCACCACCAGTCCACTTGCCACTTCCCTCACACTCACTCATTCAGCCTTCGCCCCTCATCCCATCCATCCATATAACTGTTCATGAATACATCTTAGCCAGGCGGTGGTGGTGACCACCTTCAATACCAGCACTTGGGAGGCAGAGGTAGATGGATCTCAGTGAGTTCGAGGCTAGCCTGATCTATAAAGGGAGTTCCATGACAGCCAGGGCTGTTACACAGTGAAACCCTGTCTTGAAAAACCAAAAATAAATCTGCCCATTGGTTCGTCCATCTGTCCATTCGCCTAACTGTACCAAACACTACAAGCCCCTCCATTCACTTAGGTACTCAGTCCATTCATCTGTAGAAACTGTTTGTATTCACTCATTTACTCCTCCTCACAAACCACCAGCCACTCCTCCATCCTCTCATCTGGAACACGGCTCATCCATACTAGCCAGTTTCTATGCATCTCTTCCCCTCCACACCAGTTCCTCCATGTCCACAGCCTAGTCTGACCACTCAAAATACCCACCCTATTCATCTGTCAATCAGCCACATTGTCCACCCACCAAACTACTCCAGCTCACGCATATGCTTCCCTCAAACTCACATGTTCCTCCCAAACACCTATCCATCAGTCCCTGGTGTATGCACCTGTCTTTCTTCCTTCCTTCCCTTATTTCTTCTTTTGAGTTTTCAAGACAGGGTTTCTCAAGTATCCTTGGTTGTCCTAGAACTAGCTCTGTAGACCAGGCTGGTATTGAACTTACAGAGACCCACCTGCCACTGCCTCCTGAGTGTTGGGATTAAAGGTGTGTACCACTACTGTCTTGTTTCTTTTCGTTTTTTAAGACAGGGCCCCACTCTAGCTCCAAAGGTCACCCCACTCACCTGCCACTGCACTCGGCAACCCATCTGCTCATCCCCCACGCCCTTCCATGACATCAGTTCCCCTGGTGATGAATCATAACCTCCTGGAACCCACATGGCCCCATGACCCACTATAGCACCCACCCACTGCTCATCTACCCGCTATCTACCACTATAGCCAAGCAAACCAGCAGCAGATCCTCCCCAACACCTCCTCGATCCATCCATACCTCGCCATGACACTCACCTTTCAGCCTTTACCCTGGAATTCTGAGATACCCCACCCTCTGTGGGGCACCCCACACTAGGATTGAACCCTCCTGCCTTTGCACACTGCTTGACTTCAGGGTGTCACTGTGTTTCAAGCTACCTCAGCCTTCCCAGTCCTGAGTTGACTGGCCTAAGCCCTATTTCAGGTGCCCTAGGGTCAGACCCCTCCAGATGTGCCTCTCTCTAGGTGTGTGACATCCCCCAAAGCAGGACACGGATGGTACCCACTCTGCCGGCCTCTGCATCACGGCCCCTCCTTCTCTCCACTCACCATGAACCAGGTTGATCTCAGAGCCCAGAAGAAGGATCTCATCAGCAAGGCGCTGGGCAGTGGGTAGCACCTCAGTGTGGTGTGCACTGATGAGATACTGGACGAACTTCTGAAGCTGATCACGGTTCATCTGAGAGAGGGTCTCAGAGATGGGCAGCCGCAGCTCCACCTGGTGTGCATGGCGGATGCGGTACAGTGACAAGGCCACCACATGTGCACAGTAGAAGAGGTCTCGGTTGTCACAGCCACAGCTCACAGATGTGATCTTGCAGCGGTCAAAGCTGATGGAGACGTGGTAGAGATGCTCTGGCTCTCCTGGGGCCCCCAGTTCTCGGATGTTCCCACTGAGGTGGAACCCTAAGAAAAACACACACTGTGGAGACCGGATCACCCCAAGACCTGGATGCACAGCCCTGCTGAGAAAATCCAGTGCAAACCATCTAACCCATCCCATGCCTCAGTTTCATCATCTGTCCAGATGCCGCGACGACGATCTTGTGAGGTTCTAATAAATGAATGAGTTACTTATGATAAGCATTTAGAATGACTTGACATAAAGTTAAGTCTCAAATAAATCTCTATTTTCTTGGGGAGGGGGTGCCTCAATTGTTCTTTGCCTTGTTTATCTTTGTTTTTTTTGTTTTTTGTTTTGAGACAAGGTTTGTCTATGTAGCTCTGTTTCTTATAGAACTGCTATATAGACCAGACTGGCCTCAAACTCACAGAGATGTGCTTGCCTCCTGAGTGCCAAGACTAAAGGCGTGTACAACTATACTGGGTTTCCACCTTATTTTCGAGACAGGTTCTCCTTGAACATGAAGCTAGCCCCTTTGACTAAGCTAGACATGGAGATCCTCTTGTCTCTGTCTTAGTGCTGGGGTACAGGCATGCAACACTGTGCCTTGCTTTTACACGGATGCTAAGCACCTGAACTTAGGTCCTCTTGCTTGAGCAGCAGGCATTTAACCAAATGAGTCCTCTCCCCTGTTCCTTTGTCCTTATTCTAATGATCACCAAATAGTATTATCAGTGTAGACACAATGTTTGAAATGCTTTAGGTTGAAAGCCCTTGGCTGCTATGGTTACAACTGAGCTTTAGAAGCTCTGAACTTCCTGAGAAGATGCCAAAGGCCTGTGGCATTTGAGGGCAATGGGATGATGGAGCAAGTTCTGGGCAGTCCTGAGTGTCTGTCAGGCTCATCCGACTGGTTGGGCAGCCTGATGCAACCTGCGTCATGCAAGGCATGGCTTCCTCATACCAGGGGTAGCTATGGGGCCTGTGGCCAGGTTATGCCCAGGCAAAGGGGTACAAGGCTGCCAGGCAGGGTCACCACGGCTGAGCCATGATCTGCTACCATGGGAAGTCAAGAACAGTCTTATTCATTTTTTAGCGCAATCACTACTCCTCCTCTTCTAAGTTTGATGCTAGGTCTAAGGCCTTTTCCCTCACCTTCCTCCCTGTTTCCCCAAACCCAGCCTTCTCTGCTCATTTTCTTTCCGTCCGCTTTAAAACCACTTGGGCCCACTGCCTGAGGTCTGAGTCCACTCTCCTGGCCTTAGCCTTGTCATTTTCTCCATCAGCACATAATAGTTGTGCACATTCATGATACACGATGTGGTAACTCAATAGGATATACAATGCATGGTGCTCAGATCAGAGCAACTGGCTTTTCCTGCTCCTTCAACAGTGATTATTTCTCTGTGTTTGGAAGCTTCCAACTTCTTCCTTTTAGTTCTTTATAAAATACACAATAAATTTTTGTCAACTATAGTCACTCTACTGTTCCACATGTGGCTGCAAACCTTTGATCACAATCTCTCCCAGGACACAGCTGCCCAACCTCAAACTCTCTGACACCGAATTGGTGTGACTGGTTTCTCCCTGGGTCCAGCCACTGAGGCCTATGATCATCCTGTTTAGCATTGAGACATGCTATGAAGCCTTAGCTGGACTGGAAATCATAGATATCTATCTAGTTCTGCCTTAGGCATGTGTTATCGCTCTGGGACCACTTTGGTTTTTGAAGCAAGAGTTTCACTGTTTTGTCCAGGGTGGTCATGATCTTGAGACCTTCTGGTCCCAGCCTTCTGAGCACTGGGGTTACAAGTGTATACCACCATGTCTAGCCTTAGCATCATTTGTGCCATGCAACACAGATGCTCTGTCTAAGGTCAGGAACTGGCCCTTCCTGGGACCCTGCTTCTTCTTTCTTTTTCCACCTCTTCTATTCCTCAGCTTAGCTGTCTGAGGTCCACCTTTCCCCTCCAGTGCATAATCCTGTCTCCAAGGCCGGTGTGAAGCCCAAGTTCTCCAACAACTGTCATCATGTCTCAATCCCTCTAGCAGGCCCCTCTGAGATCCAAAACCAACTCCACCTGTCCTCTTCCTTACCTGGGTCCTCCTGTCAATGCCCGTTCCTTCTCTACCCCACTTTCTAGTTCACCTTCCTCTCCCTGAGTCTCCCGAAGTTTTGATAGATCTCTGACATCTACTATATACCTAGCTTTATATAGTAGGTATTTAGTATAGAACCCCCCCATTAAACTAGGCTCTTACTGTGCCTCTTCATCACTAGCCTCTGCCTCCCCAGTGCTGTGCCCAAAGAATGCCACAATGTCTCACCCAAGCACATCTGGGCCTTGAAGCAGGTGGACTGGGAGCTCCCCCCTCCATCCCGCCCTGACCCCTCTGCCTCCTCCAGGATAGAGATGCTCACTCACCCACTTGTAGCACTCGATCCACAGCCCCACTCTGCAGCAGGTGCAGCCCACGGGTAAATGGCACCCGGGTGTCTTGCTCGCCTTCTGGGGGCTGGTAGCCTAGTGATGAGTACATACAAATCTCCCGCTCACTTCGTGGAAAAGACCAGAACACAATGCGCTTCTGAACTGGCTCTGGCACCCGGGAAAAGCGCTCCTCTACCTGTGGGAAGAGCTGGTGGGTCAGGAACCTGGGCTGGAACCCTGGCCATGCTGTTTACAAGGCCCCCCCTGACCTCTCTGAGTCTCTGTTTTCCCACATGTAAAACAGGAATGTGAAAACCAACCATGCTACAGAGACTGGGGAGATAAAACGTATACACCAGTGAGTCTTTGAAAAGGTAGTGCCCCTTGAAATCCCAACTACTTAGGAGGCTGCACTTGAGCCAAGTAGTTCAAGGCCAGCTTGGGTAACACTGTGAAACTCCCAGCAACAAAACAGCTTTCAATACAATAGTATTTACTTACAATAGTGCCTGGCTCATAGTCAGCATTCTACAAGCTTTTACAGCCAGTTTCCCAGGGGTCTGGGGTTAAAGCCCTTCTATAGCTTGGGCATTGAGGGGATAAGAAGAAGTCAGATACAAGTGTAAGAATAATCAAGGACATGAAGTCCTAGCATTCTCTCTGTTCAACCCTTAGAGATGGCTTCTTATCCTCACAGGGACACAAGATGCTGAACCACAGCACAGGGTCAATGTCACAGCTTCGGAGTTTCTCTGTGTAGCTTTGGAGCTGCCCTGGACTCGCTCTGTAGACCAGGCAAACTCATCTCTTCAGGATCTCTAAGCCAAGGAGCTCCAGCTCCCAAGACCAGGTCCACCCTGGGGTTTCTTCCCCTGCCTCTTCCCTGAGAAAAGCACCTAGGAGGGAAGGGCTGTCCTGACGTGTCTCCCGTGGGCTCCAAGGAACAGAACCAGCTGCTTGAGGCTGTGTTCCGATCTGAGCTGGCTAGTCACCGACTGGGCTCCCTTGGACAAGTTTCTCAACCTCTCTGTGCCCCAGTTTTCTCAATGTGACAGCAGTTTCCCAAAGGGTTCCCAAAGCTCAGCAGAGTTCTCTCAGCACCTGGCGGAGCCACAGCAGATCTGTGGGCGCCCTGACGATGGTTTTAGGGTTATTCTGAGCATGTCACACAGGGCCCTACCCAGGTTTCCAGGAGAAGGGGGAGTCAATGACTGGGCTGCTGACTAAGGAGGGATTTCCCGGTCGTGAATCAGCCCGTTCCATCCACAGTCAGCCGAAACCCACCGTCCTAACTCAGGAAGAGTTTCCGAACACAGAACACCCTCAAAGTCAGACTAGAAGTCGCCGGTTTGGGACTGTCGCCCGTACCCTCCCATCTCCTTGGGGGACACTAGGATAGGGGAGAGGGGGTTTGCGGGGTTCTACCCACAAGTCACAGAGTAGGGGGTTCCAGGTGTTTCGGCCCAGGTACTCCAATCTTGGCTCCTGAATGACTGGAAGGAGGGGGAGGAGGGGCGGGAGGAGGGGCAAAGAGCCCTTCCCTCAGTGACCCTGCCTCTTGTCCCACAGTTGGGGTATCTGGGGAGGTCAGGTGGGTCTGGAGGCTGGAGCACAGGGATACAGGGGCGTCTTGGGTAGGCCCTGCAGAGACTGGGGTCGTCTCCCTGGAGGGCGGAACGGGGACACGGAAGGCAGGAATGGAGCAGTGCGAGTCTCTGGGCAGGTGTCCCTCTCAGGAGAGAAGCGGCCTGAATGGGGGCCGGGTGGGCCGCGGGCGGAGAGGCGCGGGGCGCGGGGGGTGGGGCTGGCCGCTGGGGAGGGGGCGAGGTGCGAGGCCTGGGGCAGGCCGGGGCCTCACCTGCTCGAAGGCCCAACTTTCGGCCACCCGCTTGGCGCTGAGGTCCAGCAGCGGCTCGGGGCGGCCGCGACGGGCCCCGGTCCCAGGCTCGTCCCCCGCGGGGCAGCCCCGGCTGCGCTTGGCCGCCGGGGGCTCCATCCGGCCGGGCCGGCCGGGAGACGCGGCCCCTTTAAGACTCTTCACAACAATGAAGCCGTCTCTGCAGCCGCTGCCTCCTCAGCCGAAGCGCCGCCCCCGCCGTCCTACCTCTTCCTCACCATTGGTTGTCTCTTCAGACCCGCCTCCTAAGAGCCGCTGTTCATTCGGTATAGGCCACGTCCGTCTTTCCGGTGCCATCCAATGAAAGGTCGCAGGGCGAGGCGCTGTCCATCACGGAGCGGAATGAACCAATCAAAGCGACGGGACCCCACCGCTCGGCCTTTTGAGGAGTTTCGGGGCGGCCCCACATTCATTCACAACATTCCTCCCCCGCCCCCGTGGGCCGGCCTACGAGCCTGGAGGCTGGGGCTGCGCCTACACACGGCTTTGTTTACGGAGGGTCGCTTCCGGGCGCCGAGGGGCCCCGACTGACGCTCTCTGCGCGGTGTGACCCCAGAAACTCACGCAGCCTCTCTGGGCGACCGTTACAGTATGGGATGCCTTAGGAGCCGGCTGTGGCCGGCACAGCCTTCCTAGCAGCGCCGTGGGCTCGTGAGCTGCGAGCTAAGACAGTTTCTACATCCGAGAACTGAAATTGCCCGTTGCGACCATTTCTACCCATGAAAATGGCAGTTTCGTTAAGTTCGACTTGATGCGTGTCAAATGCCCCACCTCGAATCGGGAAGCCAGCCACCGTCTTCTCCACCCTGCCCCATGACATAAGAGAACCCTGCGTTTTCCTACCCTCGCGGCCCCTCCACCATCATTTATTCATCCGGTCCAGTATGACACTCCTCCCTCCTCTCCCTTCGCTCAGCAAAGTCTCATTTTGTAACTAGGGCTAGTATCCTGATTGGAGAGCCTCCTGCCTCATCCTCCGGAATGCCGGGACGTCAGGTTTGTCCTGGGGTAATCTGGGCTCTGAGCTCCATGGAGCGATATGCCCTGGGGGGGGGGGCACGGAGAAGCGCCCAGCATACAGTAGACACTCCTCCATCCTGGACCTGTTGACCCAGCCACTTTATGCTGTCATTCCATTTAGTTGACTCAATCCTGAAGGTAGGAAAAACCCAAACTGGCCCCCAGAAGCCGGCTAGGAACTCTGGTTCCCCTCCAGGCCTCACAACTGCACTATCTGGCAATGGTCCACTGTTTCCTTCTGGACCTACTCCCTACCCCACGATGGCAACCAATAGCCGCTAGGGGTCTGTGAACCCTTCAAACAGGGCTGGTGCAAGTGGGGTCATACGGTAGAAGTAAATAACACATTGAAGGAACTGGAGAGATGGCTCCGGGCATCTCTCTTAAGAGCAGTGGTTAATCTTCCAACCACAGAACCAACAACAGTGGCTCACACTGCCCTGATCTCAGCTCCAGAGGATCTTACATCCTTAGAGGGACCCCGTCTCAATAACAACAGCAGCAGTAGTAATGTCCTAGTTATCCCTAACTACCCCTTCCCCCTCAACGGGGTTTTTCTGTGTGGCCCTTGTTGTCCTGGAACTCACTCTGTAGACCAGGCTGGTCTCGATCCATCTGCCTCTGCCTCCCGAGTGCTGGGATTAAACACGTGCGCCACAGCCACCACCACCCAGCACAGACTGTTTTCTTATATAACTAACCCACAACAACTTGCCCAGGGATAGCTCTGTTCACAGCGGACTGATCTGCCATTAATGAAAAAATGCCCCTACAGTCTTGCTTATCAGCCAAGATGATGGAGGCATTTTCTCAGTTGAAGTTTCTATTTCCCTGGTGACTCTAGCTTTTGTCAAGTTGACAAAAAATAAAAATAAGTGAAACAGAAAAAAAAACCCCAAAACTAACCAGCACAAACAAAGAAATCTTTATTAGGTTTTTGAGACAGGATCTCTCCACATAGTCCTGACCGTTACCTCACTATGTAGACCAGGCTGGCCTTGAACTCAAGAGACCTATCCTCCTCTGCTGCCTGATTAAAGGCATGCACCACCACAACCAACCTGAAAAAGATTTTTTAAAAAGACTTTTAGGAAGCCGGGCGATGGTAGCGCATGCCTTTAATCCCAGCACTCAGGAGGCAGAGGCAGGCGGATCTCTGTGAGTTCGAGACCAGCCTGGTCTACAGAGCTAGTTCCAGGACAGGTTCCAAAGCCACAGAGAAACCCTGTCTCGAAAAACCAAAAAAATAAATAAATAAATAAATACAGTTCCTCATGTTGTGGTAACCCCCACCAACCATAAAGCTATTTTTGTTGCTGTTTCATAACTGTAATTTTGCTACTGTTATGAATCATAATGTAAACATTTTGGGAGACAGAGTGTTGTCAAGGGGATTGCGACCCACAGGTTGAGATCTGCAGGCTTAGTGGGTAAAGGTGGTGGCCACTAACGCTGAGGCCCTGAGTTTAGTTCCTGGGACCCACATGGTGGAAGGAGAGGACTGATTCCTGCAGGTTGTCCTCCGATGTGTGCCGTGGCACACTCATGCCCCTACTGTGTCCTCCGATGTGTGCCGTGGCATACTCATGCCCTACTGTGTCCTCCGATGTGTGCCATGGCACTCGCATGCCCTACTGTGTCCTCCGACGTGTGCTGTGGCATACTCATGCCCCTACTGTGTCCTCTGATGTGTGCCGTGGCACACACATGCCCCTATTGTGTCCTCCAACATGTGTGTGACACATGCATGCCCTACCACCACAATAAATAAAAACCTTTAAAGCATTTTTAGAAAGTCAGGTATGGTGGTACCAGCCTGCCATCCTGGCACTCAAACAACTCAGGCACAGCATCACGAGTTTGGGGCAGCCTGAGATACATACTGAGATCCTGTTTCAAACCCAAACAAAACCCAAGAGGAGCTAGGAGAGATGGCAGTTAAGAGCACAGCACTCTTCCAGAGGACCCCCACTGAACTCCCAATACCACGCGGCAGTTCACACCTGCCTGGAACGCCAGCTCTGGGTGACATCACACTCTCTCCTGGTCTCCAGGAGCAACAGACACACACATGACGCACAGACATACATTCAGGCTAACCACCCATACACACAAAGTAAAAACAAATTCCAGGCCGGGCAGTGGTGGCGCATGCCTTTAGTCCCAGCACTTGGGAGGCAGAGGCAGGCGGATCTCTGTGAGTTCGAGACCAGCCTGGTCTACAGAGCTAGTTCCAGGATAGGCTCCAAAGCCGCAGAGAAACCCTGTCTTGAAAAAACCAAAAAAAAAAAAAAAAGGCCTGGAGGGATGGCTCAGCCGTTAAAAGGCTAGGCTCACAACCAAAAATATAAGAGTTCGGTTCCCAGCACCCACGGCTGTCCCTCCAGGTACCAAAAAAAAAAAAAAAAAAAACAAAAAACAAAAAACAAAAAAAACAAAAAAAAAAAACAGAAAAAACCAAAAAAAAAAAAAAAATCCAAATTCCAAACAACCACAAAAACACAACAAGCCTATCATGGTGCTTTTAATCCAAGCTTATTAGTATTTTCATCATAATCATCTTCCTTTCATGTTATTATTATTTTTTAAAAATATTTATTTATTTATTATGTATACAATATTCTGTCTGCATGTATGCCTGCAGGCCAGAAGAGGGCATCAGATCTCATTACAAATGGTTGTGGGCCACCATGTGGTTGCCGGGAATTGAACTCAGGACCTTTGGAAGAGCAGGCAGTGCTCTTAACCACTGAGCCATTTCTCCAGCCCTCATGTTATTATTTTTAAAAATTGCTCATTTATATTGTGTGTGGAAGCACATGAAGAGGACCAAGGACATTGGGTCAGTTCCTTCACTTTACGTGGGTGACTGGGTGACAGGAGGCAGACTCTGGCCTCCAGCTGTGCTCCGAAAGTGCCTTTGCCTCTCCAGTCATTCACCGGTCCTCCTTTCATATTAATAAGAAAAGGGTTTTGATATTTTACTTATTTCTTCTTTCCTTTTTTTTTTTTTTGTATGTGTTTTTTGAGACAGGGTTTCTCTGTAGCTTTGGAGCCTATCCTGGAACTAACTCTTGTAGACCCGGCTGGCCTCGAACTCACAGAGATCCGCTTGCCTCTGTCTCCCAAGTACTGGGATGAAAGGCATGTACCACCACCGCCTGGCGATTTTACTTATTTCTGTTTTATATGTTTGGATGTTTTGTCTGCATGGATACCTGTGTACCTCGAAGTGACCATGGAGGCCAGAAGAGGTGACAGGCCCGCTTAACAGCAGGGGGCTCTTCACCACAAATGAGATAGCTGGGGATCAGAAAAGCTGACGGGGTCTAAATCTGAGTTCAGGAAACAGGACAGATGAGGGAAGTGAGGTCCAGCGAGGTCAGGAAGCTGCCCACAGTCACACAGAGATCTTGGTAAAATATGGGTGTCAGAGGAGAGTCAGGAAGGTTTAGGGTGTCCCCTGAATTCTCAGCACTTGTTTCAAGCATGCCCTCTTGAAAGCAATACTTTTAGGAAAGGAGATGGTAGTGGTGTTGTTCCAGCCGCTGGTGCCCTCCCTCTGCTGGAGCACAGAGGTTCTGGCTTCAGGAAGTGCCAGCCATGTCTACTGTGCCTATACCGTGAAGTGAGTTCACCATCTAGGCACCTGACCCCAAACCCAAGTGCTTCCAGCCCACAGATGAAGTAGGCTGCCCTACGGGCTCAGGTGAGGGAGGAGACACAGATCTGCAACTTGGGGGACATGTGTCCACCCTGACTTTCTGAGGGTCCCTGTTCAGCCGGCACTGCCTGCAGCAGTCTTGCTTGTGCTTACGCCTCAACCCCGCAGCTCTGCTGGCCACTTCTACTTTGTGACTCTGCTTCCTTGTGGGAACACACAAGCTCACGGGGAGAGTTGCCAGGGAAAGTGACATTCCAGACAGGGAAAAACTGAGTCTGAAATCACATTGATGGTCACCTGGCCCTGGAGAAGGAGTCTCTCTCTAATGACAGTTCATGACAACACTAATGAGCCCCAAGTACTCTAGGTTCCTACTCTGCCCCACTAGAGTGGGATGCTGGGACCCCACTTTAAATAGATGGGGCCATGGTGGCTCAGAGAGGTTAAAAAAACTAGCTGGCCGTCTCACACACAGTCAGGAGGTAAAACCCGGCACAGACTGACAGACATGGTTGGGCCTGCTTGTCATCCCAGCACTGAGGCCAAGGGAGGAGTAGGTCAAGTTTGAGGCCCATCCGAGCTACACAGAACTGTCTTAGAACACGAGAACACGCCAGGCAGTGGTGGCACATGCCTTTACTCCCAGGACTTGGGAGGCAGAGACTGGCGGATCTCAGTGAGTTCAAGGCCAGCCTGGTTTACAAGAGAGTTCCAGGACAGCCAGGACTGTTACACAGAGAAACCCTGTCTTGAAAATCCAAAAAGAACACAAGAACAAAGCATCATCATGTAGAATTTGAGGTGCAGGCTATTGGTATCACAGGGGGCGGGGGGAGGAAGTGAGGAGAGAGGAGGCTGTCAAGGAGGCCCAAGGGACAGGTGTGCCATCATTCCCGGTCCCTGGCCACTGTCCTTTTGAAGAGGACTGGCATCAGAGCCACAGGGCAGCTATTCTCAGGGCTTCTTGGTTTGCCTGCAGAAGGTTAATGGGTCCCCAGCACCCACATGGTGGTTGACAGATATCTATAACTTAATTCCGAGGGATCTAAATCCTCCTTCTGACTTCAGTGGGCACCAGGCACACAGGCGGTGGTGCACAGACATGCATGCAGGCAAAACACTCACACACATAAATAGGTTGAAATTTATTTTTATTTATTTATTTATTTTTGGTTTTCCAAGACAGGGTTTCTGTTTAGCTCTGGCTATCCCAGAACTCACTCATATAGATCTGCCTGCTTCTGCCTCCCAAGCGCTAGAATTAAAAGCGTGTACCACCACCACCCGGTCAGATTCTCTTAAACAAAACAATTCTTTTTGTATGTGCACAAGTGCCATAGCATGTATGTGACAGTCAGAGAGGAATCTGTGGGAATCAGTTCTTGCCTTCCACCATGTGGGTTCTGGGGATCAAGCTCAGGTTATCAGACTTGGCAGCAAGTCTGATATTTGCTGAGCCATCTTGCAGGCCCCAGATGTTTCTTTTCTTTTCCCTTTTTTTTTTTCGAGACAGGGTTTCTCTGTAGTTTTGGAGCTTGCCCTGGAACTAGCTCTTGTAGACCAGGATGACCTCAATCACGATCACAGAGATCCTCCTGCCTCTGCCTCGCGAGTGCTGGGATTAAAGGCGTGTGCCACCACCACCACCGGGCCCCAGTTGTTTCTTTTTTTTAAGAGATTTATGTATTTCTTATGTACACAGTGTTCTGCCTCCATGCCTGCAGGCCAGAAGAGGGCACCAGATCTCATTACAGATGTTTGTGAGCCACCATGTGGTTGCTGGGAATTGAACTCAGGACCTCCGGAAGAGCAGTCAGTGCTCTGAGTCATCTCTTCAGCCCCCCCCCCCCCAGTTATTTCTTTAGAAGAACAGAGTTAGGCAGCTTGAGAAGCATGAAGCACGCAGTCGTGCTAAGGAGCCCCACTTTAAAGGAAGGAGGCTATCCACTGAGGAGGTCACAGGCGACTCAGAGCCCTGATTCCCAAGTGGGGCGAGGGTGTGGCTCTGGGGTTAGAGACCAGTCCCTTAGGGACAGGGGAGGAAAGAGGCTGACCCCTATGGAGCTCCACTCCCAATGAGTCTGGGTCTTTCTTCAGTTCTTCCTGGTGCACAAGAATGCAGGAGCCAGACTGCAGCCCCTGGAATACTGGTCAGCTCTCACCCTTCTTTCCTGTGTGTGGTGCTGGGATGGAACCGAGGGCCTTGCTAGAGGCAGGCAAGCTCTCTACCACAGATACCCCAGCTCTTGGCGTTTGGATAGTCTTAACTCTATAGCCCAGGTTGAGCTGGCAGGCCTCACACTGCTGATGATCCTCCTGCCTCAGCCCTCTAAGTGCAGGTTTATAGGTGCCCACTACCATCATGGCTACAGTTTTTGGAGGTAGGGGTGTTAAAATGTGTGTGTCCACAGAGCCCACAGAGCCAGTGTGATCTTGTTTGACTGTGTGGATGGTCCTGAATTAACCATTCCTAAACGTTTCTTAGTTCATTTTAAGTAAGCCTACGGTCTTCCATAGTCACGGGCACCCTGCAAGCCCCTGGTTTGCCAGTCTTTCTAGGTGAGGATGAGGTGTTCTGCAGTTTGCATGGGGACTCCAGAGGAGCTGTTGATGTCAGACATCAAGCTGGTGAGCCTAGCGTATTCACCTATCATAAAAGACTTTTGCCATGGTCAGTACATTCCCAGTATAATAGAAAGCTCACCTGTTTAGTTTCAGAACCCGTAGCCAGGAGAACATCCAGTGTTGACCCGCCACCACGCCTCTCTTCACCCAGGCAGCCATCTACCTGCTCTGTCCTGTCATAGAACCATACCTGTTTCTCCTGCGTCTGTTTTGTTACAAAGGCAACTTCAGAGGCTTCCTCGCCTCTGCCTCCTGAGCCCTGGGACTGAAGGGATGTACCACCAGACCATTTAAATTTTTTTTTTTTTAAGCAAAGTCTCAAGTAGCCTTGAACTATTTAGTGGAGGCTAATCTTAATTTTCTTGGTTTTCCTTCTTTCCACCCAGCATCTGCATTGTGTTTCTGGGGCTCATCTATGCGGTAGCCTGGATCAGCACTTTTATTTCATCTTTTTTTTTGGGGGGGGGGAGAGAAGGGTGGGAAACAGGGTCTTTCCCTGTAGCCCTGGCTGGCTTTGGACTCACAGAAATCCCCCCTGCTCTGCCTTCCAATGCTGGAATCAAAGGCATGTACCAGCACACTTGGCACACTTCAAACACTTCTGATGTCTTCATGCACGTGAGCACACTGTTTGCAAGGAGTGCCCATGGAGGAGCAAGGGCACAGGAGTTACAGGCGCTGTGAGCTGACCTGGGTCCTTTGCTACAGCAGCAGGCGCTCTCAACCAACGAACTGCGTCATCTTCCCAAGCCTTCATTTTACCTTTATTTGCACTTATTTATGATGTGAGTGTGTGAGCATGTGCAGGCCATGATGCAGGTGTGCGGGTCATAGGACAACTTTAGTTGATTCTCTTCTCTTCCCTATGTGGGCTTTGGGAACTGAACTCAGGTGGTCAAACCTGGTGGTAAATTTTTACCCACTGAGCTATTTTCCAGCCCAGCCCCCATTCCTCTTTTTTTTTTTGGTTCTGTTTTTTGACACAAGGTTTCTCTGTGTAGCTTTGCAGCCTGTCCTGGATTTCGCTCTGTACACCAGGTCAGCCTCGAACTCAGAGATCTGATGTGGGATCCCCCCCATATGCTGTCAATGTTTTATTACCATTGGTTAATAAAGAACTGCTTTGGCCTTTGGGAGGGCAGAATACAGCAAGGTGGGCAATCCGAGCAGAGATAGAGAAAGAAGGTAGAGTCAGGTAGATACCAGCCAGCCTCTGAGGATCTCTGTGAGTTCGAGGTCAGTCTAGTCTACAAGAGTTAGTTCCAGGACAGACCCCGAAGCTACACAGAGAAACCCTGCTTCGAAAAACAAACAAACAAACAAAAAACCAGTCAGCCTCTGAGGAAACAAGACATGTAGAAAATGAGTTACACCATAGCCAAGTGGCAATACATTGACTAATAGAGTGGGTTAAAGATGTAAGAGCTAGCTAGAAATATGTCTGAGCCATTGGCCAAACAGTGTTGTAATTATAGTTTCTGTGTGATTATTAGGGTCTGGGTAGCTGGGAAACGGAAGTGCAGCCTCCGTCTGCCTCTGCCTCCCAAGTGCTGGGATTAAAGGCCACCACTGCCTGGCGCCGTCCCACTTTTATGGCTGAATAATATTCCACTGTGGCCGGAGCAGATTACTG
This sequence comes from Microtus pennsylvanicus, assembly GCF_037038515.1. NCBI lineage: Eukaryota > Metazoa > Chordata > Mammalia > Rodentia > Cricetidae > Microtus > Microtus pennsylvanicus. Next base: position 85,506,241 of record NC_134584.1, read on the forward strand.
CAAAGGCAGGCTGTTTCTGCCTCTGTGCTAGTTTAAAGCATTCCATCAACGCTAGTCCAAGCACCCGTGGAACATTTGCTCTGCAGGGTGCTCTGGGGGAACCAACGGAATATAACACGAAGGGACATTTACTGGATTAGCTTACATGACAGCAGCTGAGTAGTTTTTTTTTTTTCTTTTCTGAGACAGGGTTTATGTAGCCCTAGACAGCTTGGACACCTCCAGAAGTCTGCCTGCCTCAAAGCACCTGCAGGGCTAGAACACAAGCCCGGTAGCTAACAGCTTCCACTCCTTACACCCATGTAGGGTGGCTCACAGCCGCCCGATTCCAGCTTCATAGCACAGGCTGCCCCTGGCCTCCCAAGACACCCAGACTCATGTGCACATACACAGAGACACAATGCCCTGTAATCTCAGAACGTGGGAGGCAGAAACATGTACAGCTCTGAGTTTGAGGCCCGCCTGGTCTACACAGTGAGTTCTAAGCCAGCTAGGGCTACACAGGGAGACCCTGTCTCAGAAAACCAAACTAAATCCAAGGAAGGTCACTGATGAGCTCATGGTTCTGGGTCTATATCCACAATGGGATGGACCCATTTCTCGGGATCTGTGGCGAGGGTACCAAAAGGTAGACGTGGTGAGGCGCTTCACCACAAGCCAGAGGCACTAACAAGCCCTTCAAGGTTCAGCCTTGAAGTAAGCCACAGCCTCTAAAGGAGCCCTCCATGCTCAGAGCAGAGCATCTGTGTCCTGGCAGGACTAAAGTCCAGCAGGTCCTTTCTCTGCCTTGCAAGTGCACTGGGAGCTTAGACTAGGGTGTGGCTCAGACAGCTCGCTAAGCACACACAAGTGGATCAGATCCCTAGCAGCCACGGTGAGCCAGGAGCCAAAACGGGAGCATCAGACAGTCTTAATATTAAATTCCAACTGTCTGGGAACAAATTTACCCAGTCAGGGCTTGGGGCAGGCACTAGTGAACCCCCACTTTTCTGTTCCTCAGTAGGCAAACTGGCTGGGCATAAAGGAATAGGCCACCAGCGTACTCATGGCTTGTTTCAGGGCCACACCAAGGGACATGGCACCACGTCCAGCATCCTGCATAGAACATTTCAACATCTGGTCCAACAGGTTGGAGGGACTGCCAAGGGTGTGAGCCCCGCACTGGACAGAAGCAGAGCTGTGCCATGGAGAAGGGTGGCTGAGCTGACCAGGTCTCGGTTCCAGAGTGTCAGTAGGTAGTGCAGGAAGGCACAAGAATGGCACACAGCCTCTGTGAGCACAGCTATTGGGTAACACTGGAGCACCCCCAAGTGGCTCTGGATCACTAGTGTGACAGGATGAGGTGGCACCTCACTGAAGATATGGAACCTTTATTTACAGGACAGTGACAACACTAGGTGACTGGAGTGACCCGGGGAAGAGACAATTCCCAGCTGCCAGCTACAGGTATAGATGTCATCGCTCGTTCTGGGGCCTGTGGCTGTCAAGGGCACTGCATGGGCGGGAGAAGTTTCTTGTGGAGACCAGTGAGGCTCACCTAGCCTCCAAATGGCCTCTCAATTGAACTGTTTGAGAGCTGGCGGGACAACAGAGCCAAGTTCATTACAACGTGTCACCCACAGGAAGTCGAGTGCCTCTTCAGTACTAGGAAGCTTCCAGCTTTATCATCACCTGCTCATTGCTGTCCCAGGTGCCATCAGAACTGGAACAGGGTCCTCTTCAGGTCTGGCCAGCCTGTGGGGTCACATGCAAAGTCCCAGTGCCTTTAGGATGGTGTCTTGTTGGAGGTGGTGGCCCCTGTCTTCTTTGATGCATCCTTCAGCAGTGTAAGCTTCTTAGGCAGGTTAGAGTTGGCCTTCATCACCACGTCATGCTCAATCTTCTTCCGGATCCCCACTTCCAAGCTCTGTGGGGGACACAGAGCAAGTCCTTATTCTCCCCAGCTTGAACACACACACACACACACACACACCCTTCCTTTTGTTCTTTGAGAACGGCTTTAGATTCAAGCTTCCCTTGCCTTGACTTACCACTGTGGGCCTGTGTGTTACCATGCTCAGGTGAAAAGAACACATCTAGCAGCAGGACAAAGAGTCCTTAAAGGGCCAGTAAGGCCAGAGGGACAGAAAAAAGGATGAAGGCAGTGAGGACCATGGAGGGTTATGGGCAGAGGCAGATGCCTCAGCAGCTACAGCAGGAGAGGATAAAGTCGACTAGGGTCCAACCTGGAAGGTGGGTGAGAGGTGGCAGAAGTAGGTGGATTCTGGATGTATGCTAAAAGGACTAGACTGGATAGGAACTGAGTTCAAGGAAGCAAAGTGGTCCCGTGGCAGATTGTGGAGGGAACTCACTTAAGGACCTGAGAGTGGGTGCCTCAAGGAGCAGAGTAGGCTTCTGGGTAACCTGCCTAGGAGATATCTGGGGAGATAGAATGATCTATTCAAGATTAAGCCAGATTAGAGCCTCTAATTTTCCTAATTAATTTTTTACTTATGAGTGTTTTGCTCACATGTATATCTGTGTACCACATACATGCAGTGCCTGTAAAAGATGGCATTGGAAATCCCATGGGGCTGTTACAGGTGGTTATGAGCTGCCATGTGGGTGCTAGAAACTGAATTGAGATCCAGTGGAAAAGCAGCCAGTACTTCTAGCCTCTCTGGGCATGGGCTCACACCCACCCACCCACCCACATATAATTAAAATAAATAGACTAGGCTGGCCTTGAATTCAGAGATCAGCCCGGGTCTGCCAGAGCGTAAGGATCAAAGGCGTGGCTACCACGCCCGCCTGCAGCACTTGTGATCCCTAAAAACACCGTTCAGTTCCCAGAACACACGTGACGGCTCAAAATCGTCACTAACTCTGGCTCTGGGGGATTGGGCATTCTCTTCTGATACCAGGCACACACTTGATGCACGCACACACAGGTAAAACACTAATACACCTATAAAATAAGCACAAAACCCGAGGCTACCGGCTGACAGTCCTTAACACACATCTGAACCCCTCAGAAGCTAAGTGCGGGTCTGGATCCACCGAACATGGGAGGACAGACTCAGAACCGGGAGTCCCGTCCGCCCGCTCCCATCCCGGGTCACCACCGTTGCACTCCGCTCACCTTCTTCAGCTTTTGCTGCTGCACGACGCGCGCCTTCTTGGGAGCGATGACTCGACCTGCGGAGTGACACCAGCCAGTGAGACGTGGCCGCCCTCCCCTAGCTCCGCCGCCCTCGAGCCCTCCTCCCGACTCGGTTCCTCACCGCCTTTCCTCGGCCCTCGGCTCCGCTCCGCAGCTGCAGCCTTGCTTTTAGGTTTCTGCGCCTGAAACTTGCGCTGTCCCTGCGCCATGTTGTACCACGAGCCGGAAGAGGAGGGGCGACGTGCGGGAGAGCCGGAACTCCGCATGACGTCACTGGCTACAGTGGGCCCTTAAGGCCTCAGTGGACCCAGAGCGGTACTCTTAGAGGAACGGCTGTCCAAGAATTCAAAGGAAAATTATGTTACCATTTTCAGGGGTCAGGACACTTATGTATTATAAAATGCGATGGTTTGTGCTTCTTATACATAAAGGTTCAAATTAGGCTTGGGGTGAGGCAAGCAAGGTGGAAAATTAAGGGACTGCCAAAAAACTTAGGTAGTCACTGGGGAGATGGCCCTGGGGGTGAAGGCGCTTGCCGCCGCCCTGTCAAATCACTTCGGTTCAATCCTGGGTGTTGGTGCATTCGCTTAATCAGTCAGAGAACTGACTCCTTCAGACTGTCTTTTAACCACATTCACACACATAATAAATAAACAGGTCATAAACCCTTAGGCTATCACGATACATTAATTTTGCAGTTGTGCTGGGATGGCTTAGCTTCACACTCGCAGCACAAAAGCTGCCACAGTCACAGCATCAGTTATGATCTTTTCAATAATTAGATATATTTGGGTTTTGTTTGTTTTTTTTCAAGACTGGGTTTCTCTGTAGCTTTGGAGCCTGTCCTGGAACTAGCTTTTGTAGACCAGGCTGGCCCCAAAGTCACAGAGATCCACCTGCCTCTGCCTTGTGAGTGCTGGGGGGATTAAAGGCATGCACCACCACCACTCACCCCCGGCTTATATTTGGGTTTCTCTGTCTAAGACCTAACTGTCTAGAATTCACTTTGTAGACCAGGCTGGCCTCGCACTCAGAGGTCCCCCTGCCTCTGCCTCCTGAGTGCTGGGATTAAAGGCATGCGCCACCACCACCCAGCTTCTTTTCGATATTAAAAGATTTAAAATATGTCTGGTGGTTGGGATTATCACTCAGCAGGTAAAGTGCTTACTGTTCATGCGTGAGGACCTGAGTTCCATCCTCAATGAGTGACCGCGCTCATACCTCGATCCTAGTGCTGAGGGGGCTGAAGACAGGAGAGTCCCTGTAGCCTCACCTAATGGTGGAGTTCCAGGTCCAGATACTCTCACAACATTAAAGCAAAGCAGGTTGTAGTGGCTCACACTTTTCACCCTTTGCTCAGGAGGCAGAGGCAGGAGGATCTCTGTGAGTTCCAGGCCAGCCAGGGAGATATAGAGATGCTATCTTAAAAAGACAAACATTTGGGGGCTGGAGAGATGGCTCAGTGGTTAAGAGCATTGCCTGCTCTTCCAAAGGTCCTGAGTTCAATTTCCAGCAACCACATGGTGGCTCAAAACCATCTGGAATGAGGTCTGGTGCCATCTTCTGGTCTGCAGACATACAGACAGAATATTGTATACATAATAAGTAAATAAATATTTAAAAAAAAAAGACAAGCCGGGTGGTGGTGGCGCACGCCTTTAATCCCAGCACTCGTGAGGCAGAGGGAGGCGGATCTCTGTGAGTTCGAGACCAGCCTGGTCTACAAGAGCTAGTTCCAGGAAAGGCTCCAAAACCACAGAGAAACCCTGCCTCGAAAACCAAAAAAAAAAAAAAAAGACAAACATTTATCTTGATTACTGAATTTTGGTGTCCTCTTTTAGAGCACTTGTTGCTCTTGCAGAGAGGACCTGGGTTTTGTTCCCAGCACCCACATGGCAGCTCACAACCATCCAGGCCCAGAGGATCCAGTGTCTTTTTCTGGCCTCAGAGGGCACCAGGCACTTTCAAGTAAAGCACTCACACATAAAATAAATGGCCAGGTGGTAGGGGTGCATGCCTTTAATCCCAGACTCGGGAGGCAGAGGCAGACAGGATCTTTATGAATTAAAGGCCAGCATGGCCCAGAGTTCTAGGACATCCAAGGTGACCTAGAAAAATCCTGTCTTGAAAAAAAAAAATCAAAACAAACAAGTAGTTCAAAGACAGCTAAGATCATTCTGATTATCCCTACATTGGTTTTCTGTTTTGTTTTTCAATCCGTAGCCCAGAGTAGCCTAAAACACAAAGAAATCCTCCAGCCTCAGCTTCCCAGGAGCTGGGATTACAGGTGTGTACCCCCTGACACCTGCCTTGGCATCGGTCATACAAAGGATGGAGCCGGAATGTGATCGTGGGCAGCTTTGTTGTGGATGCTGGGACTCTGCAGAGCTGGGTAAATCTAGTCTGCTCTAGCAGCTGGAGGAGGGGTATGGGTGAGGATGAGCTTTGGGGTAGCCATTTGAAAACTTTATTACAAAATCAGAGGAACCAGGGAAGGTTGGGGAGTCACATCTGGGGACTATCTAGGGTCTGTCCCTCTGAGAAGATAGAGGCACTTAGGGCTGCTTGGAGCTCCTCAGGGGCAAAGACACCCAGCTCAGTGATGATGCCACCAGTGATGAGTTCATGGGGGGTGACATCAAAGGCAGGATTCCAAACCCGGATTCCTGCAGAGAGAGAGGGAGGGCATGTAAGGCAATTCTTTTTTTGGAGACAAGGTTTCCTCTGTAGCTTTGGAGCCTGTCCTGGGACTCACTCTGTAGACCAGGCTGGCCTCGAACTCACAGAGATCCACCTGCCTCTGCCTCCGGAGTGCTGGGATTAAAGGTGTGAGCCACCACCGCCTGGCTGGAGTTAGAAAGTCCTTGAGAGGGCTGGAGAGATGGCTCAGTGGTTAAGAGCATTGCCTGCTCTTCCAAAGGTCCCGAGTTCAATTCCCAACAACCACATGGTGGCTCACAACCAATTGTAATGAGGTCTGGTGCCCTCTTCTGGCCTGCAGGCATATACACAAACAGAATATTGTATACATAATAAATAAAAAAAAAAGTCCTTGAGAATCTAGGTATTCACCATACCAAATAGTTCAAGACGGTGCAGGTACTGAAGCTAGTAACACAGCCACAGTTCCTGCTGCTCAAGAAGGCCTCAGTCTTCTGGTCCCCAATCTTGCAGGCTCCAAAGATTTTAAGACCTTCAGAATCTGTTTTTTGGGATTCTGAGCACGGGAAGGAGTCCTTCATAGATGTTTTCAAAGTCAATTTAAAAAATATGTAATTAGGGGCTGGAGAGATGGCTCAGTGGTTAAGAGCATTGCCTGTTCTTCCAAAGGTCCTGAGTTTAATTCCCGGCAACCACATGGTAGCTCACAACCATCTATAATGGGGTGTGGTGCCCTCTTCTGGCCTGCAGGCATACACACAGACAGAATATTGTATGCGTAATAAATAAATAAATATTTTTTTAAAAAATATGTAATTACTTGTCTAACACAGGGTCATACACGTAGCTTGGGCTGGCCTCAAATTTTCTATGTAGTCGAGGCTGGTTTTGAAGTCCTCGTCTTCCTGCCTCTACCCCCTAGGTTCATCAGGTGTGTACCACCGAGATCAGCAAATGACTTGAAAATATCTTGTTTATTCTTTAAGACTTTCTTATGTGTATACAATGTGTTTTGATTATTTTTAATGTAAGAAGTTTTTGATGTATATTGGAATCTCAGGTCCTGTGCATTCTGACAAGTGTTCCATGTCTTAGTCACATCCTTGGTCCCTTTAGCTTTGGAGCCTGTTCTGGAACTCACTCTGTACACCAGGCTGGCCTCAAACTCAGAGATTCACCTGCCTCTGCCTCTCCAGTGCTGGGATCAAAGGTGTGTGCCACCACTACCTGGCTCTTTCTGATTTTTGAGATGGGGTCTCATTATGTAGCCCAGTATAATCCTGAACTCTCAGCAGCCCTCCTGCCTCAGTCCAATGCTGGGAGCCCTGCTATGTTCCATCGTCCCTGGCTGTCTGTGTAGATGCTTGTTCAGACAGAGCCTCACTTGGCAGAACACACTAGCCTGAAATTCTCTTCTACTGCCTTGTCTTGAGCCTGTGCGGCTCTGTTGCCTGGGCTTCTGGAATGCTGGGCTTACAGGGTTACACCACCACTCCAGCACTGTTGTGTGTGTGCGCGCATGTGCTCTTGCCTATAGAGGTTAGCAGCCAACCTCAGCTTTGGTTCCTCAGGAACCATCCAGTTTACTCTTTGAGACAGGGTCTCTCACTGAACCTGGGACTGGCTAGAAGCTCCAGGGATCTGCCTTCTCTTTCTCCCCAGCACTGGGATTATAAACCTGTGCCATAAACTGGGTGTGGTTGCACATGCTTTTAATCCCAGCACCCAGAGGCAGAAGTAGGTGGATCTCTGTGAGTTCGAGGCCAGCCTGGTCTACAGAGTGAGTTCCAGGACAGCCAAAGATACCCAGAGAAACCTTGTCTCGAAAAACCAACCAATCAACCAACCTGTGCCACGCTGGGCGGTGGTGGAGAGTGCCGTTAATCCCAGGATTTGGGAGGCAGAGGCAGATGGATCTCTGTGAGTTCAAGGTTATACTGGTCTACAAAGCAAGTTTCAGAATAGTCAAGGCTATCTACTCAGAGAAACCCTGTCTAATAAATAAATCAAAACAAAAAAACAAAACACCTGTGCCACCACAGCTGTCTTTTTAAAGAGTTGGTTCTGGGCACCAAACTTAAGTCCCCACTCCAACACTCTACCTACTGAGCCCCACCTCCAGCGAAGTCTGACTTCGAATTTAACCTCCACCACCAGAATCCCGCTGAGGAGCTTGAATGAGCAAAGCAGCTCCTGCCACTGAGGCCCACAGTACCGAGCGCCACACCCACACCTTACCCTGTGCCGCAATCCTGATTCCATTCAGGTCAGTCAGCTCCTGGCTAGGGCGCTCCTCTATGACAATCTCCTTGCCAGTCTCCAGATGGAGGTCACAGGATGAGCTGGGGGCAGCCACGTAGAAGGGGATGCTGTGGTGCTTGGCAACAATGGCCAGCTGGTACGTGCCTATTTTGTTGGCTGTGTCTCCATTGGCAACGACACGGTCAGCTCCCACTACCACAGCTGGGGGAGTGAGGGAGAGTTGGAAAAGTCACATACCTGGCTTGGGATGCCCACAGCACTACCTGGCCCCCTGTGTCCAGCCCACTGACCTGATACACCCTGGTGCGCCATGGCAGCAGCGGCCATGCTGTCCGTGATGAGAGTAGCAGGAATCTGCTCATACACCAGCTCGAAGGCTGTCAGCCGGGCTCCCTGGTTGTAGGGCCGGGTCTCTGTGCAGAAGGTATGCTCCAGTCGGCCCATCTCATGTAGGGAGCGGATCACACCTGTGGGGCAACCACAAGACAAGCAGGGTGGCCCTGAGACTGGGCTGCAAGTGCTGGGGCTCATATGGCCTCCAGCCTTTGCTGTAGCTATTCCCGTGCCTGACTCTTACCATCTTTATATCCACTTTCTGATACCCCGCGATTCCTCAGTCTCACAAGGCAGCCCCACCACTCTGATCTTTAGTCCCTGCCCTGTCCTTGTCATTTAGGATGTTCAACACTCTTGAGACAGGGTCTTGCTATATGACTCTGATTAACTCTTCAAATATGATCTTCTTGCCCCAGTCTGCTGAGGGGCTTTAGTACCTTCTAATGATTTATTTATTTTTTGTTTGTTCTGCGGTATTGGGGATGGATGGAACGCATGACATTGCATTGGGCAGCAGGTGCTTAGAGCTGACCCACACACCCGGCTCCTTAATGGAGGATGCCCAGCGGTGCCCCACTACCGACCTCCACCTCTAAGTCCTTTGTCATTCCCCTGTACCCCAGACTGTAGATGCCTGGCATCTCTTCCACAGTTCATAGCTGTGTTTCCTCTCCCTGGAAGTGAGTAGTTGCTCGGTGAATGCTGGCGGAGTCAATGAACGGGGCACATGAGCCTTATTCTGAAGACCTGGGTTCCCAGGATCCAGTGCTGGACTTAGGCAGACAGGAGAGCTTCCTGGACAGCCAGGGGCCAGGACGACTCTGCTGCCTTGATTCCCAAATCTCTATGTCCTGGTCACAGCTTCCCCAGTCCTACTCAGGGTATGTCCCTCTGTTCCCAGTCCTCTGGAAGTCAACACCATGCCCTTTCTCCAGGCAGGTGACCCAGGGAAGTTTCTAGTCTCTGAAAGCAGAATTACTTCAGTCCATGGGCAAAATGAGGGATAGTGTCCTAACGCCATTGGTTGAACTCCTTGATATACCCACACCTGCAAACAAGTTTCCAGTGTCTGTGTACAGAAACTAATCTACAGGAGTAGGGAAAATAACAACAACAAACTAATATCCTGGGCTGGAGACAGTGGTTAAGAGCACTTCTGTTCTCAGAAGGCCTGACTTGGTTCCTAACATCCAGGTGGAGGCTCACAACCACCTTTACCTCCAGCTTCAGAGGATCCAACACCATCTTTTCATACTGTGTGGTATTTGAAAAAAAACCAAACCAAAATCCACATTTCTGTGGCTGAAGTAATTTGAGTACAGGGTTTCTCTGTAGCTTTGAGCCTGCCCTGGAATTTGCTGTGTAGACCAAGCTGGCCTTGAACTCACAGAGATCCGCCCGTCTCTGGGATCTCTGTGCTGGGATTAAAGGCTTGCTTTAATTAAGTCCAACTCTTTTTTTTAATTAATTAATTTATTTATTATGTATACAATATTCTGTCTGTGTGTACATCTGCAGGCCAGAAGAGGGCACCAGATCTCATTACAGATGGCAGCGAGCCACCATGTGGTTTTCTGGGAATTGAACTCAGGACCTTTGGAAGAGCAGGCAATGCTCTTAACCACTGAGCCTTCTCTCCAGCCCTTAAGTCCAACTCTTAACTGCTGACCCAGCCCCAGCTGAGCAGGTACTCTTGCCATTGAGCAACACCCCAAGTTCAAGGTGCTTTGCCATGCACCCCAAAAAGACCCTCCCACGCCCCAACAATTGACGGTGCTGCCTCACCTAGGGCTGTACCATAGCCAGCAGTAGCCAGAGCGCCAGTGTTACAGTGTGTCAGCACGGTCACCTTGCCACCCCTGGGGTTGGTGTGCTCCAGAAGGTGGCGGGCTCCCAAGTCCCCGATGTTCCGGTTATCTCTGAGGTCTTTCTCCAACATATCTTCAGCGAAGCGGATGACTCTGGGGACAATAGGGGCTCTTAGCACTGCTGGAAATGACCAGGCTAGCTGCTCTCCTGGAACCTTCTCTGGGGATACACCTGTCACTCGACTCACTAAACCCGTGTATGGGAGCCAGATGCTGGGGGTGGGGCACAGTAGCAAACACAACAAACCCTCTGCCTCTGCGGTGATGATATTAGGGTGGGAGCAGGAACCTGACAGGTTCAACAGAACACTGAGAATGAAGTGGCATGACCGGAAGTGGGAAGGGAAAGAGAAATGTAGAGAGGAAAGCAGGAGAGAGTGTAGAAGACCTCATGGTAAAACCTAACCGGACGGGTGTCATAAAGCTGGCGTGGAGCTGCTAAGGGGCTGAGTTCAAGGACCTGGAGAACACGGCGCAGGGATGGACTTTCAGTCCTACCAGTGGGCCCTAGACACGGCACACGCCTGCTTCCTGGTATATGTAGAAGGGAAGAAGGGAGTCAGTGGCTTCTGTTTGCACTGCCCGGTCCAGGATCCCGTACCTTTCCCGCACCATCTCCTCGGTGGCGCCTTCCCGCTCCGCCTCCCGAGCTGCCACGCGAGCCAGATCGCGGGCGGCACGGGCCATGTTGACAGCAGTGGGCCTGGCGGCGACGAGGAGGCGCAGCTGATCTTGCACGAAGGCCACCAGAGCTGTAAGTCCGGGACCGCCGGCGCCAGCCCGCAACTCCACCGCCAGGCTGAGGCAGCCCACCAGCGCGATGGCGGGGGCGCCGCGCACCTTCATGGCGCGGATGGCATCCCTGGCCTGCTGCACCGAAGCCAGTGCCTCGTAGCGGCAATGCTCAGGCAGCTGCAGCTGGTCGAGGATCTGCAGCGAGCCGGGCGAGTAGCGAATTGCTTCCAGACGCATGGTGCCTGGCGCGTTGGGCGACATTGCAGCTCGCACAGGCTGCGGGGCGGAGCCACGTCCTGTTGCTGGCGCTTGCGCATGCACACACGCAGCCCAGGCTGCCCAGCGATTAGCTTCTTCCGGTGTCGCAGCGAAATGCGTTAGGGTGCTTGGTGGGCTTATTTTTGCCCAGAACTGTTCATCGGTTACTGAAGCGATAATTCGGCAGTCTCAGCTTTGCTGGGCTTCGGTTCACAGACACCTAGCGCTTAATCACCGAGACAAACGACCTTCCTCGGACCACTTTTAGCCCCATTTCTTTAAAAGTACAAGCCAGGCGATGGTGGTGCAAGAGGCAAGCGGATCTCTGTGAGTTCGAGGCCAGGTTGGTCTAAAAGAGCAAGTTCCAAGGACAGCTTGGGCTGTTACACAGAGAAACCCTGTCTCGAAAAACAAAAACAAAACAAAAACAAGTACAATGAAGAACTTTTATCCTGAAGGACTGAAGAGATTGCTGAGTGGTTTAAGAGTTCATACCAGAGTTCGGTTCCCAGATGGCTTCATGTCTGCCTCTACTTCGTTACAGAGGTAGACACACTTGTAATGCAAACGCTTAATTAAAAATAAACCTCAGACCTTAATCTCAGCACTTGGGAGGCAGAGCTCTGTGAGTCTGAGTTCCCCTAGTCTACATAGTGAGTTCCAGGGCAGTCAGGGACAGAGAAACCCCATCTTAAAAAGCAAACAAAACACAAAACAAAACCACACACTCAAACACAGGAATTTCTCTTTATAGCCCAGGTTGGACTGGACCACACCTTGTCTCTACTGGGGGTGTGCTCAGCACTGTCTGGATGAGGGTGTTTTTGATGGCTGTTTCACAAGCACCCATACCACCTGGGTCATCATGAGTGGCTGACCCCAGCTTATGGCACGCAGCCTGGATGTCCTTCCTGCCCAACTCTAGTGTTTTGTCTGTGGCTCCAGCAGCCTGACCCTCTTTCAACCTTCCTGTGTAGTCCCCGACAGCTCATACAGGATGCCACCCCAGGCCATGGCCAATCTTGATCCGGTATCTCAAAGCCCCCATCCTGCTGTCATAATAGTGGCTGCAGCAGCATCTGCTTAGTTGGGTGGAAATGAAGGAAGGACAGCTACTAGGTGACTTTAGCAACCCAAGGCAGGGACAAAGAACAGGGCTTTAATGTTACGGTGTCAGGGGTTCTACCAAGGCACAGACATCCTCAGCGAAACTAAATAAATAATGATCTCTATAGGGAGAGAAGTCTGTGGCTGGGCCGGCAGCAATGAGGCCTGCAGTCCGTAAGATCTGGACGAGTAATGGCTTCTGGTCCCTGGAATTCTGACTCCCTTACTCGCTCTCTGAGTCCGAGTAGTCAGCCACCAGGGAGGCACTGGGGTTGCTGGGGCGTAGCAGGTCCTCCTGGGAGGAACCCAGGGGTAAGGCCTGGTCTCTACAGTTCCTCGTGGATTCTGCTGTCTCTTGAGGTCTGTCCTGGGTGGCTCCTGGTGACCCTCTTGGTTCTGCTGACAAGGGACTGTCTGCTGCACACTGGGGACTTTCTGGAACTTCTTGAGACCTTCTCCTCACTATGCCCAGGTCCCCCACTGTGCCCGTGGTGCTGGGGGGTGGTCTGCGGCCCTGGCACAACTTCTTCAGGACAGTGCTAGCTTTGCTGCTGCTAGCACTGGGTCCCTGGGCCGAGGGGAACCAAGAGCGGTGGATGATCTCTGTGCGCTTCAGTTTCTGTTTGTCCTCATAGGCTGTGGGGAAGAACAGGTATCGTGCAAGGGTCCGAGGTTCAGGGGCAAAGTGTGCATAGCATATGCACACCCCTTGAGCTTTCTCCCCACCACTGTAAGCAACAAGGTCCCCTAGGGACCAGGTGCCCCCCAAACCCTGCATGCAACCTCTGCCTCCCATGAAGCTTCTGGTCCAGTGCCACCACTCACAGTCCAGGGTGTGCAGCCTTAGCAGGGCAGCCAGTCTGCGGTCGTCCTCTGACTCCGGCACGAGAGGGATGGCTAGGTTGGCCCTTGCCTGCAGCGCCTGGTCCTTCTCTTCCTCCTCCTGCATGGCTTTCTTTTTTTCCTGTGGGTGGGTGTGACACACAGGGAGGGACATCAGAACCTTGCCTCCTTGACCACATGGGTCTCACTCCAGTCACTGAGTCTGCTTCTCCCTTGACACTGAAGCAAGGGAAGGGCCCATACAGTACCTGCGATGCAAAAGTGGCCCCACGTGCAGGGCTCATGCATTTGGTCCCTCAAGCCTTCAATGTCAAAAAGATGACCATGTGCTATATAACACTACATGCTGACCAATGATGGGCTGCAGGTGTGACCCACTAGATAAATTCCGGAAGATGTGATAAAGAAGGTGTGGTGGCCCATGTCTGGAGTCCCAACAGGTCCAGGCAGGGACAGAGAATTTAAGACCACACTTAAGCTCGGGCCATACTGTAATTCGGAGGTCCTAGAAATTTTTTCTACTTGCCCCCCACTTTTTGGGGTGAGGAGCATGGTCTCCCTTTGCAACCCAGAAGGACCTGGAACTTGAAATAGTTCCCCTGCCTCAGCTTCCTGAGCATTGTGGTTCTAAGCACGAGCCGCCAGGCCCAGCTTTCTGTTTTTGAGGTTGGACTCCGACTCCTGGGCTCTGATGAGCCTCCCACTTCAGTCTCCCAGTGGCTGGAAGCACAGACAGACATGACCAAAACTGGCTTCCTGCTTGTGCTGAAACATCATTCCCTCTGTGATGGCTGACAACATGAGGCTTTGGGCAGGTGACCAGGTCGTGAGGGCTCTCCCTCATCAATGGGGTCAGTGCCTTACACAGGAGTCCCCAGGGCGCCTGTGTGTCCTGTCTGTGCCTTGAGGATCCAGCAGGAAGTTCCGAGGAACCCAACCAGGCACTCTGTACACAGTCAATTTGTAGATGCCTCAACGCTAGACTTCCGGCTTGTACAGCAGTGACTAATCCATCTCAATCTAGACTTCCCAGTCTGTGCTATGCTTGTTAGAGCAGCAGGAAGAGATTAGGCAGGGACATGACTCTGTGCTGCATACAGGGAGCCTGGTGCTCAGAGGGGAAATGACCAGCTTGCAAATGGGATGAGGGGACACAGGTCTGAACCACAGTCTCCCAGCTCTGAGCCGGCTGATGTCCACTGTGGGGTTCCCTCACCCGGAAGCGCCTGCGCAGCATGCTATTCAGAGCGAAGTCATCCTTCCAGGCGTTCTGTGCCTCCTGGATGTGGCTGAGTGTAGGCAGGGCCTTCTTCAGCGTGCTGCGGTCGGCCTCGCCATGCTCCAGGCGAAACATGGCGTCCGTCTCCAGTTTCTCTTTCTTCTCATGCTCTGCAAGGACCACGTAAGCATGACTCTGGGGAAGCGACCTGGGGTCACATGGGGTGGGCAAGCATGCGGTGCTCACCTGTGGTCAGCACCTGCTCATTGTCTTCCATATCCCAGCGCTCCTCCTTGCGGCTGGCACCACTCACGATGACATAGTCACAGTTGGCAGGGTCTGTTTGCATCTCGATGTAGTTGACGCAGAGGTGGCATTTCATTCGGAACCTACAAAGGACCTGGAGTTAGGATGCAGCGATGCTCTCCTGAGACCCCAGAACCACTGTCCGAGCACCCACCGCACCCAGCTCAGAGCTGGGAGAACTCTGGAAAGACCTGCAGGCTTGCAACCAGAAGAGCAACCAAGAGGATGAGGATGGGGCTGGGGGTCCAAAGTACAGGGCCTGCTCAGCATGCTCCAGTGTTGGCTTTCACCCCCAGTGTGACAAAAACTCAACATTTAGTGATAGGTGTGGTGGCACCCACTTGTGACCCCAGTGCTCCCTAGGCTACACAGTAAGACTCTCCGCCTACAATCAAGCACCCAGACACTAAAGCTGGCTCTTCCATTCATTTGCCCATTCCTTGCCTACTTATCCACCCACCTATACATTCATCTATCCATCTACATGTCTGTCCATCTACCTACTAATCCATCATCCACTTACCTGCCCATCGGTTCATCTATGGATCCACCCATAGATCCACCCACCAGCCATCCATCCATTTACCCATCCTCTATCTACTCACTCTCTTACTCAACGGGTCACCACCTGGGCCTCCTCCCACCCTCCCTCTATTGGCTACTCTGTGCCAGGCCGGTGCCAGCAGCTGGGGATGATGCTGGTCAGCGGAGTAGGACAACCTGCTCTGGGAGAGGCTGATGCGATGATGGACATGTGACAATCAGCTCGGGAAGGGCTGATGTGACAATGAACACGTGCCAGTGAAGAGTGACCACATAGGAGGTGATGGCTTTAAAAAAGGTCCCTTTGGGGCTGGAGAGCTGGCTCAGGAGTTAAGGGCACTGACTGCTCTTTTAGAGGGCTTGGGTTGGGGGCTGGAGAGATGGCTCAGAGGTTAGGAGCACTGCCTGCTCTTCCAAAGGTCCTGAGTTCAATTCCCAGCAACCACATGGTGGCTCACAACCATCTGTAATATCTGGTGCCCTCTTCTGGCCTTCAGGCATACAGACAGAATATTGTATACATAATAAATAAATATTTAAAAAAAATAAAAAATAAATAAAAAAATAGAGGGCTTGGGTTTCATTTCTTAGCATCTACATGGTGGCTCACAATTGTCTGTAACTCCAAGATTCCAAGATCTGACACCTTTACACGGAAATATATATAGGTAAAATACCAAAGCACATAAAATAAAAATAAAATTATAAAAAACAAATAAAACCCATCATTTATTAAAAAAAAAAGAAAATGTCCCTTTGAAGGTAGTGTTTGATTAGCACAGGGATGGGGCCATTTAGCTTCCTGGAGCAGAGGCCTCATGGCCTGAAGCAGAGTGAATGAGGGACCCTTTAACCTGTGATGGCATACCTGTCCTAAGGTGCCACCAGGTGCTCCTACCTGTAGATTGGAGTTGTGTAGTAATTGCCAACCTTCTTCTTTTCTGCATTGTAGCGCACACCTGAGAGGGCAGGGAGATAGAGGCTGGGACCAAGGCACCTGCATCAGCTTTTCTCTGGGTGGAGGAGAAGCTGGTGGTTTGTTGCCTGGCAGGGCAGGTGCCCTGGAAGGGAGGGCACAGAAATTCAAGGTAGGAAGAACGAAGTTTGGGAGGCACTGGAGTACCCAGGCCATAGGAAAGTGTGGACTGGACCAGGAAGGCCCAGATTCCAATCCTGCTTTCACTGTGTGCCCCTAAGCAAAGCTCATCACTCAGGGCCTCAGTTTCCCACCTAGTCAACAGAGACAATGGCTATTCTGGTGACACAGGACTCTGGGAGGAAATGTCAATGGAGAGCTGGATGTGGGGGTACACCTGAGATTGCAGCATTTGGGAGGCAGAGGCAAGGTGGAGTTTGCCTGGGTGACTTAGCACCTGGCCTGGCCATCTTCCTCTCTGGGGCAGTTGCGTTGATTCTGGCTGGAGGGTGCTCATGTTGTCTCGAGTGGTTCAGCTCCCACTGCTCTCAGTGCTGGGAACAGGATCCAGGGTCTTAGACCTGCCCTGGGCCTAGTTTCTCTGTTCCTGTGGTCTGAGGCCTGCAGGTTTTCTCACTTCCCTTGTCTTTTCCTTTCTACAGTCACCTTGTCTCCAGGCACTGTGCGTCTGGCCACCAGCCCCACTTCCTGGCTCCTAGCTGACCCCTGTCTGAGGCAGGCCACAGACACAATGTCTCTGCCCCATAGCCCACCATGGCAACATCTGTCCTTGCTTTTCTGTCCTGATGCTAGATCCAAAGAGAATCCCGGCCCTGCCCTTACCTAGTGGTGGGTTCTAAGATCTGCTCACTGCAGAGGGGTCCTGCCTCTACCCAGGATAAGCCATTTCAAGAAGAGGCTCAATGGAGGCCTCCACAAGGTGCTAGGACTCTTGGATAGCTGGACAGGGCACGCATGGCTCCTGTGTAACAGCCCTGGAACTTGTTTTGTAGACCAGGCTGGCTTTGAACTTACAGAGATCTGCCTGCCTCTACCTCCCGAGTGCTGGGATTAAAGGCGCGTGCTATCATCGCCCGGCTTCATTTGCTTGTTCTATGACGAACCAATCCTCAATCATCATTACCTACCTATCACACCCATCCACCATCTTTTATCTTTCATTCATCTGAGCATGTATTTTATTTTGAAGCTGAACCCAAGGCCTTGCAGATGCCGGACAAACATCTACCACATGTCATACCCAGCCCTCACTTTTCTGAGACAATGTTTCACTGTGTAGTTCAGGCTAGCCTCTAACTTGCCATTCTGCCTCAGCTTCTCTAGCCCTGGAATAACATGTGTGTACAACCAAGCCTGGTTGTAGCTTTATAATAAACCAGTAGATGTGCTTCCATCAGTTCTACCAGCTGTTTCAGACGGCTGCGGAATTCTGAGCAGGATTCATTGGTCAGTCCCAGGAAAAGATCTCTGGGGCGGGGGAGGACTCTAGAGTCTGTTGGGGTGGTCCTCGGAACAGTGCTCCCCTCTGGGGATCAGATGTGATCACGAGGCAAGGCCTGACAAGACCGAGTGTATTATCAACTGCTTGGCTAGTACTGGCTGCTGCAGAACTGCTTGCTGTGGGGACAATCCTCACCACCAGGAACCAGAACAGATGGCACGTCTGTGAGGTTCTGTGGTTGTCCTGGCTAGTTTTATGTCAACGTCACATAAGCTAGAGCTATCAAAGACAAGGGAACCGCCAACTGAGAAAATTTCTCTGTAAAATCCAGCTGTAAGGCATTCAATTAGTGGTTGATGGGAAGGGTCATCCCATTGTGGGCTGGGCCATCCCTGGGATGGTGGTCCTGGGTTCTACAAGAAGGCAGCCATGAAGACCAAGTCAGAAAGCAGCACCCCTCCATGGCCTCTGCATCAGCTCCCGCCTCCAGGTTCCTGCCCTTGCTGTGCTTTTGTGAAGAACTGTTACATAGACCTGTGCATGAAACAAAGCCTTCCCTCCCTAAGCGCCTTTGGTCATGGGTTTCATCACCACACGGTAACCCCTAACTAAGGCAGTGGTGTAATGGTCAACAGCGGAAGCTCTGAATCCAGATGTGACGGGATGGGGTGGTGAAACAGATCACTGGAAGGGTGTCTGCTGCCAAACTGGATGGCCTGAGCTCAGTCACTGCAAACAGCGCAGCGGAAGGAGGGAATCAACACCCATAAATTCTCTGACTTCCATAATTTTGACACACACACATACACACACACTAAATAAATCAAATTAAAGAAAGATGGGATGGTATGGACTGCTGTAGTATGGGACCAGAGGGAAACTGAGGCATTTGTCCCACATCCCAGGGTGGAAATGGAAGTCAGGAGGGTACCTGCCCAAGTGCCGTGCTGCTGACTCTGTGGCTAGGCTGCGGCAGTCAGATGGGAGCGGAGCGCAGCCCCAGCCCTCTGTCCAGAGCATATGCTGCAAGAAGCACCTTGAACAAACACGGGTGGGCCTCACACCAGCTTCACTTTACAGACTGGGAAACTGAGGCATAAAGTCCAGCTGGTGGGTAAAGGTCGCCTTCTGGCGACTGGCAGGGACAGGGTCTGGATCCCAGGGCCTAGCCTTCTAGTTGTTCTCTAGCTTGGGGACCGGCCATCTTCCTATTTGGCCTTGGGGCTGACACTATCTCCAGTGTCTCAGAGCACCTGGCACAGGGGAGCTGGAGGGGCAGGCAGGTCACGGGTGATGGTGAACTCACCCATGCCGATGTGGTTCTTGCAGCCATCACACCAGATGTTGTACGGCATTTCAAATCTAAAGCAAAGACAAGGATTTTCAATGTTGTTTTTCTTACATTTACTTATTTATCCACTGTATGTGTGGCAGTCAGAAGACAACGTTCATGACTTGGGTCTTTCCTTCCACTATGTGGTTTCTGGGGATTGAATGAAGGGGCCTGGCTAGGCAACAGATGCCTTTACCTACTGAATCATTGCTGCTCTCCCTTTTTCTTAAGGCATATTCTGGCTATGTTACCTAGGCTGTTCTTGAACTCTTAGACCCAAGTGATCCTCCTGCCTCAGGTCATCTATTATCTGGGAGACCCTGGCTGGCTACTCTTCCTTCTGTGGTCATGTCCTTGCACATCACTCTGTGGCTCATCCCACACGGAGGAAGAGTCTGGCCCCAGCCCTGGAGTCAGGATCCACACTGGGCAATTGAAGGGAAAGAAGGGACAAGTGTGGCAGGTCTGGGTCTGGCCTTTAGAGTCCTGGCACGTTTGCAGGCTCTTCTGGAGCCATAATACTGCTGGCCTGATGGAAGAAAGATCCATTCTGGAACCGTCTATCTCTACAGGCCAAGGCCCCACCGATGAAGGAAGAAGACTGAGTCGGGTTCTCCCCAGCCCAGAAGAGGTACCTAGACTTGTTATGAATAGCAAATACTTAATGTCTGTTATGCAGCAATGGGTGACCCATGCAATGTCTTCCTGCATTACGGACTTAGAACCTTGCAGCGCTGGGCCTATCAATGGGAGAGGGGTGAGTAGCTTCTTACCGGATGACAAGGATGCCTTGTGACAGCTTCCGAGCCCGTTCTCGAAGGGGGTGGCTGTTGTGGTATCGGTTGAGAGAGCCATGCTGTATGGAAAGGGTGAGTGAAGGTAAGCAATGCCAAGCTAGGGTAGCTTGTTCCTCAGCTCTTCCTACTGCTGGGGGACAAGTGTCTCCCTGGGTAGAAGGGGCTTCAATCTTACATCCTACAAGCAACAAATGAGGTGTGGACGGCTTGGGAAAGCAAATAGCCTGGAGAAAAAGGCCAGAGTTGTCCTTGGTATCTGAAGGAAGGGGTTCCAGGAGCCCCCAGGGACACCAGAGTCCACAGAAAGACTTTCTACTTGATGGCATGGTAATCTATAGCAGGGCTTTCTATGCAATGCCATGCTAAGTGGGAAGAGCCTGCACTCATCCTCCAGGTACCTTGGAGTCTTCTCTAGTGTCACTTGGTCCCTGAGGCTATGGGGGTCATTGAAGCTGCTCACCTTCTCTGGGTTGAAGTCCGGGGGGTAGTACTTGTTTTGGCCTTTCCTTTCACCCTGAAAACAGAGGGGAACCATGCGTCAGAGAGGGTAATGCAGGGTCCTTCGGACATGCTGAATGTTCCATCCAGTTTCTGATCTATAGTGGGAACTAGGCTGAAAACCCACTTGTTATAGCTTTGGGAAATGCCTTAAGGCCACACTGTTTTACAGGCATGTCTGCATGTTCTTGGGGACTGCAGGCAGTGGTAAAGAAGTGGGGATAGCCACTGACTCCTAAAGGTTTTTAAAACAGTGTTTTATGTAGCCCAGCTGGTCATGAAGTGCTATGCAGCTGAGACTAGCCATGATCCTCCTGCCTTCCCCTCCCCAGGCTGGTATTATGAATGTGCACCACACCTGGTTAATGGGGTCCTGGGGATGGAACCCAGACCTCATGGTGGACTCTTTAATCAGTTCCTCATGCTGTGGTGATCGTCAACCATAAACAACCGTATTTTGTTGCTACTGTTTTGAATAGGGTAATCCTGCTACTGTTTTGAATCGTAATGTAAATACCTGCTATTCAGGATATCTGTTATGTGCCCCACAAAGGGTCTCGACCCACAGGTTGAGAACTGCTGATCTAGACTGATAAGTGTAGTCTTTACCCACCATCCAGGAAACTTCTCTTAGCTATGACTCTTAGAAAACCACAACCAATCAATATGCAGAGTTGTGGGGCCCAGTCCCAGTGAGTACATCTACAAAATACTCCCACACCTAAGGTTAGGGAACTCTGTGTAAGAGGGGGCAGGAAGGCTGTGAGACCAGAGGACCAGGGAGTTTGCTGTGAGATTGTGTCTCTTAGAAACATCAGAAGTTACATCTGCAAAGTCTCAACCACATGATCACCCAAACGTGAGTTGAACAAGGACACCAACAAACATGCCAAAGAGGGTAACGACCATGAGGCCTCAACAAAGAGCTACAGGCAACAGAGGAAAGCTGAGAGCAGGAGAGGCAGCTCTCCCCAAGGAGAACACACCAATGGGTTGTCCAGCCAAACAGTCAGTCCTGAAAACAAACACACGCATGACATTATATGGACTCAACAGATTATATTTGGGAATACAAATGTATGTACAAATACTTCATCCACATAAGAAAGAGTGGTGAAGAAGGAGGCCATGCATTTGAATGAGAGCTGGGAGGGATATATGATAGTATGGAGGAAGAAAGGGATGGGAGAAATGTAATTAAAATACAATCTGAAGAATAAACTACAGCAAAACACATGATCCAGTGCTGTATGCACAGTGCAGGGGCAAAGCACTTGCCTAGAGTCCTGGGCCAGCCCTGCCTTGAACACCATGCTGCGTGTGAAGCCAGACAGGACGGCACACGTGCTCATGGCAGGGGGATTCAGAGTCTGAGGCAGCTGAGTGGGTGTCAGGACATCGAGGAGGGAAGGACAAAGAGTGACTATGGGGCTGAAGAGATGGTGGCTGAGGGTGTCACCTGGATCTGAAGCCTGGGACCCACATGGGGGAAGGAGTTGACCACCACATGCATGTGAGCCCACTCTACGATAAATAAGTACAATTCTATACATTTGTAAAAGACTACTGATTAGCTTAGCAGTCCAGGCTCCTTTCAGAGGAGACAGTCTCCTAGAGCTGCACTGACGGAGTGGGCAGGACCACCTCACACTTCCCAGTGGCTAATGCGGCTCAGTAGCGGAGTGCCTGCCCGGCAAGCACGAGGCCCTGGTTTCCCTCCCAGCTCTGCAGCAACGAGGCATAATCCCAGCACTAGGATGTGGGTCTCTGAGGCAGAGGGGTCAGGAGTTTATGACAGTAACAGAAAGGAAGGGAAGGGGCAGGGAGGGAGCAAGATCAAGATGGAGAGAAGACCTGCTGGGCGGTGGTCTGAGTGCCCAGCAAATGTCTGCCACCAATAGTTACCACCCAGGAGGCTGGGGAGAAGCAGGGCTGCCTGGAGGCTGTGCTGGTGCCTAGGAGGAACCCAGGCTTGGGAATCTTCTACTCACCATCTTGGGAGCTGTCTACGGGTCCTCACTCGCAAGGGTGCAAGTGGGAAGTGGCCTAGTCAATGCACGCAGTGGTGGGGTGGACCCTCCTATGGGGCCTGCAGAGGCCACAGGCTGCCCTGTAACGATGTGGCCGTATGGCGGTCTGGCTTGGCTCTTCCTAGTTCTTGAAGTTCACAATGGTTGAGTTGTGACCTGGCACTGAGTCTCCACGGGGTGAGGAGCATCCAAGGACAGCCTGGAGGGAGGGAGGAAGGAGACAGAAAGAGTTTAGAGAAGCATGTGGCTCCAGACTTTATGCTGGGGTGATCAAGTAGGGATGGTGGTCCGTGTGCTAGCCCTGCCCTCAATTCCTACTGCCCACCCTGCTCCTGTGCAGAAGCTACCAAGGGGCTCCTTTTACATTTTCCTATTAAAAATTGATTGTTATGCCGGGCAGTGGTGGCGCATGCCTTTAATCCCAGCACTCGGGAGGTAGAGGCAGGCGGATCTCTGTGAGTTAGAGGCCAGCCTGGTCTACAAGAGCTAGTGCCAGGACAGGCTCCAAAGCTACAGAGAAACCCTGTCTCGAAAAACTAAAAAAAAAAAATTGATTGTTATGTGCCTGTGTGTGTGTGCATGGCATGCCAAGCATGTGAAGGTCAGAGAACAACTCGTAGGAGTCAGTTTTCAACTTTTCATCAAACTCAGGTTGTAGGCTTGGTGGAGTCAATGTAGAGTCTCACTGGCCCAGCAGGGGTCTCCTATAATATGTACTAGCATGCCATGATCCCTTGGCTTCCGGAAGCTCTCAGTTGAGTTGATAACCAAACCTACAGAGCCTACTGCCTCCCAGCCTTTGCTCTCTGAGGTCACCCACCCCTCTCCTTTCTCTGTTTTGGTCTAGCTGACTTCCTGGCTATCTGCAGAAGTCAGGCAACTGGACTGTTCCTGAACTACTGGGATGGACTCAGCCTCACAAAGGCTAAGACAGTACTCTACCTCTGAGCCCCACTTCCCTGCCTCTCACTAGGGGATTCTAGGCAGGGGCCCCAGCTCTGGGCTGTAGCCCTAGGTTCAAAGATGTAGCTTTTGTTGTTCCTCTTGAATGCCAGAGGCCTCATTCAACCACCCAATCTAAAGTCACTTCTTGGAGCCAGGTGCTAATTCTTATAATCCCAGCTACCAAGAATAACAGGATTGAGATAGGAAGAGTCCAAATTTGAAACCAGTATGGGCACTGTCAAAATAAAACTAAAACAGTTTGGAGATGTAGCTCATGGGGACTGTGCTTGCCAAACACGCAGATCCTGGGAGCCATCCCAGTACTGAAAAAATAAATGAATAAGTTAATTAAAAACAAATGTAAGGGCGGTGGTGGCATACGCCTTTAATCACTTTAAACACTTGGGAGGCAGAGGCAGGCGGATCTCTGTGAGTTCGAGACCAGCCTGGTCTACAAGAGCTAGTTCCAGGACAGGCTCCAAAACCACAGAGAAAGCCTGTCTCAAAAAAACAAAACAAAACAAAACAAAACAAAACAAAAAAACAAAAGTAAGAGCTGGGGAGTAGTGGTGCATACCTTTAGTCCCAGCACTTCAGAGCGAGTTCCAGGACAGCCAGGACTGTTACACAGAAAAATCCTGTCTTGAAAAGCCAAAATAAATAAATAAATAAATAAATAAATAAATAAATAAATAAATAAATAAATAAATAAATAGGATAGAGATATGGCTTAGTTAGTATAGTGACCGTGACTGTTTAGCATGCAGGACATCCCGAGTTCCACCAATTAGGCGTGTGGTGGCACATGCTCAGCACTCAGAAGGAGGAAGCAGGAGGATCGAGTTCAAAGCCAGCCTGTGCAACGGGAGACCGTCGTGAGATAAACGCTGGATGGGCAACAGAGACTCACCTAAGTTAAAGAACGGTCACGCTGGGAGGAGGGGACAGCCCTATCAGGGGAGTAGGGGTTCCAGAGTAAGCCCAGGCAGGTAAACATGCTGTGACAGGAGGGGTAACACACTTCTGTCTTCTCACCACTGACTATCCCTGCTCAACTGCCCTAGGCTAAAAGGGTGGGTAGCACGCAAAAGATTGACCTTGGGAAAAATCAATAAAAAAAACAACCAAAAACTATTATTGTGTGTGCACAACATGCGTAAGTGCAGGCCACAGGTAATTTTGTGTTCCTCCACATTTACGTGGGTTTTGGTTTCCAGGATGGTGTGACAGGCGCAGTGACACACTGAGCCATCATTCTGGCCCCAATTTTATTTTTATTGGTAAGTTTGAATTACACATAAGTGTAACCTGTCTTCCGATAGTCTCAACGATTTACACTTGATCTTTACCAGAAGGCTCAGATGTGGTTCCCACCCACTTAAAACTTGAAGGCTGGGGCCCCCATGGTAGAAGGAGAGAACAGATGGTCTCCATGTGTGTCATGGCATATACCATTCACATGAATGCATACAAAATGAATAGATACAATGTAAAACAAATGGTTTTCTTTGCTGTTTTGGTTTTTCAAGATGGGTTTCTCTGTGTAAGAATGCTGGCTGTCCTGGAACTTGCTCTGTAGACCTTGCTCAAACTTAAAGATTCACCTGCCTCTGTCTCTGGAGTGCTGGGATTAAAGGAATGTACTACCACTGCCCGACTTGAGAATTTTTTTAAAAAGGATTTATTTTTAAATTGTGTGTGTGTGTGTGTGTCCGCGCATGCATGCACACAGCCAGAGTCTAAAAGAGGATGTCAGATTCCCTGGAGCTGGAGCTACAGGCCACAGTGAGTCACCTGACATGGTATTGGGAACTGAACTCAGAGACTTCAGAAAAGCAGTATGTCTCTTAACTGCTGAGCCATCTTTCCACCCCTAAGTTTTTTTAAAAAAAATCATTGTGTGTGTCCAGGTACAGACGTGCCAGTGTGCACAGGTCAGAGGACAACTTGGAGGAGACAGTTCTCTCCTTCCACTACGTGGATCCAGAGATGGAACACAGGTTGTCAGACTTGGCGGCAAGTATCCTCACCTACTGAGCTATCTTGCTGTCCCCTCACCCAAATACTTAACTGCCTGCCCAGGTTTGGGGTCACAGCGGCCTGGGTCTCTGACTTTCCTGGAGCAGTCAGGAGGGAGTAAGGTCCAGGGCATGACAGCACACGCCTCATGCACTCAGGGGGCAGAAGCAGGGGCACAGGCTGAGTTCCAGGACAATCTGCTTAACATAGCATGTCCAGGCCAGCCAGAACTACACAGTGAGACCCTACCTCAAAAAACAAAAATAAAACAAAGGTTGAAAATGGGGGGTATTGACAGGAGGAATGAATTTGGGGCTTGTTGTAATGAAATAAGTGTATGGGGACTGCCTATAGTGTAGATATCCAGCTTGTGCGTCAGCGTGTGTCTGGGGTCTGTTTTACAATGTTTAACAAATATGTTTTAGAGACACGCCCCTCTATGGAGTCCAAGCTGGCCCTGTACTCCAGATCCTCCAGAGTCAGCTTTTGAAGCCTTAAGGTGGTTCATCACTGTCGGGAGTACCACAGCCAGGTTACACACAGGCTGCTCGGCGCATGCTCAGCGATGAGATAGGACATCAGAGCCAGGGATCACTCCTGACCTCACTTGCCCGCACAAACGACAGCCTACCGGCCTCTCTGCCTGCTTCCTAGCTGCCTCACTCCGGGCTAGCTGCACTGGGCCTCACTTTCCGAAATTAGGTGAAAAAAAAGTTTTCACAGCTCTACAGGATGGAGCTGCCGAGGCTGCGAGTCGTGGCAGGTGTTAAGCATTGAGAAGGAAACGCATGGGACTACTAACAATTTTAAAAATGATTTAAGTTATGTGCGTGTGTGTATTTATGCACAAGTGAGTGCAGGTGCTCGAGATGGTA
This sequence comes from Microtus pennsylvanicus, assembly GCF_037038515.1. Lineage (NCBI taxonomy): Eukaryota > Metazoa > Chordata > Mammalia > Rodentia > Cricetidae > Microtus > Microtus pennsylvanicus. The sequence goes on from NC_134584.1 coordinate 85,532,396, forward strand.
GAGGGTTGATTTGCTGGAGCTACAGGCAGCTGTGAGCTCTGGGACCTGAACCCCAGTCCCCTGCAAGGGCAGCACAAGCTCCTTAAAAATTCCATGTTTTCTGTGTTTTGGGGGAGTGTGTCACGAAGTGTGTGTAGGTCAGAGAACACCCCCACAAGAATGAATTTTTTTTTCACCATGCTCAGGGTCGAACTCAAGCCGTCAGGCTTGGCCGCAAGCGTCACTGCCTACGAAGCCGCCTCGCCGGCCCTCAAGCTACTTGGGCTTGGAGGGCTCAACTTCTACATGAAGACGGCTAGGGGCGCCTTCGGCAGGGAACGGCTGCTGGGCCCTGGGAACCCGCTCGCGTCCGCAGCTCTCCCGCGCCAAGCCGCAGGGGTGGGATTGATGTCTTGCCACCCCCGTCGCCGCCGCGGACCGCTCCGCACCCCGTACCTACCTGCCCTCCTCCTGACGTCACGCCGGCCGCCACCAGCCGGAAGCACACCCGGCGCCGAGAACGCGGAGAGCCCGCCTCCGAGGAGAGGAGACGCCTGCGCGGGGCGGGGCCAGGCACTTTCGCCATCTCGATTGGCTGAGATTCTTTCAGGCAGCCCAATCCAGGCCCGTCCAGCTGGAAAATCCCCGCCCACCCGGCGGGGCCGATCTGAGGATGGCTGCTTGGCCCCGCCCTCCAGGAAGTGCTAACCTGGCGGCTGAGTTTTCAAAAGGAGCTGATTCGTCATTTTAAAGTTTTAATTGATTTTTGAGACGCCTTTGTCTTTATTAGCCCAGGTTGGCCAGGAATTCATTATATTGCTCTGAGGATGACTCTGAACTTCTGACACTCCTTGTGCTCTCCAAATAGTGGAATTACCGTGTGCTGTACAGCACTGGCTATTTATTTATGGATTAAAAAGAAATTACATTTATGGCCAGTCGTGGTGGCGGATGCCTTTACTCGCAACATTCTGGAGCCAGAGGCAGGTAGTCTGTCAGGTGTACACAGATCACCATCTCCATTCCCAAACTATACTACAGAGCTATAGTAATAAAAATAGCATGGTAGGTATTGGTATAAAAACAGATTTGTCAATGGAATTGAATTGAAGATCCAAACATAAATCCACATACCTATGAACACCTGATTTTTTTTTTGTAAAGAAACCAGAAATAAATACTAGAAAAAGGTATCTTCCACAATGGTGTTGGTTAAACTGGACAGATGTAGAAGGATCTAGATAGATTCATATTTAGTACCCTGCCAAAAACAAATGGATCAAAGACTTCAGTATGAGGTCAAATACCCTGAATCTGGTAAAAGAGAAAGTGGAGAGTTGCCTTGAACTCATTGTCACAGAAAAGGACTTTTTGAATGGAACACTGATAGCACAGACAATAAGAACTATTAATAAATGGGAACTCATGCAAAGCTTCTATATGGCAAAGGACACCATCATTTGCACAAAATGGCACCTACAGAATGGTAAAAGATTTTCACCAATTACACATTTGATAGAGGGCTAATATCCAAAATATGTAAAGAACTTTAAAAAACCTAGACATCAAGAAAACAAGTCAACAACAACAACAAAAACAAATCAAAGCAAAAAAACAAATAACTCAATTTAAAATGAGGCACAGAACTAGATAGTTTTAGCTCAACTCAAAAGTTGAAACATCCGGGGAGGTGGTGGCACACATCTTTAATCCCAGCATTCAGGAGGAGGAGGAGACAGGCAGATTTCTGTGATTTCTGTGAGTTCGAGGCCAGCCTGGTCTACAAGAGCTAGTTCCAGGACAGGCTCCAAAGCTACAGAGAAACTCTGTCTCGAAAAACCAAAAATAAATAAATAAAAAAAAGTTGGTACACAAGTGGCTGAGAAACACAAAGAAATGTTCAACATACTTAGTAATCAGGATCATGGAAATGTAAATCAAAACTACTTCCAGATTTAATTTTGTTTTCTGTAGACCAGCCTAGCTTCAAACTCAGAGATTCACCAGCCTCAGCTCTGAGTGCTGGGATTAAAGGCGTGTGCCACCGTGCTTGGCTTGTGATTTCATCTTTCACCTGTCAGAATGACTAAGGTCAACAACCCAAGTGACAGCTCATGCTGGAGAGGATGGAGTAAGAACACTCATCCTCTGCTGGTGGGAGTGCAAACCTGTACAGTCACTATATAAATCAATGTGGTGGTTCCTCAGGATCCAGCTACACCACTCTTGAGCATATAGCCAAAGGGCTCTACACCCTACTACAGAGACATTTGCTCAAGCATGTTCATTGCTGCTCTATTCACAATAGCCGGAAATTAGAACCAGCCTAGATGGCCATCAATGGATGATTGGGTAGACAATGTGGCACATTTACACATGGAATATTACTCAACTGTTAAAAAAAACATGAAATTCACAGGTAAATGGATGGAGCTATAAAAAAATCATCCTGAGTGAGGTAACCCAGATCCCAAAAGACAAATCTAGTATGTATTCTCTTCCATGTGAACGTCAGCTCCTACCTCTTCAATAAGTATGTCTAAACACAGAGGTTAGGTGTAGAGTAAGGGACTGGGCAGGAGTAAGGGAGGAGTGTTTTCCTAAGAAGGGGAAATAGAATAGATGGTTATGGATCAATGGGCAGGGAGAGACTGGAATGGGAGGATCAAATAGGGAGGGGTGGGGAAGAGCAGTAAAGGAGGGGATATGGGAGGGACAGCTAAAATTAAGGGCCATTTGTGGGGTCATATAGAAGCCTATTGCATATACACACGTGAAAGAGATCTAAAGGGGGTTACCAAATAACAGGGAGATACAGCCCCAATTAGAGAGCTCTCACCACCCAATTAAACATCCAGTGCCAGGAATGAATTACCATAAAATTGAGCTGTTGGTCAAAGGAGCCCTATACAAACTCCCGGACAACCCAGGCAATTGTCAAAGTCATTGGTTGGTTTCCAGAAACTAATGGAAAGGCTCTATTGCTGCGGGCAATACCTACATATGTCATTGAACACGGAGGAGTTGAGTTGGTGCCTACCTAGGCCTACACCGCTACTGACTAGTGTTCATGGTACTGGAAGGTACTCTGCACCCGAACAGAGGAGAAAGAGAAACACCATCCAGCTTCAAACCCTTCGATCTACCAGGGTGACCTCCTTGCAAGATACACTGGTACAATAATGATGCAAATGTTGTGGGAGCAGCCAACCCCTGTCGAATTGCATGTAAGGCACATGCTCTGACATTGAACCCATGCCCAACACTGCTCATGTGGCCAAGAACCTGAGACTAGATAGGCCATGGCCTTAGGGGCAAGCAAAATACTACTGCCCGCTAAGGAACACAGCGGTGGAATGACTCCTGTTGCCATTCTGCTATACTCATAGATCAGTACCGTTCAGCCGCCATCAGAGATGCTTCCTCCTGCAGTAGATGGGGGCAAATACAGAAACACAGCCAGACACTGCAGCTGAGTGAGAGATCTTGGACCACTCAGTTCTAAGTGGGCTGCCTCCTTCAAGTCCCTCCCCTCAGGGTTCAGGGAGTGCTCCACAAGAGAAGGCAGAAAGATTTTAAGAGCCAGTGGGGCGGATGACAACCGAGGAATGATGTCTTCCAGACACAGCAGGACAGACGCACATATGACCTCACAGACTGTGACAACACTCACGGGCCTGACACACATATGACCTCACAGACTGTGACACACACACAGGGCCTGACACACATATGAACTCACAGACTGTGACAACACTCACGGGCCTGACACACATATGACCTCACAGACTGTGACACACACACAGGGCTGACACACATATGACCTCACAGACTGTGACAGCACTCACGGGCCTGACACACATATGAACTCACAGACTGTGACAACACTCACGGGCCTGTCACACATATGACCTCACAGACTGTGACACACACACAGGACTGTCACACATATGACCTCACAGACTGTGACAACACTCACGGGCCTGACACACATATGAACTCACAGACTATGACAACACTCACGGGCCTGACGCACATATGACCTCACAGACTGTGACAACACTCACGGGCCTGACACACATATGACCTCACAGACTGTGACACACACACAGGGCTGACACACATATGAACTCACAGACTATGACAACACTCACGGGCCTGACGCACATATGACCTCACAGACTGTGACACACACACAGGGCTGACACACATATGACCTCACAGACTGTGACAGCAGGCCCAGGACTGACACACATATGAACTCACAGACTGTGACAACAGGCACAGGACTGTCACACATATGACCTCACAGACTGTGACAGCAGGCCCAGGGCCTGCACGGGTCTAAGCCAGATGAGGTTCCAGTCCTGAGAGAGGAAGTAGACACAAGCCCAGAAGTTATCTCCAATTGATAACTGCTCACAAAGGATAAAATGTTTCCCCACCTCCCAGTGGAGTCTCACTAGGCAGACAAACCATTCTTAAAGGCAGGCCCCATGCCCAACAGTAAATGGCCAACCGAAAACTAACTCAATGGAGCTTTTGGAGGTTTTCATCTGGGTTTTTCTTTATTCTTTCTCTCTTTAACCTACAGGTCTTTCGCTTGTTTGCTATGATTTCTGATTTTGTGTCTTTTGGGGATTTTTAAGTGTGAGAATGTGTATATCAGGAGGATGGACAGATGACTCAGAGGTTAAGAGCACTGACTGCTCTTCCAGAGGGCCCGAGTTCAATTCCCGGCAACCACATGGCGGCTCACAACCATTTATGTGTTTATGTATGTGTTTCTTATGTCCTTCCTTCCTTCCTTCCTTCCTTCCTTCCTTCCTTCCTTCCTTCCTTCCTTCCTTCCTCTCTCTCTCTCTCTCTCTCTCTCTCTCTCTCTCTCTCTCTCTCTCTCTCTTTTTTGTTTCTGGAGACAGAGTTTCTCTGTCTAACAGCTCTGGCTGTCCTGGAACTCACTCTGTACACCAGGCTGGCCTTGGTCTCACAAAGATCCATCTGCCTCTGCCTCCTAAGTGCTGGGATTAAAATTGTGCTCCACCACCCAGGATGCTTTTTCTTTTATGATTGACTGTTTTGTCCTATTCAGATCAGTTTTATTTTATTTACTTTTTAAACTTTATCTTATTTTTTTCTTCTTTCTTTTTTTAAAAATGCTTGTTTGTTTTTTAATGAGAAAAAGATCAAGAAAGGGTATGGATTTGGGTGGGGGAAGGTGGAGAGGATCTGGGAATAGTTGGGAGAGAGGAAACTAATCAGAATATGCTGTATGAAAAAATTATTTTTTATAAAAAATGAAGAGAGAAAAAATTACACTTTTTCTTTTCAATTTAGTTATTATTTAGATTCATATATTTATTTATTTAGTCATCCTACAGTCTTTAGGGAGGAAGTGCAAACAGGAAAACCTGAAACCTTCTGCTTAATTCGGGTTTCTGCTGCTGAGATAAAACTCTATGACCAAAAGCAACATGGAGAAGAAAGTGTTTATTTCATCCTACAGCCTGTAGTCTACCAACCAGAGAAGTCAGGATAGGAACTCAAGGCAGGAACTGGGAGCTAGAATCTGAAGCAGAGGCCATGAAGGAGTTCTGTGTTGTGGGATAATCTTTTTGTATATTGTGAAGTTGTGTCTCTACCTAACTTGCCTTTTGATTGGTTTACTGAAGAGCTGAATGGCCAATAGCTAGGCAGGAGAGGGTAGGTGGGACTTCCAGGGAGAGAGGGGAACTTGGGAAGAATCTGAGGCACACAGGATTAAGCCAGTGAGACTCAGAGCAAGTCGGATGTACAGTACTGAGGAGAGGTAATGAACCACCTGGCGGAGCATAGATTAATATAAATGGGTTAATTTAGGTTATAAGGGCTAATTGGGGACAAGCCTAAGCTAAGGCCAAGCATTCATAATTAATAAAAGTCTTTGTGTCTTTATTTGGGAACTGGTGGCCCAAAGAAAGTCCAGCTGCAGTGCTTACTGGCTTGCTCACTATCCTTTGTTCACCTACTTTCTTATAGCACCCAGGGATGGCACTGCTCACAGTAGTTAGGGCTCGCTCACATCAGCTCACCCACCCAGAAAATGCAGCACTGACTTGCCTAAGGCCAATTTTTATGAAGGAGGGAGAGAGAGGAGAGAAGGAGAGAGAGAGGAGGTTGGGAGAGAGAGGGCAATACTTCAGCTTTCCTCACCACAACTGGTTTATTTGGTCTCCAAAGTCCTTGTGGAAACAAACCTGGAAAGGGACCTGTGCTTACAAACCTTCCCCTCCTGCAGCAGAAAGGCAGGACACAAAGGACTCTGTGAACACGCAGAGCAGGGACACTATTTACTTGGCCTGTGAACACACTCAAAGGAAGAGGACAGGCGATTAAACAGAGAAAAGAAACCTCCCTCCCAAACGTGGGAAGACACTTCCCATCAAGGCCTTGCACGTTTGGGACTCTGCAACAGAAAGGAGAGACATCACAAAGGAAGGAGAGATATCACAAAGGAAGGAGAGACATCACAAAGGAAGGAGTGACATCACAAAGGAGGGAGAGACATCATAAAGGAAGGAGAGACATCACAAAGGAAGCTTTAGGTGGAAGCGTTCCAAGCCCCTGTGTATAACCTCCAAACAAGAATCATGACACAACTGAGTGGTGGTGGCACACACCTTTAATCCCAGCACTCAGGAGGCAGAGGCAGGCAGATTTCTGTGAGTTCGAGGCCAGCCTGGTCTACAAGAGCTAGTTCCAGGACAGGCTCTAAAACTACAGAGAAACCCTGTCTTGAAAAACAAAACAAAAAGAATCATGACACTTGGGACTGGAGAGGTGGCTCAGTTGGTAAAGTTCCTGCTGTGCCAGCACAAGGACTTGAGTTCAGACCCTGGCACCATGCAGAAGTTGGGTGTGGCAGCATATAGCTGTAACCTTAATGCTGGAAGGTGGGGGTAGAGACGGCAGAACCCTGGTCCAAGCAACTGCTCTACCAACCAAGCTACAATTGAAGCCCACCACAGAGGCTGTTTTAATTATTTTTTTCTCATGTACACACCAGGGTGTCTTATGTTTAAACACCATAATTTCCCACAAACAAGCCCCCCGCCATGGGTGGAAACCACCACTGTAATTTACTTGTTAGAATCGGGCATAATATGCATTTACCCGAATTGGTGTTCCAGCTGTATGGAGGTGAAAAGCCCCGGGATGATGGGAGGGAGGTTGCAGAAGCGGCTCAGTAATTTATGGCAAACATAGCAATTGGCTTAGTGGGTCAAAGAGGAGTCCAGGTCCTATCTACATACTCACATAGCCAAATTCCATTGTGCTGGGTAGCTTCTGCCAACTTCACACAAACTAGTCTCATCCGGGAAGAAGTAGCTCAGTTGAGGAAATGCCTGCGTCAGGCTGGCCTGTAGGCAAGGATATTATGGGGGATTTTCATGATTAATGATTGATGTGGGACAGCTCAGACCCCTGTGAGTAGTGTCACCCCTGATTACATGCAAAAGAAAGTTCCAAGGAGCAAGCCCATAAACAGTACTCCTCCGCGACTCTGTTTCAGTTCCTGCCTCCAGATTCCTGCTTCGAGTTCTTCACAGTGGCCTGTCACCTGTAAGATGAAGCAAACCCTTTACTCCCCATGTAGCTTCTGGTCGTGGTGTTTACCACAGCAGTGGAAACCCAACTCAGACTGACACTGGTGACAGAGTGAGCAGTTGCTGTGACAGACCTGATCACGTTGTTTCGGGATGACACTGAGAGTGTCTGGAAATTTGGGCTGAAAAAGCCCTTAGTGTTCTAAGTTTGGGCTGCCCATGGAAGCTTGCAAGATAAAACTGTTGAGATAACCATAGATGATGGAAGCCTGGTTTGCGAGGTTTCGGAGTCCCCTAGAGACTCTCAGGGCTTGTATCAAGAATTTCTGATCTCTGGTCATCTGGGGCTGAAGGGTCAGCTGTGGTGAGCAGGAGGCCAGCACAGATGTGAAACCTTGCTTTCCTGGGAGAGATGCTCAAGGGCTTGTATTAAGAAGTGCTGGGGGGAGGGGGAGATGGCTGGAGAGATGGCTTAGTGGTTAAGAGCATTGCCTGCTCTTCCAAAGGTCCTGAGTTCAATTCCCAGCAACCACATGATGGCTCACAACCATCTGTAAAGAGGTCTGGCGCTCTCTTCTGGCCTTCAGGCATACAGACAGAATATTGTATACATAATAAATAAATAAATATTTAGAAAAAGAAAAGAAGTGCTGGGGGGGGGCTGGAGAGATGGCTCAGCGGTTAAGAGCATTGCGTGCTCTTCTAAAGGACCCGAGTTCGATTCCCAGCAACCACATGGTGGCTCACAACCATCTGTAATGGGTCCTCTTCTAGCCTGCAGGCATATATGTAAACAGAATATTGTATCCATAATAAATAAATATTTAAAAAAAAAGAAGTGCTGGTCTCTGGTCATCTGTGGCTGAAGTGTTTAGTAGGAGGCCAGCACAGACATGAAACCTTTGCTTTCCTGGGAGAGCAGGTGCCCATCCTCTGTGACTAAGAAGAGGCCAAGATCCCCAAGGTGGGATCCAGGACGTGTTTCCTCAGGGTCAGCACATAGAAGCTGTGGTCCAGAGGGGACCAAGGTTGTATCTCAAGCTCCAGCTGATGTTGATAATGTGTGTGTGAAGGGGCCTTGGAGCTGGCACAGGACACATCCAGATGCCAAATTCTCAGCACAGGGGAGCTTTATTTATGGGCGGGGAGAGGGACCCAAGGAGGGGTCTGCTTTTGGATCAGGCGATTTATTTATGGCGGGGAGAGGGACCCAAGGAGGGGTCTGCTTTTGGATCAGGCAAAGACAGCAGAGTAGCCTCTGCAAAAGTTTTTTTTAATTATTAATTAAATTTATTTATTTTGCATCCCGCCTGCAGTTTTTTCTCCTTCCTCTCCTCCCATTCCCTTTACCCACCTCCCACTCCAGTCTCCCAATCCAATCCTCCTCTGTTTCTGTTCAGAAAGGGGCAGATTTCCCATGGGTGCCAATGAAGCTTGGCTTATCAAGTTGAGGTAGGACCAAGATCTTCCCTTTGTATTAAGGCCCGGCAAGGCAACCCAGGAATGTTCCTGAAGTCAGCCAAAGCATTAGGGATAGGCCCTGCTCCCACCACTAGGAGTCCCACAAGCAGATCAAGCACAACTGTCACACATATGTGGAGGGCCTAGGTCAGTCCTGTGCAGGCTCCATTGCTGTCCTATGAGCTCCTATGAGCCTCGGTTAGTTGATTATGTGGGTTCCCTTGGGATGATTTTGTCCTGCCCCGGCTCTTACAATCCTTCCTCTCTCTCTTCAACAGGATTCCCGGAGCTCTGCCCAGAGCTTGGGTGTGGGTCTCTGACACTCTGAGAGTCCCTTCCAAGACAGGGGACACCCTGAACGTGACTAACACAATGGGAACTTACATTAGCACCCACCTCCTTCAGGAATAAGGAGAGCAAGGGCTTGGGTTCTGATGGAGTGGGGTGTGTTGATGTTTTACAGCTGGAAGGAGATTCCTCCCAGAAGAACCAGGGCTGAGTTTGGTGGAGTATTCCTTTACACCGTGTGACGATGTGTCACTGTGACTGGTTTAATAAAAAGCTAAGTGGCCAATAGCAGGCAGGAGGTATAGCAGGGACTTCTGGACAGAGACAATTCAGGGAAGAAGAAAGGCGGAGTCTCCAGCCACATGGAGAGGGAGCAGATGGGCAGAGCAGAGTAAAGGTAATTGAGCCACGTGAAGGAATGCAGATCAGCCGGGTGGTGGTGCAAGCCTTAATCCCAGCACTCGGGAGGCAGAGGCGGGCGGATCTCTGTGAGTTCAAGGCCAGCCTGGGTTACAAGAGCTAGTTTCAGAACAGGCTCCAAAACTATAGAGAAACCCTGTCTCAACCTCCCCCCCAAAAGAAATGTAGATTAAAAGAAATAGGTTAATTTAATTTATAAGAGCTAATGGGGAAAAGCCTAAGCTATAGGCCTAGCTTTTTAAATAATAAGACTCTGCAGTTTTTTTTGTGATCTGAGGACCCAAAGAAAAATCTGTCTACAGCTGAGGCTTAGGCTGTTACCCTGAAGGTGGGGAAACTGGACCCGGGGACTCATCATCTTCTGGGGAGATAGGATGGGAGAGGGAAGACATCCTACTGGGAAGTGTTGAAAATTCAAACAGAGGAGGCTAGGAGTGGGCTGGGGGAAATGTTCTTTCTCTGTTGGATGCTGGCATCCACGGGAAGCTTTAGCTGTTTGTCCAGAACACACATGGGTACTGCTGGGGTCACAGGTCAAATGCCCCTCCCTTCACACATCCCTTCCCCTAAGCCAGGCTCTGTTGCAGCCCTATGGGGTGCGCCTCTGATACTACGGGAGTCACTTGGCTCTGGGGCTACCTAGGCCAATGGAGGTAGAGTGGGGAAGGAAATGGTGGGATCATGGGCTGTTGGGCTGTCAGTGGGGCTCAGCAGTCAAAGGCTTTCCTAAAAATGCATGGGACATATATGCACATGCATGTTCATGTGTGTCTCAGGTGTTTCCTCAGGAGTGGTACAAGTCGTCTTTTTGAGACAAGGTCCTTGGAGCTCACCTGTTAGGTTGGGCTACCTAGTCAGTGTGTTGTGGTTGGTCCGAGGCTCTGCAAATCAACCCAAGCAGACACAAGAAGGTTCCACAAAGTCAGATTTATTACCGGGCAGCACAAAAAACCTGATCGAGGGGGCTGGAGAGATGGCTCAGAGGTTAAGAGCATTGCCTGCTCTTCCAAAGGTCCTGAGTTCAATTCCCAGCAACCACATGGTGGCTCACAACCATCTGTGATGAGGTCTGGTGCCCTCTTCTGGCCTTCACGCATACACACAGAGAGAATATTGTATACATAATAAATCAATAAATATTAAAAAAAAACCTGATCGATCTGGGTGGCAGAACAGGCTCGGGGGCTGAGCTGTGATCCTGAACATTCATTCACTTCAACAAGTATTTAAGCACAAAATCCACAAACGGTGTCAAGTTACAGTTATATTATTTTCACCAATCAGAATTCAAAGATTAGGGGTTTTCCCTATGTGTTCCATCATTGTCAACCAACACAGGATGTAAGCTTTTCAGTCCAATCAATCAGATTCATTTGTTCTTTCTGTTGTTAGGGATAGCCATAACGTTATTAGAGAATAATAATGGCTGTCTCTATGGTTTATTTTTTTTTAAATATTTATTTTTTATTATGTATATTTTGTCTGTGTGTATGCCTGCAGGCCAGAAGAGGGCACCAGACTCCATTACAGATGGTTGTGAGCCACCATGTGGTTGCCGGGAATTGAACTCAGGACCTTTGGAAGAGCAGGCAATGCTCTTAACCTCTGAGCCATCTCTCCAGCCCTGTCTCTATGGTTTAAAGAGGAGGTTGGTTAGACATTGGAAGGTTCTCAGCTCCTCCAGGGCTTGGGAACTTGAACTTGGTTTTGCCCTACAGGTAATATGGAATCTGAAGTCAAAATGGTAGTACTTAGGACAAGGTGCTTTTGCCTGTTTCCAGCAAGCAAGTCCCAGGGAGTCTCCTGTGTTGGTGTTAGAAACAACGCATAATCTTGGTGTCACATACAACAAAGTAAAAGCAACTCATCAAGGCAATTTCTGTTTGTAAAATGGGTGTATGTGCAGGAACCTAAAGCAGACGAGCAAGCTGCACACCAGCTCAGAAGGTTCCCTTGGGTTTTCATTCTAACACAAGTGGTGACTGTGTTCTTGCCCTGTAGCCTGGGGTCTGACCTCACAGTCCTTTGAGACCGGACTGCTTAAAAAAAACAAAATCAGTGTAAGAGACTGGAAAGATGGCTCAGTGGTTAAGAGCATTGGCTGCTTTTCCAGAGGTTCTGAATTCAATTCCCAGAACCCACATGGTGGCTCAAGACCACCTATAATGTGATCCGATGCCCTCTTCTGGCATGCAGGTGTATATGCAGATAGAGCACTCACAAAGTACTTAAATAAATAATAAAAAAAATCTTGAAAAAAATCAGTGAAAACCAGGCATGGTGGTGCATATCTTTAATCCCAGCACTTGGAAGGCAGAGGCAGGCAGATCTCTGAGAGTTCAAGGCCAGCCTGGTCTAAAGAGTGAGCTCCAGGACAGTCAGGGCTACGAGAAAACTGTCTTGAAAACAAACAAAACAGGGCTGGAGAGATGGCTCAGTGTTAAGAGCACTGCCTGCCCTTCTAAAGGTCCTGAGTTCAATTCCCAGCAACCACATGGTGGCTCACAGCCATCTGTAATGAGATCTGGTGCCCTCTTTTGGCCTGCAGGCAGAATATTGTATACACAATAAATAAATAAATTTTTAAAAAAGAAAACATATCAGTGGAAAGGAAATGAAGGAATAGGAGAGGGGTCAGCTCTTCCAGGCCATCAAGTTCCAGGAATGAGGTAGAGGGGTACTTGTATAAACAGCAGATTTACTTGGTGGGGGAGACTGGAAAATCTCCATACAAGTTTGACAAGGGTAGATTAAATGAGGAGGAAGAGTTACAGAATATTGGTCCTTGGGGGGGCCATCGGTCTTTACTAGAAAACGTTTCTTACAGTTTCCCTGTCTTTATCATACAGTTTCTTTAAATTCCCAGCAAACGTTGCAGTCACAAACGTTGTAGCAAAAGTCACAGTGGAGTTTTGATACAATAAATGCGTGGATTGTTTGGTCTTAGTGAAGCTCTGGATCTCCAGGAGGAGGAACAATTATTCCATGTGTCTCTCTGCCATGGCTGAAGGTGGGTCTGTCTTTCTGGGTGCTCCCTTGTCCAGGTGATTGGCCAGGGAAGATTCTGTTCTCTTGACTAGAGGGAGCTTTCTCCTAACAGGCCTTCACTGCTGCTCCAATCCCTACCCCCAAAGAGGTCACCCTGAAACTGTTTAGGAGCTAGATCACAGATAAGAGCTCCAAATACTTTTGTCATCTCTGTCCTCCAGCAAGAACGAGGCAGGCACAAGTCCTAAGGAATTTCTGGCGTTTAGCTAGGATAGGGTTCTGTTACTTCTCTGTGGGGTCTTTTTACCCCAAACTGCAGGATCTTATCTCCTGTTTTCATCATCCCTCCCCTTCCCTTCCCTGAAGAGGCACCCCAAATTTCCATTAGGAATTAGGGCAATGACCTATCTGGCTTCTTCTAGCTGACTGGGGTATCATGTGTGGCAGTCAGGGTTCCCCTCCAGTGGGCTTATCTAAAGAACTCTTATTTGTGGAATAACTAAGTGTAGGGAGGAAAAAAGTCTTTGGGGCCTGGAAAGAGATGTGAGGGAGGAGGGAAGGCATGTTGTTAGTCTTGGGTACTAGGCAGGGAAGCAAATCAAGCTGGAGTAGGGTCTCTGGATGTGCTCACAGCACTGCTCCTCTGGGCTCCCATGCTGAAGCTGGTCTCCAGAGTGATGAACCCAGGATACTTCCAGGCCTCGAGACAGCCTTTGGAGTGTCTGGAATCAGTATGAGGTCCCTCCCATATGGCTTCTGGATAGAGAAGGGACATTTTGCCACCATTTGTGTGTTAGGGTAAAATGATAGTGGGCCTGTTTCTCTTGGCCACAGCCAGATGCTCAGTGAGCCAGGATTTGAGATTCCATCTGGGCAGTGTTTCCTTATCAAAAAGATCACTGTGAGAAATAGCTGCCAAAATAACATCCCGTGTGGAGGATAGCCTAGTGTGCGGGGAGTGGGACCCCTTGGACTATTGAGGAAACATTAGTAATTTTAGTCTTTGTGTTTTCCTGCTGTGTGGTCAATACCCACAGGTGGCCAAAATCATCCCCCCCCCGCCCCCACCCCCCCCACCGGCCCAGTTGAGGATCTCGTCTTCAGGGCTTTCCTGGGCCTGGCTCCCTAGCTGGTGGCTCCCTAGCCTGTCTTTAATCGGTTGTTTCATGTATTTGAGGGTAAGTCAAAGGCCTTGCTTGACCATGGCTTTGCCTGGAAGCATGGAGGAAAAAAATTTCCCTTCGCATCCACTGTCCTTTTTGTAGACTGGGCACTGGTTAGAGTTCACCAAATGGGGTCTCCAGGGGTCCCATGAGCAAGAGAACCAGTGCCACCCCATAGTACAGGACATTGTGAAAGATGTCCCACCATCCCCTGGAGCCTGTCAGTCCCTTTTATCCCCTGACGACACAGACTATCACTTACTAATACTTCCCCTCTCTGACCTCGGGCCAGGCCTGCTGGTGCTCCTTGTTTTAGTTGCCCGGGTGATGTCAATAGTGTTTGCAACAAAGTCTTTGCTATTTAAATTCCTGGTGAAGGAAGCGATCAGTAGCCACTCTGTAGCCAGTGCATCTTGGTTTCCCCGGGCAGTCCTATCCAGTTGGGCTCAATTCTTAGCACCGTTTATAACAAAAGCACGTGTGTTGGCAGCTTCAATGTGACATCTCCTCTGTTCTCAGTCAACCAGCAATGGCAAACAGATACCATGCTGTTGTGACCCATGAGTTTTCTAGTTAAATCTTACATGCTATAACATGAAAAAAGACATGAATTCAATCACCTAGTGAAAATGAAGTGATTTTTAAATATATCAGTCTGAAGAAAGGGTTTGGTGCTGATTTGGTGCAAGGCAAAATCTAAAATCCCTGGTCTAGAGAAATTCCTGTACTTCTTTTCCCATATGCTGGGACCCACCCCAACCCCAAGTTCCCCATCCTATTGTGTTAGTACAGCGGTTCTCAGCCTTCTTACTGTTGTGACCCTTTAATACAACCCCACCATAAGATTATTTTTATTGATATTTCATAACTGTAATTTTGCTACTATTATGAATCATAATGTAAATATCTAATATGCAGGATATCTAAGAGATGACCCCTGTGAAAGATTCAACCTCCCAGAGGGGTTAGGGGCTTGAGACAACGTCCTCTTCTGATGTGGACAGTCACATAGCCAGCTGGCTGCCTATAACTTCCCAACTCTGAGTCCTCAGAAAAGCTAGAGGAGGGAGGGGCTTGTCCGAGCCTCTGATGAACTCTACTGCGCTTCCTACTGCAAATGGCTTGAAACTATCTCTCCCACAAGCAGACTGGTGCCTGCTAGCTGCTTGCAGCAGTTTGTCTAGTACCTGGCAGTCTGTCCTTCAGGTCCCAGCTGGGATCTGTGTTTCCCAAAGACTGCTGCTCATTCGCATGAGCTCTCCAAGCCTAGCTGTCTTGGAGTGGCATTCTCCATCGGGAGCTCACTACTGTCAGAGGTGAATGATTGGGAAACTCGTAAGCCCCCTCTAGAAGCCAGGCAATAAATACATCATGCCAAAACAATTGCCCAAACTACACACTTCACCATCAAGATCTGGTGTTGCCTCCTCAGTCTGATATGAAAATGCAGTGACCTTGTCAGGTGACAAGAGAGCCCTTACTGGAGTTCCCACTGGGTTTTCCCTTCCCATGATCCCATTAAGCATCTGAGACAGTGAAAACCAAAATGGTAAAAAAATTGGGACAAGAGGATTGGGTCATGTGACTGAATGTCTACGGTGCAGGAAACTCTAAGGGTCTGTTCATTTCCTGAGAGTTCAGGGGTACAGGAAATTTTATGGGTGCGGCCATTTTGTTTCATGCCATGTGGCTGTATTAACTAAGATGGTAGTGAAGTCACATGGTTGTCACCATCTTGATGACATTACTATGATGGCAACCACGTCACATGTTCGTCTCCATCTTGAAGATGTCACTAGCCAAGATAGCAACAAAACAAGACTGCTTTCTTTAAAAACCAAAAATCGCCAGGCAGTGGTATCATACATCTTTAATCCCAGCAGGAGGCAGAAGCAGGTGGATGTTGTGAATTCAAGGCCAGCTTGGTCTGTAGAGTGAGTTCCAGGACAACCAGTCTACACAGAAAAACCCTGTCTCAAAAACAAACAAACCAAACAAAAAATTAAATGCTATAGAGATAGCCAGTGGTTAAGAACACTTGCTGTTCTTTCAGAGGACCCAGCTTCTATTCCCAGCACCTACATGGTGGCTCACAACTGTCTGAAACTCCAGTTCCAGGGGATTTAATGCCCTTTTCTTGTTTCCATGGGCACCAGTCATACCCATGGTGCACAGATATATGTGCATACAAAAACACTCACATACGTAAAATAAAAAATTAAATTGAAAAAAGATTTGATTTTCTGTATAAGAGTACCTATATATATGTATGTGTACCATGTATGTGTCTGATGCCTACAGGAGCCAGAAGAGGGCATTAAATCCTGGGGATTCCCAGGACCTGGACCGTGTGGGTGTGATGTGGAAGGGTCTTCTGTTTGTGTTGATTTCATTGGTTAATAAAGAAACTGCCATTTGATAGGCCAGCCCTTAGGTGGGTGGAGTAGACAGAATAGAATGCTGGGAAGAAGGGAAGTGAGCCAGATGCCATGCCTCTCCTCTCCAGGGCAGATGTGATGGAGCTCCAGCCCAAGATGGACATACACTAGAATCTTTCTGGTAAGCCACCACCTTGTGGTGCTACACAGATTATTAGATATGGGTTAAAGCAAGATATGAGAGTTAGCCAGTAAGAGACTAGAGCTAATGGGCCAAGCAGTGTTTAAATTAATACAATTTGTGTGTTATTGTTTTGGGTATAAAGCTAGCCGGTGCTCCTTCTACATGAGTGCTGGGAACCAGATCTGAGTCTTTTGCCTGAGCCGCAAGTGCTCTTAGTCAGTGAGCCACCTCTCCAGCCTTCCCATGGTTGTTTCTGCTGTGACAAAGCTTACACCTCACAAGTCCCCATGGGCTCCACATATGCCATAACACACACACCACACACCCGTAACATACACTAATACCCAACACACATAAACATATCTATGCAACACATACATATATGCCTACACACACATATTGTATACACACATGCCAACACCACAGATCCACACATTTCTGCACATATACATATATATACTACACATACCACACACACATATTTGTATATGTATACAAATACAGCATTCAGCATACAAGAAACCAAACAAACATATCATACACATCTATATACACATCACGCACACACTCTAGCATATATATACACACCATACATATATACATACACACATACCACACACATCACACAAATAGAAACACCACACATGTACACACATACACCACTGTTGTGAGGTATTTGTACACCATGTGAAGGTGTATTCCTGTTATTGGTGTAATAAAAAGCTGAATGGCCAATGGCTGGACTGGAGGGGTAGACGGGACTTCTGGGCAGAGAGAGAGGAAGTAGGAAAAGAATCTAGGCAGTAAGGAGATGCCAGGAGACAGAAAGGTGAAACAGGCTGTGCAAGATGAATGAGAGGTAATGACACATGATAGAACGTAGATGAATATAAATGGGTTAATTTAAGAGCTAGTGGGGCGAACATAAGCTAAGACTAAGCTTTCATAATTAACAAGTCTTCATGTCGTTATTTGTGGGCTGGTGGTCAATGAGAAACTATGTCTACACACACACACACACACACACACACACACACACACACAGAGAGAGAGAGAGAGAGAGAGAGAGAGAGAGAGAGAGAGAGAGGAAAGGACCCCAAAACAGACCAATGTAGCAATTGTACCAATGAGTGTGGCCCAGGGTGCATGTGGAGGTCGCTGGGTGACTTCTGAGAGTCAATTCTCTGCTTTCACAGTGGGTTTTAAGGAGCAAACTCAGGCTGTCAGGCTTGTTGTAAACACTTTTACCTGCTGAACTACCTCATTGGCTCAAACTAGGGATTCTTTAAAAGTTCATCATCATCATCATCATCATCATCATCATCATCATCATCATCATCATCATGTGTGTATGTGTGTGTATGCATGCTCTCTTGTACACTCACATGCTTTATACGGTTTTGGCTCAAACTAGGGATTCTTTTAAAAAGTCATTATCATCACTGTGTATGTGTGTGTGTGCAAGTGTGTGTGTGTTCTCAAGTGCTTGGGTCCCAGGGATTGAGCTCAGGTTATCAAGTTCCCTAGGCAATCACTTTACCGCATCTCCTCCTCTTTTCAATCATTTATTTATTTATTTTTCTTTTTTATAAATAATTTTTTAAACATTTATTTCTTATGTATACAATACTCTGTCTGCATGACAGAATAGGGCACCAGATCTTATTATAAATGGTTGTGAGCCACCATGTGGTTGCTGGGAATTGAACTCAGGACCTCTGGAAGAACAGCCAGTGCTCTTAATGCCTGAGCCATCTCTCCAGCCCCCTTCAATCATTTATTTTTTATTTTTTTTGTTTTTTGAGACAGGGTTTCTCTGTAGCTTTGGATCCTGTCCTGGAACTAGCTCTTGTAGTCTCGAGCTCACAGAGATCTGCCCGCTTCTGCCTCCCAAGTGTTGGGATTAAAGGTGTGTACCACCATTGCCCGGCCTGTTTGTTCATTAGTTTTAATTTTAATTTTAATTGTGTGTGTGTTTATGTGTGTGAATTCGGTGCCTTTGGAAGCCAGATCACTTGGCTTGGAGTTACAAGTAGTTTGGTGGACACCAAACTTGGGTGCTCTTAACTCTCCAGCTCTGAGCTGTTGTTTAAAGCATAGTCGATCAGTGTGCTACAAACACTAAATTCCAGTAAAAGCCAGTGACTTGCCAGACAGAGGTGGCACTAGATGTTAATCCCAGCACTTGGGAGGCAGAGGCAGGTGGATCTCTGAGTTCAAGGCCAGCCTGGTCTACAGGTGAGTTCCAGGACAGCTAGGGCTACACAGAGAAACCCTGTCTTGAAAACAGAACAAAACAAAAGAACCAAAAAAAAAAAAAAAAGAAAAAGAAAGAAAAATAAAAAGAAAAGAACGAAACAACCAACAACAGCAACAACAAAGCCCCCAAAAAACAGCGACGAAAACACCCCAAAGAAAAAGCCAATGACTGTGACTGTGGTGGTGCGTGGCTCTAACACCGGGAGGCAGAGTAGAGAGATGCTTAGTTTGGGGTCACCCTGGCACAGAGAGCAGTGCCTTTTCTCCAAAACAGAAGACTGGAGACAGTGACGGAGAGCGTGCCTTCCAATCCAAGGCCTCTTTTGATGCTGCAGGCAGCAATACACAAGCTACTGAGCTGCAGATAAAAACACCAACAAGGTAAGCAGCAGGCAGCTGGAGATGCTGGTGATGTCTGAAGACTCGCTCCGTCCTGGAGCTATTGTCTCTTGGCCACCAGAGCTTCCCCTCTGATATGGATGACAAGGAGGGGGATGATGAGGAAGCCATGCACAAAGAAGCTGGTGACTCCGAGGCCAAGGCTGTGGTCCTGAGAGGGATGGAGTTCGGGGGGTGGGTGGGTGGGGTGTACCAGGGGAGCTGAGTCAGATGGCCCACAAGAAAAACAAAACAAAACAAAACCCAGCCAGCCAGATAGATGGCTCAGAGGGTAAAGATACCTGAGGCCAAGAATCCACGTGGTAGAATGAGAGAACTGATTTCTGCAAGGTGTCCTCTGTCTTACACACCTAATGCACTATGGGACACATCCCTACACACACACACACACACACACACACACACACACACACTCGTACACAAATGGAATAAAATGTTAAAAAAAATCTATACTACAACACCAGCAAGCCCATCTTGTTTCTTGTGTTTTGCCCTCTGTGTTGCTTGCTTGTATTTGTGCTTCCGAAATAAGCACTTCGAAACTGCATGCTGGCCTATGTGGCTTAGAGACCATGAGCGGTAACTTCAGTCTTGTATTAATCACTAGCCAATCTCTGCAGCCAGGGGCGTCATCGTCTGGAGGGTTGGCTTCTTCAGGGCTTTGCTAGGTTTCTGCAGGGCATGCAGTCACCAGAGTACCAGCCCTTTCTGGAGATTGAGTTTTTTTTTTTTTTTTTTTTTTTTTTTTTTTTTTTTTTTTTTTTTTTTTTTTTTTTAGTATTGTGCATTCTTCCCGCTGCCGCCAGGAGGTGCCCGAGTCTTCATTTGTTAAGAAAAGTGAAAATCAGGAAATAAAATACCAAAGGGAGTGGAAGTGGGAGGCACAGTGGTTAAAGGTGCCTGCTGCGAATCAGGAGACCCAACTTCCATCTCCTGGATGCACACAGTGGCCGGAGAGAACTGACTCCCTGAAGGTACTCCCAGATCGACACATGTGGACTGGAGCATGCGTTTACACTACAGGCATACACAAACATGATTAATTAATATTTAGTACACCAAAATTTGGGATGAGGAAGTGCTTCAGCGGATGAAATGCTTGCTGTTCAATAGCCAACGACGCAGTTTGGATCCCCAGCACCCACATAGATCCTAGGGGGCTGCATGTGGTAGCCTGCCTGTCGTCCCAGAGCCAGCGGCAGGGAGACCTCAGATTAGGACCATCAGCAAACTTTGGGTTCAAGTGAGAGATGTACTTCCATATACGAGGGGAAAACTGATCAAGGAAGACATGGGCAGGGCTCTCTGGCTTCCAAATGCACGCCCACACACACATGTGCCCCCGCACACACGTCAACATGCATGCACAAGCCACTCGACCTGGTGTGGTGGTAAAGGCCCACTAGTGGGTCACTGTGGAGGTTAAGGGCAGGCTGGGCATGTGATGAGTTCTGTGTACAAAGTGAGAAAAACAAGTCAGGAGTTGAGTGCTTGGCTCGGTGGCACAAAGTCCTGGGTTCCATCCCAGCACCACATAAACCAGGCGTGATGCCCTCCCAGCAGCGGAGGTTGGAGGATCAGGACATGGACTATGTTGTGTGACCAGCATCTGGGTCTAGTTTCAGAAAACCTTCATCTGCTTGGAACAACTAAATTCTCAGCAGCAAGCGCTGGTGACAAACAGACCTGCAGCGTGGCAGCAGGTCTGCCTTTTGATGGAGGTTTTGCATCCAATGGCTCTCATTGCACACAAGTCGTGTGCGTGTGCGTGCATGTGTGTGTGTGTGTGTGTGTGTGTGTGTGGCAGCTAACTAAATCACTCCTCAATTTGCTGTGTGCAGTTTTAGAAAACCATTCTTAATTATAAGAATGTAATTATAAGTAGGTGCGTGTGTGTGCATGAGGTGAATGCAGGAGCCTACAGAGGTCTGAGCTGGAGTTACAGAGGGACTACCTTACAGGGTGTTGGGAACCAAGCTAGAGTCCTCTGGAAAAGAAGTTTATCCTTTTAACTGCTGAGCCATCTCTCCAGCTTTTTCTACTTTTGAGACAGTCTCTCAAGTAGCCCAAGCTGGCCTAACTTGCTATGTAGAGGAGGATGGCCTTGAAGTCTGATCCTTCTGCCTCCACCTCCAGTGTGCTGGGATGACAGTCACGGGCCACCAACAAGGTTTATGTTGAGATAGAACCCAGGGCTTCATGCATGCTGGGCAAGCACTCTACCGACTGAGCCACAACCCAGCTCCTCTTCTACTTTTAAATTTTTTTTAAACAAGTATTTTATGTATGTGGGTGTTTTGCCTTTGTGTACATCTGTGCACCACATGCATGCAATGCCTTAGGAGGCCTGAAGAGGGCGTCAGAACCCCGGGACTAGAGTTACAGATGGTTGTGAGCTGCTAAGTAGGTGCTGGGAATCAAACCCAGGTTCTCTGGAAGAGTTACCAGTGCTCTTAACTGGTGAGCATCTTTCTGTTATGCCCAGAACATGGAGACCCCCAAAAGACCACCATGGAGAATGAGTCCTGTACGTAAAAGCAAAGAGCCTTTATTCTTATTCAAGTTCAAATTTGGACTCTCTGTGTGTCCAATGCATTGGCACAATTGGAGAGCCTCAAATCAGTTGGGGTGGAGGTTTTATAATAGTAGAGGTTGGGGTGACGGATTTCTAAGTTCGGGACCCCCGATTGGCTGACATTTGTCTTGGGGTGCCCTGGTGAAAGGGGATGGGTGTGTGCTGGGCTAAGGGACATCAGGTGATCCTATCTGTAATGGGTGAAATGTTAAAAATTTCCTTAGGAACATCAGATGACCCCCAGTCCAGAGCTATGGAGCCACATGGCCATGGTCCTCTTTTAAACTGTTTCTGTTATTTTGGCACAGTGAGATCTAATATGCCCCTTGTCTCACACCTAGCCATTCTCTGTATCTGGAGCTAGGTTCTAGGACCCCAGAGACAACAACACTCAGCCAATGCCCACACTTACAAGAAACAAAGTGATGCTTGCACATAACCTACAAATACCCTCCTGCCCGTCTCAATCATCTCCCAGCTGTTTATAATGCAATGCAGATGATCTGTAAATAGTCAGACTGTCTTCGTTAGGGAACAATAACAAGGAAACTTCGGTCCATGTTCAGGACGGATTTTTTTTTTCCTGTGTGTTAGGAATATTTCTTAGCACGAGCTCTCTGCCGATGCAAAATTCCCAATCAAGCCAAATCAAAACAAGCCAAATTAAGAAATATCCAGGTTTAATGGGAGTTCTGCGCTCTCGGGTGGCCCCCCGAAAGGGAACTGGGAAGCCTCGCACACGACCCCCCAGGAGGAAGAAAGGGAGACCACGTGTTCCTCTTTTGGGGGAATCACTTAAATACCCTGGGGAGTGGTGGGATTTGGAGTCCAGACCAGGCCTGGGGGCTGGGGTAGCTGTGAGGGGCAGGGGCCTAGGCTCCCAACTTGACACTGTGTGTTTTCTGTCCTTGGTTTATTGACTCAATCTGTGGAATGGGAATTTTTGAATACAGAAGGAAGGTCTTCTGTACTCTGTGTGTGTTATGTATGTATATATGTGTATATGTGTGTGGTATATATGTGTGTATGTTATGTATATATGTGTGTGTTATGTTCAGATCCACAGAGTTCCCCCCAAACCAACAAGGAGATGGAGTAGCATATGCAAAAGCAAAGAGCCTTTGTTCTTACCCAAGTTCGAACCTGGACTCTCCATGTGTACAGCGCATTGGAGTGACTGGAGAGCCCTGAGCACAGCTTTACTATCTCAGTAAATCCTCATTATTATAAACCTTGTTTTTAGGATATGACAGGAATTATCATATAGAAATATATTGTAACCCAGAGAATATCAGAGAGGAATGCCTCCTTGGTGGGGCCAGAGCATGTGGGTTCCCTTAATAAAGATGACACTGAGGTTTTTGTTTTGACCTCAACCAAAATGGTCATTATACGTGTGTTTGTACTTTTTTTTAGAGCAGCTATAACCTGGAGTTACAAATCTTAACGGATTTTAAAACAAGCACACATCCGCACACAGGCAGAAAGCAAGCATACCGTGGTCACCTTATTTACACATTTTCGTCCATACATAAAGAACAGACAAGACTTTTAACAGAAACAAAACTTTAACGAAAAGGATTAACACAACTCTTCCTGGCAAACCATGTTAGGTGAGCAACTTAAAAATCCTAAAGAAAGAAAGAAATCATAAGAACGAAAGGTGTTTTTTAGCATTAAGGCAGCTCTGCTGCTCAGAGCTGTGGCGGGAACCGAACAGGCAGGAACAAACACGGAGTGGCAGGAGCCATGTGGAGGAACAGTCTGTTGCAGTTTAAGCTGTGCGTCTTCCATGCTGTTAGGGGAGGCGGCAAACAGCCATGTGCTAGGCATGCATCCCAGTGTGGCTGGCAAGTACAGGCAAAATTAGAGTGAGCATCCAAGAGAGGACCACGTTAGGAAGCTGGAAGGGCGATTGGATGGAAGATTGAAAAGCAGACTGGCAGAGAAGCAAGGAGATTGCCTGCAGGCAAAAGCCAGAACAGAGAAAGGCTAGGGAAAGGCAGACAGCAGGAGAAGAGGGACAGAAAAGCAGTGCTCAGGAACCTGGCCAGGGTAGCTCAGCCCCAGTTTGGATAAATTGTATGGGGTGTTCTGTGAGAGCCGGAATTTAACGGAAACTTGACTTGACAGACTCCATCTTAAGTCAGCTGGTGACCGGGAGCAGAACTCAGTTCCAAGAATGTGTTGTGATAACAGTATCTGAACAGAAACCCTAGAAATGGCCAATTAAGGAGCAGGTCAATAAAATTTAACGAGGTTCAGATTTTTCTGCAGACACCCTGTAGTTCAGTTAATCTAAAAATTGGTGTCTATAAATGTAAAGTCCAGGAATCCTGTAGCTGCTCAGTCCACAAGGCTGGACGTCTCACCAGGTCTTCAGTAGATGCGGGAATCCTGAAGAAGTGGCTCTAAAATCTTCCTTTGTCTGTGCCCTTTTGTAGGCTTCCAGAGGAAGGTGTGGCCCAGATTAGATCAGGATTAAATATCTGGATTAAAAGAGTGTCTTCTTATCTAAAGCGTCTTCCCTCACATTTGTGCCTCCATTTTTAGGTTTTAGTTAATGCCACATGTAGTCTAGTTCAGAATCAAGAATAAACATCATAATTCAATAAGACAGTTCAACACCAGGAACATTATTACTGTTTTCCCAAAAGGGATTGCTAATGTGGAATCCAGGGACAATGGGGAGAGGAATCCAGCTCTTGGCCCAGTTGTGTTCCAGGAAATGACCCCTGAGCTCCTCAAGGAGAGGAGCTGGAGGCCCAGGCTTGACCTGTCCTGTTCTTCAAAGTCATCCTTGGACACACTGTGCAACCCTAGAAACACAGGAATTTTAAGGAAGGGGAAAACCACAAGTTACAGCTGCAGAGACTGAAAGTTCCAGTACAAGACAAGCTCCAGAAGGAAGAAGACAGGGAGGGGGCAGCTCAGTTCCACGGAGAGGAAACTATTCCCTCCTCCTAAATCCAGGGTTTGTATAGATTCTTCTGTTGTTGTCTTACATTTGGTCTAACTGATCATGTCACCTGATCTCTGCTCTAAAGCCTAGAACCTGATCTGCATCTGTCCCTGCACGCAGACAAGACTGTGACATCTGCAGGAAGATCAAAGGAGTGACACATAGAGAGAGGCTTACAGCTTAGCGCTAAGACATGCCAGTGCCCCTCCTGCTAACATAGCCAGGCAGACACTGGGACATAGGGTAAAAGGGACAACTGGAGCAGGAAACCGACCAATCACTGAGCACCCTGACTCTAAACCCAGAGTCAGAGAAAGAAACATGCCCTGGATTTGAGACCTGGGCCAGGGAGAGAAACATCTTTATCCCTGAACCCAGGAGAAAAGACATGTATCTTGGCTCTGAAACTAGTGTCAAAGAAACACACTTTGCCCGTAGAATCAGAGCCAGTGAAAGAAATATGCCTTGGTCCTAAGATAAGAATCAAAAAGTTAAAAAGTACCAGTAAGAGAAACACAGTTTGGCCATGAAGGCAGAGTCAGCTCTGTCCCTGCCCAACTGCCCAAATGAACCAACCAATCCCAGGCCAGGAAACCGACCAATCACTAAGCACCGTGACTCTAAACCCAGAGTCAAAGAAACACACCCTGTATTTGAGGCCTGAGCCAGGAGAGACAAATCTTTATCCCTGAACCCAGGAATAAAGATGTGTGCCTTGGCTCTGAAACTAGTGTCAGAGAAACACACTTTGTCCCGTATAATCAGAGCCAGTGAAAGAAATATGCCCCGGTCTTAAGATTAGAGTTAAAAAGCTAAAAAGGACCAGTGAAAGAAACACAGTTTGGCCATGAAGTCAGAGTCACTGCTGCCCCTGACCAGCTAAACTGACCACTGAACAGGGAAAAACTAACCAATCCCCCTTCTCCCTGGGAAAACTCCGCCCCTAAGAAGGCCTATATAAGCCTTTCCACCCCTTCAGTTGAGAGCAACAGTTAATCCCTCCCTGGCAGGGGCATCAACTCTCCTGGACTCCTCCATCCCAAATGAGTCTTGGGTGACGACCTTCATTCATCAGCACAGAGCAGAAGAACCTGGTTGGGACATCCCTTAGGGGACTGAGCTGAAAAACCTTGCCGACACGCTCCCTAGGGGGCCTCAGCAAAGCAGAGCAGAACAGAAGAACCTTGCTAGGATGCTTTTTAAAGGGACTGAGCAAGACCAATTGATGAAAAGTAACAACTTTTCGCTGGAGCAGAAAAGTAACAACTTTTCTCTGGAGCAGGAAGAGATTGCTACATTTCTGCAGGGGCTTCCCCTAGCAGAGAGTTAGCAGAAGGAACATCCTGGGATGGAGAAGAAGCAGACATCGCTGCTAGGATTCTTCATAAGGGAGCAGAGCAGAACTCAGAAGTAGCGGCTCTCAAGGAGAGGAGCAGGATCCCTATATCCTGCAGGGAGACCATCCCCCACCACACCCCAGCTTCAGGTAGCCTGGCTTCCTGATAGTCAGGGCACCTTTCCTCCAGTGCTGAGCTGTCCCATTGCAGCTCCAGCCTCCAGAGCTGTCCTGTTGCAGCTGTAGCTATCTTGGCTTCTGAAGAACATGAAGATACCGAGGGTATTATGCATAGCCCAAATGTAGACCATGAAGACACTTGCATAGTAATAAAAACCAGAACCATGACAAGAAGAAGAGATGACGCCTTAAAGGTGTGAGGAGTCAAATCCATGTCTCTGCTGCTGTTTTTTCTGTTGCCTTCTCACCTCAAATGAAGAAGCCCCAACCCCCAGGTGAGGGACAGGGAGAGGGGGGAAATGGAGTCCCAGTGAGACCGGGTAGACAAGCCCAGTGCCTTCTTATGTATTTCATATTTGCTTTAGCCACGGATACGCGGCACCATTTGGAGGACACGAACCCTAATGTCTGTGACCCTAGAAGGAGCTTTCCCATTCTGCCCCTTTATATGGATTCTGGGGAAGTTGAGCCTGAAGCAGACAAGCAGAGGATGCGACCAGGGGCAGTGGAGGGAAGGAGAGGGGTTTGGGCTTGGGGAAGGGAGATCAGGTTAGGCAAGAGGAATCACGTAGAGCGCTGTGGGACAACAGGCTAGCCCAGTGGTGAGTCCTGCCTATGTCAGAGTCACTAACAGAGTCCTTTGCTTGTGTCTCCTTTCAAGGTCTGAAGAACAGGCCTGGGGCCATGGTTATTAAACCATGGGTCTCGTTCGGCCTGGTGTGGCCTACCAGCCACAAGAGGGGGCCAGGCCAGAACATTTTAGAGCTATGAACCTGAACTCATCACTCCCTGTGTCATGCCCTGTGACCCATGAGGACAAGCTCTGTACTCCTCCTCTCCCTGCAGTGGGAGCTGTTAGTTCCCGCAAGGTAAGCTGATACTTGTCCCAGCACTATGGCTGGACAGAAAAGTCGGACACATGGCCACCCCATTTTAAAGAAGCCTTCCAACTTCTGCAATCCACGTTATGCAGCTTCATGTTCCACACAACATGGGGTCTTCACCAAGTCGTCCCCTAATTTGGAAGATCATTATCGATGAACAAGTGTTCTCTTCTCTTGCAGAATGTTCCTTTTTCAGTGCAAACTAGGAGTATTGCAGTACATGGTGGTCAGAATAATCACCACTGTGACGGCGTTGTGAGTGTGGCCTTTCTGGAGCTGGGTTTATTTTATCTTCCTAGGCTTTGGTTTTCTTAAACTCTTAGGGTTTCATATATTCACACAGTAGGTAACAACTTCAGCTGAGTGCTCTTGCATTTCTCAGGAGGATGGACATTTGAAGATAAAAAAAAATCAGTGCATGATGTAATGCTCTGGACTGAAAATGTAAATATAAAAATCAGATTAATTTAATTTAATCATAATCATGTGCCATTAAGTTTACATAATTATACTTCAATTACATGTCTTTTAATAAATCTAGTACTGTTTTCTTTTTTTTTTTTTTTTTTAAATTTATTTTTACTGTTTTTATTTTTATTTATTTTTTTTATTTATTTATTAAGGATTTCTGCCTCCTCCCCGCAACCGCCTCCCATTTCCCTCCCCCTCCCCCGATCAAGTCACCCTCCCTAATCTGCTCGAAGAGCAATCCGGGTTCCCTGACCTGTGGGAAGCCCAAGGACTGCCCACCTCTATCCAGGTCTCCTAAGGTGAGCATCCAAACTGCCTAGGCTCCCCCAAAGCCAGTACGTGCAGTAGGATCAAAAACCCTCTGCGATTGTTCTTGAGTTCTCAGTATTCCTCATTGTCCTCTATATTCAGCCAGTCCGGATTTATCCCATGCTTTTTCAGACCCAGGCCAGCTGGCCTTGGTGAGTTCCCGATAGAACATCCCCATTGACAAACACATAGGCATCCTCATAAATATTAACCTTCATCAGGCGATGAAAGGAGACAGAGACAGAGGAGCACGGGACAGAAATCTCAAGGTCCAAATCAGGAGCAGAAGGAGACGGAGCACGAGCAAGGAACCAAGGAACTCAGGACCGCGAGGGGTGCACCCACACACTGAGACAATGGGGATGTTCTAGTACTGTTTTCTGAAACTCTTACATATCTTATTTTTTTACTCTTTTTTGTTTTGTTTTGTTTCTTTTTTCCTTATTGAGACATGGTTTCTTTATGTGTTCCTGGCTGTCTTGGAACTCCCTCCATAGACCAGGCTGACCTTGAACTCAGAACAGCCTGCCTGTGCCTTCTGAGTGCTGGGACTAGAAACATGCACCACCACTTGGCTGTGTCTTATTCTTTAAACATAAATTCTTAATGCTTTAGCAAAAATTTCTTGATTAGAAGTCCAAAATTTTTGAGCCAGACTTAATGGTGTACCCAGCACTCAGGAGGCAGAGGTGGCAGGACTTAATAAGTTCCAGTCCAAAATGAACTGTCTAGTCCAAAATGAAAACAAATCACTGGTCAAAGAAAGAGAAAATGGAAGGACACACTGTGAATCCAAATAAATCTTATCACAATGCCCACACTACCCATAGGAATATATAGATTCAGTACAACTGGCAGCAGAATCTTAGTGACATTAGTCAGGTGAACAATCCTAAAACTCATGTAGAAATATTTTTTTTTTTAAAAATGGCCAAACCACTTCTGAGGAAAGTTGGACACGTGGTCCATCCTGATTTGAAATACAAGCTGTGTGCCATGATTCATGTCCCTGTCATCCCAGCATATGAGGCTAAGGCAGAAGGGTCATTTGAACCCATGTTTAAGATTAGCTTGAGCAACATAGTAAGAAACACACACATACAACATACCATATGCCTAAGAAAGAGTTGTTAAGAGAACTCAGTGGTCAAGAGCGGTGCCTGGAGAGTTGGCTCAGGGGTTAAGAACACTCTTTGCTCTCCCAGAGGACCCAGGATTGATTTCCAGTACCAACATGGTAGCTCACAACCATCTGTAACTGTAGTTCTGAAAAGTTTAGTGTCTTGTTCTAACCTACTCAGGCACCAGCCATGCCCACTGGTACACAGATATACATATAGGCAAAATGGCCAAACACAAATGGAAGTGTTTTAAGGAAAAAAGTGTGAAACTAAGAAAAACCAGACAA
Source organism: Microtus pennsylvanicus (assembly GCF_037038515.1). Taxonomy (NCBI): domain Eukaryota; kingdom Metazoa; phylum Chordata; class Mammalia; order Rodentia; family Cricetidae; genus Microtus; species Microtus pennsylvanicus. Next base: position 85,561,626 of record NC_134584.1, read on the forward strand.
TTGGAACAAAATGGAAAGTTCAGGATAGTTGCTGACAAGAGCACCAGATAGGTATACTAAGAAAAAAACAGCTTCCATCCAGGGGATTGTCCCAGGAAGTCTGGATTCCATACACCAAAGGATAAAACTGGACCCTCTCTGCAGACCAAAATCAACTCACTGTGTAAGACACAGATATAACTGAGACTTTCAGAATATCACACCATCAGAAGGTACCGTGCAAGCTTCCAAAGTCCTACACAGCTATGACAACCCCAACAACAACCCCATGTCATGATAACCCTAGGGGTGCAACAGTGGCATGTGTACTCTATTTGGACCTAAGATCTGCTCAACAAGAGGGAAAACATGCCTGGTACTGGAAACCTAGTTAACTGCTCAGTGCTAATAATTATTGGAGGAGAATCTACAACCACTAATTTATGACACCAGCCTAATCCCTAACCAAAATCTATAAACATCTGTCCTTATACCTACAGATAAGTATAGTTTTTACCCCTCATCAAGGGAATTTATCTACAACAGACCATTACAGAAAAACATAACCAAACATGCAGAGTTGTGGGGCCCAGTCCCAATGGTTAAATCTACAAAACATTCCTACACCTAAGGTTGAGGGGACATTGTGGAAGAAGTGGAGGAAGCGTAAGATCCAGAGGATCAGGGACTTTGCTGTGAGATTGTGGCTCCAAGTAATGATACACTCACAAAGTATCACCAACATGGCTACCCAAATGTGAGCTGAACAAGGACAAGACCAAGGGACAAACCAAACTGGACAGGGAAAATCCCACAAGGCCTCAACCCTACACAAAACTATAGGCAACTGGGGAAAACTGGAAGTAGGAGAGGTGTTTTTTTTTTCATAAAATGTACAATAATAATTGGTTGTCTAGTATCAAATGGTTACCTCCTAAAAACAAATGCAAGTAGATTATACAGACTGATCAGTTTATATTTAGGAATATATATGGTATGCATATATGCATACAATAACAATGAGAAAAGAGGTCATGAATTTGAAGGCAAGCAGGAAGGGATATATGGGAGAGTTTGTGGGGGAAAAAGGAAATGGAGAAATGTTATTATATTCTCAAAAAAATTAAAATATCATACCATAAATTTATTCCACAAAAGCAAACCAAATGAGTACACAGCTATTTCCACTTTAAAAAAACACAATAATCGTATATGTATGTCTTTGCATGTGGATGTGTGCATGTGTGTGCGGGGAATCACAGAGACCAGCAGAGGGCACCGGATCCCTTGCGGGTAGAGTTACTGCCATGAACCATCTGAAGTGGGTGCTGGGAATTGAACTCTGGTGCGCTTGGCTGCTGGGTCATCTCTCCAGCCCCAGCTCATGCTTGTTTGGACATACTAGACATACCAAAGTACTTTTCTGCCTTAATGCCATAGGTACACACAATTCTTAATTTCATTTCCTCAGTTTGACTTCTGATTGTAATGCCTTTCTTTCTAGTCCTTCCTTTAGTAGAACTGAAAGATCATTGGAGACCGTCTGCATGAGACAGTTCTTCCAGACGCCTGCCATAACCTGGGCCTGGAGGATTTCACTGCACTACAGCTGGGGATGTTTTAAATGAATTACAGCTGGAACGGCTGTGAACTCCTGGAGTGTGGATGTGAAATGCCCTTCAAAGGGTGATCTGTGGGAGGACTTGATCTCACAATGGCACTACTGAGAGGTGGCGACATCTCCAAGAGGTGGGGGTCTTTATTTATGTCACTGGGGTCACATCCTGAAGAGGGTGTGAGATCTTGGCTCTTTTCTCACTTTGATACAGGTAAGGAGGCAGTAGCTCTGCCCCATGGGTCACCACAGGCCCAAAGCAACAAAACTGGGCAACCCCAGACACTCAGCACTCCAAGTAAAATAAACCTTCTCAGCCAGACATGGGGGTGCACACCTTTACCACCTTTAATCCCAGCACTCTGGAGGCAGAGGCAAGCAGATCTCTGTGAGTTTGAGGTAAGTCTGGTTTATAGAGTGAGTTACAGGACTGGTTCCAAAGCTACACAAACCCTGTCTCAAAAACAAACAAACCTTCTCTCTAAACTGGTGTCTCAGGAATTCGCTACAACAGTGCAGAGCTGGCAGAAAAAACCCTTCATGTTTTTCAATGATTTACAACGGTAACACAGAACAGTTTGACTGCGGCTGGCATTAGACTATGATAGTCCTTAAATGAGCAAAAGTACTTTTAAGGGAGCCCTGGATTGTTTAGGCATAGGAAGAAAGGTGTGAGGGTAGAAGTGTGCAGATGGTCAGCACGGTTTAAGCTGCCCTGGTTTCACAGGGAGAAATGAACGAGGACTGTACATACCGAGTCTTCGCTGGACAGGTTTGGGTTCATGGGGACGTAGTTCTCCTCACTGTCGTGAGAGTCGCTGCTGGACGTCGTGCTGTGCACAGAATCCGGCCGAGGGGACAAGGGGAATCTAGAGGAGCTAAGGAAAGATCACCATGAACATGAGGAAGAGCTGTCCAATCACTCCAGTATAAACCTAAGCGATACCTATAATCCCAACACTTGGGAGGCTGTGGCAGGAGGATTACCTAGTTTAAAGTCAGCCATGGCTGCATAACAAGATCATGTCTTGACACAACAGAACAGGGAAAAGGGGAGGAGAACAGGAGAAAGAGAAGATAGAAAGAACAAAAATAGCCACTGAAACCAGGTACTGTACAAAGTATATAACCATGTTTCCTGCCTCTGTGCTTACACTCCATCAGGGTAAACACTTACAACGCTAGAATGCTCAAATGACAAAAGATGGAATGAACACACAAAGTACCCAGTCCAGCCTCAGTCTAGATGGTCAATAAAGAAGGTGGTAGATACAAGTCTTAGGCCATGTAAAAAGAAATCAGAAATTCTAAATACAATAAAAACAATGATGAAAGAATAAGTGGAATTAGTCAAACGTTTCCAGAAAATTTATGTAAAAGTAAAATTAAAGCTGGAGTGTTCTGAAAAGATTGGGATGTAGGGAGAGGTGAGCAGGGTGTAAGTTTATCTGCTGGGGAACTTTTTTCATATTTATAGGTATGCTTGTCACAAATGGCTGCAAGGACAAAATGTTAGGGATGTTGTTAAATTATATACAGCACACAGCACAGCCTTCTCTTCTCCTAACCCTTATATATTATCCAAACCAAAATGTCAACAGATGTTGAAAAGCCCTAATGTTATGTCATGAAGGGATTTGTAGGTTATGGTCACAATGTCTTGTTTGGTCCTGATAGCCGAAAGCGCCCTTACCTGTGGATTAAGAGATTCCTTTCTTCTACATTACATTAAAAGTAGACTCTAACACTAAAACCATCACACGCCATCTCCCTAATGTCATTTCAAACAGTAAATTTTAAATTCAAACAATTCTGTATTATACTCCTGTAAGCAGTAAAATAAGTGATTTACATATTTTTTTCACCATTGAAAAATATGCTCTAACCATACATACCATATGAAGCCTCTCAACAAGCTTTTGATCCCCAAGGCAATTATTTGTATCGAACCAGGAATCAAAGTTCTAGATCAACAAACAAAAAACATCTTAAGGTCACAAACAGTATTAACCACAAATGCCCTATAAGCAACAGATGTAAAATGATTTCTAGAATTAGTGCAGTATGTGAGTTTTGACACACACACACACACACACAAATAATTTAGTTCAAGCCATTGTTTTCCAAGTATCAACAGATGTAAAATGATTTCTAGAATTAGTGCAGTATGTGAGTTTTGACACACACACACACACACACACACATAATTTAGTTCAAGCCATTGTTTTCCAAGTATCATGTTTATTACTAGCACCAGGACAAGGGGCCGAATCCTATTGTTTCTTAAGCAATTTTCCACAAATACAGACTGACTGACAATGCAGAGTCTGAAAGCTACTTTACAGAAATAATTAATACACAACTCAAGGTTTCTGAGAAATGGCCATCTTATTGATTAATCAAAGTGAAACTGACATTAAAAGCATTTCATTACTATTTAGATAAGATCTGAATAAGGACAATTTCCTTATCAAATATCTTGAAAATGTCTATTATAATTTGCCATGTTAAGCAAACATCTTATAATCTCTGTTATAACTGAAGGCTTTAGCAGAAATAAATGTTAGCCTAGCAAGAAAAACAAATTATCTTAAAATTGTCTCAGAAACATCAAAATATTTGTAATTAAAACCTTCAAATCTGAGCAGGGCAGTGGTGGCACATGCCTTTAATCAGAGCATTTGGGAGGCAGAGGCAGGATGATCTCTGTGAATCTGAGGCCAGCCTGGTCTATAGAGAAAGTTCCAGGACATGCTTCAAAGCTACACAGAGAAACCCTGTCTCGAAAAATCAAATTTCTGTTTTTAAAATAACCCTTAATATAAATCAAAATTAAAACCTTTATATAACTTATTTATATAAATGTATTAACATGGATGTCTACAAAGCTCTCCCCACCCATTCCAGACATAGGAACAATCGTTCAGAATTGAACACTGGTTTAACAACTGTAATTACTAACAGCACAGACTGCTGATACATAACTTATTTTCCCTAGTACAATGAACAGTTAGCCACTTCTACCATCATTTTATTATGGAAATAACTGATAGACATAAAGACTAAGTTATTGTACCACAACGAAAAACATGAGTGACGCTTACTCTCCACCGGCAACTCACAGTCTAGCCCAGCAATGGGCCTCCCAGACGACTACAGGGGACTATCGCGAGTAAGTCAATTAGTGTAGGAAGCTCTATCCAACCATGTGACCATTGCTGGGCTGGGGATCTTGGACTGTTCAGAATGGAGAAGAGGAGCAGAATACTAGGATACACTTATCACTCTGTTTTCTGAATGTGAATGATGTATCATCAGCTACTGCCAGCACCCTCAACCTTAACAGTATGGATCCTGAACTGTGGGCCAGAATAAACCCTTCCTCCCTTGTCTCTGTCAGAGTATTTTATCACAGCAACTGGAAGAGAAACTATGACAGAGGGTTAAATGATCCCTTCACATCTGAAGGACATTTCTGAATGATGAAACACAATGTGTGGGATATACAAAGCTACTTGGGAATGCTTTTAAAACAAGCAGTTAACCTAAAAACTCTGAGGTAAAATTAAGCAGCCTCGATTGCCAAACAGGAGTAAGAATATGCCATTCCAATTGTAGAAACTGATGGGAAATGAGATTAAAGTCAAGGCTCAAAAGTGAATTCTCAATACATGACCAACTTAGTAGGTTAGTAACAGGCCAGTGTAAAAAAATTAATGACCACCTCAAACAGTGCTATTATTAAATTATAAGGCATTAACCAAAATATTATTAACCACAAAGAGATGCTTACATCAGCTGAATTAAACACGTCTGGTAAGAGAAAATTTAGAAGTGACCAGAGCTCGTGCAGGTTGTTCTGAAGAGGCGTCCCAGTTAGCAACAGTCGATTTGTAGTCTTGAATTCCCTCACTATTTCTGACAACTGAAAGAATCAAAGCCCATTGTTAGAACATTCTGAATCAAACCCTTAGACACAAAAATGTTCAGATTAAGTATCAAAGTACCTTAGATTTTTCATTTTTTATCCTGTGAGCTTCGTCTATAACTAAGTATCTCCAGTTAAACTTTTTGAACACAGACTTCTCTTTAATGAGCATTTCATAAGATGTGACACACACATCCCACTCTCCTGGTAATAAAACATCCCTGACAAATGCAGCCTGTAAAGCAACAGAAAAACTTACATCACTCAATGCAATTATACATTAAACTTACCAACAAGTAATTTAATACAGAAAAAGGAGTGAGATTATTAAACAGTATACTATTATTAAATAAGTACCTAAAGCCAGCTCTCCTACCACTAGAATTACTTCATCAATCACTTTAACGTTAGTTTTAACTTAATTTCACAAAGCTGAAGTGAATCGCAAAACTCAGAAGCCTAACTCTTTAAAATGTCTTTCCACAATTCGCGAGGTTTCTATATTCCTAGGAAACAGGATTTGTAACAAAAAGACTGACAGTTGTTAGTAAAGTTTCATTCCTTTGATTTGTACATGTATTAACACATTATTCTCGTTTTATAGATATAGATATGAAAGTAAAAAATCAAAGAAGTAATCGAGTCCCCCCAAACAAAAAACAACTTAGTAAGAAGAGTCAGCTCAGTGGTTAAGAGCACTTGCTGTTCTTAGAGAGGACCCAGGTTCACAACCCAGCACCCACATGGTGGCTCAGAACCATTCATATCTCTAGTTTCAGGGACGTGATTCTCATTTCTGACCTCAGAAGCATGCACCTGGTATAGAGATATACACCCAGGCAAAGCACTCGTAAATATAATCTTAAAAAATTAACCTATCTAGTTAAGCACAAAATCATTTAATACAATCATTTAAACCAATGAATGCAATCCATTATCTCTAATTTCCAAATTTATGTTCTCTCCTTCTTTTTTTTTTGCTTGTTTTATGAGATAGGGTTTCTCTGTGTAGCCCTAGCTGTCCTAGAACTCACTCTGTAATCCAGGCTGACCCCCACGTGTTGGGATTAAAGGTGTGCACCGCACCACCCAGCAAAGTTCTTTATTCTTAATAGTGTCCTTATTTCCACATGACTTTGTCCCAAAAGGGTATGGCTATGAAATCAATATTTTAACTCATATTTGTATCATAACATCTCATACTACTAGAATTGATTCCACTTGAATTTAACAATTACTATTCTATAACTATTACCACTGTACCCTAATCTAGAAATCTGGTCCCTCAAATTTTTAATCTTGACACATTCAAAACCTTTTTAAACATGCTAATACTTCCAAATAGACACCCTTTGACTTTATAAAATCACTTCCGAAGGGAGAAACAAACTGAAAATAAATTACATTCTTAGAGCTTTCTATAGTCTTTAAAGCCTTCCCATAAAATTCTTAACCACAAAAGCAGTATTACAGCTAGAAATCACTAATAGTTTGTGAAGACCCTTTCCCTTTCTTTATTATCCCTTCTCCGGCTATTTCATCTTTATGGTATAAAAACTTACTCGTTGCTCTTTATCTCCTATCAAGCAAACAGATCTAAGTGTTGGCACCCATCTATTGAATTCACTCATCCAGTTGTGCAATGTAGACTTGGGAACCAAAACCATATGAGGACCAGGAATATTTCTATAGTGTTTCATGTACCCAAGGAGAGAAATTGTTTGAAGTGTCTTTCCCAAACCCTGAGAAAATTCATAATTAAACATTAAATCAATGAATCACATCAATTAAATTAACCATTAAACAATGCTTTCCATATTACAGCCACCCCCATCATGCACAGAACATTGAAAAGAAATGTTACATCTGGGACAACATGACAAGAGCTTAATGTGCACGACAGTTAACAGAGTTAGGTCACGTAAGTCGGTAAAAGACGGTATCAACATCACCCCTCCAAGGCTCTGAAAATGAGATATTCCCAAACTATCAGAGGCAGAACTGAGTATCTCTTTTGACTCCTTACTTTCTCCAACCAATTGTTTAAGCAATTGAGAACGGTAAAAATATTCACTATGTAACTAGTAAGTAGTGAACAGAAGATACGTTTTATGAAATAGAGTTCTGTTAACTGTTCATAAAACTCAAGAGAAACAGCCAAATTACTTCACTACAAAACTAAAGATTTGCCCTTATGGCTTATATAGAAAGTATAGAAATAACACCTATAGGTGAAATGTGACTCCAAGTTACAACAGAATCTGCAAAGCTATGGTGAACTAAGAGCATCTCCCTGGGAGAACTGCACCTGTAAATATAATCTCCTTCAGTGTCATTGGTGCCCAGACTCTGAGTAGAAATCCAAGAATCCAGCTAAACAGTCCCAGAAATTCAAAAGACCGTTTAAAATCTTAAGGGGCATCAAATACAAAATTTTGCTTGCTTTTGTGGAGACAGGGTTTCTCTGTGTATCCCTGGCTGTTCTGGAACTCACAGTGTAGACCAAGTGCCTCGGAAGTGGTGGGATAAAAGGCTTATGCCACCAACGACCAGAATAAAATCCATTTTAAAATGATTCATTCACTTCAAATTGGGGCATTACACTAACACCTCCCCTCTCCACTAAAAGTTACTTCCAGGACTAACAACACATTATTTCACCCAAGCGAATCAGACTGCACCGTCATTTCCTTACGGTGTAAATGGTGCCCTAGGGTTCATCTTCACAGTGTTATTTCCAATCTAAGGACTGAAACTCTCAGAAGCCTTGGGCCTGGAACTACCGATCACCTCAAAACAAGTCCAAGGCCAAGAATAAAAATCGGAAGTAATAACTTTGTTCCCAGGCAACTCAAAGCCTGGGAGCATATCCAAAAGACCTGCCTGGCAGCGCCACCATTTTTCCACGCTCTCTCCCCCACTTCATATTGTCATCATCATCTGGCGCACTCGAACCCCAGAAGGTCTGAATGGACCTTAGTAGGAGATAATGCGCTGGGCCAGCAGCCCAGCGCCCTCCCGCGACGTTCCCATTCATTCATCTCTCCATCCACAAACCCCTAATTAGATGGGGATCCAGGCGGGGCCAGCGGGGCCACGGAGGGCTGAGAGAAGGGGGAAGGAAAGCGAAAGGTCCTCGGAGGCCTATGGTGCCTTCTTCACTCCAGAGTAGACTCTTCTCCAACCGCTGCTCCCAACAGTCGTGAGAACGCTCGTTTCCCCCTAGGAATGTCTGTGCTGCGTGTCTCGGGCTGCTGCGGCGGGTCAGGAACTCATTCACTCCTCTGATGGATCTTCTGGTACAGGATCAGATCCCCTTGCTGGCCAGGGACCTCTCAGACAAAAGGCCCGCCCAGTTGCACTCACCACCCGGTCCCAGCACCCAAACAGGCTGAGCTGGTTGGGGGATCTTATGGCCCCAAAGAGGGGAGGAAGAAGGGAGGGGTTTCCTGGGTGCAAGCTGGGATGGGATAGGAAGAGAGAGGCAGTAGCGGGGGAGAGTAACCCCTGCAGGAAGACCAGGAAGTATAGGGGGTTGAGGAATGTCTGTGCCTTGTCTACTTTTTTTTTTTTTTTTGGTTTTTGGTTTTTTGAGGCAGAGTTTCTCTGTAGCTTTGGAGCCTGTCCTGGAACTAGCTCTTGTAGACCAGGCTGGCCTTGAACTCACAGAGATCCACCTGCTTCTGCCTCCCTAGTGCTGGGATTAAAGGCGTGTGCCACCACCACCAGGCCTAAAGTCCTTTTACTTTAACACACAGTTCAACACATGGTTAAACACATGGTTCACACGGGCCATTGTGGTAACACAGGCAACAGACATTAACACAGACCCCAGCTGCATGAAAGCCACAAACCCAGACGTGGTCAGTAGCAGCAGCTTGGGTCCAGTTGTTACCATGGCCGAGGTTGGCATTGCAGGCCTCTTATCAGAATGAGCCCAGCCATGACAAACTCCATAGAGGCCTGAGTTTCAGATTACCTTGTTCCAGGAAAGACCAGAAACTGAGACTACTCTGGCACCAACCAGGAATGGACCATCCAAGGGGAAAGTACCTAAAGGAAATCCTAACATTTCACCCATTATAGATAGGATCACTTGATGTCCCTTAGTCCAACACACACCCATCCCCTTTTACCAGGGCACTTCTAGACAAGTGTCAGCCAATCAGGGGTCCTGAACCTTTGAAATCCCTCACCCCAACCTCTGCTATTATATATATATATATATATATATATATATACCGCCCCAACTGAGCTTGAGGCTCTCTGATCACGCCAATGCACTGGACACACAGAGAGTTCAAATTCGAACTTGAATAAAGGCTCATTGCTTTTACATACAGGGTTCAGTCTCTGTGGTGGTCTTTTGAGGGTCCCCATAATGTAGGTATAACAGTCCCCGGACTCCAACATGGCCCCAGGTAGCAGCCCAGATCCCAGGTAGCCACACAACCTTCAATGGTAACAGGAACCACAGTAGGGCCACGAACCAAGACGTGAACCCTGGCCACAGCTTGGGCCCAGACAGCCCTATGGTCCTGAGTGGCAGTGCAGCCCCCCCATCTGTAGGGCCCCTGTGGCAGCCTGACCCTCAGGTACCAATGCGGCCCAAAGTGTTGACCCAGACCCCTGGCATCTTCACAGGGTTTGGTGGCAACAAGTTAGAGAAATCATCTCGGACCCTGGATATGGTAGGGCCACAGACATAGCCATCGGCAGCAACTCAGGACCAGATGACATCAGGTAGGAAGCTCAGGCCACCCACATCCCATATGGCCCTGGTTGCAGCATGACCTTTGGTCACCACCATGGCCTCAGATGTCTGCCTAGACCCTGGGCATTTGCAGTGCTCTCAGTGGTAACAGAAGCCATGGACATCAATGCAAGCCCTGGCTGCAGTCGGACCATGGACCCAAACATGGGTCTTCAGCAGTAGCTAGGGACCCAGATGACACCACAGGTCCAGCAACACAGGCTACTCAGATCGGCATGACCCCAGCAGCTACACATTCCTGGGACCCCAACATGGCCCCAGGTGGTGGCCCAGACCCTCAGTGGCAACAGGCACAGTGGATATCAACATGTACCCTGGCTGCGGTAAGTGTGAACCTAGACATGACCCTCATCTGCAGCTCAGGCCCGGAAGCCTCCATGGTCCCTGGTAGTTCAGGGTAGGCCCTGCAGTGGCATGGCTCTTGGGTATCAATGTGACACCCCAGACTCCAGGTATCCTTTCTTCCTTCAGTTATAACCACAGACATGAACACAGACCACAACTGTAGCAGGGCCATTGACCAAGACATGGTCCTTGGCAGAAGCCCAGACCCAGACGTCAACATGGTCCAAGGGGCAAGCAGGTTACCCACATCAACTTGTTCCTTACTGCCTTTGCCTCTTCAGATCTGCCTCTCTCCACAGGACATGAGCCATTCTGCCTCTGTCTCTTTTCCATACACCAATATATATTGGCTCACCATAATGGTGCCTGACTGCCAGTGGTTCCTCCTCCTGACCCAGGGCAAGTGACCCTGGGCAGGCATGTGGGTGTTCTTTATTCACTGGTCCCTAATCCTGCATTTTTTTTTAAAAAAATAAATGTGTTTTAGTAGTGAAAAATCTACTTTTTCTACTTTTATGGAGGTATGATTGGCAGATGAACTAGGGGTTTACCTGAGTGGTAGAGCACTCTTGCTGAGCATAGTCAATCCCCAGCACAGAAAGAAGGAAAATGTGTTTATTCAAGGTATATAACGTGATGTTTAGAAATACAGATATATTGTGAAATGATTACTATAACCCTTTCACCATTATCTCTTATATTTACTCTCTCTCTCTCTCTCTCTCTCTCTCTCTCTCTCTCTCTCTCTCTCTCTCCCCTCTCTCTCTCTGTGTGTGTATGAGAGAGAGAGGGAGAGATTTAAGGTCTAGTGAGGATGTAGTGCAGTGGTGCATAACTTTCCTGGCCTGCAGAAGGCCCTGGGTGAGATAATACACCAATGCAAAAATAAATCGAGGGGTAGGGATCCGGCTCGGTTGGTAGAAGTGTTGGCCTAGTGTGCAGAGGCCCTGGGTTAAGTTCCTAGAATGGTGGCACACACCTATAATGCCAATACTTAGGAGGTAGAACTGGGACAATCAGAAGTTCAAGGACGTTCTTAATTACATATCTCATTCAAGAGAAGCCTAGGCTACATAAGACCATGCCTCAAAAATAAATAAATAAATAATAGTAATAAAAGATAAGCAATGTTTCTTTTACTGAAAATAGATTTTTTCGCCGGGCGGTGGTGGCGCACGCCTTTAATCCCAGCACTCGGGAGGCAGAGGCAGGCGGATCTCTGGGAGTTCGGAGCCAGCCTGGTCTACAAGAGCTAGTTCCAGGACAGGAACCAAAAGCTACAGAGAAACCCTGTCTCGAAAATTCAAAAAAAAAAAAAAAGAAAATAGATTTTTTTCATATAATATATTTTAATTATTGTTTCCTCTCCCTGACTTTTATCAATTCTTCCCCTTCTCCTATCCCATCTGACCCACACCTTTTCTGTCTCTCAGTAGAAAACACACAGGCCTAGCAAGCACAAGGCCCTGGGTTCGGTCCTCAGCTCTTGGAAAAGACAAAAATGAATCATAATATAATTATCTATGTTTTCCAATGGTCCCCCGCCCCAAAGGGGTCTCAATACACAGGCTGAAAACCGCTGGTTTAGAAGGCCTTGTCTCTTGCTGTCCTCTATCCCCTTTGGATCTTACACACTTTCCACCTCCTCTTTGGAGTTCCCTGAGCCCTGAGGGGAGAGATTTGACGGAGACGTCCCTTTTATGGCTGTACTTAGGGAGTTTTCCAAAGTCTCTCATGCTTTGCACTTGTCCAGTTGCAGTCTCTGTATTTGTTCCTATCTGCTGCAAGAGGAGACTTCTCTGACAACGACAGAGTAAGGCACTGATCTATGAATATCAGAATGCCTTTAGGAGTCATTTTATTGCTACGTTCCTTTAGCAGACAGTAGTATTTGGTTTTCCCATAGGTCCATGGACTATCTATCTAGTCTCAGGTTCTTGGCCACCCAAGGAGTGCCAGTGGAGTGCACCTTAAATCAGATCTTGGTTGGTTCCTCCCACAAGCTTTGGGCCACTATTGTACCAGCACATGTTGAAGGCGGGACAACATTGTAGGTCAAAGGGTATAATAGCTGCGTTGTTATTTACCTTTCTCTTCTATTAGCTTGCACAGTATCGTTAACGCTGCCTGGGAGAACCAGCTTCCAGGCTGCAGAAAGGCTCAAAGGGAAAGTCCACAGTATGGTTCAAACTAAGACATTTTATCTGAGGGGGTTAAGGGGGAAAAAACCCACTCGTACATTTTCCTGAGGGATTTCTTCTTGATTCTCTCATGTTTTTCTCGTGATGTTCTCTATTCTCTCATTCTGACTCTATCTTTCCTCTTATGTTTCCCTTTGAATTCTCTCATACCTGATGTTATCCTTCTAGCCCATTGTAACTCCTTCTCTCATGGTGTTCTCATCTTTCTTTGTTCTTCACAGTGTAAATACCCACAAAATCTTTCAGACAATACAGGAGTCACACAAAAGGTCGCATTTCATTTCTTAAGTAAATGATTAAAAACAGACAGCTCACATGCTATAAATCTAAATAACTTGTCACATAGCAAGAAAGGAACATTTTTTTTTTCTCAGCCAGATCCCTTAATTGGTGGTTTGTAACTTGCAGCTGCAAAGAATCATTTTGTTAACTATCTAGAGAGGTAGTTCCTTTTTAAAAAAAGATTTATTTATTTACTTATTTATTTATTTATTTGCTGGGTGGTGGTGGCGCACGCCTTTAATCCCAGCACTACAGAGGCAGAGGCAAGTGGATCTTTGTGAGTTCAAGGTCAGCCTGGTCTACTAGAGCTAGTTCCAAGACAGGATCCAAAGCTACAGAGAAACCCTGTCTCTAAAAACAAAACAACAACCAAAAGATTTATTTATTATGTATATAGTGTTCTGCATGTATGTATCCCTCTTTACCAGAAGAGGACACTAGATTTTATTAGAGATGGTTGTGAGACACCATGTGATTGTCACTAACTGAACTCAGGACCTCTGGGAGAACAGCCAATACACTTAATTTCTGAGTCATTTCTCCAGCTCCCCGAGTGGTAGACTTATAAAGGATTTTAAAGAAGTTATATATAAAATTAAACTATTAAAGGGTATAAGAAAAATAAGGAAATTGTGTACTTTATATTTCTGAGTGTATAAACATATTAAACTAACATTTTGTGATTAACAGTCATAAAAGCTGGGCTTACTGGGACTCCATGAGCACCCTGGTTTGTTTGTTTTTTTGAACTGATTGATTTATTTTATATATATATATATATATATTTTTTTTTTTTCTCTGCTCCCTTCCTGCCTCTCCCCTCCCTTTTAATCCTCACCCAAGATCCCCCGCTCCAAATTTATTCAAAAGACCTTGTCTTTTTCTTCTTCCTGAGCACCCTGTTTGGTGTGTTGTAAATTCTTTAGCTCTGGGTACTATAAATTTCTTCGTATCCGCTCAATCGGCACTTCCCAAGACATAGTGCTTTAAATCTTAAAATGTGCTTTTCTGCCCTGTGTGTAATGCTTGAGCATAAAAGAGAAAACCTTTAACACTTTCTGGGGTCTATGAAGTCATATTACGTTCTGTAGCCCTGGCCAGTTAGAAAATCTTTTCCTGTGGTGTATCTAAACCAAAGCGTTTTTGTTTCTAGATTTCGGTTACTTGCTCCCTGTCACGTGCACAAATTTCAGGACCCAACATGAAAAAATAGGTAGTTGGTTGAACCTTGGGTCTTCAGGTTACAGACCCAGATCATAAAACTGAGGTTAGGAATTCGTGCAGAGTTGATCACTGTCCTAGGTTCTCAGCCAGACCTAGCAAAAGAGACTGCACAACAATTAGGCTGTTTTGTACTTTTCGCCTTAGTCCAACAGATCAGAGAGCTTGTTATGTGTCCTTGTGAATTGGGTTGCCTTTTCTGAGTATAGTTCATCTTAAAAGCCATTAGTAATGTACCTGGTCTGATCTAAAGCTACTTTGAAATTTTATATCAGTTAATCATGCACATCTGTCCTGACCGCTGTGGAAAATTTCACTATTTCCTTGGCGTCAGCCTGAGCTGTGATCTATAACAGGTCTTTGGGGGAACTTATAAAATAACCTCTGACATATGTAGCACTTCTTTGTATTCATTTTATTCATCAAAATTTTATATAAGATAACATTATTAAGCTGGACAGTGGTGGTGCATGCCTTAGAGGCAGGTGGATCTCTGTGAGTTTGAGGCCAGCCTGGTCTTCATGAGCTAATTCCAAGACAGGTACCAAAGCTACAGAGAAACCTTGTCTCAAAAAAAAAAACAGCAAAAAAGATAACATTATTGATATCAGTTAGATAATACAATTAAGGAGGAGTCATCTTTTTTTAAAAAAATATTTATTTATTATGTATACAATATTCTGTCTGTGTGTATGCCTTCAGGCCAGAAGAGGGCACCAGACCCCATTACAGATGGCTGTGAGCCACCATGTGGTTGCCGGGGATTGAACTCAGGACCTCCAGAAGAGCAGGCAATGCTCTCAACCTCTGAGCCATCTCTCCAGCCCCAGGAGTCATCTTCATGACCACCCACAGATAAAAATACCTGGTAGATTGTCATGCGATCATGACATAAGCACACTATGTATGATACAGTTTGAAATAACACATGTGGAGTAAGAGACAGAAGCATAAGATATTCCCGAGTCTTTGCTCTATGGCTTTGCCCGACGAGGTTTCTCATCAGTGAATTTCATTCTGTTAGGTTGACATCTTGAATATTAGTTATTATGTGCTGCTCCTTTGACAATGGTCACTGGCATATCATGAGCATTAGTCAGCAGGGGTCAAGGCACTAGGGAGGCACGTGACTTCTCCATGTTCAGTGAGCTTGTGTAGGTCGGTGTTGGCTTCAACAATAAGGCCTTTTGGAGAGCAACCAATAAATAGCCTTGACAATAGCCAGTGTTGTTTGGGAGTTCCCGTACAACCCCTTTGGCCAACAACTCAATTAAATGTAACTGATTCCCAGTACTGAAAACTTCATTTGGTGATGAGAGATGTCCAGCTGGGACTCTGTTCCCTTCTTATGTGACAATTTCATTGGAATTGATTACTTATATGTATATATTATAGGAAGTATCTACTGTATTAAGTTTTTTAAAATTTATTTATTTCATGTGCATTGGTGTTTTTGCTTTCATATATGTCTGTGTGAGGGTGTTGGATCCCATGGAACTGGAGTCACAGACAGCTGTGAGCTGCCATGTGGGTGCTGGGAATAGAACCCTGGTCCTCTGGAAGAGCAGTCAGAGCTCCCAACCGCTGAGCTGAGCTATCTCTCCAGCCCCATGTATTAAGTTTTTATACAACCTCTCCAATGGCCCGTAGTTTTAGATGTCCCTCCCCATGTTCCCTCACTCACCCCTTATCCCACCTGCTCCCTGTTTTATCCTCCCATTCCAGTCTCCCCACACCTCATGCATTCATGAATGTGTATTCTATTTCCTCTTCCTGGGGGGATCCATCCCTAGTCCCATAGTCCCTTATTCTATACATATATAGTGTAATCTATATATACCCATATATGTGCACATATTTATGTATCTCTATATATACCCATATATAGATAGACACATACAGATTATATACATATGTATATAGATAGGTATAAGCACATATGCATATACGTAATATATATATATATAACTTCTGTGATTATTTACATTATAGCTTCCTTATCAATGACTTAACAGCTAACATCCACATATAAGTGAATACATACCACATTTGTGTTTCTGGGTCTGAGTTACCTCACCGAAGACCCATTTTTTTCTAGCTCCATCCATTTATCTGCAAATTTCATTATTTCATTTTTTAATTGCTGAGCAATATTCGATTATGTAATTTACCACATTTTCTTTATCCATCCGCCTATTGATAAACATGTAGGTTGCTTCCAATATCTGGCCATCGTGAATAGAGCAGCAATGAACATGGTTGAACATGTGTTTCTGTAGTAGAATGAAGAGTTCTTTGATTATATGCCCAAGAATAGCATAGCTGAATCTTGAAGTAGATCTGTTCCCAGCTTCCTGAGGAACCACTACACTGATTTCCATAGTGGCTGTATATGTTTGTACTCCCCCATCAATGGAGGAGTGTTCCTCTTACTCCACAGCCTCGCCAATATGAGCTGTCATTTGTTTTATTGATCTTGGCTACTCTGACGGATGTAGGATAAAATCTCCAAGTATTTTGATTTACATTTCCCTGATGACTAAAGATCTTAAACATTTCTCTAAGTTTTTCTCAACCATTTGAGTTTCCTCTTGAGAATTCTCTCTTTAGATCTATACTCCATTTTTTAATTGGTAAACTTGTTTTCCTGATGTCCAGGTTTTTGAATTCTTTATATATTTTGGATATTAGCCATCTAGCAGATGTGTAGTTTGTAAAAAAAAAAATCTTTTCCCATTATATAGGCTGCCATTTCGAATGATGGTGTTCTTTGCTGCATAGGATTTTTTTGGGGTTTTTCGAGACAGGGTTTCTCTGTCAGCTCCCTAATTGGTGCTGGGATTAAAGGCGTGCACTGTAGTAATAGGGGAGGCGGGGCTGCATCCCCAACACCCCAGCCGCCTGCTCGGCTAGCTTTTGCCCCGAAATAAATACACGGACACTGTATTCTTTTAAACACTGCTTGGCCCATTCTCTTCTAGGCTAATTCTCACATATTAATTTAGCCCATTTCTAATCATCTGTGTGTAGCACCCCAAGGTGCGCTTACCGGGAAGATTCTAGCCTACGTCCATCCTGGGTCAGAGCTTCATTGCGTCTGTCTGCCAGGGAGCGGGGCATGGCGACTTTCTGAGGCGTCTGCTCCCAAGTGGAGAGCTGTGGAGTCTGAGCTCACTTCCTCTTCCTCCCAGCGTTCTGTTCTGTTTACTCCTCCCACCTATCTTCTAACCAATGAGGGCCAAGCAGTTTCTTTTTATTTAACCAATGACCTTCCTCCATCAGTGCACCACCACCACCCGGCTGATATTTTCAGTTTCATGAGGCCCCGTGTTTGAATTTTATCTTAGTGCCTATGGTATTGGTGTTCTGTTCAGAAAGTCATCTCCTGTGCCAATAAGTTCAAGACGACTCTCCACTTTCTCTACTATCATATACAGTGTATTTGGCCTTATTGTAAGTCTTTGATCCATCTGGAATTGAGTTTTGTGCAGGGTGGTAAGTATGGATCTATTTGCATTCTTCTATATACAGCTGTCTGGTTTGACCAGCACAATTTGTAACAGATGCTGTCTGTTTTCCAGTGTATATTTCCAGCTTCTTTATTAAAAATCAGATGTCCACAGGTGTGTGCATTTATGTCTGGGTCTTCTATTGATTCCATTGATCAAACTGTTTTTATGCCAATACTGTGTGGTCTTTATTACCATTGCTTTGTAGGACAACTTGAGATCCGGAATGGTGAGGCCTCCTGTAGTTATTTCAGTGTTCAGGATTGCTTGAGCTATTCTGGGATTTTCATGTTTCTAAATGAAGCTGAAAATTGTCTTTTCAAGAATGTGAAAAGTTGTGTTGAAGCTTTGATGGTGATTGCATTGAATCTGTAGGCTTCTTTTGGTGAGATGGCCATTTTTACTATATTAAGCCTATTGATCCATGAACATGAAAGATCTTCCTGTCTTGTGATATCTTCTTCAATTTCTTTTTTCGATGTCCTAAAGTTTGTAATTATACTAATTATACAGGTCTCCCATTTGCTTGTTTAGGGTAATCACAAGCTATTTTATATCACTTGAGGTTATGATGAAAATGTTATTTTGCTGATTTCTTTCTCAGTCTATTTGTCATTTGCATATAAGGGGGCTACTGATTTCTGTGAGTTAACTTTGTATCCAGATACTTTGATAAACGTAGGCGTTCCTTGTTGGAATTTTTAGAGTCGCTTAAATATACTATTATATCATCTGCAAATAAAAATACTTTGCCTTTTTTCCCAATTTGTACTCCCTTGATTTCCTTCAGTTATCTTATTGCTGTAGCTAAGACTTTAAGTCCTGTATTGAATAGGTTTGGAGAGACAAGTACTGTATTGGATAGGTTTGGAGAGACAAGTACTGTATTGGATAGGTTTGGAGAGACAAGTACTGTATTGGATAGGTTTGGAGAGACAAGTACTGTATTGGATAGGTTTGGAGAGACAAGTACTGTATTGGATAGGTTTGGAGAGAGAGAACAACATGGTCTTGTTCCTGATTTTGGTGGAATTGCTTTGAGTTTATCTCTACTTAAGTTGATGTTGGCTATGGTCTTGCTATAAACTTCCTTTATTGTGTTAAGGTATGTCTCTTATACACCTAATCTCTCCGTTACTTTTATTATGGAGATATTTTTGCCGGATTTTGTCCAAGGCCTTTTCTGCATCTAATGAGATGACCATGTGGTTTTTGTCTTTTAGTTTGTTTATATGATGGATCACATTTATTT